>NW_028318072.1:2211250-2842500 GCF_062004578.1 Staurois parvus
AAAAATATTTTCAGGATAAAATAATCAGTGAAATTGTTAGCTAGATCTATAACGCAAAGGGATGGGTAGCTATTGATCTGTGAACATTCAAAGACCTGCTGTTGTGTAAATTAACTTTCAGGCAGACATCCTAAAAATAATTTAGTTGTGTTTTTACAAATTTATTTAGTATCTGAATGTGTCTTAATATCTGCATCCTGTAAATGCCTGCACAGCAGTACTTAGACTGGGGGGTAAAGGGATGATCTCCTTGGTGTGTTTTTTACCCCTTCATTGTTCATACAGGCTGGTGACAAATCTGTTCTTAAAGTGAACCTAAGCTCACCTTCACTCCAGCGCTGTGGTGTCCCCGAGCAACCAACGGCTGCTGATATCTTCAGCTGGTCTGCTTCTGGGGATTGATCTTTGTCCTTTTTTTTTTTTTCTTTTTTTTTTTCACTGGCCATGCTGTGATTGACTCACTACCGTGCTTCATCTCAGCATTGCTTGGTGCACAGGCAGGAAAGTAACTTTTTCATGCAGAAGACCCATGGTATGTCTCTTCTGTATAGAAAAAAAAGATCCTGTTTGCCTTCTTTTTCCAAAGCTCCACTTTAAGTGCAGTGGAAAACCGTAAGGTCACAATCCTGATTTTTCTGTCTGGCAGCAGTGACTAGACCCCAAGAGGGTTAAAGTATAACTTAAAGTGCAGTTCCACTCACCTGTCAAAAAATAAGTCAGCAGCTACAAAAACTGTAGCTGATGACTTATAAAAAAACAAAAAACAAAAAAAAGTCACTTACCTGTCCCTCGGTCCCGTGGTGTGTCCCCTGCAGCCCGTTTCACCGGCCATCCTGGATTCCAGGAGGCCAGCATCTTCGGTGTGGGCACCCGGTTGTGATAGCTTGCGGCTTCACAGTTGAGTACCCACTGTGTATGCGTGAGTAACGCTGTGCTTCATGAATGGTCCTGTAGTCTTCTGGGACCTGTCATGTGTCCCAAAAGACTTAAGGTGCCAATCCTTAATGGGGAGTGGGTGAGCAGTCCTTAAAGCGGAATTTCCCTTTTGGGTGGAACTCCACTTTAGCCCAAGAATTAAACTTTTACATACTGCAGCTTGTCTATCTTTAGAGGGGCTAGTGTTTTTTCAGACTAACCACATTTTCAGCATGTACACAAAATGTTTACACACATCCACCACCTTCTGCGCTCAGGGACTCAGATCAGAAGAAGGCCAATCGAATAAAATGATAAATGTTCATCCAACACTGATCAAATGTTGTGCGGCTCTAACACGAAGCTGGGGAAGCTCGATATAGACTATAGTAGAAAACAAAAAACAAAGCGCACCAACCTTGTGCATTACTTCAGTAAGCAATTCATAAATTTATTGATAAATTATATTCGCAAAAGTAGCAGTAAAATGGCATATAACATCCAAAACCAAACACAGGGCTAGGAGACACGTGCAAGTTCCATCCGGAAGGGAGATAAACTATTGGTCAAGCTGACGCATTTCGAAGGGGGGGTCCCTTCTTCCTCTGAGCTCTGCTCGCATCAGCTTGACCAAGAGTTTATCTCTCTTCCAGATGGAACTGTCACAAGTTAGCCTGCAGTTTCTTGTTTGTGTATTCTTACCTCCTTGCTACAGTGCTGTTCCCGATCCCTTTCACATGTGTGTTTGTGCTCATCTATGGGCGTCGTTTGCTGTTCTCTGGGTTTTATTTCCTTCCCTTCCATCACTTCCTGGCCCGCCTCCTTGTTTGCCTGCCTATATAAGACATGCTCAGTCTAGACCACTTTGCCTGAGCAACTTCCTAGTTGTCGGAGCTCCTGTGTGTTTCTATCGCCTATATCCTGCATTGACTACTCCTGTACTGACCCCGGCTTCGTTCCCTGACTCTGTTTTCTGCCCGTCCTGACCTCGGCTAGGCTATCGGATTTCCGTTTTTGTCTCCTCCCATTGTACTCTGCTCTTGCGAGCGGTCTCCACATCCTCAGTTGGGTATACCCAGGGGCCGCTACCTGGTCCCTGCTTGCTGCAAGTCCATCCCCACCATCAGGGGCTCTGGTGAAGAAGCAGGCTGGGGCTTAGACTCCTTGCCCTGGGGAACTCCCAAGTTGACTACAAGGGCTCACTACCACAGGTGCTGGCAGGAACTTGCACGTGTCTCCTAACCCTGTGTTTGGTTTTGGATGTTATATGCCTTTTTACTCCTACTCTTGTGAGTATAATTTATCAATAAATTTATGAATTGCTTACTGAGGTAATGCGCAAGGTTGGTGCGCTTTGTTTTTTGTTCTGTACTACAAAATGTTTATCCTGCCAGAAATGTAGTATCCTTGTCTGAGATTAACTGGAAGCACAAACTATATAATATCTTCCTTCTGTAAACTACACCTCCATGTAATAGAGACAAAGAGTGGAAGACGTACAATACATTTTTATTTTTGGGTTTTAAAGCACTTTAATGAAAATGACAAATCTTTTGGTAGCTAAGACAGTTCACATTTATATTTCAGCTGTGTTTTAGGTGGCTTGCCTGGGGTTCAGCAGTAAAGCAGAACTCTAAGTGAGCAGTATTTAGCTGTTTGCCTGAACACAAGTAAAACTGCTAAATACACAAATGTAGGGTTGCTGTTTTTACTTCCCAAATAATTTATTTTTATCCATGAGATCTGCACAGCTCTGCCCTGGCTGCAAATGAAGACCTAATTTTCCTCTGCTTCAGTTTAGATTCTTGCTACATGTACAGATTCCCCTCCTCACCCCCAGCCTGTGAATGGACAGTGGAAAGAGAAGCGGCAGACTCAACTATGTCAAACGGATCTATTATCCTATCAGTTGCTTGTATATTAGCAACACTTAATTGGCTAATTGTGCTGCTTCTCCCTTCCTCAGTCTAAGCTCTGCTGTTCATAGGATTGCAAGAGGCTGGTACCAGGTTGAAATGGTATCCTTACATCTGTCTGGAGTTAGACTTTACTTATTACAAACATAGCATAGTTCACACATCTGTGTCCTGCCTCCATGTTGTTGACTTCTTCTTCTTTCTCTTTCAGTCTTTTCTTTTTGCTGGTTCCCCATCTGGACTGGTACAAGTGCCCTTGGCGGACTGCAGTAAATACAGATCCTGTGCAGACTGTGTTCTTGCCCGGGACCCTTATTGTGCCTGGAATATCAACATCAGTCACTGCGTATCATCTAATGAGCAGTACGGGTGAGTGCTGTAAGCCTGCTCTGAATAGTAAAACATGCATTGTTTCTGTTTTTTGGAGAAGAGGAAAAAGCTATTCTTGTAACATACTTAAAATTAGATCATTCACTGACAGCTTGTGTTCCTTGTAGGGATGTGTTACTGCAGGATATCCAAGGCTCAGATACCTCAATGTGCGAAGTTCAGTACAATAAAGCTGGTAAGTAGGTTTTTTTTTTTTTGCAGAATTATTCATAGTTAATTGGAAAGGGCCTGAGGTTAATTAGATTAAAGAGGACCCATGCATCATATTTGCATTAAAGTGCTACTATGCAGTCATTTGCATCATCCCTCCTTTTTCTGTTTTAAATTATGGATTAATTTAAAAAAAAAAAAAAAACTAAATAGCTTTTTTTGTAATGGATGTATAGCTGTCACATGGTTCAGCTCTTTTCCAGTCTATCTGCAGGTAAACATGAGCAAGAGGAGCTTCTATTCTCTTCTGGTCACGTAAAAAAGAAAAAAAGACTTTTGGATAGAGTAAAAATAAAAATGTGTGTGTGTGTGTGTGTGTGTGTGTGTATATTATATGTGTGTGTGTGTGTGTGTGTGTGTGTGTGTGTGTGTGTGTGTATATATATATATATATATATATATATATATATATATATATATGAATTGTTTTTTGACAATAGCATGATGTGGGTTGATTTCTGCCAGTCAGGGCCATGTGTCATAACCGGGAGATGAAGTCTCCATCAATCAAAATGTAATATCCCACCATCACTTTGTTTTAGCTGGATAGTGGGCATGGAGGAGGAGGGAGGGAGTGGGCTGTCATTTACCTCTGTGAATACACCCACATGTGTGACTCTATAATCACATGGGCTGCTCCGATGTGATGGGGAGGAAATGCACAGGGTGGAAATACCCTGAAAACAGAGCATGTGCACTATCTGCCTGAACTGCTCTGCAGAATTCCTTGCACTGCAGACATGGACACAAGGGGGAAACGGAGATCAGCCAGGTTTTTTGCAGAATACAGAAAACAAATCCCATAGTGACTTGGTGACTATGAACAGCATGTGATACAGCATCCATTGTTGGTTTTTAATAATGTGGTTTAATGACACCACAACAGTAAAATCAGTCTGCATATGCAGTAAAGCATGCTTGTTATACTCACTGTGGAACCTAAGGAGTTAATCCTGTGCATTGTGTAAAAATACTATTTTTGATCCTGTCTTCTCTGATCCTCCCCTTATTCCAGTGTAAACTGCTAATACCTTTTCTCATCAGCAGTATATAGCAGTCATGTGACTTCTATCAGTGTCCAGCCGAGCACTGGTTAAAGCTTGGAGGAGGAGTTTTCATTTTGTTCTAGGAGGATGCAGTAGCCCTGACCTCTGTCTGGACTGTGCTGATCACATGCACTCTCCCAAGAAAAAAAAAAACCTCTCTAACAATACATACCAAATAAGACATATTGTGTGGAGTCACTCTGCACATGCTCAGTTTGGTATGTAGTGTTAGAGAGGGTTTTTTTTTTTCTTGGGAGAGTGCATGTGATCAGCACAGGGCCAATCAGCACTGTCCAGACAGAGGTCAGGGGTTCTGCATTCTCCTAGAGCAGGGGTCTCAAAACTTTTTAAGCAAAGAGCCAGTTTATTGTCCTTCAGACTTTAGAGAGGGGCCACACTGGGGCCTTCGGCAGTAGAAAATGTTGCAGTATCAGTTGGAGTAGACCATGTCCCATTGTTGGTGTCATTGGATGGAATTTTGCCCCATCATTGCTCTCATTGGTAGAAGTAGTGTCCTATCACTGGTGTGATTGGGAGGAATTGTGCCCCATCATTGATATCCTTGGGAGGAATAGTGCCTCATCATAAGAGTCATTGGGCCCCATTGCTGGTGTCATGGAGAGGAACTGTGCCCTGTCATTGGTAGGAATTGTGCCCCATCATTAGTGTCATTGAGCCCCATTGTTGGTGTCAGTGGGAGGAACTGTGCCCCATTGTTGGTGTCATTAACACCACAAATGGGGCATAGTTACTCCCATTGTTGGTGTCATTGACAGGAACTGTGCCCCATTGTTGGTGTCATTGGCAGGAATTGTTCACCATTATTGGTGTTGGAGAATGAAATGGTGCCTCAAGGGCTGGATAAAGGCAAGCAAAGGGCCGTATCTGGCCCCCAGGCCACAGTTTGGAGACCACTGTCCTGGAGCTAAATTAAAATTCTCCTACAAGCTTTAACCAGTGCTTGGCTGGACACTGATAGAAGTCACAAGACTGCTATATACTGCTGATGAGAGAGGTTATTTAGCAGTTTATAGTTACTAAAATAATTGCATTTTCATGTTGTGTGTACTGTAGAAGACCAGATAAAGTGAATGCAGGGTCCTGGGTTTAGTAACACTTTTAACATAAACTGAAGAGTAAAAGGAAGGCTGTAAGCCTTGCCTTTTTTGGAGAGAACTGCTGCACCATGCTCCTACCTAGTAAAGCCCTAGGCAATTTGTCTTGTACCTGCAAAAGGGGAAGAATAGCCAAAAGTCTTCTCTCTCCTTCCCTTCAGGAGAGATCACATGGCAAAATGCCTAGGCCTCCATACACGTCATTGGCATTGACGAAAGCATGGTGTAAACTTTTCTCCAAGAAAGTTGATTTTGCTTACTTGTTACTCTGTTTTAGCAATTCCAACTACACATTTGAGGCTGGGTCATGCTTTAACTTGCAACCTGATTTTTGTCTTGAAGCTGAAGTAAACCCATCAATGTAATGGTTTCCCACAACTGTTCTTTTTAAGGCATGATGTGACTGACTGTCACAGTTGCTTGTACTCTCAACCACACTGTCAAGCTATCAAACAACTGGTGTCATAACTGATCACATGTACAGCTCCATGTGAACTGCAGATCAAACTGAGGATAAGATGGCAGCTTCTGTGTCTGTAAAAGATAGAAGGGTTTAGTTTTGCTTTAAAGCTCAATGAGAATGTTGCATTTTATATATATAATTTTATATTGCTTTGCTTTTCAGTTAAGCCCTCATTAAGAAACCTTACTGTGGCCATTGGGACAAATGTAGTTCTCCCATGTGAGCTGACTTCCAACCTGGCTCAACCTGTGTGGACCTTCAATGGACGTGAGTTGTCCCAAGAAGACAATGACTCTATGCTATATGACATTACCCTGCAGGCTCTGGTCATCCTTGGAGTTGGTGTCCACCACTCTGGAACATACTACTGCTTTTCAGTTGAACAAGAGACTCGCTTTGCCTCAGAAATCTACCAGCTCAGTGTTGTGGCTTCCCCATCTCTCACTTTGGAATCTCGTGCTCCCATGGATGGCCTGGGTTTGGTCTGGATGATGGTGATAGCGCTTGGAGCAGTGTGCTTGGCCTTGTTTCTGGCTGTTGTCTACCTGCGAAGGAAGTTACAGGATGAGATGGAGAAAGGGTCAAAGTCCCTTGAGAACACCCTTGTGTATCCCATTCAGCTGCCATCTCAACCCAAAATGACAAAGTGCCTGCCAAGTGCAGATTCTGATGAGAAACTTTGGGATCCATCCTCTTTTTATTATTCTGATGGTTCACTTAAAATTGTCCCAGGTCATGCATTGTGCCAAAACAGCACTGGCTCTTCCTCACCTTCTGGTAATGGGATCCCAGGCCAACCGCTGCCATCTCCGCCTCTTCACTCTCCTAACCACATGCTGCTCTCAGGAGTACGTGGCTCCAATAGTAACGGTTATATACGTCTCACACTGGGTGGTGGATTGGGAGAGGAACGTCCGCCACTTGGGGAGCTTAACGAGGAACTGAGGTGGAAACTGAAGCAAAGACAAACTCTGCCAGACTCCAACCCTGAGGAATCCTCAGTCTGACACACCCTTATACCACCTGCACAGTTTGCACTGTTTTTTTTTTTGTTTTTTTCTGAACTACCTCAGGGACTGGAGGATTGGGGGAGGAATGCAGCCAAATTTTTTTTTTCTCTCCCCTATGATGTCCTCTGAAGGACTGCAGATTAATTAAAGTGAGGAAAAGACCTAAGTGGTTCCTCTTTTGTCCCAGTGTCCTTGTTCACCTTTGCTTGATTTCTGAGACTCGTAAAACTTCAGTATTTGTTAATCTTTCATTTTAAAGGTTTGGCGCACTCACAAGTGATGTAAAAAAAAACATTGTGACTATTCCACCTTCTTTCCTGAAATCTGCAGCAATAACAGATGGTAGACTCAGTGGCACATTTACTCTGAGCTGCAGGGATCAACCATTAACCATTTAGATGCCAGTCTTGCTCTGCCTCAGCTGAATATGGGCAGTTAAATCATCACTAATGTGATCTCCAGCATTTGTGTCCTAAGTTTACAATGGTCTCAATAAGCATAACAATACCTTTTATAACTTGACCAGTTCTTTCTGTTTATAGATCTGTGTAAAAGAGCTGGAAAAGACAACCACTGGCAGCCAGTTACTATGGAACATATGCTCGACATATCATGAATATGGCTGTTTAGGCATTTAGGCTGGGTGCATTTGTGGGTTTCTGTATCCCCCTTTGTATTCCAGTCCACTTTCTGCAGGGCAGGTTAAGCTGAGATTGTTTTTGACATCATTGAAAATTTTGTGCATACCTGTCAAGTTAGTAAGACAACCCCAGTGGTCTTACATTTGTTATATATGCTTAGCACTTCACTGCAGTGACTGGTTTAGAGCTACTCAACAGGCTGAAAGTTCCTCTTGACAATCCTTTAGATGTTGCATAATATTTGTGTGTCCTGCTTCTTCTACTGGATCCTCAAAGGAAATTTAATTCTGCTGGTAGAGGGACAATATTTTTTTCTAGGATTCAGAATAGCGGTAATGACCTGGTGAGGGATTTAAAGCTTATCCATTCAACTCAAAACAGAACTCCTTTTTTTTTTTTTTTTTTTTTTTTTTTTTTGTTGGAGTTGCTCTCTAATGAAGTTTTTGTACCAGCTCAGGTCAGTCAAGTAAGCAGTTAGTAGAAGCATATGGAGCATCTGTAAACAGAAGACTATAAAGTCACAAATTGTTGGTGATTGGTGGCCCACGCCTGTACTGGAGAGAACTTGTGCCTGTGACAAATCTATAGAAAGTAATTTGAGCTTATCCAAATTTAATAGTAGAAATCTGAGAGAGAATAAAAGAAAATGTCATTCTATTCTTCGAAACTCATATCTGCCACATCCAAAATGACTGCTTCAGCCACGTGATGTTGATGCAGCCAGTCTGGTTGCTGAGTGATCGTGTATATGAATTTGTTTTAGACGCATGAAAATGAATGTGAGGATGTAGTAATATTTATATATACAGTACCTTTTGTAATGTCTTATGCTGGGACAATCCCCCAGAAAACCACTTCTTAAGCATCTTCCAATCCAATATCTCTTCCTGATCCTTTCACCAATTAAACCCCCACTTTAAGTACTGCAGCCTGTTCTAGTTAACATTTCAAAGATCCATTTTTTTAAACCCGGAATTTGTATGGGTCCCTACCATGCCAAATGCCAATTTTGTTTTCTCTTATTTGTGTGTCTGCGAGTGGCCGAAGGCAGGGATGAGAGAGCTGTGTTTTTGTATATACATATCCTGTCCACTGTTTTTAAGCACCAAACCTCCTTCGGGACCTGCCCGCTAAAAATATAATTTTTTTTCCATTCCCTTCTGTAAATAGGGTTGTCCGTTCTCACGCTCTCTCTTTCCTGGATTCCTTCTCACTTCTGTAGCTCACTGTGTAATTTATTTGTTTTAAATATATTTATTTCCTGTAAATACTGTATTTTTATATTGAGAAAATAAAAATAAAATTTAAAGATGTTATGTTATTATCTATTATTATTATTATTATTATTATTATTATTATTATTATTCATAACTAGCCAGTAAGAAGTCCTTTTCCAAAGTTTTGACGCATTAAACTTCTTAAATGTAAAACCTGATTGTTTAACTGGAAGCTCATGCTTATTTTGTACATTTTAGTGGCCTAAATATTTTAAATGGCCTAATATATCTAAAGCCAAGCTATTTCTTCTTTTCTTTTTTTTTTTTTTTTTTCCCCAGTTTGTACGGAGCTGGAATGGTTACAGCCCATAATTTTTTATTTTTGTCATCTTTGTCCCATTGTGAAGATTACCCCCTTCACTTCCGATCTTGAAGACATGGCAGGAAATATCTGCCTTCTTATACAGTTGTCTTTGAAACCGGGGTCTCCACTGGACAATTTCCCCTATATTGATGTTCTGATGAGAACTCAACATATTGGATTTCCCATATTTCAGCTCTTGTGACAGTGGTCACCAGGAAAAATAGAGCATATGAATCTCCCTAATGGGGACACAGACAGGGGTTTTTAACCTCTCATGAAAAACTAAAAAGGTTTGACATTAGATATGCTTTAAAGCTGAACACTAGGCACAAACGCTTGCATTTCGATATACTCATCTGTAACCTCAAAGGATATATAGTGAGGAACAGAAGTATTTGAACACCCTGCGATTTTGCAAGTTCTCCCACATAGAAATCATGAAGGGGTCTGAAATTCACATTGTAGGTGCATTCCCACTCTGAGAGACAGAATTAAAAAAAAAATTCAGGAAATCACATTGTATGATTTTTAAAGAATTTATTTGTCTTGCTCTGCTGAACATTAAGTATTTGAACACCTAAGAAACAGCAAGAATTCTGGCTCTGAAAGACCTGTTACTGTGCCTTTAAAAAGTCCACCTACTCCACTCATTAATCTAACTTAGTAGCACCTGTCTGAGCTCTTTAAAGACATCTGTCTACCCCACAGTCAGTCAGATGCCAACTACTACCATGGGCAAGACTAAAGAGCTGTCAAAAGACACCAGAGACAAAATTGTGGACCTCCACAAGGCTGGAAAGGGCTACGGGGCACTTGCCAAGCAGCTTGGTGAAAATAGATCAACTGTTGGAGCAATTGTTAGAAAATGGAAGAGGCTAAAGACGACTGTCAGTCTCCCTCGGACTGGGGCTCCATGCAAGATCTCACCTCGTGGGGTATCACTGATAAGAAAGGTGAGGAATCAGCCCAGAACTACAAGGGAGGAGCTGGTCAATGACATGAAGAGAGCTGGGACCACAGTTTCAAAGGTCACTGTCGGTAGAACACTACGCCGTCATGGTTTCAAATCATACATTGCACGGAAGGTTCCCCTGCTCAAGTCATCACATGTCCAGGCCTGTCTGGATCATCCAGATGGTCATTGGCAAACTTCAGAGGAGGCATGGGAGAAAGTCATGTGGTCAGATGAGACCAAAGTAGAACTTTTTGGTCTAAACTTCACTCGTCGTGTTTGGAGGAAAAAGGATGAGTTGCATCCCAAGAACACCATCCCTACTGTGAAGCATGCGGGTGGTAACATTATGCTTTGGGGGTGCTTTTCTGCAAAGGGGACAGGATGACTATACTGTATTAAGGAGAGGATGAATGGGGCCATTTATTGTGAAATTTTGAGCAACAACCTCCTTCCCTCAGTCAGAGCATTGAAGATGGGTCGTGTCTGGATCTTCCAACATGACAACGACCCGAAGCACACAGCCAGGATAAACAAGGAGTGGCTCTGTAAGAAGACTGCCAAGGTTCTGGAGTGGCCTAGCCAGTCTCCAGACCTAAATCCAATAGAACATCTTTGGAGGGAGCTGAAACTCTGTGTTGCTCAGCAACAGCCCTGAAACCTGACATCTCTAGAGGAGATCTGTGTGGAGGAGTGGGCCAAAATCCCTGTTGCAGTGTGTGCAAACCTGATCAAGAACTACAGGAACCGTTTGACCTCTGTAATTGCAAACAAAGTCTTCTGTACCAAATATTGAAACACACTGATTTTCTCAGGTGTTCAAATACTTATGTTCAGCAGTGCAAGACAAATTCTTTAAAAATCATACAATGTGATTTCCTGAATTTTTTTTTTTAATTCTGTCTGAGTGGGAATGCACCTACAATGTGAATTTCAGACCCCCTGCATGATTTCTAAGTGGGAGAACTTGCAAAATCGCAGGATGTTCAAATACTTCTGTTCCTCACTGTAAATCCACTTATCTTCATTGTACAGCACAGCACACACTCTGGATATTAATAGAACCTGGGTTATAGTCTGCTGCCTTAATGTGGTTGGACGCTGTTGAAGCTTAGCTAGACGCAGCCCCTGGGCATACCCTATTAACTCTTTTTGCTAGTGTTCTTAAGTGATTGACCTCTTCTCCCTATAGATTAAATATTACCTTGTAAAATGACCCACTCAGTTTAAGATAGGAATGAGAGGCAAAACATTTGTGTATAGATATAAAAAAAAAAACAAAGGGAAAAGGGGATATATATATATATATATATATATATATATATATATATATATATATATATATATATATATATATATATATATATATATATATAGAGATATATAGTTAGATATATAGATAGATATATAGATAGATATATAGATAGAGAGAGAGAGAGATAGATAGATAGATAGAGAGAGAGAGAGAGAGAGAGAGAGAGAGAGAGAGAGAGAGAGAGAGAGATATAGATAGATAGAGAGAGAGAGAGAGAGAGAGAGATATATAGATAGATAGAGAGAGAGAGAGATATAGATAGATAGAGAGAGAGAGAGAGAGAGAGAGATATAGATAGATAGATAGATAGAGAGAGAGAGAGAGATATATAGATATATAGATAGATAGAGAGAGAGAGAGATATATAGATATATAGATAGATAGAGAGAGAGAGAGATATATAGATATATAGATAGATAGAGAGAGAGAGAGATATATAGATATATATATATATATATATATATAGTTAGATATTCTACACACCCCTGTTAAAATATCAAGTTTCTGTGATGTAGATAAATGTTTTCAGAACTTCTTCCCACCTTTTTAATGTAACCTATAAACTGTACATCTCAATTGAAAAGCAAACTGAAATCTTGACGTGTGCGTACCATCTTATAACTGGCGATGTAGCTGTGTTCAGAATTAAGTAATCACATTCAAAATCATGTTAAATAGGAGTCAGTACACACCTGCCATCATTTTTAAAGTGCCTCTGATTAACCCCAAATAAAGTTTTTAGCTGTTGTATTAGGTCTTTCCTGACATTTTCTTAGTCGCATCCTACAGCAAAAGCCATGGTCCGCAGAGAGTTTCCAAAGCGTCAGAGGGATCTCATTGTTAAAAGGTATCAGTCAGGAAATGGGGGGAAAAAAGGATTTCCAAGGCATTAGATATTCAATGGAACACAGTGAAGACCGTCATCAAGTGGAGAAAATATGGCACAACAGTGACATTACCAAGAACTGGATGTCCCTCCCAAAATTGATAAGAAAACTGGTCTGGGAGGCTGCCAAGAGGCCTACAGCAACATTAAAGGAGCTGCAGGAATATCTGGCAAGTACTGGCGGTGTGGTACATGTGACAACAATCGCCCATATTCTTCATGTCTGTGCTATGGGGTAGAGTGGCAAGACGGAATCCTTTTTTTTTTTTTATGAAGAAAAACATCCAAGCTCAGCTAAATTTTTCAAACACATCTTAAGTCTCCCAAAAGCATGTGAGAAAATGTGTTCAGGTCTGATGAATCCAAGGTTGAAATTTTAGGCCATAATTCCAAAAGATATGTTTGGCGCAAAAAACAACACAGCACATCACCAAAAGAACACCATACGCACAGTGAAGCATGGTGGTGGCAGCATCATGCTTTGGGGCTGTTCTTCAACTGGAACTGGGGCCTTTTAGTCAAGGTAGATGGAATTATGAACAATTCCAAATACCAGTCAATATTGGCACAAAACCTATAGGCTTCTAGAAAGCTGAACATGAAGAGGAACTTCATCTTTCAGTATAACAACCCAAAGCATACATCCAAATCAACAAAGGAATGGCAGAAGAAGATAAAGTTTTGTAATGGCCCAGCCAGAGTCCAGACCTGAATTCGATCAAAAATCTGTGGGGTGATCTGAAGAGTGCTGTGCACAGGATATGCCCTCACAATCTGACAAATTTGGAGTGTTTTTGCAAGGAAGAGTGGGCAAATATTGCCAAGTCAAGATGTGCTACGCTGATAGATTCATACCCAAAAAGACTGCGTGTTGGAATAAAATCAAAAGGTGCTTCAACAAAGTATTAGTTTAAGGGTACACACACACACATTACAGTAGCAACTCTTTTGGGAAGACTGTCCACAGGATTTAGGAGTGTGTCTATGGGAATGTTTGACCATTCTTTCAGAAACGCATTAGTGAGGTGTCAGGCACTGATGTTAGATGAGTAGGCCTGCCTTGCAGTCACCACTCTAATTTCTCCCAAAGGTGTGCTGTCAGGTTAAGGTCAGGTCTTTGTGCAGGCCACCCCAAACTCGCTCATCTTTGTCTTCATGGACCTTGCTTTGTGCACTGGTGCGCAGTCATGTTGGAATAGGAAGGGGCCATCCCCAAACTGTTCCCACAAAGTTGGGAGCATAAAATTGTCCTAAATGTCTTGGTATGCTGACACCTTAAGAGTTCCCTTCACTGGAACTAAGCAGCCAAGCCCAACCCCTGAAAAAGCAAGTTCTTGAAGCAAGTTGTTTCCGTTGACCCCTGTTATTGTTGGGCCTGTTGGCTTAGTTCTGTATGTCTTGGACTCTCCTTTCTGTTATTGTGTTACACAGATTGCTTGTTAAAAAAAAAAAAAAAAAAGTCTCATGAAGTGGGGTAGAGTTGTAGGAATATGCCCTGGGGGCATGTTCAGCAGACCTTTGGCAGTATCAAATTACCTCAAGGTAACTGCCTATAACCCAGTTTCTATGAATTCCTAGCCTGTGCCCTGTAATGTACTCCCCAAGATATGGAATTTGCAGGCAAGTCAAAATTACTATTTTTGCACCAAAAGCCTTTGCAAATCCAGTTTTTTCCTAGTAAAAGTAGTAGTGATAGAAGAGCTATGGAAGGGCCCTGGCAGGCCTACCCATTACAGGTTGCCTGCAGAAAACTACAGGAGAGGGTGGATACAAGCCCAGTCACTCTGCACAGAGAGAGACCCACAGTGACTGGGCTCTACTACTCCCACAATAACATCGCAAAGCGAAATCCTTGAAAAACTACTTGGCATACAGTGATTTTGTAGGTTGCTCTAAAAAGGATCCCTGTAAAAACCTAGGCACTTTTAAGTGTGGGGGTTGCCCCTATTGTCAATACATGAATGTCAACAGTGACACCATTCTACCAAATGGGGATAGATATAAGCCTTTACAAACTGTAAAACGGTGGGAGTAGTTTAATTACTGAGCTGTGACTGTGGAGGCTCCTACGTTGGAAAAAACAAGCTCGAATTTTGGAAACTAGCATATTGCCACATTCCCAGTATGAAATCAGCCAATCCGGATTTACCTTTAGCTCGCCATATTAGGGATATTCATGATGGCAAGTTTCCTAAAATCACATTTACCATCCTGGACAGAATCCTAGTGGTAGAGGGGGAGACTGGAACAAACTTTTACTTCAAAATGAAACCAGATGGATTGTGCTGCTTTATGCCACCACCTTCCCTGGGCTAAAAGATATACTCAGCTTTAAGCCCATTTTTGAATGGTTTTGTTTTGGGTGGCTGGGAAAGATATAATATACAAACTTTTACTTCAAAATGAAACCAGATGGATTGTGCTGCTTTATGTCACCACCTTCCCTGGGCTAAAAGATATACTCAGCTTTAAGCCCTTTTTTGAATGGTTTTGTTTCGGGTGGCTGGGAAAGATATAATTGGAGAGAATCCCATTTTTGGACTATTGCCACCCAGTCCCCCTTGTTCCACTGTGGTGGACCCCTAAAATCATTCAAATTATATTGTTTTATCATTGACCATTCTTGTCTTTGGAGGTCATGACTGCCAGTATTGCCCGTATATTGGTGTAATTGTGTTATTCTGCTTATAGCTAGTCTGCTGAGATTTAGCTGTCCGTCTTGGATATATTCTGGTTTCTTACATGTTGCTTTGTACTTTCTCCACTAGATGGCAAGTTGGAGCGATCCAGGGATTAGGCTACTCACTATGCATGCCTTGACATGGCTGAGGAGGGATACACCTCCCTTGGTTGTGGCCTTTCCTCTCCACCCGGCGCACTAGGGCCAGCCAGTTCAATCTGGCCGGCCCTGGTTCTCATGTCCAGTGGTGTAGAGGGTCTTTGTAGGGCCTTCGGCCCACTCTTCCCTCTACTTGACCCTTAGGGGAGATTTTTAATAGCAGTGAGTTTTTTTGTGTTATTCATTTTCTTTGCTACCTGTTAGGTGGCATTTAACCTCCTCCGTTAAATCGCACGGACCCTGATTGAATCCACGCTATTGATGTGATATCTATTGTAGAGAACCCGCAGCCAGTGTGCTGCATATTTGCATTCACTAATGGAGGTTTTGCCTCTCATTACCGCAAATATATATATCTATCATAGAACAGGAAGTGCACTGAATATTCTTTATAGCCCCCCTTGAGGACTTTTAAGGTCTGCTCAAGGAGTATTGGAGTCAGTTCCAGGATATTATGGCACATATACAGTATTGTGATACATATGCCTTCCTATAATCATAGGCCTTTGGACTTTAGCAGACCAACTCTATACACTTTATTGTGATAGTGTGGGTATTGACTATCAATTTTCCCCTTTTTTGCTGCCACAATAGAACCGACAGCAAAGTAATGGCATTATACTGTATTTTCTATAGGCTTGTGTTTGAACCTTTTGGCATCCACATTCAATAGTCTGCTTTCAGGCGATCCCTGTGTGAGAGGATTGCCCCACTTGGGGATTGGTTATTCTCCTCCCCTCCTCCTTATAAGTCCCCTTTCACCATCTAGCCCTTTGCACACCAAGGGGCCACCGGTGAACATATCCGAATAAGATTGCTTCATGCCTTTCTCTGCACAACTATGTTATTCCAGAAGAAAACCAGATAGTATGTAGGTTGTAAATATTTATATGTTCTTAATTGTACTTTTATTGTTATGCTACTGTGAATTCTGATTCATATTCACTACATTTGTAGAATGCCTTTCCGGCCATCTTTCGCTTCAGCATACCCTGAGGAAAGACTTCTGTTCTGAAACACGTTGGGTTTTCGCTGAGGTTGCCTCACTTTTCACTGCCTTCTGAGTTGTAGGAGAAGGCTCAACACTATGTCTCAGCTCTTAGCAATTCTAACCACAGCTTACAAAGCTATCCACAACACTGCCCCTAGCTACATCACCAACCTGATCCGCAGCAATCGCCCACTCCGCTCCTCCCAAGATATCTTCCTTTCTAGCTCCCTCATCACCTCCTCCCACGCTCACCTCCAGGACTTCTCCAGAGCCACTCCCATCCTTTGGAACTATCTACCACAGCATGTCTGGTCTGCCCCCACCTTGTCTGCCTTTAGTCGATCTTTGAAATTATAATAGTATATACTGTTTATTTAATGTGCTGTATGTAGGTTCTTAACATGTATGTTATATGTTAAATTATGTCTTTTCATATCTTTGGAATATATTATCTATTTAATTATTATTTTTTGTTTGTTTTGGGTTGACCTTAAAGTCCAGTTCAAACTGTTGGGGAACACACCTTTGGGCTCTACTACAGGGCAGGGCTTCACATTGAATTGCTGCACAGATCTGAAAGAAATACACAAAACACACCAAGATTCAAGTAAGAATATGCATACCTTATATTTATTCAAGATCCACTTACACTGGCATTCAACTTTACGGGAAACAGGGCTGCTATTGCCTTTCCTCTTAAAAGTGCTATCTTTTTAGGAATCATGCTGCTCCAATGGATTCAATAGCTTTGGGTCTCAGATCAGATGTACAGAAGGTAATTACTGTAAGTACTGCCTACATTGAATCTCTCTGAAGCTCTAGTGAGTTTTTTTGTTCCAGGTACAGTACTTTCCATTCCATCCACAGCATCCTCTTTTTTTTGTGCAATATTCTTTATAATTTAAAGTAAATGAAAAATTCAACAAGGATTCTTCTCATAAACCCTGTGACAGTAACACACAACTGGAGGGCAGTATATTTCTATCGCAGTCCTAAAGACTACAGAGGCTGATAGACTGTGTGCATATTTTATTTTAGGTTGGACTGATCTCTTAGCTCTTAATCTTTTAAAGGGTTGCTCCTAACCTGAATTTCAACACTTAACTTATCCTTTAAAAAAAAATAAATAACATTTTTTACAGGTAAATATGAAATACTGCATACAAATGTATAGTCTGTACCCAGCTAAAACCTTGTTAATGGTTTGGCTTTAAAAAAAACTTTCACAAAGCTAAATACCCATCTTTGAAGCCTGTGGAAGAAGCCATTTTCTCTGACTTTGGAAAGTATGATAGTTCTGGAGATTTAAGGCTTAACCAGGTCAATTTTACTAAAGTCAGGAAAGTCAAAGATAATGGCTGCTTCCACAAGTGACCTCAAAGACACATAATCAGCTTGATGACAGATTTCCTATGTGTGTAGCAGCCTTTGAATACTGAAAGGCTAGAATACCTGAGTCATAAGACACCATAGAATTTGGCAGGGTCTATGAGCTTTATTTGTAATCTTGTGCTAGCCACTGTTTCTAATACTTAAATGCCAAACAGCCTTGACCTGTCTCCCTTTGCTGTACTTGGCACACTTAAAAAAAATAATAAATTTAAAAAAAATGGTTAAAATGAAGGGGAACTCCATGAACTGGATCCCAAATTTGTTCCCTCAGTCAACTGCCCACTTACGAAAATAAAAATATGGTCTCTATGGCTAAAATGCAACATAAGCAAAAGAGGCAGACACTGGGCAATCTGCCAAAAGGACCACACAGTTTATCTGAGCCTCTGGGGCATAAATTGACATATTAATTAATGATGCTAAATTTTTACAGATAAATAGAAAAGTCTTTATTAAATTACAAAAATATTCAAAAAGTTATAAAAAATAATAATAAACCACCTTCCAACACCATAAAATAAACAAGACAGCATTGATTTAGTAACAAATACAGATTTTTTTTTAATGTGAACAAAAAGTGTCAGAAAAGGCTTGGTCTTCAGGTGGTTAGAGTGATGCTGGGTATAAAATGCCCCCAAAAACTTTTTACACAAAATTGTCACTTAAATGATTTATTGCTCACACATGCCATGGGTATATGTAGAATTACTCCTCAAAATACATTCTGCTACTTCTCCCGAGTATGGGGATACCACAGGTGTGAGACTTTTTAGCAGTCTAGCCAAGTACAGGACCCCAAAATCCAAAGAGCACCTTCAGGCTTTTAAAGGACTTTATTTACTCATTATACTTCCTGACTACCTATCACAGTTTCGGAGGTCCTGAAATGCTAGGATAGCACCAAACACCCCCAGATGACCCCTTTTTGGAAAGTAGATACCCCAAGAAATTTGATAAGAGGCATGGTGAGTATTTTTCAGATCTCACCTGTTGCCACAAGTTTTTGGAAAATTGAAGAAATAAAACAAAAACAAATTTTTTCTTTTCTTTTTTTTTTTATATAGATCAAAACCTTCTGAGAAATAATGAGATCTGCAAAATACTCACCATGAATATTTTTAAATCCTTTGGGTGTCTACTTTCCAAAAAGGGGTCATTGGGGGGGGGGGGGGGGGTTGGTGCTATCCTGACATTTCAGGGCCTCAGAAACTGAAAGGTAGTGAGGAAGTGCCATGAGGAAGTTGCGCACCTTCAGGCTTTCAAAGTGGTCATTGGATTTCAGGCTCCTGTATGTGGCTAAGCTCCCAAAAAGTCTCACATGTGGTATCCCCATACTCGGTAGAAGTAGCAGAATGTATTTTGGGGTGTAATTCCACATATCCCCATGGCTTGTGTGAGCAATATATCATTTAAGTGACAACTTTGTGTAAAAAAATAAAAATTAAAAAAAAAAGTTTGTCATTTTTCCAAAAATTTGTGGAAAAAAAAAAAATCTTCCATGGACTCAATATACCTCTCAGCAGATACCTTAGGGTGTCTACTTTCTGAAAAGGGGTCATTTGAGGGTGTTTGTACTGTCCTGGTATTTCAACACCTAAAGAAATGTGATAGGCGGTCAGAAAGTAAGAGCTGTGTAAATTCCATTATCTATATCATAGTTTGTAGACACTATAACTTTCACACAAAACAATCAATATACACTTATTGGGATTTTTTTTACCAAAAACATGGTAGCAGAATACATTTTGGCTTAAATTTATGACGAAATTTGAGTTTTTTGAAAAATGGTTTTTTTTTCCCCCAAAATGTTCGGTCTGTTTTTATTTATAGCGCGAAAAATAAAAAGCACACAGGTGATCAAATACCACCGAAAGAAAGCTCTATGTGTGGGGAAAAAAAGGGCATACATTTTATTTATGTAAAGCATTGCATGACTGCGCAATTATCAGTTAAACTAGTACAGCGCTGTATAGCAAAAAATGGCATAAATTGAAATATCTATAGCATAGATCGTAGACACTATAACTTTCACACAAAGCAATCAATATACACTTAATGGGATTTTTTGTACCAAAAACGTGTAGCAAAATACATTTTAGCCTAAATGTATGACGTTTAATAACAAAAAGTAAAAATTTTTTTTTTTTTTCTCAATTGTTGCTTTTTTTTGTTTAGTGCAAAAAATAAAAAGCGCACAGGTGATCAAATATTACCAAAAGAAAGCTCTATTTGTGTGAAAAAAAAAGACGTAAATTTCATTTGAGTACAGCATTGCATGAACGCACAGTTACCAGTTGAAATAGTGTAGCGCCGAAGAGCAAAAAGAGGCCTGGTCAGGAAGGGGGGTAAATCCTCAGGATGGCAAGTGGTTAAAGAAAAGAATACAGTCCCTACAGTGAAACATGGTGGAGGTTCACTGATGTTTTGGGGTTGCTTTGCTGCTTCAGGCACTAGATCTCTTGACCGTGTCCAATAAATCTGAAGACTACCAAAGAATTCTGGGGTACAATGTAGGGCCCAGTGTCAGAAAGCTGGGTTTCTGTCAGAGGTCATGGGTCTTACAGCAGGACAATGACCCAAAGCACCCAGAAATGGTTTAAGACGAAGCCCTGGAGATTACTGAACTGGCCAGCATCTCAATCTCATAGAGCACCTGTAGAGAGATCTCAAAACAGCAGCTGGGAAAAGGAACCCTTCCAATCTGAAAGACGTGGAGTGAAAGAAGAATGGTCCAAAATTCCAGTAGAGAGGTGTAAGAAACTCATTGATGGTTACAGGAAGCAATTGATTTCAGGGGTGTGCTACCAAATATTAAATTGAGGATGCCAATAATTTTGTCCAGTCCATATTTGGGGTTTTGCATGGAATGTGTCAGATTTGGCTTTTTGTTTCTTCACTTTTTTATGTCATACCAATACAAACGAAAGAAATAAACATGAGAATGCCTCTAAACATTTGTAATTGCAACAATTTTCTGGGCAGTGCTGCATTAGCTGACAGAAATGCACGGTGCCAATATTTTTGACTGTAGCTCACTCAAGCTTAACAAAAAGCATAACAGGACCACCAGGTGTAAAAAACATAAGTCCTCAAGACTATTAGATCATTAAAGGAAACATATAGTTGGGCTTGGAGTAATGTAGCGGCAAAGCCGTGGAAACAGGTGGGCCACTGTCTTGTGCTGAGCAAACAGTCCTGCAAAAGGAAGGATAGCTATGTTTCTTAAAGGGGATGTGTTACAGTTATTGTACTGAATATTCAAAACATCCAACTATTAAAAGACATTCAGACATACATTCACAGCATGCCCTACCAAATCTGCAATAAACAATAGGACCAGAAAGTCATAGCTTCCAATCAGAACAGGAGCCCAACTATGGAACTCAATCCAAGAAAAATTTGTAAATTTAATTCTTTATTAAGTCCTTTAGGGGCAAGAGTATCCAGCTTGTAGATCCAAAACGTTTCTTTTTTTTCAAAAGAATACTATTCAAGTCATCAAGTCTCTTGCTTTATCTTAGTGTACAGATCCCCTTAACCTTAAGGCCATCAGTTTTTGTCTTATGACAAGTAAGGAAATGCTGCACTAAAGGACTCTCAGGTTCCTTATTTTTATGTCTCTAAGGTGCTCACTGATGCAGATACGGAGCTGGTGTTAAGTTTGCCAATATACAGTTTGTTGCAAGGACATTGTAAGTTATATATGACACAAGTAGTGGCACAAGTAATTAGAATCTTACTCTGTTAAGTGCTTTTTTCTTTCCACATCAGTTAATACCTCAGTCCACTCAACATATGTACAGATTTGGCAATGGCCACAAGGGACCATCCCAACCGTTCTCAGAAAGGAGGTCAACCGTGTTTCATTAGATGACTGAACAAATTCCGATGGGGTTAGCATATCATCAAGCCTCTTGATCCTGCAGGCAACCATATGCAAATAAACACCCACAATCCCAGACAATGAAGGGTACCACAATAATACATGTCAGTGCCTAGTCAGCACCTCTCTAACCTTGGACCACTGTGTTTCACATTGGGTAATAAATTTAACAGGTCCTTTTCGATTACCCATCTGTATCAGAGAAGAGACCACACTATCACACAAAGTTATGATTTATCCCTCTCAAGCGCATTTTTGAGTGTTTTTGAGCAATTTATGAGTATGGCCTGTGTGACGGAGGGTAGGCAGGACAGAACACACAAGGCGGATGGCAAACACACAAAGTTTTATTGAGACAAATGACAGTCACTCCGTAGGGGAATTGCAGGGAGTGGGACAGGACCCAGTATGGAAATAGCAAGAAGAGGGCCCAAATATTTGTAGTCCAGCCCCAGGGGCAAAGTTAAAGTCTCTACAGCAGTTTGTAATCCAAACAGGGAGGGGGAGGGGGAGTACGAGAACAGTTCAGGGGAAATGGGGGCATGCACTCACGGATCCAACAGGGCGCCCGGGTCCAGAGTATGCGTGGCGTAGTCCGTGGTAGTATTCCCCCCGAGTCCTGGGTGCCTGCAATGGGCAGCTGGTGTGGTTTTCTCCCTTAGCTTGGGCTGTGCAGAGCGGCAGCTTGTGGAGGCTCTCCCCCCTTTCCTTGGGGTCTCAGGGCTTTGGCAGCTTGGGGAGGCTCTCCCCCTATCCTTGGGGGTCTCAGGGCTTTGGCAGCTTGCTCCCTTTGGCAGCTTGCGGAGGCTCTCCCCCTATCCTTGGGGGTCTCAGGGCTCTGGGCAGCTTGCTGTGTTCTCTCCCTTATCCTTGGGTTCTCAGGGCTCTGGGGCAGCTTGCTGTGCTCTCTCCCTTATCCTTGGGGTCTCCGGGCTTGCAGAGTGGGCCACGAGGGTCCCACCGCAGCTGGGATCCCTCAGTGGCTTGGCAACGGAAGAGAATGAACGGGAAGAGCCCGGCACCAGTCTCTTAAGCCGATGCAGGACATTTCCCGGTCTTCCTGGCAACGGTGGGCGGCGTGCCTCATTGCTTGGCAACGAGGCACGCCCCTCTTGACACGGGTCGTGCTCTCCTGAGCGCGGCCTTTGTCCGGAGGCATCCGCAAGTGGGGAACTCCTCGTGCCCGCGCTGCGGATGCCGGGATCATGTGGCGTCAGCCTGACGCCGTGGTCCAGAACATCTCTGCAGGAGGTTCGCACCTCTCCGCAGAGAGGTGCGAGCCTCGCTATCTTGTCCCCTCAGGCCTTGCTGGATGCGGATAAAATAGTGGCAGAGGTGAGAGGAGCCGCGCCTCTCGTCCTGCGTGGCTCGGCTTCAAAGAGCCACGACAGGACGAGAGACAGCAGGGGGTCATTCCAGATGCGGGCCAGCGGAGGGGGGAGAGCGCCAACTGTGACAGCCTGTTTCTTTAAACCTTCCATCTATCTGATGGGCCTCTCTTTTATAGTCCAGCTCTTTAGTGCAGTTCCTCCTAATGCGAAGGAACTGTCCAGTAGTTATTCCATGAATAAGTGACTGTGGGTGAAAACTGTCAGCTCGCAATAAGGTGTTAG
Source organism: Staurois parvus (assembly GCF_062004578.1). Classification (NCBI taxonomy): domain Eukaryota; kingdom Metazoa; phylum Chordata; class Amphibia; order Anura; family Ranidae; genus Staurois; species Staurois parvus. The sequence continues at coordinate 2,234,409 of NW_028318072.1, forward strand.
CTGCAGTAGGTTTTCGGTAGCTGCATGTTATCACGTTTCCTCCTTCCTTGGTGATCCGGTGGTACATGAAAGGAATAGTAATAGAGTCAAAATTGTAAGTGAGATTAAAATTGAGATCACCGATAAACTCATGCAATTCCGATTCCTGGCCCCTTCTGACTACCAAAATGTCATCTCTATAACCAAGCCACACAGCAACCGATCTCTTGAAGGATGCCAACCTGTAGATGACCGTCTCCTCCCACATACCCAAATGCAGGCATGCATAAGAGGATTCCCATGGGGCACTCATAGATGTACCAGAGATTTGTTAGTAATTCATTTCATTAATTGTAAATAATTGTTATTGAATGCAAAATCGAGGAGATCAAAAATCAACTCATTTTGATGGGTCATCTCTTGGTAATGTTTATCCAAAATTTTGTATCATTAATTAATATATTAATTTATGCTCCCGAGGCTCAGATATATGGTCCTTTTGGCTGATTGCCCTGTGTCTGCCTCTTTTGCTTACTTGGAACACTTTTCTAGATTGCTAAGACTGAAAGGAGGAGCCTTGAAACTACAGAAGGCTTTTAACTCAAAGATGAAGATATCTATATTATTTAATAGGAGTTTACAAACCGTATATGTTACTTCAATGATTAAAAAGATTTGTAAGGATCAAAGAAGTTATGTTTTAGAAAGCTGGCTGTCATTAAATCTGGCTGTGTGTAGATATCCAGGTCTAATTATCCCATTAGTGGGCCAAATTACATTTACCTTTTCATGCAATATTTGTGTTTCTATTAATACATTTAACTAAAGCCCGACTTTGGCCAAGTTTATATTGCTGTATGGGAAATTTCACCTTATTTCCTATTCATGTTACAGTAGGACAGAATATAAGGGGAACATTTGTAACTAGGACAGAAGGATACAGTAATAATAACCTCACTGATTCTAACCCTTTCATTTTTTATTTATTACAGGTACTTATATAGTGCCATCAATTTTTACGCAGTGTTTCACATATTTATTACACATTCACATCAGTCCCTGCACTCAAGGAACTTACAATCTAAGATCCCTAACTCATATTCATACACATACTAGGAACAATTTAGACAGGAGCCAATTAACCTACCAGCATGTCTTTGGAAACCCACACAGGCACAGGGAGAACATGCAAACTCCAGGCAGGTAGTGCTGTGGTTGGGATTCGAAACAACGACCCTAGAGCTGCCACACAGAAGTGCTAACCACTTAGCCACTGTGCTGCCCGGATAGTTCTGCCTGGAAATATTTTCTCATTACTTCCTGTTTGGATAGAAAGTGAGGGGAAATCTCACCAATGAGGTCATAGAATGTAGTAAAAACTTCAGTGTTTTTTCACTTTCCGCTCTGTCAAAAACATTAAAAAGGGGGTTTGCTCAGAGTTGAGCCTTCATTTGTCTGATTTTAGTATTGGATGTCAGTTGAAGGCATCCAGGGACAAAAATGTGCAATATATATATATTTTTTTTTTTCCAAGCACGTGAAAGCATATAAATCATGAGCAGGCAGTTCCATCAGTACATTCAGTACTAGAAGCATTCTGAGCATTGGATTTGACAAAGGAGGCTTTCAAGGCTCAGTGGTGGTGGTGAGGGTAACAACTCAGTCCTCTTTTACCTAAGGCACTATGGAAGAAAAGCATTCATTCAAGTGTTTATCAACCTTGGAAGTATTCCTAACATGGGTATTTGTGGGCTGTTGTATAAAACATTTGTGCCACAGGCGCCTATCATTTAGTGTTAAAGGCATTGTACACTTTCCAATGTTTTCATTGTTTAACTAGTTATTGGTGTAGTTATATTCCCTGTGTTGTTTGTTTGCCTTACTATGTCCTGATAGGCTCACATGTTGTGATCAATTCACCTATTTCCATGTATTAAACCAACTAGCTTGTCCCTATTCAGTAAAAGAACAGGTAACTTCTTAATCTGGGTCACAATCCATGGCTCACTACTTCCTCTGTGTTGCATCACAAATGTGGGAGCGCTAATGTGACGAAAGATTGCATGATGATCTCTCTGTTAATTGCTCTGCCTGCTTGTGTCTGTATAAGATCTAATTAACTAGCTCCCACCTGAAGAACACTAGCCTGAGAAGCCCAAGGATTGTGGGATATATAGTTTCTTGACTGAAAATATCAGTTCTTAGACTACAGACAGAGGCAATGTATTAACCTGTGTAGCGCCATGCCATGTGCCTCATGTTTGAACATAAACAGAAACTTCAGACACCGGAAGGTAAAGATTTACTCTACTTCAGAATATGTGTATAGGACAACAAATCACACCATTGAACTACGTTGTACCTGATCAATGTACCTTTTTGCAGGTGGAAAACACAAGGTGCAGTTTTTAGGTTTACAATGCCTTTAAAATATAATATGTCCACTCAGGTATGTTTTATCCCAACATTGGCTGTTAGCTAAATACCTGCGAAAGTAGCAATAAAAATGTAAAATTGGGGCATGTACATTTTCACTGCAGTGTAGAGATTGTAAGTATAGTTTAGCACCAGATATTTCCATAAATGGGAGTAGAAATGCACCAGTGTCAGAAAGAGTAAACAATGCTGTAGGCTTGGTGGTCAGTGGGAGTAATAAAATTACATAGTACCTGTGGTCAGTAGAAGGAGGAATAGTGCCCTCACCTTTGTATCAGCGAGAGGAATATTGCCCCATCGTTGGTATCAGTGGGAGGAAAGGTGATCCATCATTTACAGTCTCAAGAAAAAGTATGTGAACCCATTGGGATTACGTGGAGTTTTGCATGAATTGGGCATAAAATGTGCTCTGAACGTCATCTAAGTCACAACAATAGAAGAACACAGTCTGCTGAACATAATACTACACAAACATTAGATGTTGCCATGGTTTAATTGCACATAACATGTAAACATTCACAGTGCAGGGAGTAAAAAGTATGTGAGGCCCTAGCTTCTCCCAGAGCTAATTGGAGCCAGGAGTGAGCCAACCTTGACTCCAATCAGTGTGATGATATTGGATGTGTTGCTGACAGCTGTCCTGCCCCTAAAAAACACACACCTTTTGGGTTTACTGGTTTCAAGAAGCACTGTCTGATGTGAACCATGCCTCGCAGAAAAGCGCTCTCAGAAGACCTACGATCAAGAATTGTTGACTTGCATGAAGCTGGAAAGGGTTACAAAAGTATCTCCAAAAGCCTTGATGTTCATGTGTCCACAGTAAGACAGACTGTCTACAAATGGAGAAAGTTTAGCACTGTTGCTACTCTCCCTAGGCATGGTCGTCCTGTAAAAATGACTGCAAGAGCATGGCGCAGAATGCTGCATGAGGTAAAGAAGAATCCCAGAGTGTCAGCTAAAGACCTACAGAAATCTCTGGCACATGCTAACATTTTTGTTGACAAATCTACAATAAGAAAAACATTAAACAAGAATGGAGTACATGGGAGGACACCACGGAGGAAGCCATTGCTGTCCAAAAAGAATATTGCAGCACGTTTGAAGTTTGCAAAAGAGCACCTGGATATTCCACAGCACTACTGGCAAAATATACTGTGGACAGATGAAAACAAGATTGAGTTGTTTGGGAAGAACACACAACACTATGTGTGGAGAAAAAAAGGCACAGCACACCAACATCAAAACCTCATCCCCACTGTAAAACATGGCGGAGGGAGCATCATGGTTTGGGGCTGCTTTGCTGCCTCAGGGCCTGGACGGATTGTTGTCATTGATGGGAAAATGAATTCCAGAGTTTATCAAGACATTTTGCAGGAAAACGTACGACCATCTGTCCGCAAACTGAAGATGCGCAGAGGATGGGTGATGCAACAGGACAATGACCCAAAGCATACAAGTAATTCAACAAAACAATGGCTGCAACAGCACAGAATACGCCTTCTGGAGTGGCCCAGTCAGAGTCCTGACCTCAACCCGATTGAAATGCTGTGGCATGACTTTAAGAAAGCGATTCACACCAGACATCCCAAAAATATTGCTACACTGAAACAGTTTTGTGAAGAGGAGTGGTCCAAAATTACTCCAGATCATTGTGCAGGTCTGATCTGCAACTACAGGAAACGTTTGCTTGAGGTTATTGCTGCCAAAGGAGGGTCAACCAGGTATTAAGTCCAAAGGTTCACATACGTTTTCCTCCCTGCACTGTGAAAGTTTACATGTTATGTGCAATTAAACCATGGCAACATCTAATGTTTGTGTAGTATTATGTTCAGCAGACTGTGTTCTTCTATTGTTGTGACTTGGATGACGTTCAGAACACATTTTATGCCCAATTCATGCAAAACTCCACGTAATCCCAAGGGGTTCACATACTTTTTCTTGCAACTGTATATCAGTGGAAGAAATTATGCCATACTGTTGGTGTCCGTGGAAGGAAAGTTGCCTCATCGTTGGTGTCCGTGGAAGGAACGGTGCCTCATATCAGTGGGAGGAAAAGAGCCCCAAGAGCCAGATTAAGGCAATCAATGGGCTGCATCCAGCCACTGCTATTTATATTTGTAGCTTAATTTTCTCTTCACTTCACTTACTTTCAACTACCAAAAACAGTTTATAATCAGACCTAAAGGACTAATATATTCTGTAATACAGGGTGTCAGAAAGAAGACAAGAATTACTGTGTTCTGATGCATGACATTTTTATTTTTGAAGAAAAAATTACCTGTTATGCTCAAGTAACCTGATTACAGCTATTATTTGACAGTACAGGTTAGGTAAAAGTAGAAACAGGTAGGTATTTGTTTTTCTTTATAACACCCTTAAAATTATTTAGAGATTTAGAACACCCATTGGAATTTCAACTTTTTGAGGAACACAAGTGGAATGAATCTCATATGAACTTGTTAGACCCCTGAATTTGGCACATGTTTTGCGCCATCAAGCCTGGTGACCACTCCCTGCTTTTATTCAGATAGGGCACTCATATACTGTATCTGTTGTTTGAGAGAACTGCTATGCCATCTTGTACACATAACTCACGGCCATAGGGCCCTTTCTTTACATTCCTGGCCAGAAGCCCCATATTAAAATAAAGTAATGTTTACACTTACAGTAGATGCATTTTCAGCACTTTACTGCAATTAATATTTCTTCCAATAATACATCACTCTTGACATACAGTATGTGTAGAACACCATTGGCAAAACATACATCCTGCAGCATTCTTTAGCAATGCAGAGTAGTGCGTACTTGCAGCCATCTTCCCAGAAGTACCACCACGTTGCAACAGCTTACCATTAGAATGCCTAGTCCCAGGCCCCAAGGCCTTGCTACACCAAGCCACAGACCCACAGCTGAGGATCAGGGGAGGCAAGGTCCCTCCACTGGCATCTTGCTTGTTCTTTTAATGTCTTATTCTCAATTATGCCCAGCCAGCCCCTCACACTTACTTTTGTTGGGATGAGATTTTCATGATGCAGCACCAGGGTGTCCTTTATAGTTGTTTCCTGCCTCCTTACATAAATACACCAATGTACTATGTTATTAATAATGCATTGCTCATTTCTGTTGTGCATTGTTGCTCTAAAATACATCTACAAAATAAAATTCTAATTCATTCCATGAAATCTGGCCAACACTTTTATTTCTATCTGTGGTCCAATTGTAGAAGTTCCTCCACATGTCTAGTTTTGACAGATATGGACAGCTGTAAAAACCTCAACCTTAACCTTTCCCCGCTCTGTCCAAAAAAAAAAAAAAAGCTTTAGCAGAAGTTATACTTATTTCATCATGTGACCACAAGAAGCTTTTCAATAAAGAATTGCAAGCTTTCAGGAAAGGCATGAGGTGATAGGATTACCTCAGCCTGCCAGTTCACCCAATAATTGTTCATAGAGCTCATTCACAATTTTGTTCTTGAAGCATTGCCTACTGAAATCAATGTAAATGAATTAAATGCACATTGATGTGTTATGATGAGTTGACATGCAATATAAAGTGCATGAGAAGTACATGTTTTGTTGCACTTCCATTGATTTCATTTGAAATTTCCATTGAAAAGCAGGCCAAACATACATGATAATTAACACATTCTCAACCAGAGTCAGTTATTGATACTATTTTTTTTTCTGGAGTTCTATAGCAAACAAATCCTTAAGAGTGGTCCATTGAGCCTAGCATTCTGGTGCATACATCTGGTACTTCACCAGTTCCCCAACTCCTGCATTGGATGTGGATGATTGCTCCAGGCTTCCTAAAAGGCTACAAAAATATTTTTTTTTTTCCCTGTAGAAATGTCACTTAAAGTGGAACTGCACTGGATCTGAGCACCACAAACCAAAATGCTATTTAATTAATATTCAAAGTAAACTCCCTCATCCATCCATGTTCCCATGCTTTATTTTTCTGAGAATTCATTTTGAAAAACACCCCCTGGCAGCACAAGGGAGCACTGACCTTCATAAGTCAGTGTGCCAAAAGACAACATCCTGTGTACATCAGGAGCTGTGCAACTGGTGCTATTCTGACCACATGTGTTACCACATCTGCTATTTCATAATGGACAGCAAGTTATAACAAAGAGAAAACGTGAAATTCTGTGTGAAACTCGTACACCCAAGTTTCATCACTGGTAATGATCCTTGACATGAAGGACGGATCATCCACGACATGCCGACAGAGTTCTTGGCAGACTTCAACGCAATGTGCCTTCTACTCCTTGGTCAGCAGCCTGGGGACCTGGTCACTCAAAACAATTCGAACGACTCATTACAGCATCGCTGTAAAGTTGCCAGCTCATGTCAAATTTCTCTGTGGCAGATTTGCCCAGTTAATAGATAATGATCACCTGCGCTTAGGACACACCAATCAATAGTGCACACTCAATACTAAACAAAAACTGGCCTGCTGCTCCTGTAAAGGTACAACCTTAACAACATAATACACAAAATAGCAGGAGCGCTGCCTCAATGTATGTTATACGACATGAAAAACATGCTTAAATAATGAACACATAACAATACATAGTGAAATAAAGTCCCAAATGTGAAATCAAGTGAACAAAAATCCCTTACAATAATATTATACAGGATTTATATAGTGCCAACAGTTTGCTCAGCGCTTTACAATATAACGGGAGACAATACAGTAACAATACAGTTCAATACAAGAGGGATTTGAGGGCCCTGCTCCTTGGAGCTTACAATCTAGGACATCTATATATCTATTAGCTCCAGCATGACTTCCTATGCCCCAACAAAAGCGTGAAAGACTATTATTTCACCATAAGAGTCCATTAAAGTTGGTGAGTGAGGGGGCACACAGGTGGGGAGCACAGAGCACTTATCACCTTCTGGATGTGAAAGGAATTTTTTTTTACTTGATTTCACATTTGGAATTTTATTTCACTATTTATTGTTATGTGTTCATTATTAAACATGTTTTTCATGTCATATAAAATACATTGAGTCAGCACTCCTGCTATTTTGTGTATTAGATTTGCCCAGTTGCATGCAGAATTTCACATTTGCTCTTTGCTCTAACTTGCTGTTCATGATGAAATAGCAGATGTGGTAACACATGTAGTCAGAATACCACCAGTTGCACAGCTTCCAGTGTAGACATGGTGATGTCTATTGGCACACTGAGTTATGAAGGTCGGTGCTCCCTGTGACTGTCCGTGCAGCCTTGTACTGCCATCTGTTGTTACAAAACTAGTCCTGACACTTTTTGATACTACCTCGTATATTGTGTCACTTCTGCTGAGGAGGGAGTTAATTGTCTAAAGCATGCTCTCTCCCTGATGTTCATGGCAATGATCCTTTTCTAATGCCATAAAAATCAGGGGAAGTCTTTCTCTGGGGGAGTCCCTGTATGGCAAGTCTGAAGACAAGATTGGTGCCATGGAATTGATTCTGCTTTGTAAAACCCCCCTCCAGGAACCCAGGACAGACTTCCAAGGTGTGGACACCTTTTCTTGATAGACTTTATTCTAAAGGTATGGACTTTAACATGGGGCAGGACACCAGGGTGGACAGCCAAGGTTGAATGAATAATTGCACAGCCAGAAGAATTACCTGAGTCTGTGAATGCTGGACATTGTTACCAAAAGTTGCTGTAACATGTCAAGACGTATTTAAGTTACATTTTTTATTGAAAACTAACTGTATGCATGGTCTGAAGTTTCTGAAAGGAATAAAGTGTATTTCAAAAGGGGCATATTCAAAATATATCTATAAAGAGCTGGTAGGAGTTAATTAACCCTCTGGGTTAATACCAATCAATAAGTGTCACGCTCTGTGAACACAATCTATATCTCAACCTAATAAAGTGACATAATAGTGAAACAAACAGTGAATCCTAATAATATAATGAATACTGGAACAGTGAAACATCACACAATAATGTGCATAAGGTGGAAATGACTGATATTAAGTCCCCTACTACAGGGGATGTAACCTATAAAACAAGTGCTCAGTCTCAACACACTCTATTCCTAACCATAGATAAACCATTAAAAAAAAATATATATATATGCAACAAGTGAATAAAAAAGGAATAATCACTCAACCAAATATAACAAAACGTGCCACCAGTGTCCACAACAATATATGCAAACGTGCATGTGAATCTTGTGCATTTTGCAGGCTCTGGTGATGACTCCACACACAGCTAGATTGGCTCCTCACCTCCTTGCTGCGACCCTAAAAGGGCCTGTATGCCTTATGGATCACTCCTGGATCCCCCTGGGTTAAAACGAATCCTCAAAAAATATCCTAATTGGCTCTTATCCAGAAAAATCAGCTCCCACATGGTCCACAAAGAGAAAAGCCTCAGTGACCCTGAGGAAGTCACGTGAGAGGTGACGCAACGCGTAGGTGACGTCATTTCCAGCGCGAACGTCATTTTCGGACTCCCTAAAGCACCCATGCAAGTACACCCATACATTAGGTTCTAAATGCTGCATACAAGAAGATGTACCATGTGAGTATCCTGTGTATATTATTTTACTTAGTGTGTTAATAAATGATAATATACTATGGAGGCTTTTCTCTTTGTGGACAATGTGGGAGCTGATTTTTCTGGATAAGAGCCTATTAGGATATTCCTTGAGGATTCATTTTAACCCAGGGGGATCCAGGAGTGATCCATAAGGCATATAGGCCCTTTTAGGGTCGCAGTGAGGAGCCAATCTATGTGTGTGGAGTCATCACCAGAGCCTGCAAAACGCACAAGATTCACATGCACGTTTGCATATATTGTTGTGGACACTAGTGGCACGTTTTGTTATATTTGGTTGAGTGATTGTTCATTTTTTATTCACTTGTTGCACATATATATATATATTTTTTTATGGTTTATCTATGGTTAGGAATAGAGTGTGTTGACACTGAGCACTTGTTTTATAGGTTACATTCCCTGTAGTAGGGGACTTAATATCAGTCATTTCCACCTTATGCACATTATTGTGTGATGTTTCACTGTTCCAGTATTCATTTATATTATTAGGATCCACTGTTTGTTTCACTATTATGTCATTTTTTTAGGTTGAGATATAGATTGTGTTCACAGAGCGCGACACTTATTGATTGGTATTATTTTGGTTTTCCACTTTAGGTATTAAGGTGCAGGTGTAGCAGCCTCTTTTTAGTTTTTTAGCATAGTAGGATTGAGCGCAGGAGGTTTCCCCATTTCTTTAACCCTCTGGGTTGAACATGAGAAGTCCCGTTCTACAAGATGTGAGCCCCATCTAACCTGTGCGGTTATGAGATTGTACCGAAGAGTTCTATGTATCCTTTATGGCTGGGATATGTTCAACTACAATAGAGAGGGAATAACGCCAGTCTTGAGGGATGTGCGTATCACATAGAGAAGATGTGAAATAAGGACTGATGGAGCAAAGTGTGCATTTCATGACACTTTCTCAAAATGCTTGTAGTCCACTTACTGGGTGAATTGGATGGAAACTAAATGGCGCTACTGTCACTGGCATTAGACCTCATCAAGTAATGTGATCAATACATGTGTAATGAATATATTAGCTCTATGAGTCATAGTGCAGTGGAGAATGAATACATTTTTAATTGGCTTCTGGCCAGAAAATGTTTGTCTTTCTATGCCGAAGCAGCAGAGCTCATGTGTGTTGAAAAGTGAAGAAGAGAACCACTTTAAGGTGATGCAATGATACTTGGTGCCCCTAGGGCAATGAGCGAGGCACTACTCCCTATCTACTCACAAGCATTCTTTTAAAAAACAGAGCACAGCACAGTATTGTATTGATGATGCTGAAATGCTTGGGGATGTTTTTGGAAAAAGGTCAGTGAAGGTGTTCTCACCCTTCAAATTTCTAGTTGCCTGGCTGGCATATAGAAGAAGCAAGTTATTACACACTGGAAGAATCACTGGTATCCATGTTTATTGTTCTGGATATCCACCATATGACTTTGATAGTCCCCACCCTAGGATACACCAGAAAATGAATAGAGTGGAAATTCTCCAATGAAGACGTTAGTTCTGGTGACAACCAGGCATTCCATTACTTTGTAGGGATTTCCTCTTACTTCTTGTTTGGCTATGGGACAGGAAGTGAAGGGAAACCTCCCCAATGGCACAGAGATGGCAAAAATAATGACAAAGGTTATAACTCTCCCTTACATTATCCAAAACGAAAAAAAAAACTTTTCGCCTTTAGTTCTAGTTTAAGCCCTCTGGAGGTATTTTCCACAATATTTAAAGATTTTTCCTGGTGCTGAAATCAGAAAAGATGCTAAAATCAAAAATGTATTTTTTTTCTTTTTGTATTCATCCAATTATATCATATTTATATTTTTTTATATTACATATTTATAGTGAAGTACAAAACATAGCAGCATACTTAGACCTAACATCTGTTTACTGTATTAGATTGCATTTGTTTGAGAATAATGTACTTTATTTAGTGCTCAGAATTTTTGCTCTGACTTGCTGTCTTCCATCGGAAATATTCTGGCAGCGCTTTACACTTTACACTCAAATAAAATAGATATCGGGAAATCTGTGCTGTATAAACAGGGCTGAGATATCTGTTGAACAGAATCTTCTCTGCTTGTTAATCAAAACCCAACAGTCTAATTCCCTATTCTTCACGCATGTCTGGGGGCTTCTTGGAGCTGCTGGGAACATTCACTTGGAATGGGATTTGAGATCTTGCAGCTGCTGAGATAACATAATTCAGTTCCCGTGGGAGACTGAAAGCTGGAGACTGTTTTCTTCTTTCAAGGGTTCCCAGAGGCTGATATGGGATACATGCCGCAGCAATGGATGTTTAACCTCATTCTATTATACTGTTCATAAAACTTGTTTTATTTTTAATGATTTATCACTATGAGCCATATCTGCTGCAGACTGGCTCTGGCATTTTCACAAGTTTTTATCTTTTATCATAAATTAAATAAAAAATTAAAAGATTAGAAACTTTTAAACAGCCCAGAACTTCTGGGGCTGACCTTCATGTAGCTTTTTAGCATCAGTTGCTGCAAAACCATATTGCGCCTTATCAAAGTGAGAGGACCGGCAACTACTGTAGCCCATACAATAAATCTTTTACAAACCTGGGCCTTCAAATTGAGCATATTATATAGAAATACAAAATTAGGGTTTAACCCCAGTGAAATACCCATGTCTGATCATCCAGAGATATAGACAGATAGGGGTCTATGGATGAGACATTTGCTGAATGAATGCCACACACACCAGCGCATACTGATTTAATTTACCTGTCATTTTTCTAATAGATCAATACCTATGCTTGTTATCGCCATCTAGTGGCCAAAAAGTGACATGGTTTTCTGAAATATCTTAATGAGAAAATATAGTGCATTTTGGCCACTGGATGGTGTTAACGTTCATAACAATTACATGTGTTTGACATTCGTTCAAATTCAAATAAACCCCTTAAAGTTATGTACCTATCTTACGTTCCTCTAGACATATAGCTATTGTGTGGCATCCTGGTGCCCAACCTGCAGTCCTTTGGTACATACTTTGTGTCCCTAGAATCCCAGCAGCCTGTATTGGAAGCACCGATTTGTAAAGGTGCTGTAATGGCAGTGATCCCTAGCAGTTTTGTGTTACATGTCCCTAGTCTTAAATGGTCCCCAGCAACATATCTCCAGCCTTCAACCACTCCTGTAGCATGTCATGTCACCAGGGATTCCTTTACAGCTGCATTATGCTTTCCACGGCTAAAAGAGCAGTATGGGTTTCATAACAAAAAATGCAGATGCTGCATCTGTCCCCTGCTACTTCTCAGACTGAGAACTGAGTGATCAAAGACTGATTGCTCAGTTCTCAGTGTTCAGTGAGCAGAAATCTGGTGACTGTCAGTCACTAGCTCACTGTTCTGCCCCTCCAGCACTCACTGGAGAGCTGGGCTGTGGAGGGGGCAGGAGCAGCTGGCTCAGTGGCTTGCTGAGAGGCAGAGCCAGTTGCCGGTCCAGGCATCTGGGTGGATCCCTACTGTAACATTGGGATCGATCCACAGCCTGGATGGCTGAGTGATGTCAGTCAACAGCGGGCTTTAGGGGGCCCCAAGAAACCTGAAGCAGCAACCTGAAAAACTTTGCAGCCAAAACTAGTATCTGAGGATGGCAATACATCAACCTTTTAAATTTAATAAAAGTGTGCACAGGCAACCAAGTTGCTGCCTTGCAAACCTGAAAAACAGACGCCTAATGTAGGAAAGCCCAGGAGGCACTATTGATCGTGGTGGAGTGTGCTGTAAACCGGAAGGGAGGATCCTGCCCTTAGTGGCATAGGTCTGAACAATTGTCTGCCCATTCCAATAGAAAATAATGTCAGAAGAGGGCACCATGCCTTTCCATGGATCATTCGTAAGCACAAAAAATGAGCCAGGCCCTTGGAAGGCGGCTGTTGAGGACAAACACACACAAACCGCTCGGACCACAACCAGGGAGTACAAAGCCACCTCCTTAGGGTGCAAAGGCCAAGGACACAAGGAAAGAAGGACAATGTCCTAATTCAAGTGGAAATCCAGCACCACATTCAGAAGGAAAGAAGGAGTGGACAAAGAACCACCTTATCCTTGTGCAGAATCATATATGGAGGGTTTCAGGACAAAGCTGCTAGTCCTAACACCTGCAGAGCAGAAGTGATAGCGACCAGGAAGGCAACTTTCTGAGAAAGATTAAACACGGCAATATCCCAAATGCTTTAAAAAAAAGGAGGTTTCTTGAGAACCAATAAAACCAAACTAAAGTCCCATGCTGGCAATGGAGAAAAGCATGGTGGGGAGGTCACATTTTGAACTCATGTTGACTTATGTTGAACATGCTGACAAAATGTTGAAATAAAAGCAAACTTTTGGTCAATGCCACATTGAGAAAGGCCAACACCCAAGCCACCAAGAAGGAATGAGAGTGGAGCCCAAAAGCCTTGCAGCAAACAATATAAGCTTTTCGGGTGCAATGATATTTCTTCCCAGAGATAGACTTATGAGTCTTCAACATCGTTGGAATCACCAAGCTAGACAGCCTCCTGACCCTCAGAACTTGTCTCTCTTCTATGTGCTCCTTGCTGTGAAGGCCAACTACAGGTTGGGGCAGCTGCCGTTTCTTTGTACGTTTGGCATACCAGCTCTAATTCTATTCAGTAATATATATGTGCTCCTACTATGGAGGCTCGCAAAATTGATAGTTAGGACTGAAGATAATACTGGGGTGCTGTGAAGTAGCTCTGCAGCTTTTGCAAGTATTTGTAAATGTGTACAAACTAAACCACTGTTTTTAACACAAACTGTTAGCCAGGACAACAATTCGTTTTTTTTGCAGGCTAGTTGAGCAAGGAATTTTTCTTTGTTGTCATTTGACATGTGTCACCCTCCATGTGCTCCTTGCTGTGAAGGCCAGTTAAATGGTGGGGCAGTTGCTATTTGTTTGTACCTTTGTTAATTTGGTGAGGGGGCAAACTGGACACTTTTTCTGCCATTGTGCTATATGCCGGGGGTCCAGTGTGCCCCTAAGGAGGGGTGTGCTCTCTCCAGGCATACCTGCACTCAATCTATCCATTATTATATACGTATATGCTCCTACTATGGAGTCTCACAAAATTGATAGAGTTAGGACTGCAGATAATACTGGGGTGCCGTGAAGTGGCTCTGCAGCTTACACATGTATTTGCAAATGTGCGCAACTAAACCCCTGTTTTTAACGCAAACTGTTAGACAGGACAATTCAGTTTATTGCAGGTTGGTTGGTAAGTTGAGTTGGGAATTTTTCTTTGTTGTTGTTTGATTTGTGTCACCCTTCCATGTGTTCCTTGCTGTGAAGGTCAGTTATAGGTTGAGGCAGTTGCCATTTGTTTGTACTGCCTCTCAATAGCAATACCGGTTGGTAAAGAAGGGTGGAAGACTAGACATAAACAAAACAAACAGAGGATGCACTGGCCTAGTGCATTACCATAAAAAACATTTATTGAAGTAATAAAAATAGGTATCGTACTCACAATTGACATTAATGTCAAAGGCACATCATAAAGAATAGCACTGTCCAATCCACACTACTTGACCATCCGCAATGGGAACGCTGGACTTTCAACAGTCTAACGCATTTCGAGGACTTGCCTCTTCCTCAGAGCCAAGCAAGACTAGACACTGGGACAGGAAGTTCTCCTGAAGAGGTAACTGCCAGGGAGCGTCCACAACCAGTGGCACCATATTGTCATACTACAGACGATGAGGCCTGTTCAGAACCACCAGAATTGCCGAAATTCTTTTGGTCTCTATCCTGCTCAGCAGATAAGGAATCAGCTTAAAAAGGTACAAATGAGATGATACTGATCCCACAGTGCGCATCCGTAGCATCCACCAGGAGATCCTTGCCATGAACCTCAGAACTTTTAGGGTGAGGCGGTACACTAGAAGATCCACGTCCGGCATCCTCTAGCGAAGACAGAGCTGTTGGAACACCTCCAGGTACAGTGCCTGACAGCTGAGGTAATCCTCCTGCCAGTTTTTGACTCTGGGGATGTGTATGGCAGACAGAGCTGGAACAAATACTTCCACCAACTGCAGAATGTGAGACGCCTCCAGTGCTGCTGATGCACTTCTCGTACCGCCTTTGTGATTGACATAGGCAGCCGTGGTGGAGTTGTCTGATTGAACCCTGATTGGAAGCCCTTTGAGGGGATTCGTCCAATGCTCCAAGACCAGCCAAAGCTCCAGGAGATTAATGGGCAGTCAAGCTTCCTCCAATGTCCAGTGACCTTGAGCTGAATTCAAGCCTAGGAGTGGCTGGCATCCATCATGACCACTGTCCAGGGAAGGGTCCATAGGGACAGGGACCATAGCAACCAGAGGAGGGAGGCCCTCGTCAACAGGTCCAGATGAATCTGGTTGTCTCATTTGGACAGGATTTCCTTTTGCAGGATCCTTGTATGGAACTGGGTATGGAACTTCAAAGGTAGCCACCATCAGTCCCAAAGCCTATATGAAAAACCGTAGCCAGGGCCACTTGCAGGACAGGAGCTGCTGAACAGCAGATTGGAGCTTATGGAGTTTTTCTGTCGGAGGAAACACCTTGCCCTACCTGGAATCAGGAATCAAGCCCAGATACACCTGGACAGAGTCAAGGCAGTCTTCTTGAGGTTCAAGATCCACCGAAGTTTCGCAGGGGCGTATGGACTTACATAAAAACCAGGCATATCGACAGATTGGCCAGGAGGAGATGAACAATTACGATAGGTCACTCTCCTTGGCAGGGATACATAGGAAAGCAGAAAAGTAGATCTCGTGAACCATTCAGTGTATAAATTCATATTTCATATCTAATCAATCCTCAGACGTGTCTGCATAATAATCTACCCGCGGGTGGAGTGTCACTTGTGCAGATTGAAAGTTATGAGCCAAAATATGAACTAGAAGAGATTTTGGCTCTAGTTTAGGTCTACTCCCAGACCTTCACACCCTAAATGGGGTATTGGTCCTTGACTTCAGAGACACCCCCTGCTGGGGAACTACAAAATGAGCTGTCAGGCCTAAGAGAAGAAGTTGAAGAATTCTCCCTTTTTAACATCAGAACCACCTGGGGAGACCCGTACCCTTTCGCTCTGAAACTTGATCTGCAAGTACTTTACCCCTTTAACCTTCTTTATGTTACCTCTTTGCTGTGCTGTTGTTCTCTGTATATTTATATATATTGGTTACATTTTTTTTTCTGTAAATATTTTTATTGCACCCTTTTGACCTTTTAGTAATAAATCTTTCCTTCTGAAAGTGTTGAACTGTTTCTATAGCTCTTTATTGCAAATTCCGAATTCCTGCCTCTAAAAAGAGCGCTACTGTGTTAGTTTACCCCTCTGTATAACTGGCCTGCGGTGACCGTGTTATACAGACGATTACCTCCACCATTATAGTGTTATTGCGGATATCGTCGAGTTTCCTCTTTCTTTGTACAAAAAGGAGGTGGTGGCCGTGTGAAGGGTTATTTGTGTAATTAACCTGACCCAGCAACAATCGCATTCAGGCTGCCGGTACATAGATTGTACTCCAATTAGCTGGAAAATCGTTGTGCAGGGTGCAGCTGGGTGTGGCATTGTTATGCACGCGACATCGCAGTTTTAGATTGGCTAGTCCTTCAGTCGCGAGTTTGGTGAGAAGGTCAGGGGTCTGACACCACGTTCGTGACAGTGACCAATGCCTTCTCCTGTGTCACTGCAGAGGCCTCAACCTCTTCATCTGAGGTTTCAGGAGATGCATCATTGGGATCTGCAGAAATTGCAGAACTCACAGTGGCGGGACCCGACTCTGGCTGAGATGTCCAGGGATGAGGGCGAGGGTGGTGGTGGAGTGCTTTTTACTAACCTTGGGACTGAATGCTACCTCCACCCAGGAGACAAAAAACTCCAGGACTACTGACTAGGGTTGCCACCTCATCCCTTTAAAACTAAACACATTAATTATACAGGTTCTGAGGCAAATTTAATGTAGACAGTGCACTAGGTGAGTTTAATTAACACCTTAATCAATCACAGAACCTGTGTAATTAATAAGTGTTCAGTTTTAAAGGGATGAGGTGGCAGCCCTACTACCAACAGAGCATCTAAGGCAGCGGTTCTCAACCTGGGGGTCGCGACCCCTTTGGGGGTCGAACGACCATTTCCCAGGGGTCGCCTAAGACCATCGGAAAACACATATTTCCGATGGTCTTAGGAACCGAGACACCGCTCCTCTCTCCGGCGATGTGTGGGCGGGATGATACGCTGCTCCTGTCACCTGGCCACACCTCCGGGATCGCTCAGCAGCTCCGCCTCCTCGCCGCTGATTGGCCACCGGAACTGTAGCTCAGGAGAGGCACACAGGCGGCCAATCACCGGCAAGGAGGTGGAGCTTGGAGAGGAGGAGCCGAGCGGCAGCGCGCGTACATCAAAGAAGATCGAGGGAGCTGCCGGAGCGAGTGAAGAGGAGAGCGGCCAGAGAAGGAAGACAGCTGACAGGTAAGTGAGAGAGCGAGCCCAGGCTGTCACTAATACCAACAATGGGGCACTATTCCTCCCCCCACTGACACCAACGATGGGGCACTATTCCTCCCCCCCCTGACACCAACGATGGGGCACTATTTCCCCCCCCACTGACACCAACGATGGGACACTATTTCCCCCCCACTGACACCAACGATGGGACACTATTTCCCCCCCCCCTGACCCCAATGATGGGGCACTATTCTCCCCTCCACCACACTGACATCAATGATGGGGCACTATTCCTCCCACTGACACCAATGATGGGGCACTATTCCTCCCCCCACTGACACCAACGATGGGACACTATTTCCCCCCCCCCTGACCCCAATGATGGGGCACTATTCTCCCCTCCACCACACTGACATCAATGATGGGGCACTATTCCTCCCACTGACACCAATGATGGGGCACTATTCCTCCCCCCACTGACACCAACGATGGGACACTATTTCCCCCCCCCCGACCCCAATGATGGGGCACTATTCTCCCCTCCACCTCACTGACATCAATGATGGGGCACTATTCCTCCCACTGACACCAATGATGGGACACTATTCCTCCCACTGACACCAATGATGGAGCACTATTCCTCCCACTGACACCAATGATGTGGCACTATTCCTCCCACTGACACCAATGATGTGGCACTATTCCTCCCACTGACACCAGTGATGGGGCACTACTCCCACTGACACCAGTGATGGGGCACTACTCCCACTGACACCAGTGATGGGGCACTACTCCCACTGACACCAGTGATGGGGCACTACTCCCACTGACACCAGTGATGGGGCACTACTCCCCCCACTGACACCAATGATGGGGCACTACTCCCCCCACTGACACCAATGATGGGGCACTACTCCCCCCACTGACACCAATGATGGGGCACTACTCCCCCCACTGACACCAATGATGGGGCACTACTCCCCCCACTGACACCAATGATGGGGCACTACTCCCCCCACCGACACCAATGATGGGGCACTACTCCTCCCACCGACACCAATGATGGGGCACTACTCCTCCCACCGACACCAATGATGGGGCACTACTCCTCCCACCGACACCAGTGATGGGGCACTACTCCCCCCACCGACACCAGTGATGGGGCACTACTCCCCCCACTGACACCAATGATGTGGCACTATTCCTCCCACTGACAGCAATGATGGGGCACTATTCCTCCCACTGACAGCAATGATGGGGCACTATTCCTCCCACTGACAACAATGATGGGGCACTATTCCTCCCACCGACAGCAATGATGGGGCACTATTCCTCCCACTGACAGCAATGATGGGGCACTATTCCTCCCACTGACACCAATGATGGGGCACTATTCCTCCCACTGATACAAATGATGGGGCACTATTCCTCCCACTGATACCAACGATGGGGCACTATTCCTCCCACTGACACCAACGATGGGGCACTATTCCTCCCACTGACACCAACGATGGGGCACTATTCCTCCCACTGATACCAACGATGGGGCACTATTCCTCCCACTGATACCAACGATGGGGCACTATTCCTCCCACTGACACCAGTGATGGGGCACTATTCCTCCCACTGACACCAGTGATGGGGCACTATTCCTCCCACTGATACCAACGATGGGGCACTATTCATCCCACTGACATCAGTGATGGGGCACTACTCCTTCCACTGACACCAATGATGTGGCACTACTCCTCCCACTGCAAAATTACAGTTATGAAGTAGCAACGAAAATAATTTTATGGTTGGGGGTCACCACAACATGAGGAACTGTATTAAGGGGTCGCGGCATTAGAAAGGTTGAGAACCACTGATCTAAGGGAACTGAAGGACCCAAGGGATCTACCACTTCCAGCAGGGGATCCAGAGGAGAAGAGTGTCCTGAGGCTCCATAGAGACCAGTGCAACCAGCTGGGCACTGCTACAAAATGGGGCCCCAAAAACAAAGACAGAAAAGGACACTCCCAGACCAGCCCAGTAGAGAGGGCAGAAAAGTATGGCTGGTACCCCAGGGAGAACTCACCACCAGCCCTGCAAGAGGAGCTGGATGCTGTCTACATACTGCTGACTGCCAAGTCTCTCCGCAGAGCAGTGCACTAGAGAGTCCTGGAGACTGCTGCCAACACCAGTAAGAGGTGTTAGAGAAAAGCAAGCTGGCCAGCATTGTTGGCTTCTGAAAATACAGTTGTGTCCAAAATTATTCAACCCCCAATGCTGTAAAGGGGTTTAGGGACTATAGTGTACATTTGGAATTGTATTCAGAATCAAATCCTACAAGGACGTTGTAACTACCCAAATGCAACTAAAATGACATCAATTGTTTATGTAATACAGTAGTAAATGGTTCTTATGTGGTTTCTTCATTGCCACAATTATTCAACCCCTTAAAGACTACCACTCTGAAGAACAGAGGTTCATACAGGTGCTTTCCATCAGGTATTGAAAACACCTGTGGATGTCACCGAGCAGCAATCAAGCATAATAAGCACCAATTAGGCAGCTTTAAAATGACTGTGATACTCAGCTCCTTCTAGACATTTACTGGTGTGGTTACAAACATGGTGAAGGCAAGAGAATGGTCCAGGAAGACAAGAGAAGAGGTGATTTCTCTTCACAGGAAGGGCAATGGCTATAAGAAGATTGCAAAGATGTTAAACATACCAAGAGACACCTTAGGAAGCATCATTCGCAAATTCAAGGCAAAGGGCACTGTTGAAACGCTACCTGGTCGTGGCAGAAAGAAGATGCTGACTTCGACTGCTGTGCGCTACCTGAAGCGTAGAGTGGAGAGAAGTCCCCGTGTGACTGCTGAGGAACTGAGAAAAGATTTGTCAGATGTGGGTACAGAAGTTTCAGCCCAGACAATAAGACGCACACTGCGTAATGAAGGCCTCCGTGCCAGAACTCTCAGGCGTACCCCCTTGCTGTCTCCAAAGAATAAGAAGAGTCGACTGCAGTATGCCAAAAGCCATGTGGACAAACCACAAAAGTTGTGGGATAGTGTTCTGTGGACTGATGAAACAAAATTAGAACTGTTTGGGCCCATGGATCAACGCTATGTTTGGAGGAGGAAGAACAAGGCCTATGATGAAAAGAACACCTTGCCTACTGTGAAGCATGGTGGAGGGTCAATCATGCTTTGGGGCTGTTTTGCTTCTGCAGGTACAGGGAAGCTTCAGCGTGTGCAAGGTACCATGAATTCTCTTCAGTACCAGGAGATATTGGATGGAAACGTGATGCAGTCCGTCACACACCTGAGGCTTGGGAGACGTTGGACCTTTCAACAGGACAATGATCCCAAGCATACCTCCAAGTCCACTAGAGCATGGTTGCAGAGGAAAGGCTGGAACATTTTGGAGTGGCCATCGCAGTCACCAGACTTAAATCCGATTGAGAACCTCTGGTGGGACTTAAAGAAAGCAGTTGCAGTGCGCAAGCCTAAGAATGTGACTGAACTGGAGGCCTTTGCCCATGAAGAATGGGCGAAGATACCCGTAGATCGCTGCAAGACACTTGTGTCAAGCTATGCTTCACGTTTAAAAGCTGTTATAACTGTAAAAGGATGCTGTACTAAGTACTAAGATTGAATGTCACTTGGGGGTTGAATAAAACTGATAATGCTGTGAGCACAGAAAAGACATTTGTGGTTATTTCATTATAACTGTTATGTTATATTTGTCTGACCTACAAGTGCCTCTTTAATGTAAATGTAAGCAAGATGACTGAATGATCAAAAGCAATGTCAAACTGGCCAAAACACTCAATTTCAGTGGGGGTTGAATAATTTTGGACACAACTGTAGCTGCCCAGGACCTCTCCAGCTAGCTCCCATAACAAGCATGTGAAAAGGTCTCTTGTAAAATGACCACCCTGTCTGCCTCCAAGTAAATGACTGCCAGAATCACTAGAACAATTACCAACATGGCTCGGAAATTACAACAGAGCTTCCCAGACCCCACAGGGGAAAAAAGCACCCACAGAGCCCCACTAGAGCAGCACATATACCCTGCCCAGGGACACCCCAAGGGGACCCAGTTTGCACAGATGCATGAACAGCAGCTAGGAGTGGGAGATGCTCAGGGGGAGGACAGGAAGGAAACCAGCAGTCAGGGGGAGGAAGGGACCCCACAGGACCAACCACCCCAAGCAGTACCCATGCCCCACACAGAGTTTGTGAATAGAATGGATGGGGGCAGCTACTTATCATTCCAGCGTTTAACTCGCTGGCCACCCCAATCCAGGATAGGGCTGTCACAGACAACCCAGAGCATAGCTAAGGGTCTGCGTGCACTTTTTGGCCAGACTGTGGTGACCACTTGATCTAGATTACTCGGCCTGCCACCCAGTCCGGCTGTTGATAGAAGATCTCTGTGGAAAAAATCCCCCAAAAAAGAAAGAAAAAAAAAAAAAAAAGCTTGTGGAACCAAGGTCCTTACACCTGAGCAGTACGCAGAAATAACTGGCTTGCCTGTAGCTAAGAGGGGGTTTTACACTAGGTTCACATATGTGCAGCCGTGCGGGCCGCGTTTTGCATGGGCATGAGAGCCCATTCATTTGAATGGACTCCCGTGCCCCAGGACACGCAGGGAAGAAGTCCCTGCACTTCTTTGTGAAACGCAACGTGCACGGAAACCGAAGTTCCCAGTACAGTTGCGATTTCCAGTGCGGGCGGCGTGCCATTCCTTTGTACTGGTGGTGCGGCTGCAGGTATTGTTGTACGGTTCCCGCAGCGGCACCACCCGCACAGATGTGAACCAAGTCTTATACCTAAAGAGGACTGTCCATAGGATATGAGGTGCTGAGTTTTTTTCTGCCTTGTGTCTTACTCCTGTAGGTGGCGCTATAAAACCCTGTTTGGTCAAGAATGAAGAAGAGAAGTTGTGGCCATCAATGAATGAAGGAGAAATATAGATTAATAGAGGAACTAATATCCCTACATTCCCTGGAGAAAAATATGCTCTTCGGTGCCAGATCTTCCCTTCAGTGCTAGTTATAGAATCTTTGATGAAGTCAGGATCAGATGATCCAACCACTAATCCCCTCATTCAACATGTAACTAGCACCAGGGGGAGTCTGGAGCACAATTTTCCCCAGGAAAGGTAAATGCCTTAGTTCTCCTATTCTTTATCCAGCCCATCAATACTGATAACAAAGATTTAACTTTTGAACCTAAGCCACATCTTCTCATTGTCTGCATTACTCCATAGTCCTCTGGTAAGGTAGTATACGTGACAGCCTTAGCTCAGCAGCATTGTCCCAGAAAAATAGATTTTTAAATGTTGGCAACAGGGGCGGACTGACAACTCATGCGGCCCCCAGGCAATAGGGGACCATGGGGCCCGTGTCCTTGCCCAAACTCAAAAAAGCCTATGAAAAAGGTACCAGGGGCATCTCATGGGGCCCCCTACTGACCCCTGGCACTCGGGCAGTGCCCGCGTTTCCAAATGGATGATATCCTTGGCAACTGAACGCTGGCAACGGTGTGGGAGAAGAGATTGTTTTGAGTTGTGTGGCATGTATTCTGTGCAATGCCAAGACAGAACCCAAGACACAACCCATCCTAATACTTTATAAATGAATTGTAGAAGTGAAGCAGAAGTAGTTCTTCTTTGGAAACAGAAGAGCCACTGCATGCACAAGCAGTTACACATCATCACCTACAGTTCATATATATATTATATATAGGAACTGCACTAACAACTTTAGTCTTCTTCAAAATGAATGAATGTTCTGTACGTATTAGGCCTCACTCACACCTGTGCGTTTTGAAGCTCAAAGTTCCAAAGCGCAGTATGGGTCCTTTCACACGGGCGTTCCATTTTTTTCATCAGTTCAGTCATTTTTTTTCAAAGAAAAAATGGATCAGTTTACATCCATTTACATCCGGTGTTCATCTGTTTACATCCGTTTACATCCATTTTCATCCACTTTCATCCATGTACATCCATTTACATCCCTTTTTTCATCCATTCCATTTTTTTTTTTTACGGAAGAAAAATACTTTTTTCTTCCGTTCAAAAAAACGGATGTTAACGAATACGGACATTAATGGATGTAAATGGATGATCATCCTTTTACATCCTCTAGTCCAGTGGTTCTCAACCTTTCTAACGCCGCGACCCCTTAATACAGTTCCTCATGTTGTGGTGACCCCCAACCATAAAATTATTTTAGTTGCTACTTCAGAACTGTAATTTTGCAGTGGGAGGAATAGTGCCCCATCATTGGTATCAGTGGGAGGACTAGCACCCCATCATTGGTATCAGTGGGAGGAATAGTGTCCCATCGTTGGTATCAGTGGGAGGAATAGTGCCCCATCACTGATGTCAGTGGGAGGAATAGTGTCCCATTGTTGGTATCAGTGGGAGGAATAGTGTCCCGCCATTGGTGTCAGTGGGAGGAATAGTGCCCCATCATTGGTATCAGTGGGAGGAATAGTGCCCCATCATTGGTATCAGTGGGAGGACTAGCGCCCCATCACTGATGTCAGTGGGAGGAATAGTGTCCCATCGTTGGTATCAGTGGGAGGAATAGTGCCCCATCGTTGGTGTCAGTGGGAGGAATAGTGCCCCATCATTGGTATCAGTGGGAGGAATAGTGCCCCATCATTGGTGTCAGTGGGAGGAATAGTGCCCCATCATTGGTGTCAGTGGGGGGAATAGTGCTCCATCATTGGTGTCAGTGGGAGGAATAGTGTCCCATCATTGGTGTCAGTGGGAGGAATAGTGCCCCATCATTGGTATCAGTGGGAGGAATAGTGTCCCATCATTGGTGTCAGTGGGAGGAATAGTGTCCCATCATTGGTGTCAGTGGGAGGAATAGTGCCCCATCATTGGTGTCAGTGGGAGGAATAGTGCCCCATCATTGGTGTCAGTGGGAGGAATAGTGCCCCATCATTGGTGTCAGTGGGAGGAATAGTGCCCCATCATTGGTATCAGTGGGAGGAATAGTGCCCCATCATTGGTGTCAGTGGGAGGAATAGTGCCCCATCATTGGTATCAGTGGGAGGAATAGTGCCTCATCATTGGTATCAGTGGGAGGAATAGTGCCCCATCATTGGTGTCAGTGGGAGGAATAGTGCCTATCATTGGTGTCAGTGGGGGGAGGAATAGTGCCCCATCGTTGGTGTCAGTGGGGGGAGGAATAGTGCCTATCATTGGTGTCAGTGGGGGGAGGAATAGTGCCCCATTGTTGGTGTCAGTGGGGGGAGGAATAGTGCCTCATCGTTGGTGTCAGTGGGGGGAGGAATAGTGCCCCATCGTTGGTGTCAGTGGGGGGAGGAATAGTGCCCCATCGTTGGTGTCAGTGGGGGGAGGAATAGTGCCCCATAGTTGGTGTCAGTGGGGGGAGGAATAGTGCCCCATCGTTGGTGTCAGTGGGGGGAGGAATAGTGCCCCATCGTTGGTGTCAGTGGGGGGAGGAATAGTGCCTATCGTTGGTGTCAGTAGGGGGAGGAATAGTGCCTATCATTGGTGCCAGTGGGAGGAATAGTGCCCCATCGTTGGTGTCAGTGGGAGGAATAGTGCCGCATCGTTGGTGTCAGTGGGGGGAGGAATAGTGCCCCATCGTTGGTGTCAGTGGGGGGAGGAATAGTGCCCCATCGTTGGTGTCAGTGGGGGGAGGAATAGTGCCCCATCGTTGGTGTCAGTGGGGGGAGGAATATCGTTGGTGTCAGTGGGGGGAGGAATAGTGCCCCATCGTTGGTGTCAGTGGGGGGAGGAATAGTGCCCCATCGTTGGTGTCAGTGGGGGGAGGAATAGAGCCCCATCGTTGGTGTCAGTGGGGGGAGGAATAGTGCCCCATCGTTGGTGTCAGTGGGAGGAATAGT
This sequence comes from Staurois parvus, assembly GCF_062004578.1. Classification (NCBI taxonomy): domain Eukaryota; kingdom Metazoa; phylum Chordata; class Amphibia; order Anura; family Ranidae; genus Staurois; species Staurois parvus. The sequence goes on from NW_028318072.1 coordinate 2,259,724, forward strand.
GCTCCATCGTTGGTGTCAGTGGGAGGAATAGTGCCCCATCGTTGGTGTCAGTGGGAGGAATAGTGCCTATCATTGGTGTCAGTGGGGGGAGGAATAGTGCCCCATCGTTGGTGTCAGTGGGGGGAGGAATAGTGCCCCATCGTTGGTGTCAGTGGGGGGAGGAATAGTGCCCCATCGTTGGTATTTGTGACACAAATGATGGGGCACTATTCCTCCCACTGACACCAATGATACTTACCTTGCTGACCCCTGCTCCAGCCTGGGCTCGCTCTCTCCCTCTCCCATCTACAGCCTGCAGAAGCAAAATTTGCACTTACCTGTCAGCTGTCTTCCTTCTCTGGCCTCTCTCCTCTTCACTCGGCCCTGCAGCTCCCTCGATCTTCTTCGATCTGCGCGCTCTGCCGCTCGGCTCCTCCTCTCCAAGCTCCACCTCCTCGCCGGTGATTGGCCGCCTGTGTGCCTCTCCTGAGCTACAGTTCCGGTGGCCAATCAGCGGCGAGGAGGCGGAGCTGTTGAGTGATCCCGGAGGTGTGGCCAGGTTACAGGGGCAGCATATCATCCCGCCCACAGATCGCGAGACAGAGCAGCGGTGTCTCGGTTCCTAAGACCATCGGAAATATGTTTTCCGATGGTCTTAGGCGACTCCTGGGAAATGGTCGTGCGACCCCCAAAGGGGTCGCGACCCCCAGGTTGAGAACCGCTGCTCTAGTCCATAGAAATACATGGGTGTCTGTTTTTCATTTGTAAACAGACAGATGAAAAACAGACATACGGAACGCCCAGTGTGAAAGAGTCCTATCAAAAAGACTATAGTTTTAAATTCTGCTTGTTCACTTCTAAATGTAGTGTCACTTGTAGCTTGAAAAAAAAGATCAAAATGCTTGTAGGTTGAAAAAGTATGAGCTTCTATTGATCTTCAAGCTTTTATATAGCAAAAGACTTGAAAAGCATGCGAACACAAGCGAAAAACTGCATGAAAACGCACAGGTCACACATTTATCCCTAATAACAAGCTTTCCTAATAATAATAAAAAATGTATATATATACACACAGTATATATATATAAAATAAATAAAGAGTTCAAGCCTCTCACACCCGCAAAACACCTGCAAAAAAACCCCCAAAACTATGCAAAACAACTAGAGATGCCCAGCTCAAATGTAAATGCAGCCTTAAAGTGTAACAATGGATATCCAGCAAAAGTATCAATTGAAAGCGATGAAACAAACCACATAACACTGACAAGAGATGCTAACAGTTAGCCATTATTCATTTGGTTTAAATCATTTCTGCAAATGAAAACAAAATGTTTTAACTGACAAAATGTTTTATCAGCTTAACTGATAAAAAAAAAACCTGTGAGTGGGCAGCTCTTTATTGCAGATAATAAACACTTACCTGCCTGCTTGCAGTCTTGCAGTCTTAGGTAGAATGCACATATGTAGCTCAGCATGCATTCCCAGCAAACTCCAGCTGTGGCAGAATGACGAATTGTGTTTATGCGCAGATGGACATCATTCCCCAACTGGCTAATTAAAAGGCTGAATACCTGGCACCTGGAAGTAACCAGGGAGAGGATGACAGTGGCTGCTAAGGAATTTAACCACTGCATCAGAGGAATGAGGAGGTGAGCAGGGGCGGACTGACCATTTGGAAACTCGGGCACTGCCCGAGGGCCCAGGGTCAGTAGGGGGCCCCATGAGATGCCCCTGGTACCTTTTTTATAGGCTTTTTTGAGTTTGGGCAAGGACACAGGGGCCCCATGATCCCCTATTGCCCGGGGGCCCCATGAGTTGTCAGTGCACCCCTGGAGGTGAGTGTTTCTGGAAGTATAGTTCCACTTTAAAATGTGTTAGCTGAAGTTGGGCTTCAAAGCGGAATTAAAGTTGAAAAAAAAATTGCAGCCTTCTTTATTGCTGAAGAGAAATGCATGTTTCTTCTGCAATAAAATATACTTACCTGCCTGTTTGCAATCCCTATAGAATGTACACTGAGCTGCACATACACAGGTCAGTTTACATTCTTGCATACTTCCTCTGTGGCGGGGTGACTGCATTATTGCGCATGCACTGGAGAGATGTCATCCTAAATACATCAGTGGTTCATATAGTGAGGTCATCACAGAGGACAAGGGGCACTCTTTCCATCTGGAGGAAAAGAAATTTAATCTCCAAACATGGAAAGGTTTCTTTACAGTGAGATCTGTGAAAATGTGGAATAGACTCCCTCTAGAGTTGGTTTTGGCCAGCTCAGTGGATTGCTTCAAAAAAAGGCCTGGATTGTTTCTTAGATACACAGAATATAACTGGATACTAATATTTATAGGTAAAGTTGATCCAGGGAATATCCGATTGCCTCTCGGGGGATCAGGAAGGGATTTTTTCCCCTGCAGGAGCAAATTGGATCATTCTTTGCTGGGTGTTTTTTGCCTTCCTCTGGATCAACTGTGGGTATAGGATTATAACTTTTTTTTTTTTTTTTTTTATGGTTGAACTGGATGGACTTTTGTCTTTTTTTGCAGCCAGACTAACTATGTAACTATGATGGCCAATCAAGATGGTGAAGACATGCTAATTTTTTAAAGTTCAAAGTTGATATAGCTTTGATGTGAATCATCAGTGGATTCCAATTAATCATTGTAAAGAGAACTCATCTGTTTATTGCCAATTAAGACATAGAGAAAACAATATATGTTTATCACTTTATAATATGTACAAAGTGTATAAAGTAATGTACAAAGTCCACTCTTAGACAGCCAATACATGGATCCCCTTTTTTGTATTCAACCAGTGGGTTTTACAAAAAAACAACTGATCAGATTCTGCCATCCACACATTCAAGGTGGATGGGGGAATCCTGCCCACTATGTCTTTGTATTGTGACAGTGGTGAGACTTCCCTGCAAGCAGAATACACTGATCAGCACTGCTTGCTATAGCCGGCGTTGCTGATCGAGTGGGGAAATTATGGTAGGGCAGTTGTACAGAAGTTGCCCACTTTCATCAAAACTAAAGAAAACAAATTTGGCTGGACAAAAAAAACAGAATTTCACTCTCTCTAATTTTAGATATTTTTAGCATTAGTAAATAGATAGGAGAGTATATCATATTTACTTGTTTTAACCTTTTTATTTATATATTTCTTCAGTAACTTTCTGGTTCCCAGGTCTAAGCAAATTATGTCATACATCTCAGGAGACTTCAGGAGGGGAGGGAGGTTTTTCTGCTAAGCACGGATTCTGTCTGCATGCCTGAGCTAAGGACAGATGGATTCCAGGAAGTAAATGCTACATGAATCATTTGCCCTTATGCAAGATGGCAGAAATACCGATTTTTCAGTAATATAAAGAATGGAGACATGGGTGGGTGAGTTCTTGTTTAATATTAAAAGTTAATTAATAGTTTTCAGTTTGTGGGGCTCATATGCAGTGTAGTTTTGCTTAAAGTTCCAAAGATACAGTAAGTAGAGTTTTCAGCTAAACTAACATTGTTGGGCCTCATTCCCACAGTCATTGAGGCTCATAGTCTGTGAATGGGCCATTCATGAGCGCTATGTTCAAGGACTACTTTCTTAAGCAGCTGGAGCCGAGAGGTGCTGCAACTGACCATCAGGAGGCCAAAATGAGCTTAAACCTCATGCTAGCAATTTCCACCATTTTCAATGGCAAAAGCTGAACAGAACAAGGCAATCTACCACAAATATTTGTATTAAAAGCATGAAATCATCCAAAATGTAGAAGGCATGGATCCATGGAATGTTTTTTGCAATCAAAAGCTGATTGACAGTGATTGCAATTGCTTGAAAATTACTGTGCACTTATCCAAGATCAGGCTTTGAATGCAGTTTGCATTTTTTTGATGTATGTGCTAATTATTGTAAATAATCTGTACAAATGCCCATAAATCACCTTCTTCTTCTCTGTGTAAACCTGAGCATTGGCTTATTTTGCTCTCTGTTACTATTTCAAGTTTTTAACAAAAATGTGCTGCAACTGGAATAAAATGGTACAAAGCTCATTATACGAGGTGTGACAATTTAATTCCTGGAATAGGCTGTAAAAAATTATCAACCTCTGCATTCTTCAAAAGATCAGACGAAATTTGAAGACGATGTTATTTCTGATCTTCTGTCATGATTCAAGGCACAGAAGTCTTTCTCATTCCCAAATCCTCTGTTAGAATCTGCCACACTGTTTCCCTATGCATATTCAATTCTTCTGCCATCATTCACACACTCAGTCTTCAATCTGACCATACAAGGGTTCGCACTCTGTTCACATCTGCATCCATTCTTTGTGTTTTTGGCTGCCCACTTCTTGCATCATGGTGGACATCTTCCAGCCCCGCTTTAAACCACCAATGCTAGTCACACTTGATTTCTTCATGGATTGTTCACCATCGGCCTGTTGTAGTAGAGCTATAGTTTCACTCGCACTTTTGCCAATTTTCACGCAAAATATGATATTAATCCACTGCTCTAGTTTCCTGTCACTCATTTGCTGCCAACAGTGCAACGCACACACTTGTAATTTCTTCCACTCTATAAAGACTGAATCAACTGGTCTGTGACCCAGGTGAATGCAAGTTAGAACATGTCAGAACACGTGCGAATGGCTCTGTGATTCACCACCATAGTGCTACGCCGCCGGTATTCCGGGAATTAAATTGTCACACCTCATACAGTTTGCAGTTGGTGTGGAGGTGCAATAAACCATATTAAAATGTCAAGGTATTAACAAGTCCATAGATGTACTACACACTACAACAACTTCAATTGCAGTTGCAAAAATGATGAAATGTATTAAATCAACTTATTACTATTTTTTGCCATATAAGTATAAATATTTAAACTGTTGGAAGTAGGTTGCCTCCATCAGTTCCATGGATTTTGAAAAGTGTTTTAAAGCTGAAGTTTAGGTATGGAATCTTTACATAGTAAAAGTCACGGCCTGACATGGAAGGAATGACCACACGGACATGAAACTTTATCACTGCACTAAGCCACTCTTCCAGATGTTTGGTGTTGAAAATGGCACATGTGTTCTATATGGTTTTTGTGTGCCCCATGCAAACAATTGACAATCCCTGTAGTCGAGTTGAAAATGGAGAAAGTGAAGACACGTGCAGTCTTCAATATTTGCCTCAGAAGGTCCTAACCCTAGCAGGCCACTACGAGGATATGCTTGAAACATTGGGGGAGGATGCCCCATGCAAATGCTCTATTAAGAATTGGGCAGCGAAATTCAAGCAGGAACAGGACAGCCTTGAAGGTGATCCCTGCCCTGGCAGACCTGAAGATGTGATCGCACCGGAAAACATTAACCGTGTGCATGATGAGGTAATGGTAGATAGCCGAGTTGACATCCAGACAGTTGCTAAAGTAATAGGTAAAAAAAAAAAAAAAAACACAAAAAAACACAGTTCAGCACATTGCATAAGTATGTATGTCAGAAGTAAAGGAAAAATAAAAAAAGGGTTCGAAAATCAACTTGACAGCCAGCTTGCCAACAACCAAATTACCCTGTCTAACAGTATGCGTTAAAAACAGGGGTTTAGTTAGCACACATTTGCAAATACATACGTAAGCCACAGAACCACATCATGGCACCCTGATATTCTGTGGTCCTAACTCTACAAATTTGAGAGTCCCCATAGTAGAGGCACCTGCATTTAAAGGATAGACCAAGGGCAGGTGCTCATAAAGGGAGCCCACTCTCTTAAAGGTACAGGAGTGCAAAAAAAAACCCAACCTTTTAGCACAATGGCAGCCAGGGCGTCCAGTGCACCCACTCACCTTAAAAACAACAGTAAAATAAAATAAAACATGGCACCCGCCGCGGTCTATAACTGGCTTCTGAAGCAAGGACTACGTGAACCGGGCAACGCATGTCATTAATAAAGGAAAAAGTATGTATGTGCCATACTTGTGGAATCCCTGTAGAAGATGCAAATCTCCACCTCAGCCAATCAGAGAACACTTTGCATTTATTGAGAAAATGCAAAGTACTCTGGGCAGCACAGTGACTAAATGGTTAGCACTTCCTCCTGGCAGCACTAGGGTTGTTGGTTCAAATCCCAACCACAGCACCACCTGCCTGAAGTTTGCATGTTCTCCCTGTGTCTGCATGAGTTTGCTCCAGTTTCCTCCCACACTCCAAAGACATGCTGGTAGGTTAATCGGATCCTGTGTAAAGTGGCCCTAGTATGTGTATGTATGAATGTAATTTAGGGACCTTAGATTGTACACTCCTTGAGGGTTAGGGACTGATGGAAATGTAGAATATATATGTAAAGCATGGCATAAATTGATGGTGCTATATAAGTACCTCTAATAAATAAGTGCTCTCTGAATGGTGCCCATGCTGAGCATGCAATCTCCTATGTTCACAATGTAGCAGGGCAATTGCCAGGCACATGACCTGGAAGCTAATGGCCTACTGATTTCCAGCTTCCAGGGGTGTCCCACCAGCAGGGCTGTGGATAAGGGGGTACCACCAGTCCTCCTGTACAGGGCCCAGGCCTGCAGGGGGGCTCAGGCAGCTGGGTGAATCGGATGTGGGCAGGAAGGGTGAATGGGGAAATTACTGGAACCAATCCCCTGTATGGCTCTCTCTCTCTGCAGCAGCTGAAAGTTGGGTTCTGCTCCTGGCTGGCTTTCAGTTGCTGCAGAGAGAAATATACAGGGGATCGGTTACTGTAATTTACCAGCCCCTTCCATTCCTGAATGAACACAATAGGTCCCGATCACTCGCTGTGTTCATTTATAACTGAAGCATAGTAAACTGTTTTTGTTGTGGGGATGGGGGGCTGTTAGGTTGGCTGTGTGGGGCCCTGTGGTTTGGGGGGGGGGGCTGTCAGGTTGGGTGTAAGGGGTCCCATGGTTTTTAACAGCAGCCCTGCCCATGATTTCCCAAATGTGCAATGAATAATAAATCACAAAACAGTAAAAAATAGGTATGTTTGTAAAATCATGAACGGGGGGGGGGGCTGTTAGGTTGGCTGTATGGGGCCCCGTGGTTTGGGGGGGCCCTGTCAGGTTGGCTGTAAGGGTCCCCATGGTGTCTAACAGCAGCTCTGTCCACAGGTACAGCACATACATTGCTTACACTAATCCAAACAAGGCCAATGTAACTATGTCAAATCTTCCATACCTCAGCTTTAAATTGTTAGTAAATTGCAAGCATCAGCACTGGACTCTTGCAAAACCTGTAAAATATCCAAAACACAGCACCCTGCCTTTGTTAATGTCTCCAACTAAAGATAACCTAGTAATATAGCAGAACATGTATGAGTTAATATATTGTCATTGCAAGCATTCAGCAAATTCTTCTCTAACTTCTCCATCTACTGGTGAATGTTCAAGATGACAACTGCCCCTGAAAAAAACGCATCTTAAAGTGACACTAAATGATATTATGAATTCTCCAAAAATAATCCATACTCATCCACTGCTTGATGGCCCTAAAATCTATTTTTCATTAAATTGTTTCTGTGTTTTTCTAGTTCTTTGTAACATCCTTCATGTGCTCCTAAACCTCTCCTTCTCATTTCAGTTTGAAACCAATCGTGCACGTTACTTGCGGTCATGGACACACTAAAAATCCCATAGTCTATAGATCCTAGTCCATCTTGGGAGTGAGCAAGAGAGGGTGGCCACCCTCTAAAAGGAAGCTGGATCACAGCAACTGAAAAAAGGAATTTGGAGATTTGGAGGTGGACAAGAACAATAAAAGTTGCTTTTTTTAGTTAAAGTGGAGCTCCACCCAAAAGTGGAAGTTTTGCTTTAAGAACTGGTCCCCCATTCCCTGTGATGAATTGTCACCTTTGGCAAGCAGGTACCCAATTTTGACCCTTACCCTCTCCCACTTCCGTTCCGACCACCTAGGCAATTGGAAGTGAATGTTGTCCACCCCCCCCCCCCCCCATGTAGTCTTCTGGGACACATGACAGGTCCCAGAAGACTACGGGACCATTCGCGAGGCGCAGCGCTGCTCACACATGCACAGTGAGGCTGTCACAGCAGGGTGCCCACACTTGCGATGCCGGAGCGAGAGGACGGCCGGTGAACCCGGCTGATAGGAACACACCGCTGCATCGTGGGACAGGTGACTGGCTATTTTTTAAAAGTCAACTTTTTTTTTTTTCAGAGGAGACTGAAGCTCCTGTAGCTATGTAAGAATACATATTTGAATAAAATTTTATTTTATTAAACCAGAGCTAAGTGTAACTTTAATGGCAGACTTAACATTCCACTGAACTGGATGAGACTTTTCATTCACTGGTAGGCTGCTTAGTACAATAGTACTAATATTATTAATATTTAGGACTTCTATATGTAGCAGTACCCCCTTAGGAATTGCTGAGTTTTGGGTCCTCCTATTGTCCTACACAGCGAGGAAATACACACTTTCCATTCAACCTTGCATCCAGGAGACAGTAACCAGTCTTTGAGCTTGTTTTTTGGATTTTTATTAGGGGAATTTAAACTTGGATGGGGTAAGGGGCAACAGTGGACAAACTTCCTGGAACTATATACAAATATGAGCAATAACTGTATTATTAAAGTAATATCAATTTCGGAATAGGAATTATTGAAAGCGTAGGTAAATGCATAATCAGGACCGAGAGGGGTGGGGGGGGATGGGGAGGTTTGGGAAATAGGGCGGGAGGGGAGAGGGCGAGGGGTAAAAGATTACTAGATGAATGGCAATGTTTTGATATAAGGACATACAAAATTGAGAATATTTATACAGTATGTATATGTCTGTTTTATTAGCTTTCGTATACATGAAATGGTAATCGAAAAATTCATTAAAAAAAAAAAAAGAACATCTCTGGAGAGATCTGAAAATGGCTGTGCACCAACGCTCCCCATCCAACCTGGTAGAGTTTGAGAGGTACTGCAAAAAAGAATGGGAGAAATTACCCAAAAATAGGTGTGTCACGTTTGTAGCATCATACTCAAAACTACTTGAGGCTGTAATTGGTGCTAAAGTTGCTTCTACAAAGTATTGAGCAAAGGCTGTGAATACTTATGTACATGTGGTTTTTACCATTTTCTATTTTTAATAAATTGCAAAGATTTCAAAACAAACTTCTTTCACGTTGTCATTATGGGGTATTGTTTGTAGAATGTTGAGGAAAAAAATTAATTTAGTCCATTCTGGAATAAGGCTGTAACATAAAATGTGACAAAAGTTAAGAGCTGTGAATACTTTCTGGATACACTATATATAGTCCATCAGGTGCTAAAGGAGTGTTACACATGTTAACCCTTTGAAGACCAAGGGACGTATTTGTCCCATGTTTTTAATTGCCTGTATCATCTGATTAAGAACTTAAAATACTTTTTTTTTTTGGTTTGAGTCAAAATATTAGTTCTTATCAACAAATGGATCTAGCTTTTTGCCAAATGTTTCATGAAATGGCTTAGTTACAGCAACTGAAGTGTACGAACTTTAAAAACAAAAAATTGATTCTTTTGGCGTTCCGTAATCTTATGGTCCTCAAAATTCTCAATAAACCCTCTGCACACTGCTATATACACTTTCTAGCAAATTTTCTAATAAAATATCTTACTTTTATTGACTTGTGTGTGCTGAAGGGGCACACACAAGAATGAGGAGCTGACAGCACCGGCCAGGGACTGGGAGGGGAGGTAAGGAATCCTGTGCAATATCAATGCACAGAGCGGTAAGCATAACACCTTATTTTAAGAAAACTACATAACCTTTACAGTCAGTTGGAAAAATACAACTTACATTGGTAGTCATTGAGAAGAATGCCTCATCACAGTGGGGTATTAGTCATTCCCTATTGTAGTCAATCAAAAATAGTTTTTGGCAATAATGCACTCTAATAACCACAGAGTGGTCATATCTTGATGTACATACAAACAGATTAAACATCAAACAGAGTATGACTCAGCTTTACTAAGACATGGCAGTAAACCAAATTGCAACTAGAGGATATGGCATAAAAGCCGAAACTCCAAAACAATGCTGCTTTTATTTTCTGAACATAAAAAGAGAAGATACGGAGAAGGCAAATTCAGTTAGAAAGTTGTTAAGTGATACTTGACCAAAGGAGTGACATGAAAGAAAAAAGGAAGAAGAAAAAGGAGTAAAAAGGATTTACTTTTCTTCTATCATATGCCAGTCAATTATTTTGCTGGATAGCAGGTTACAGGTAGCAATGACTTCCAAGATCTGGTTAGAGTGGCTGTTGTAAATAGATTCAGTGCCTTGAAAAAGTATTCATACCCCCTGAACTTTTCCACATTGTGTCATGTTACAACCAAAAACGTAAATGTATTTTATTGGGATTTTATGTGATAGACCAACATAAAGTGGCACATAATTGTGAAGTGGAAGGAAAATGATAAATTATTTTTTTTCAAATAAATTTGTGAAACGTGTGGTGTACATTTGTATTCAGCCCCCCCCCCCCGGAGTCAATACTTTGTAGAACCACCTTTTGCTGCAATTCAAGCTGCAAGTATTTTTGTGGATGTCTCTACCAGCCTTGCACATCTAGAGAGTGACATTTTTGCCCATTCTTCTTTTCAAAATAGCTCAAGCTCTGTCAGATTGGATGGAGAACATCTCTGAACAACAATTTTCAAGTCTTGCCACAGATTCTCAATTGGATTTAGGTCTGGACTTTGAATGGGCCATTCTAACAGATGAATATGCTTTGATCTAAACCATTCCATTTTGTCTCTGACTGTATGTTTAGGGTCATTGTCCTGCTGGAAGGTGAACCTCCACACTAGTCTCAGACTCTTAACAGGTTTTCTGCTAAGATTGCCTTGTATTTGACTCCATCCATCTTCCCATCAACTCTGACCAGCTGCCCTGTCCCGGCTGAGGAAAAGCACCCCCACAACATAATACTGCCTCCACCATGTTTCACGGTGGGGATGGTGTGTTCAGGGTGATGTGCAGTGTTAGTTTCCTGCCACACATAGCATTTTGCTTTAAGGACAAAAAGTTAAATTTTGGTCTCCTCTGTCCAGAGCACCTTCTTCCACATGTTTGCTGTGTCCCCCACATGGCTTCTCACAAACTGCAAATGGGACTTCTTATGGCTTTCTTCTTGCCATTCTTCCATAAAGGCCAGATTTGTGGAGTGCACAACTAATAGTTGTCCTGTGGACAGATTCTCCCACCTGAGCTGTGGATCTCTGCAGCTCCTCCAGAGTTACCATGGTCCTCTTGGCTGCTTCTCTGATTAATGCTCTCCTTGCCCGGCCTGTCAGTTTAGGTGGATGGCCATGTCTTGGTAGGTTTGCAGTTGTGCCATACTCTTTCCATTTTTGAATGATGGCTTGAACAGTGCTTTGTGAGATGTTCAAAGCTTGGGATTTTTTTTATAACCTAACCCTGCTTTAAATTTTATCCCTGACCTGTCTGGTGTGTTCCTTGGCCTTCATGATGCTGTTTGTTCACTAATGTTCTCTAACAAACCTCTGAGAGCTTCACAGAACAGCTGTATTTATACTGAGATTAAATTACACATAGGTGGACTCTAATTACTAATTAGGTGACTTCAGAAGGCTTCAGAAGGCAATTGGTTCCACTAGATTTTAGTTAGGAGTATTAGAGTAAAGGGGGCTGAATACAAATGCACACTTTTCAGATATTTATTTGTGAAAAATTTTGAAAACCATTTATCATTTTCCTGCGACTTCAAAATTATGTGCCACTTTGTGTTGGTCTATCACATAAAATCCCAATAAAATACATTTACGTTTTTGTTTGTAACAACAAAATGTGGAAAATTTCAAGGCGTATGAATACTTTTTCAAGACACTGTAGATAAGCATTTAAACTAAGTGCACCAGTTTACAATCTAAAGGCTGGTTTTGTACATAGGTGGAAGTGTGAGGATCAATACATTGAGTGAATTAAAATGTATACAGTAATGTGGTTTGTAGTATATAATCATGGATTCCGCTTTTGGAAGAACTGGCCCTCTTTTGGAATTAAATCCCTCTGTTGCTCTTTCCTCCTCAATTGTCCCTCACTTTGGTCTGATGTATAGACCTCTATAAATATTTAACTAAATAAAGTGTCATAGAGCACAAAACATTTAATTCAACCTCTAAATAATTGAATTTCTAATTTTCAAAGCCCAGTAAAAAGAAAAAAATATTGGACAAAAAAACACTTGCAGGCTTAAACAATAATTTTCCATGTATTATTTATTTGGGTGTTCCATAATTGTAGTTGTGGCAGGAGTGTGTTCATTGCCTAGGTACTTTATACCAAAAGCTGCCCTTTTTTTCATCTCAGAAAGTTGGAAGGTATATATAATGTGCAGCACCATGTGTGGGTAGATGCAGTGTGGTGTGGTAGCACTAAACATGCAAAGTCCGGTTGCAGTTAACCAAAAACTTTTATTAAGAGACAGTGCCTGCTTAAACAGCCCAGTGGTGACCACACTGGGAAACACTCACAGTTCTCTGCAACTTGAGAATGCAGCAGTTCTGATGCACCAACAGTGTCTGTCTCAGAGGGCAGAATGCAGTCTGGCCAGTCCGGTCCCAATGGGGAGGACTCTGGTGTAGGATGGAGTGTCCCTCACATGTCCCTACTCCGGAATCTCTCCCTGCTGCTAATCACTTTCCCTGACTGACGGGTGCTCTTTCCCTACACTATCCACTTCATAGAATGAGCTCCAAAATCTGGAGACGGGGATCTTAAAAGGCACTGTTGACCCAAGATGGCTACCTCAGGTCACATGGATGCAGCGTAGCCAACTGGAATGCTGTCTCAGGAAACCAAAAAAAGCCAGATTTCTCCTGACTTCCTCTCCAGCTACAGTACCGCTCTGGTCAAGCACCACCGTCAGTGGAAAAAGCAGACGGCAGCTGCCTACACATGTACATAGTAGAGCCTTGTGGAGTACAGAGTATATGCCATAGTGTACAGAGTAAAACTGTGTACGGTATAAAATATACAGCAGTGCAGAGAGTGAAAAATGTCACACAGAATGTGCAGAGGTGTGTACAATACACAGCATATGTGCAGTTGAACAGTGTGTAGCACAAATCATACAGGCATTCCATTGAAGTGGATAGACACTGCAGAGCATATGTACCAGAAGAGATAGGAACATTTCTGAAGATATCAGCTAGAGGCTGCATGATGCGACAAATGTTCAGGCTGCATAGTGATCCCGTGTATAGCAAAGCTTAAGGTATATTTATGCTATGTTCAAAGTGCTGCAACTGCGGAGGGAAAGGGGTTAAAAAAATAAAAGTCTTCTAAAAGTGCATATATCATTATTGCCTTCTGGTTACCTACAACATACACGTCATCCAGATATACTAAAGAACTTTTTTTTACTGTTAAAAAAAAGAACTGTTGAACGGTAAGCATAAGAATCAGGGAGGAGGTGATAGGACAGGTGAACAGCATTAATTTATTATCTGAAAACCAACACAATTTATTATGGTAACCAGCAATTTCTAATTTTTGGATGCTTGGTGGGCTACAGTTTCTTAAATGTAAGTCATTCTTAAATGTAAGAAGGGGTTGCCCCCAAAACAAGCCCCACTCAGCTTTGTGAAGAAGAGAACATTCACTCTCTTGCTGACTTGCTCTAGGATTTGTGTGTAGGACTTGAATGGAAATGAAGATCAGAATGGAAATATGAACCAGAAACTCACTTTTCTAGGATGTGGAAGATGAAAGGCCCACAGAGTATCAAGCATCTATCTAATGCCCATCTAAAGCCTCAGGGAAGTAAAGATCAGTAATTGCAAAAGCACCGACGTAATATCCATGAGGAAAGCGAATGCCAGGTATATCTAATCAATCACTCAATTCCTCTATCCATCAATATTCAGCATGACTATGACTAGCAAGCAAGTTATACAATATAGAGTGGAGTGAAATAAAGGAGGCAGGTAATGAATAAAATTAAGAGCATGACATAGTCATATTTGAAGACAACACAAACTAATAAAATATGTACTTTAGTTTTTTAATGGGATCCTCAGAACCTTTATTATAATGATTCTGTTGGAGTCCCTCTAGCCTAGTGGTTTCCAAACTGTGGCCTGGGGGCCAGATGCGGCCCTTTGCTTACTTTTAGCAGGGACTATTTTCATCCACTGACCCAATGCCTTAATGATAGGGCATAATTCCCAACACTGACACTAATGAAGGGGCACAATTCCTCCCAATGACACCATCAATGGGGCCCAATGACACCGGATACGGCCCTATTCTTGCTTTTATCTGGCCTTTGGGGCACTATTTAATTTACCGACACCAATAACGGGGCACAGTTCCTCCCAATGACACCAATAATGGACCATAGTTCCTCACAATGACACCAACAATGGGGCCCAATGGTACTAATGATGGGGCAATCACTCAATTTCTCTATCCATCAATATCCAGCATGACTATGACTAGCAAGCAAGTTACACAATATAGAGTGGAGTGAAATAAAGGAGGCAGGTAAAAAATAGAATTAAAAACATAACATAGTCATATTTGAAGACAACACAAATGAATAAAATATGTACTTTAGTCTTTTAATGCGATCCTCAGAACCTTCATTATAATGATTTTGTTGGAGTCCCTCTAGCCCAGTGATCTCCAAACTGCGACCTGGGGGCCAGATGCGGCCCTTTGCTTACTTTTATCAGGCCCTTGTTGGACTATTTTCCTCCACTGACCCAATGCCTCAATGATATGGCATAATTCTCAACACTGACACCAATGAAGGGGCACAATTCCTCCCAATGACACCATCAATGGGGCCCAATGACACCAACGATGGGGCACAATTCCTCCCACTGACACCAAGGATGAGGCATTATTTATTCCACTGACATCGGGACCTTTCCTACTCCCCAGAACCACAGTCTGGCCCCCCTTTAGTCTGAAGGACAGTAAATTGGCCCTTTGTTTAGAAAGTTTGGAGACCCCTGCTCTAGCCAACCACTACAGGCAATTGACTTTTCTGCTAAATTTACTAACACTGTTAAGCAGCTTTACGTGTACCCAATCAAAAACTGAAATGCATTCTGTACATAAAGGGCATCAGATGGTCAAAGCTCTGCAGGACAAAACTGGAACTGTTGAGCCCCCACTGGAGAGGAAGCTTTCCACTTAGCGGAGCCAACTTTAGAAGACAACACTAGGCATTGAGATAACGCAGCTATTATCTGAAAATCTTGGGTTCTCCAAACAAGTGATAATTCCATAATTAGTACAACTAGGTTTTAAAACACAACAGTCAACATTTACAAAATGCCACCAGCTTCCTTTTTATAAGCCCCCACATACATTAAAACTTTCCCATTACTCTCCAAACAGTGACGTTAGGGGAAGATGTCTGGTGACCTTGTCTGTGGCTATGCACATATCACAGCAATTGCTATCTATCTAATATATAACTATCTAATGCATATTTCTACCATGAAAATAGCTGTTTAATAGGGAAGTCTGCTCATGAGAGTGTTTTTGTGATTGAAATGCTGAGCAGGATCTTATAGTAAAACAGAGCAACCCTTCACTCACATGACCATTTAGAGGAACTGAAAGTGCCTGAACGTGCAATTGTGAAGTACCCAAGAGAAGAGCTGACTCTTAACATGTTTCTAAAGCCAAAACTTTGTAGTAGTGAGGGGTTTAAACTCCAGTCAGTTTTTTTTTTTACAAAGGTGAAAAAGCGGGGAATCTGCCTGTGCCCCATTGGGGAGATTACCATTCTTTTGCTCTCCTGGATTCGCAAGGAAAAGTTAGTCGGAATCCTCTGTTAGGCTGGCCATACATAGATCAAAATTTGGCCGGACGAATTTCAATCCATGAATAGTCATTCCCGTTCATGGGAAGTTCATGAGTCCCGCAGTGAGAATACAATGACACAGGAGGAAGGATTTGGAAATTGGCTCAGTTTTTCTTTCCGTTTTTTACATGGCCAACTATACATAGCTGTCACCAGAAAAGGTGTCTGTATTGGAAAAGTCTCCTTCAACTCCTTTTGTTGTGACCAGGGGCGGACTGACCATTTGGAAACTCGGGCACTGCCCGAGGGCCCAGGGTCAGTAGGGGGCCCCATGAGATGCCCCTGGTACCTTTTTCATAGACTTTTTTGAGTTTGGCCAAAAACACAGGGGCTCCATGATCCCCTATTGCCCGGGGGCCCCATGATCCCCTATTGCCCGGGGGCCCCATGAGTTGTCAGTCTGCCCCTGGTGGTGACACAACTTTTTGAGTTTTGCATCACTTTCTGTATTGGTGACAATGGTAACCAGGACAAAGAGTATCACGATGGGTACTATCTTGCCCCCAGGATATTTCGACTTTGTAGTACTCACTGTTCATCTGCCTGCTGATTATATAAATTTGTCTTCCTATTGTCATACATTCTCTGAAGCTGTTATTACTGCTATCTATGCTCATCATGGCTAAACCCCTGTGACATCTTACCCACAATGCTCATTTGCTATTTACCTTATTTACAAGAGTCTTAAGTGTACTCTGGATCTATTTTTTATAGGGGTGCTGGACTTGCTGCAGCTCTTTTTAAATTAAATGACATGGTCACTTACAAAAACACAAATTCACCATTAAATAACTAGAACATGCTCCTGTCATGCTTTTATCTTCCCTAAACTATATTATAAAGGCCATGTGATAATCACTTACACTTCTAGGATGACTGAAAGATCTATGCTGATCATACTGACCCTTGTGATCTGATCTAGAGTGTAGTCCGCTAGACATTTTTCTTTTTTCTTTGCTTCATGTATTTGATTTATTATGTCACTAGATGGCGATATGGGTCTCCTTTTCACCAGTTATAACTAGTCTTACACTTCTTACTCAGAGGGAGTAAATGATCTGCCAAACTATTGAACTACAAATAATGGGGCAGTGTTCCTCCCAATGAGACCAATAATGGGCCATCGTTCCTCCCAATGACACCAACAATGGGGCCCGATGGCACTAATGATGGGGCACAATTCCTACCAATGACGCCAATGATGGGGCACAATTCCTTCCAATTACATCAGTGATGGGGCACAATTCCTCCCAATGATATCAATGATGAAGCACAGTTCCTCCCAATTAAACCAATAATGGGGCACAGTTCCGCCCAATGACACCAACAATGGGGTCTAATGACACCAATGATGGGGCACAATTCCTCCCAATGAAGCCAGTGATGGGGCACAATTCCTTCCAATTTCACCAGTGATGGGGCAGAATTCCTCCTAATGATACCAATGATGAGACCAGATATAGTGAATGCATGGCAGGGGGGTCACTAGGGTTGGTGTCACCCGGTGTGGTGACACATGGTGACACCCGGTCCCGGGCTCTGTGTTGGGAGACAGAAGGATGTCCTGTGCAGTGACCGGCTTGTGATGTGTGATGCAGAGGGGCGGGCTCTGGGTGGGGTCATTACACTGACATGTAGAGTAGGAGCCGTCCAATCAGAGGGCGCCCGCCGGCTCCGCTCCAGTGTACGGGGGGACAGGCTAGGTCCTCCTCCCCCTCCCCCACCAGGACCTGACATCTCACCCACCGCATTGCACGGCTGTTCCTGGAGCTGCAGGAGGGATGAGGAGCCCCAGTACCTGAGGAGAGGATGGTGGACACTCCACTCAGATGGATGACAGCCACTAACAGCTCTTCTTTTCATTTTGGTGTCACCCCCTGTGATGGTGTCACCTGGTGCGGCCCACACCCCCCGCACTCCCCTAGTGACGCCACTGATGCAGAGTCCTGGGTTTAGTAATACTTTAAAACAAAACCTATTAGATTGCCTGCCTTCATCTTTGCCACATGTGAGTTAACTCCCATGTCATTCTAGGACTTTACAATCCCATTTGTGGCGCTATAGCTGTTTATTAAAAAGCAGCCTCTTTTGTTATTCAGTATCCTAATGTGCATGTTATAGGCATTGTTGATTTAAAATAAAAATACGGACCCCTCGACAAGCCACATTTATAAATTTTGCTTAGGCTGGACCTTCCTGCTAAACTTTCTTACAGTTCTTTATTTAAAAGACTGTATTTAAATGAATTGACTTGCAGCCCTAGAAAAATCTCCATACTTATCTACTAACCCATTCCTTTTCCTAAAAGTGAAATCCTACCTTGTCTCTACTATTAAGACATTTTCTCAGAAGGACTGGACAAATTCATTGGACACACTTTCAGGCAATCCAAAACCTAGTAAAAAAGCTCCACTTTATACAATTTTTTCCGGCAGCTGCTGGACTATACCTCCACTACAGCTGGTCTTACTGAATGGACCAAGACTTCCCCCCCATCTTCAAGATGACACACTTTTAAAATCACTATGTTTTTCATGGAGAATTCAAAACTACAATGTTCCTACAAGATGATGCTGCGGTTTTTCCATCATTCTTATATATCTCCACATCGCTCATATCTTATGGACCTAAACTCTTCTTCTTGCTGCCTAAAATGTGCATAATTAAATGCAGACTTGTTCCATGCCTTCTGGGCATGTCCCAAGATTAAAACGATTTTGGAGCACAATTGCACATTATGCTACCACACACTTAGTAAACTACTTACCTCTAACTCCTGAATGGGCACTCTTTGGCCTAATCAACATACCAGGTGTTAAAATCTCAAGAGGATGTAAACAAGTCCTAATTGTCATATCCCTTGTAGCATGAAAAAACATTTTACATACGTGGATCTACCCAGAGCCCCCACCATTTCTCTATTTATAGACAAACTCTCATGTTTTCCGCATGGAATGGGTGGGTGCCTCCTTGCATAAGCAGTCATGGGTCCAAAAATGTTTTCACATCCGGAAATCTTTCATTCAAACTTTGCCTACAGATAACCAGCAGTAAATAGTACAATGTCTTCAATATACACAGTGGTTTCAAACCAGACTGTTAACCAGTGACCCTCCAATTAATATCCTACCCTCCAAATAAAATTAAAATATATTTTACACTTTAACAGCTAAAGCCTCTCCTCTTTCCATCATCTGCTAGATGTTAGACTGACCTCCATCTGTCTTTTTTATTTCTTAATGTCCATCCTTTGACCCAGCACTGATACCTGGTTCTCAAACTATACTAAGAAAGTGTATGCTTTCAGTTTTTTATTGTTCTACTGGCCAAATGTTGTGGCTATTTATTAACTGCATTCTCGTATCAAAAATAATTAAATTCAAAAAATGCATTGACTTGACAAATTTAGAATTCACTCAGCATTCTTTCATGCGTATAAGAAACATTTGTCTTGTATTAACTATAGCTTATTTACTCCCCTGAATGAACCTATAGTGGATGCCATAATTTGCGTAGAAGCATTTGGAATCATACGCCCATTTTTACTGGAACTTTGTATGCCTCATAGTGTTGCTAGGGCACAGTGGGAAAATCCATTCCTTCTGACTCGAGTTAGTCAGGGATCAGGACTATACTAATCATCAACCACAAGGTTTTCTTTAAATTACATCAGAAATATTTATACTCCCCTTGATAACTCAGAAAGCTTTTTGTAAGGTTGCTTGAAGCCTACTGTTTCTATTAATAAAGTGTCCTCCACTTGCTCTGTCTGCTCTCCCTATACCTGGACCCCACTTACCTTGTTAGGGTTTGCTGAGTAATTGTTTTTTTTCATGTACTCCTCCATCTGACCAGTGCTCACTGTTATGGAGCTAGTCTAGAACCTTTCAACAACCCTTCACTATCTTACAGCTACATAATCAAGCTGTTGTGACAGCAAAGAAGCCAACTAACATTCATCACATTCCAGTAGATACCAGAACATTCTAACTAAACCAATGGGAACAGAGCAGGAATTAATGGTGGAAACCGTGTAGCATGACTGGTTGCTTGGAGATAAGTCTGGGCAAACGTGAGCTGCACATCTACAGACAAGATGTCCCTTGGGGTTAGTAGAGAATGTGTTGCTCCCTGAAGCTAGGCCTAATGTGAGCTTCATTACTAATTAACCTGCAATCTAGATTATTATGTTGTTTATTATATGTGAAAAACACTGAAAGTGGTGGCAACATTGTTTTTTTGGGGAGTGGGCCAGAAGAAAACAAATTAGTCATCTCATATTTTACTAGTACCATGGGAAATATTGTTTACACTATCACCCCCTTCCAAATTGCTTAGACATTTCTACTCATGTGTGACGTCTTGCACTCATAATATGTGCATAGGACTGAAGGAATCCAAAGTGAATTGTATTCCTCCCCTACATGTCTTTCATTTTTTTTATATTTTTTCTTCCATAGTGAAGGACCCACCTATTAAAGCTAAAATGCCCATCTTCTGATGAGTGTCTGATACTGAGTCTGAATAAACCTTGGTTTCCAGTCCAATATCCAATTGTGTGACATCGGACAGAGGCTAAGATGGCTGGCTGTAAAGGAGAGGAGGGTTTAATTCCAGTTTAAAGAGATTCTTTTGCTATTAAACAAAAAAAAAAAACACCCAGCCTGTAAAGAAAACCATTAATAACTATTCATTCTAACCCACTGGAAATCAATGTTGCATTTGCTCAGTTTTATGAAACACTGTAAGCAGACCCTCCTTCATCCTCTGAAATTGTTTTTGCCTCAGTTAAAGTGATTCTAAAGGTTCATTATAACAAGCATGTCTATACTTACCTGCTGCGTGTAGTGGTTTTGCACAGAGCAGCCCCGATCCTCCTCTTCTCGGGTCCCCCACAGGCTCTCCTGGCCCCTCCCTCCTGTCTGTTGGGTTCCTCCACAGCAAGCAACTTGCTATGTGTCCATTCACACACGGAGCCACAGCTTGGCCCTGGCCCTCTCTCCCCTCATTGGCTGATAGGCTGTAATTGATGGCTCCCGCTTGCTGTCTCAACAAATGAGGAGGCAGAGACCCCGGACAGCTGAGCTGTCATTCACATCACTGGATCGCGTTGAGGCTCAGACAAGAATTGAGGGGGCTGGGGGCACTACTGCACACAGAAGGTTTTTTACCTTCATGCACAGAATGCATGAAGGTAAAAAACCTTCAGCCTTTACAACCACTTTAAATTCCCACAACTCAACTCCTCCCAGCAGCAACTGTTGGGTAGTCCTTTAACAGTAATGGAAGTTACTGATGCCATTCAGTCCTTACCATCCAACAAAACCCCGGGCTTGGACAGTGTGCCTGCAGAGTGGTATCAGGCATTTGCCGGCGTTCTCACCCCCAAATTACATTCGTTTCTTGAAGCCTTTACTGCCGGCAATCTCCCTGAGTCTATGGCTGGAGCCTTGATTGTTCTATAGTCTAAACCTGGTAAAGATAGTCTGTACTGTGGTTTGTATCATCCTATCGTATTGCTAAATGGTGATGTAAAGGTGTTAACCAAGGTACTCCCTTCTACCTGAAGAAGGTTATTCTGTCCCTTATCAATCCGGATCAGACTGGATTTATGGCAGGAAAGAGCACTTATGATAATATTTGCCAGTTGTATCTTCATATCCATAATGCTTCTATTTTACAAAGAAGTGGGATGGTAATTATTGTTGGATGTTGAAAAAGCATTTGACACTGTTTGTTGGACTTATCGGTGGGAAACTATGTCTCATATATGCTTTGGTCCTCAATTTATTAAGTGGGTCTGTCTTTTGCACACTAATCCTAGGGCACTAACAGGGATGTATCTTATTTTTTCTATCTCCAGGCAGGGTTTTCCTATCTCGTTACTCATCTTGGCACTCATGTTTACAATAGCCATGGAATCACCGTAGCTATGGCATCTTCTGATTCCCCCTGGAAGAGAAAATCTCTTTATACGCAGATGATGCACTGCTGTACCTTGATGGGTCTGAAGTATCATTTTGAAATTTGATGCATTTGGTGGAGGAATTCGGGGAAGTCTCTGGCCTCAGAGTGAGTTGGGATAAATCTATTGACTTCCAAATTAGTCCTAAACTACCATATACAGTACCTACCATCAACACTCCAGTCTGCAAATCTCTGCAACCTTTTGATATTTAGGCATCCAAATTCACTCTGATCTGACTTCATTTGAGTCTCTTAATAATGCTCCTTTAGTTCAACAGATGGAGGCTTGGTTGCATACATTGTGTTCTTTTCCTCTCAACTTATTGGTCGCATAAATATCTTTAAAATTATATTTCTACCCACATTTCTTTATGTCCTCAGAGCATCCCTGGTTTTTCTGCCCAAAAAATTATTGTACTGTATAGTCTATTCTCTGTTCTTTCACTTAGAAGTACAGGTGAAATTCGAAAAATTAGAATATCGTGCAAAAGTTCATTTATTTCAGTAATGCAACTTAAAAGGTGAAACTAATATATGAGATAGACTCATTACATGCAAAGCAAGATAGTTCTAGCCGTGATTTGTCATAATTGTGATGATTATGGCTTACAGCTCATGAAAACCCCAAATCCACAATCTCAGAAAATTATAATATTACATGCAATCAATAAAACAAGGATTGTACATAGAACAATATCGGACCTCTGAAAAGTATAAGCATGCATATGTACTCAGTACTTGGTTTAGGCCCCTTTTGCAGCAATTACTGCTTCAATGCGGCGTGGCATGGAAGCTATCAGCCTGTGGCACTGCTGAGGTATTATGGAAGACCAGGATGCTTCAATAGCGGCCTTCAGCTCTTCTGCATTGTTCAGTCTCATGTCTCTCATCTTTCTCTTGACAATGCCCCATAGATTCCCTATGGGGTTCAGGTCAGGCGAGTTTGCTGGCCAATCAAGCACAGCAATCCCACGGTCATTGAACCAGGTTTTGGTGCTTTTGGCAGTGTGGGTAGGTGCCAAGTCCTGCTGGAAAATGAAGTCAGCATCCCCATAAAGCTCGTCTGCAGAAGGAAGCATGAAGTGCTCCAAAATCTCCTGGTAGACGGCTGCGTTGACCCTGGACTTAATGAAGCACAGTGGACCAACACCAGCAGATGACATGGCTCCCCAAATCAACACAGACTGTGGAAACTTCACACTAGACTTCAAGCATCTTGCAGTGTGTGCCTCTCCATTCTTCCTCCATACTCTGGGTCCTTGGTTTCCAAATGAGATGCAAAAGTTGCTCTCATCAGGACTTTGGACCACTGAGCAACAGACCAGGTCTGTTTTTCTTTAGCCCAGGTAAGATGCTTCTGACATTGTTTGTTGTTCAGGAGCGGCTTGACAAGAGGAAAAAGACATTTGAAGCCCATGTCCAGGATCCGTCTGTGTGTGGTGGCTCTTGATGCACTTACTCCAGCCTCAGTCCACTCCTTGTGAAAGTCCCCAACACTTTTGAATGGCCTTTTCCTGACAATCCACTCCAGGCTGTGGTCATCCCAGCTGCTTGTGCACCTTTTTCTTCCACAATTTTCCCTTCCACATAACTTTCTATTAATGTGCTTTGATACAGCACTTTGAGAACATCCAACTACTTTTGCAATTACCTTTTGAGGCTTTTCCTCCTTATGGAGGGTGTCAATGATGGTTTTCTGCACAATTGTCAGGTCAGCTGTCTTTCCCATGATTGTGATTCCTACTGAACCAGACTGAGAGACCATTTAAAGGCTCAGGAACCCTTTGCAGGCATTATGGCTTAATTAGCTGATTAGAGTGGGACACTTTGAGCCTAGAATATTGCACTTTTTCACAATATTCTAATTTTCTGAGATTGTGGATTTGGGGTTTTCATGAGCTGTAAGCCATAATCATCACAATTATGACAAATCACGGCTTGAACTATCTTGCTTTGCATGTAATGAGTCTATCTCATATGTTAGTTTCACCTTTTAAGTTGCATTACTGAAATAAATGAACTTTTGCACAATATTCAAATTTTTCGAGTTTCACCTGTATGTTCACCAGCGTTTTGTCAAATCTTCCTTGCAGGCTTCCCTTTGCCTGCCCCAATTTGCTCAGGTACTTTACCACCTACCAACTCACATATGTCTAAGATTGGCTGCATGTGACCTCTCCCAATCCCTCCACCACTCTGATGTCAGCATTTGGTGAATCTAATCACTTTTAAAAGATGACATTTACAGGTCTGCATCTTATCATTGCTCTAAGTATGCCCCTGAGGGTGTTTGCCTCCTAGTCTTCCTGGCTGGTGACAAAATTCTGTCATCAACCTCCTGGTGTACTTCATCCAGGACTCCATTATGGCAAAATCACAACTTGCAAGAACTTTGGGGTCACCCTGACTCTTCCTGGTGGTATCGTAAAGGTATTACTCATGTCTCCCCATTTTTTTAAGGTGGAAATTTTGTTTCTTTTGAAGCACTTAAAGAGAGTTATTAGATCGCTAATATTTCTTTAAATACCTATTACTTAGACATGCCATTAGGTCGGGGCTCTGACACTTGAGCTCTCAGATTCCCCCTTGGAGCACCTGATGGATTACTGATGATATACAAAATTAGTTACCACTTTTTATAGTCTCCAGCAGGCCGCGAGGTGTAACTCCTTTAAGGCTTCACACTGTAAATGGCTCTCATATATTCCAACCCTCACGCAAGAAGGATGGGAAGAAGCTCCAGAGATGTGCTTTCAAGACATTATTAGTACAGCTGACAAACTTACTCAGTTTATTCACAACCTTCATTATACACCTGCTAAATTATCCCGAACGGGACTTGCTGTTCCGGCCTCCTCTCCTCATTGCATGGAAAGACCTGTTGATCTTCTGCAAATATTTTGGTCATGCTCTGCTCTTTCTGCTTTTTGGAATGATCTGTTTACTTTTTTAGACATCACTTTAAATCTCCTGGTTCCTAAAACACTGGAGGTGGGTTTATTGGGCATCTTTATTGCTTTTGTACCATAAAATCAAAGTCGTATTATGGTTCACCTGATATTTTTTTATGCCCATAAGGTTATTCTGTTGAATTGGAAAAGTGCTAATTCCCCTACAGTACAGCAGATATAGTGTCTGGTACACTCTGCTTTAGCTAAATATAAGTTGATTTATATGGTTAGAGCTTGAGCAAAAAGTTCTTCAAAAAACGGCAACCTTTTCTCAAAACATCTGCTTCTCAGTGGGCTGAAGTTTCCATATCCCAACTATCTAGTTGTC
Organism: Staurois parvus; assembly: GCF_062004578.1. NCBI lineage: Eukaryota > Metazoa > Chordata > Amphibia > Anura > Ranidae > Staurois > Staurois parvus. The sequence continues at coordinate 2,284,779 of NW_028318072.1, forward strand.
CCCCTAGGTAATTTTCATTTTTTCATTTGGTTCTACTTTTTGGTATTTTTGCACCGCTAATGCATAGTTCTGTCTTGTCTGGAGAAGGAGGGGGCAGCAGTGGAGTGAGTTGTAGGTTTGGACACGTCAGGTAGCTCCTTTGTAATCCTATACATTCTTATATGTAACATGGCTGCATGTATTGTTTGGGCTCTACAAAGCCTTTTTAGTTGCTACTGGATACGTTGTTATGCCTAGGGCCAAGTTTGTGTTCCTTTATTCTTGTATGCTTTGAAAACCTTTAATTAAACACCTTATAATAATTAACATTGCCCTGCAGTACACGGAAACACACTATGTTCTTGCAGACATGCTGTGATGGATTTCATTCTTATGCAGGTGTGACCGTGTGTGTGTTTTTTTGTGCTGAGGTGCGTCGCATTTGGAGCAGCCCATTCATTTCAATGGGCTGCCCTACGTGCGACAATCAAAGCTCTTTTTTAAATCACATCACACTACAATGCATGGCAGAAAGTTACCATGCATTGTGGTGCGATTTAGCGCACATGCGCTGTCTGGTGCATTTTGGGTTGCCATTAAGAATGAACGGCCCTGCAGGACGCTTCCGAAAACACAACTCATTTCCAAGTGCTGCGGGAATGAGCACGATAGAGCGAACAAGGTTTTAATTGCACCCCAAATGCTACAGCCAATGCATATGTGCTAAATCGCACCGCAGAGCATAGTAACTTATTAGTATGCATTATAGTATGATGGGTTTTTTGTTAAAAACGGAGCATGCATGTGATTGTCATGGGCAGGAAAGCCCACTAAAATGAATGGGCTATTTTAAAGTGTTACTAAACCTACAACAGGCAGTAAAGCAGGCAGTAAAGTATGCTTGTTATACTCACTGTGAAACCTAAGGGGTTAATCCTCTGCATTGTGTAAAAAGGCTGTTTTATCCTGTCTTCTCTGATCCTCCCCTTCTTCCAGTGTCCTCTTCTTATCTCCCGATAAGAGATATCGTGTGGAGACACTGCACATGCTCAATTTGGTGTGTACTGCTAGAGTTTTTTTTTCTTGTTAGAGTGCATGTGATCAGCACAGGGCCAATCAGCACTGTCCAGACAGAGGTTCTGCATCCTCCTAGAGAAAACTCCTACAAGATTTAACCAGAGCTCTCCTGAACACTAAGAGAAGTCACAAGACTGCTCTAACTGCTGATGAGAGAAGGTATTCAGCAGTTTATATTTATTAAAATAATTGCATTTCCATGTTGTGTGTACTGTGGGAGACCAGATATAGTGAATGCAGGGTCCTGAGTTTAGTAACACGTGACGTGCCTAATTGCACAAAAACATGCTCATTTTGTCGCACCTACATGGGTGTGAATGAAGGCGAAGGTTGACATCTCCCATGTTAGGAACTCTGTGATTCTGCCTGCGATCCCAAATCGCACTACAATAGTGGCAAAAATCACTACGCATGTTCGGGTGCCATGCATTTTTAATACCACCTGAACGTGGTGCAGTTCTGCCATGACTGTCACATGATAAATTGCGCTGCGATCATGACAAATCACATCATGCAAAGCTTGTTGCCCAAAAGAAGCTCCTGCTCCTTTTTGGGCAACAAGCTTCACGCGATGCGGTTTGCTGTGGTTACAGCACGATTTATCACATGACAATCACAGCTAAACGCAGTACAAAACTGTACTGCGTTTAGCTGCCACTGAAAATGAATGGCACCCTTACACACGTTTTGCATTTGCAGTACGATTTGGGATCACTGCAATTCTGCATGAGATCTCGAACGCCAGATATGAATGGGCCTAAAAAAAGCACTGAAAAACGCCATATTTCTGCAATTATTTATTTATTTCAGGTACTTATATAGCGCCATCAATTTATGCAGCACTTTTACATATGTACTGTATTTTACATTCACATCAGTCCCTAACCCTCAAGGGGTGTACAATCTAAGGTCCCTAACTCACATTCATACATACACATACTAGGGCCAATTTAGACAGGAGCCAATTAGCCTACCAGCATGTCTCTGGAGTGTGGGAGGAAGCTGGAGTACCCTGAGGAAACCCACGCAGGCACAGGGAGAACATTCAAACTACAGGCAGGTGGTGCCAATAATTTCCCCATTCACCCTTCCTGCCCACATTCGATTCACCCAGCTGCCTGGGACCCCCTGCAAGCATGGGCCCTGTACAGGAGGACTGGTAGTACCCCCTTATCCACAGCCCTGCCTGTGGGACCCCCCTGGAAGCTGAAAATCAGTAGGCCACTAGCTTCCAGGTCATGTGCCTGGCAATTGCCTTGCTACATTGTGAACATAGGAGATTGCATGCTCAGCATGGGCACCATTCAGAGAGCACTTATTTATTACAGGTACTTATAAAGTGCCATCAATTTATGCAGTTCTTTACATATATATTCTATATTCACATCAGTCCCTAACCCTCAAGGAGTGTACAATCTAAGGTCCCTAAATCACGTTCATACTACGGCCAATTTAGACAGGAGCCAATTAACCTACCAGCATGTCTTTGGAGTGTGGGAGGAAGCTGGAGTACCTGGAGGAAACCCACACAGGCACAGGGAGAACACGCAAACTCCAGGCAGGTGGTGCCATGGTTGGGATTCAAACCAATGACCCTAGTACTGCCAGGTGGAAGTGCTAATCATTTAGCCACTGTGCTGCCCACTACAATGTTCTTTATCGAAGCAGTTAAACGCAGCAATCTAATTATGCCTTCTCTACTTTCAAAGGTAAATGCTCCTTTCTCCTACCTCCACTCTTAACTCCAAAACGCATTGACTCCTGCTATATTCAGAACAAATGGTGTATTTATATTTTTGTATATGTTGATCAGCTCTCACCTTCAGTTGCACCCTTTTACGACTGGTGTCTGTTTCCTGAGAGAATCATCCCCCACTCCTCATGTGATCTTTATCAGCTTCTAATTGGGGTGGAGTTGAATGCTCATTTGAGCATCTCCCTATAAATTTAGATCAGCTCATGGGGGAGATCTCTGATGGGGGGCACAGTCTCTGATGGGGTGCTGCTTCAGATTGAGTGCATAGAAGAAGCAGTTAAACGCAGCAGTTGCACTAAAGCAGGAGAACTCAAGCAGCAGGAAGACACAACAACAGCAAGAAGCTCTCCTGCACGCTGGAAGACTGCAAGCAAACACCCTGGGAAACCTCGTACATGCCTGAGACCCACTCTGTGTACCTTTATATAATACACCCCTCTTCTCATCATATTACTACCCTCTGTTCCCAAATCTCATTTCCCTACCCCTCTGCTCCACCCCACAACCTGTACATCTCCCCCTCACTGCTATCATCTCCCTACTACTGCTCTCTTCACCTCCCCAAAATGTCTCTTCCACTCCTCCTTCTCATTTTCCTCTCCTCCGTTCCCAAAATCCATTCACTATATCCCTCTGCCCCTCCCAAACATTTGTATATCGTGTCCTCACTGCTTCCCTCACCCCTCTATGGCACCCACCACCTCCTCCTATTACTCCTCTCTCCCACTGACCCCAACACCTCCACTAGGAGTTTCTCACGCTCCTGCACATCCTGCTCCCATGCCACCTTTCTCACCCTTCTCCTCCTCCTAGCTGCGGGGGACATCTCCCCGAATCCTGGCCCTCCACCTCCCTCACCCGCTCAACACCCTCCCACCTCCACGTCCTACTGCAACCCCCGCAACTTAGTATCTGTCCCCCTGCTCCCTAAAATCTCCCCCCCCGTTTTCATGTGCACTCCTGAACGCCCTCTTTGTTTCCCGCTCCCTCAACCTCTTAGCGATTACGGAAACCTGGATCCAGCCCACTGATTCTACCTCCCCTGCTGCACTCTCCTACGGCGGTCTCACCTGGACCCACTCACCCAGGCCCAACGGTCGTAAAGGTGGTGGGGTTGGTCTGCTCCTGTCACCGCAGAGCACCTTCCGAGTCCTCCCAAACCCCCCCTCCCTATCCTTCTCCTCCTGCGAGGCCCACTGCCTCCAACTATTCTCCCCAACCCCCCTGAAGATTGCTGTGATATACCGGCCTCCTGGATCCATACCCCGCTTCCTAGATGACTTCTCCTCCTGGCTACCCTTCTTCCTCTCCTCTGAGCTACCCACCATAATTCTTGGGGCTTTCAACATCCCTGTCAACCTCGACAACCCGGACACAGCCCGTCTCCTCCACCTAACCTCCTCCTTTGCACTTGCACAGTGCATACAATCCACCACCCACTCCGACGGAAATATCCTTGATCTTGTCTTCTCCAACCGATGCGCTCCCCACAACCTCACTAACACCCCCTTCCCTCTCTCTGACCACAACCTGATAACCTTCTCTATCTCCTCGTCCTCCAACGCCTACCCCTCCAAATGTCACACTACTATCAGCCGTAACCTCCGCAACCTTAACCCTGCCTCCCTCCACTCTGCAGCTGATCAACTCCACGACCGCATCCTCCCCCTGTCCTGCCCCGACTTGGCTTTGACCGCCTACAACAACGCGCTCTCATCAGCCCTTGACTCACTAGCGCCTTTAACCACACGCAACATCAGACCCCGACCGCTCCAGCCCTGGCAGACTGATCACACCAAAACCCTCAAACGACAAAGTCGTGCCCTGGAGCGACTATGGCGCAAAACCAAATCCAAACAAGCCTTCACCCGCTACAAATCTGCCTTCCGCACCTACACCTCCTCCCTCCATGCTGCCAAACAGGCCTACTTCTTGACCCTCATCAAGGCCCTCTCCTCCAATCCTCGCCGACTCTTCTCTGCCTTCAACTCTCTACTCTCTCCACCCCCACCTCCACCCAGCACCTCACTCACTGCCCTTGAGATTGCCAATCACTTCAAAAACAAAATTGACACAATTCGCAAGGACATTGCCGCAACTCACACGCCCTCTCAACCTGTCCCCTCTCACACAGCTACCCCCTTATCCCCACTCCCCCTCGACTTAACCCGCAGGGATTTCGTCGCTGCTCAAACTCTCTCCAACCCCCTTCACCCTCACTCAGCTACCCCCTCATCACCCCTCTCCCACGGCCCCACCACTGCTCTGACCTCCTCTTCCACCCCACCCTACATTCCTCATACTGAAGCTCCCCCAACACTCCGCACCTTTGACCTTACTACCATCGAGGAAGTCTCCAAGATCCTCTCTGATGCCCGCCTCACCACCTGCCCCCTCGACCCTATCCCCTCACAACTCCTACGACCTTCCTCCTCCTCCATCCTACGCTCCCTCACCCACATCTTCAATCTCTCCCTCTCCTCAGGCACTTTCCCCTCCCCTCTGAAACATGCACACATCACCCCCATACTTAAAAAGCCCTCCCTGGACCCCAATGACCCGAACAACCTCAGACCCATCTCCCTGCTCCCATTTACATCTAAACTCCTCGAGCGCCTAGTCTACACCCGCCTATGCTCTCACCTCAACGACAACAACCTCCTCGATCCCCTACAGTCCGGCTTCCGTCCCCTACACTCCACCGAAACTGCCTTACTCAAACTCTCCAACGACCTGCTAACCGCCAAAGCTAATGGCCACTATTCAGTGCTCCTACTCCTTGACCTCTCTGCGGCCTTCGACACAGTCGACCACCCCCTCCTCCTCAAAAAACTACACTCCCTCGGCCTCAGAGATTCTGCTCTCTCCTGGCTCTCATCCTACCTGTCACAACGCTCCTTCAGCGTTACCTATAATGCTACCACCTCCCCCTCACTCCCCCTCTCTGTTGGGGTCCCTCAAGGCTCTGTCCTCGGGCCCCTTCTCTTCTCCATCTATACCTCCTCCCTTGGCCAACTCATACACTCTCACGGCTTCAACTACCACCTCTATGCCGACGACACACAAATCTATCTCTCAACCCCCCACCTCACCCCCTTGGTCTCAGCCCGAATCACACACCTACTGAGCGACATATCAGACTGGATGTCGCTCCACTTCCTTAAATTGAACCTCTCCAAAACCGAGTTTCTTGTCTTCCCCCCAGCCCGGACACCACCCCCCATTGATTTCTCCATCACATCCAACAACGCTACCATCAAACCCGCCCCGCAGGCCAGAGTACTGGGTGTCATTCTGGATTCCAACCTATCCTTCCAGCCCCAAGTCCAATCTTTAACAAACTCGTGCAGACTCCACCTCCGCAACATCGCCAAAATCCGCACGTTCCTAACCCCAGAAACCACTAAACAGCTCATCCACTCCCTCATCATATCACGACTCGACTACTGCAACTCCCTCCTCACTGGCCTGCCTCGCCGCTGGCTATCCCCTCTTCAGTCCATCCTGAACACGGCTGCCAGACTCATTCACCTTTCCAACCGCTCTGTCTCCGCCACCCCCCTCTGCCAATCCCTCCACTGGCTTCCGATTGCGCAACGGATCAAATTCAAAATCCTAACGCTGACGTACAAAGCTGTCCACCATACTGCCCCGTACTACATCTCTGACCTAATATCCAAGTACCGCCCAACACGCACACTCCGCTCCTCACAAGACCTCCTTCTCTCTAGTTCCCTGGTCTCCTCCTCCCATGCCCGCCTCCAGGACTTCTCCAGGGTGTCACCCATCCTCTGGAACTCCCTGCCCCAACCCATCAGATTATCACCTACTCTCCTCTCCTTTAGGCGCACCCTGAAAACCCATCTCTTCAGGGAAGCCTACCCCACCCCCTGCTAACTTGCCGACCTCCTCCACTCTTCCTACCACTCCATCCCCCACAGCTATCTCCTCCTGTGCCACCACCCCCTCCCTCCTAGATTGTAAGCTCGAAAGAGCAGGGCCCTCGATCCCCTCATGTTTTGCATTGTATTGGTATTGTTCTGTCACATGTTCTGTCTCCCTTTGTAATGTACAGCGCTGAGCGAACTATTGGCGCTTTATAAATACTGTATAATAATAATAATAATCTTAGCTTTTCCCATGTCACTCTTATTTTGCACACTGTAATTTTTCCTAACTAGTCAACTGTTCTGAAGATATGAGAATCTTGGCCAACCAGATCTAAGAGTGGCCAAACACTGCAATCTCATTGCACAATCCCTGAACAATACCATTTACATTTACCAAACCAATGTAATATGAGGACAAACCAATACAAGTGAATCTATTTCTTTTGAATTGCACAGGCCTTCACATTCCAGATTTGTCCATAAAGCTAAAGAAGATTGTACAATCAGATTATACAGTATACTGTATGGACAGGTTTACTTTGCTATTGTCAGATGAGAGAAAAGATGATCGGTGAGACTCTATGCTTCATTGCCCTTTGCCTACTCCTCGTAAAATACTTTATAAGCGATTTAGTCACAATCCTCCGAGAAATCCTGTTTAAAGCTGAGCTGACCAAGCAGTTTTAAAGGAGGCACTGGACAAATGTTCTCTGACAGTCAGACAAAAGATGTTTCCTTTCAGTTAATTACATTTAGCCTGAAAAGGCAGCTATATATTTCAGTGTTGTTATCTAAGTGAAAAAGACGGAACAGAAACAGTGTGCCCATAGGAAACCTTTCACCCGGCTTGACATACAAACGTTGTCTTAGAATTTCCTCCCTGATTGCGCAATACAATATTTATTTTTAAGGCCGAATGCACAGAGCAGCTTAAAGTGGAACTTCACTCTCAACCAACATTGATTACAGTATACAGTATTTAGTGCCGGTTCACACTGACGTGAATTCTATGCAGATCAAATGCGATCCGAAAAGCATAGATTTGCATGTAATCTACAAAAGCATTATTTCCAATGCAGGCTGTTCACATACATGCGGTGCGAACTTGATCCGGTCCACAAAAGGGTCCTGTGCAAGTTTAGTGCGGGTGTGATGCGAATTTTATCTCCTGCTATGCCCAGTCCCCGCATTCAGTTCACACCTGTCACAGTAGAAATCGCACTGTGATAACGCACTGTGAAACCGCTTCAGATTCACACCACATCACTGTGTCGGCACTTAATCCCTATGCTGCTAGCATTAGTAAATAGGAAATATATTTACTTGTTTTGACCACTTGCCCTCCAGAGGATTTACCCCCTTCCTGACCAGGCCGTTTTTTGGGACATGTCGCTGCGTTACTTTAACTGACAATTGACCGGTCATGGAACGCTGCACCCAAATGAAATTTATATCCTTTTTTTCCCACAATTAGAGTTTTCTTTTGGTGGTATTTGATGGCCTCTGCTTTTTTTTTATGTTTTGCGCAATAAACAAAAAAAAAACGACAATTTTGAGAAAAAAATTTTTTTTTTTACTTTTTGCTATTAAACATGTCCAGTAAAAAAATTAAAAAAAATCAAATTTCATCATAAATTTAGGGTAAAATGTACTCCGCTACATGTCTTTGCAAAAAAAATTCCCAATACGTGTGAATTAATTGGTTTACCTGAAAGGTATAGCGTTTACAAATGGTGGTATATATATTGTATTCTTTTTTTTCACTAGTAATGACGGCGATCAGCAACTTATAGCGGGACTACAGCGGGCATTCTGACACAGAGGGGAACTGACCTGGTGTCACTGACATCCCCAGTGACACCAACACAGTGATCAGTGCTAATAAAAAGCACTGATACTGAACTAATGGCACTGGGCAGGAAGGGGTTATCATCTGGGGTGATCAAAGGGTTAACAGTGTGCTGTGTGCTGTTTCACTGTGTGCTGTGTGAGCGCTTTCCACTGTAAGCACACTGCTTTGTATGACTCTGCTATGCAGGGCCATACAAAGTAGTGTGCAGGAGCTGACAGGGGAGAGATCTGTGTTGTTTGTACACAGGTGTCTCCCCTGTTGGAGATACTCAGTGATCACTGAGTGCTGGCGTAGAATCACTGGCCAGAACCCGGTCATTGACAACTGAGGTCGTGAATGGCGGCACGGGTAGGGAACTGCAAAATCATGTACAGTATATATAGCAGGTATATACAATTAGGTCCATATATATTTGGACACAGGCACAATTTTAGATGTTTTCAGGTATTTATCAAAACATATTCAAGCTATAGTTATACAATGGATATGGGCTGAAAGTGCACACTCTCAGGTTTAATTTGAGGGTATGTACATCCAAATTGGAGGAAGGGTTTAGGAATTACAGCTCTTAAGAGTAGCCATCCCCCCTTTTTCAAGAGACCAAAAGTAATTGGACAATTGAATATAATCATAAATAAAATGTTCCTTTTTAATATTTTGTTGAGAATCCTTTACTGGCAATGACTGCCTGAAGTCTGGAACCCATGGACATTACCAAAGACTGGGTTTCCTCCTTTCTGTTGCTTTGCCAGGCTCTAACTGCAGTTGTCTTCAGTTGTTCTTTGTTTGTGGGTCTTTCTGCCTTTAGTTTTGCCTTCAACCAGTGAAATGCATGCTCAATTGGGTTGATATCAGATGATTGACTCGGCCATTGCAGAATATTCCACTTCTTTTCCTTCAAAAGCTCCTGGGTTTCTTTTGCAGTGTGTTTTGGATCATTGTCCATCTGTACTGTGAAGCGCCGTCCAATCAACTGCATTTGGCTGAATCTGGGCTGACAGTATATCTGTTAACACTGAAGAATTTGTGAATGGTCCCGTAGTCTTCTGGGACCCATAAGACTACGGGAAGTAGGGGGGAAGACAATGTCATCTTCCGATCGCCTAGGCCAGTGGTGGGCAACCTTTTTTTTCAACTGAGCCAAATCTCGCCAAAACCACGATTGAAATTTATTTTGAGAGCCACATTTTTAAAACTGAAAATACATCCCCCATAGTAATTCATCCCCCATAGTAATTCATCCCCCATATAGTAATTCATCCCCCATAGTAATTCATCCCCCATATAGTAATTCATCCCCCATAGTAATTCATCCCCCATATAGTAATTCATCCCCCATATAGTAATTCATCCCCCATATAGTAATTCATCCCCCATAGTAATTCATCCCCCATATAGTAATTCATCCCCCATATAGTAATTCATCCCCCATAGTAATTCATCCCCTATAGTAATTCATCCCCCATATAGTAATTCATCCCCCATAGTAATTCATCCCCCATATAGTAATTCATCCCCCATAGTAATTCATCCCCCATATAGTAATTCATCCCCCATATAGTAATTAATCCCCCATAGTAATTAATCCCCCATATAGTAATTTCATCCCCCATAGTAATTCATCCCCCATATAGTAATTCATCCCCCATATAGTAATTCATCCCCCATAGTAATTAATCCCCCATATAGTAATTCATCCCCCATATAGTAATTCATCCCCCATAGTAATTCATCCCCCATATAGTAATTCATCCCCCATATAGTAATTCATCCCCGATAGTAATTCATCCCCCATATAGTAATTCATCCCCCATATAGTAATTCATCCCCCATATAGTAATTCATCCCCCTTAGTAATTCATCCCCCATAGTAATTCATCCCCCATATAGTAATTCATCCCCCATAGTAATTAATCCCCCATATAGTAATTCATCCCCCATAGTAATTCATCCCCCATATAGTAATTCATCCCCTCTATAGTAATTCATTCCCCATATTGTGTCAATTCACTTACCTTTGCTCCGCGCGTTCCTCTCGCCGTGTTCCCGCGCCATTCCGGTCTTCAGGGCGGACTGTGAGAGGAGAGGAGTTCGTCACGCTGCCCCGCCTACATCCTGACAGCCAATGTTTGCCATGCTCCGTAGTTTGCCCATTGCTGGGCTAGCTGCAGAGTCCTGACTTTTGGGGCGGCCGCCCGAGAGGAGGGAGGGGAGCGGGTGCCCGGCACACAGAAGAGCCGCATTAAAGTTTGTAAAGAGCCGCATGTGGCTCGCAAGCCGCGGCTTGCCGACCACTGGCCTAGGCAATCACAGCGGAAGTGGGAGCAGGTACCTGTTAAATTTGGGCACCCTCTCCCCCCCGCTCCCCAAAGGTGCCAATCCTTAATGGGGAGCAGGGGACAAAGCCTTAAAGTGGAACTTCCTCTTTTGGGTGGAGCTCCGCTTTAACTCAAAAAGTAGTTTACTGCTCTCAGCCTCCTCCAAATCTCCAAATTCCTTTTTTTTTCCTGGTGCTGTGATGTGACTTCCTATTGGAAGGTGGCTACATTTGTCTTCCATGGTCCCATGGTATGTAGGAACAGGGGAGGACTGACAACTCATGGGGCCCCCAGGGAATAGGGGATCATGGGGCCCCTGTGTCCTTGCCCACACTCAAAGCACACCCAAAAAAGCCTATAAAAAGGTACCAGGAGCATTTAATGGGGCCCCCTACTGATCCCGGGCCCTCGGGCAGTGCCCGAGTGTTCGAATGGTCAGTCCGCCCGTGTAGGAACATAACCACCCTTTCTTACTTGCTCCCAAGATGGACTGGTGACTATAGACTATGGGATTTGTAATGTGCATAGAGCAGTGAATATAACCACAACTAAGGTGCACTGCTCATTCCAAACAAAAGGAAGTAAGTAGGAAACAGGAAAGGTTTGGGAGCTCACAGTGGATGTTACAAGCAGGCAGAAAAACACAGTAAGGAATAATTTAAGAAAAATAGATTATAGGCCCATTAGGTAGTGGATGTGTGGGTTATTTTTGGAGAATAAGGATATTGTTTAATGTCACTTTAAAGCAGTAAGTCAGAATAGACCTAAGGACTCCTGCACACAGAATGTTAAAAAATGCAATTTTTACAGGTGTTTGACATTTTTTGTTTTCTGCCTCTAAATGCACTTCTATGTTAGCCTATGTTGCCATGCACACAGTAGAGGAGTGTTTAGAGGCTGAACAAAGAATCACCTGGGTGTTTGGAGAGGAGCGTATGGCAGAAAAAACACTGAATGTGCCTAAATGCATGTAACCACCACTAAATGCTAGGTGCGTTTAGTGCTTATGCGTTCAATCATTCCAATGGCCAGAATAATGTAATATTCTGGCTTGATGAACTGAGCAAACACCCAAATGCTTGACGCGCTTAAACGCGTCTAAATGTACCTAAACGCATTTGCAAAATGCAACTTTAGGCACTTTTTTAAAGCTACTGTTTCCTCCCCTGGAGCAAAGGCATACAGGGGAGGAAAACAAAGTCCTGTGTGCATGTGGCCTGCCCCAGCAAATGAAAGCACAAATTATAGACAGACCACATGATCATCTTCTAAAAAGAATTGTCCATTCAAAATTACATTTCAGTTTTGAATGGATCCAATAGGTCTGAATGACACATTTACAGAGTAGAGAGAATACTACTGAAATTCTGTATCTGACTCAGTTGGAATGTAACTGCACAATTAATTTCTGTAGATAGCTGTATTCATTTATAGTCCAATATATTATTTCTTCAATAGAAGGTAATGGTTGACCTCTACAACATGGTGTCTTATGTGACCACCACCCAGGTCTTATAGAAAGCTATAGACATATATAAAAATGTAATAAAACAACAATAATAGCTAACATTATGATAAAACATATGGATGCTGAAATGGTAACCCTGTAATATGGGAAATAAACGCAAAAAACTAGGAGAGTATATAAAAGTGGGTCAAATCTTGACATTTTCCAGGTCTGATATTAACACTAATGCAAACACTTTATTGATCATACTGAGGATACGTTATATGGCCATGGCCATAATGGCGAGTAAAGAATAACTATCCATTTCAAAAGATTAGATTTCCTTTACCAAAATTAGATCAGTGAAAATGAATTCTGACTGGTTGCTTTTTGCACAGTGCACTTGCCTTGTTACACAAGCCTGGTAGTGTATGTACATACAGTAACGGCCAAAAATATTGGCACCTCTGCATTTCTGTCAGATAATGCACCATTGTTGCAATTACAAATGTTTAGGCATTCTTGTGTTTATTTCTTTTGTTTGTATTGGTATGACCAGGGGCAGACTGACCATTCAAGCACTAGGGCACTGCCCGAGGGCCCGGGGTCAGTAGGGGGCCCCATAAGATGCCCCTGGTAACTTTCATTGGCTTTTTCATAGGCTTTTTTGGGTATGGGCAAGGACACAGGGGCCCCATGATCCCCTATTGCCCGGGGGCCCCATGAGTTGTCAGTCCGCCCCTGGTGGTGACACAACTTTTTGAGTTTTGCATCACTTTTTGTATTGGTGACAATGGTAACCAGGACAAATAGTATCACAATGGGTACTATCTTGCCCCCAGGATATTTCGACTTTGTAGTACTCAGTGTTCATCTGCCTGCTGATTATATAAATTTGTCTTCCTATTGTCATACATTCTCTGAAGCTGTTATTACTGCTATCTATGCTCATCATGGCTAAACCCCTGTGAAATCTTACCCACAATGCTCATTTGCTATTTACATTATTTACAAGAGTCTTAAGTGTACTCTGGATCTATTTTTTATAGGGGTGCTGGACTTGCTGCAGCTCTTTTTAAATTAAATGACATGGCCACTTACAAAAACCACAAATTCACCATTAAATAACTAGAACATGCTCCTGTCAGGCTTTTATCTTCCCTAAACTATATTATAAAGGCCATGTGATAATCACTTACACTTCTAGGATGACTGAAAGATCTATGCTGATCATACTGACCTTTGTGATCTGATCTAGAGTGTAGTCCGCTAGACATTCTTCTTTTTTCTTTGTTTCATGTATTTGATTTATTATGTCACTAGATGGCCCCTGGGTATGACACAAAAAAGAAACAAAAAGCCAAATCTGAAACATTCCATGCAAAACCTCAAAAATGGAGTGGACAAAATTAATGGCATCCTCAATTTTATATTTGGTAGCACACCCCTTGGAAAAAAATAACTGAAATCAATCGCTTCCTGTAACCATCAATGAGTTTCATACACCTCTGTACTGGAATTTTGGATGACTCTTCTTTCGCCAACTGCTCCAGGTGTCTCAGATTGGAAGGGTTCCTTTTCCCAACTGCTGTTATGAGATCTCTCCACAAGTGCTCTATGGGATTGAGATCTACAGTCATTGTTGGCCAGTTCAGTACTCTCCAGCGCTTTGTCTTAAAACATTTTTGGGTGCTTTTTGACGTGTGGTTTGGGTCATTGTCCTGCTGTAAGACCCATTACCTCTGAAGGAAACCCAAATTTCTGACACTGGGCCTTACAATGCCCCCCAGAATTCTTTGGTAGTCTTCAGATTTCATAATGCCATGCACATGGTCAAGACATCCAGTGCTTGAAGCAGCAAAGCAACCCCAAAACATCTGTGAACCTCCACCATGTGTGACTGTAGGGACTGTATTCTTTTCTTTAAAGGCCTCATTTATTTTTCTGAAAACAGTAGAATGATTGGCTTTACCAAAAAAGCTGTAATTTGTTTTGTCTGTCCACAGCACATACTCTCAAAAGGATTTTGGCTTCCTCAGGTAAGTTTGGGCAAACTCCAATCTGGATTTTTATGTTTCTGTGTCAGCAGTGGGGTGTTTGTGTGGGAGGTTGTGTGTGCAGAGGTAGGCAGAGAAGGAATTACAGTTTGGGGTGCACAGGTGAGCAAGGAGGGGATGTACAGAGGTAAGGAAGGTGGGTGCGGAGATGAGCAGAGGAGGCATGTAGAGTTAAGATGGGGGCCGGGGGTTGGAGTGGAGGGGGTGGGGGAGGTTTGAGATTCAGAGGTTAGCAGAAAAATTTAGGATGCAAAGGTGTACTGAGGGGGTGGATAAAGATGTACATCACATGTAGGGCAGCCCATTCATTTCAATGGGCTGCTTTATGCACTGGAAATGGAGAACAAATGTCCCTGACTTAAATGGCTAAATGTCTCAATTACATTGGTGGTCAGTTTCATCTTCTTTTTACATTGGGGCTTGGCGTAGAATCCTTTCATTCACACTAGTGGTCAGTGTGAATGTCCCCCTTACATTGGTGGTCACTGTGAATGTTCCTAAAACATTAGTGGTAAGTGTAAATCCCCTTTACATTGATGGCCAGTGTACAATCTCCTCTTTATATTGTAGTCTGTAAAAAATCCTAACTTGCATTTGTGGTCAGTGTTGAATCCTCCCTTACATTGGTGGCCCATGTAGCAGCCCCCCTTAAATTGGTGGCCAGTGTAGAAATGTATTGGTTGTTGGTGTAAAATCCCCCATTACATTGGTTGTCAGTCTACATTCATCATTATATTATTGGTCAATGCAAATGTTCCATGACATTGGTGGTCAGTATAAATTTCCCTTTACATTGGTGGTAAGTGCAGAATTGCACTTACACTGGTGGTCAGTGTAAACTACCCCCTTACATTGGTCATCAGTATAAATCCCCCTTACCATTGGTGGTCGGTGTAGAATTGTCATCTCTCATCCCCATTCAGCACTGCCACTGATCCCATTCCCCCAAGTACTGCCATTGATCCCATCCCCCCAAGTACTACCACTGATCCCATCCCCCCACCAGCACTGTCATACATCACATTCCCCCAGCACTGCCACCTATCCCATCCCCCAGCACTGGCACTGATAACACCCTCACTCTCAGAACTGTCATTGATCCCAGGAGTTATATGACACTTTTCCATCTATTGGTGGGTCTCCTCACCTTCCCAGTCTATGGTGTGCAGGCTGTAAGGAGATGATGTGCTGTAACCTTCAGTAACCAATAAATGGAACTTTATGAGTGCTGTAGCCTCTAGCAACCAATCAGTGAGCTGTAATTATGTGATGTAACCCCTAGCAATTAATAAGTAAGTGGTAATCATGCACAGTAAACAACAGCAACCAATCAGTGAACAGTAGTGAACTGCTGAAATTTCTAGCAACCGATCAGTGAACAATAATGATGTACAGTCCCCTCTAGCAACCAATCAGTTAGCAGTAATAATGTGCAGTAACCTCTAGCAACCTATCAGTGAGTGGTAAGGATGTGCAGTAACCTCTAGCAACCAATGTGTAAGCGGTAATGATTTGCAGTAACCTCTAGCAACCAATCAGCAAGCAAAAATCATGTGCTTCAACCTCTAGCAACTAATCAGTGAACTGTAATGTGTGCTATAACCTCTAGCAACCAGTCAGTGAGTGATAATGATATGCTGTAACCTCTAGGAACCAATTGCAATTACTGCCTGATCTGCTGCAGTAAACTGATTTTGAGTCTAGCTGCTATTTATTGTATCTCTCAGAGCAGGTGGAGAGCAAAATTGCAGGGGGGGGCCAAGAAAATGTTTGCCCAGGGTCCAAGCAATATTAAAGAAGGCCCTGCAAGCTGCCACAGTTGTACCCTGTGTGTGAAGGGCAGTTTGAATTTGTCTGGAAGTTGATTGAGTTTCTTTAGCCACCATTCGAACAATCCGTCGTTGCAATCTTTGATCAAGGTTTTCTCTTTTGTCCATGTCCTGGGAGATTAGCTACAGTGCCCTGGGCTGTAAGCTTCTTGACAATGTTGCACACAGTGGACACAAGAACATTAAGTATTGTATAAAAGACCTGCGCTTAGGTGCTACAAACCAGAAAAGGAGCAGCTAACACAATCAATAGGCAAATAATTAAATATAAAACTGTCAGTGTAGCGCTTAATTGATGATACATATAACTATAATTTGTAACCTGCCACCCATGAAAGGTAAGAAGTAAGATGTAGATAACACAAATTAACATATGAAAAAAGTCCACTTAATCTGAAAGTGCAGGTGCTTTAAATAAAGCCGTAAATCAAAAGGATAGAGAAAGTCCTTCACCTTCCACCCGATCACACAGCCTTTTCCGAGAAATTTGACCATCTGAAGGACTGGTCAAACAGCGCAGTTATCAGGCTCAACTGATGTATCATGGACTAGCAGATGGGTCCCCCAGAAAATCCAGACAATACACAGGATATCCTCCGAATCATATAGCTTTTAGATGGCAAATAACTCTCCACACAATAAATACCCAAGAGGGAAAAAGTAACTACTCATAGTGCAATATGTAAAAGCTGTACTAATTTATTTAACGTATTGCACTTACAATTAGCAGGATGAACATTGGCATGTCAATTCAAAAGTTTCCATCCATCAAAATGGCTGCAGTCCGTAATGGTGCGATTATACAAGAACATTAAGATCTGGTAATTGATACAGGTGAGTTTAATTACAAATTACAGGAGCAACAGAAACTTGGAATGCAATTATTTCTTACAATTTTAAGAAGGTGCCAATAATTTTGTCCAGTCTATTTTTGGGGTTTTGTGTTGAATGTGTCAGATTTGGCTTTTTGTTTCTCCACCTTTTTGTGTCATACCAATACAAACAAAAGAAATAAACATGAGAATGCCTAAACATTTGTAATTGCAACAACTTTCTGGGTCGAAGTGGTGCATTATCTGACAGAAATGCAGGGGTGCCAATATTTTTGGCCATGACTATATGGTGCAAGGATGGAGATGATGGATGCCATGTGTCTGTAATAATTATTGTATATTGAAATACATACAGGAAGAGCAGGTTTATTCTTCTAACAGCTATATTTTATACTTTTATTAATGGGATTACTGGGTGTGCTATTCTCTGCCTCTCTTCTCTGTAATTATGCTCTAAATTTATTAGCGAGGGCAATGAGGGTGTATGGGCAAGAGGCCATGCTTGACAAAAAGGCAATAAGCAAGGCGTGGTCAAAAAATGTGTGCCAAAGGCAATATGCATTGATTTTGCAGAACACAACACATAAACACTACTTAATTATCTGTGCATTACCTGAACTAACAACCTGTAATGCCAGCAATAATAACTAACTGCCCAGGTAAAAAATACCTTTGTCACACTACTATAACCCCTGGCAAAAAGTGTGAAATCACCACTCTTGGAAAATGTTCACTTAATTGTTTAATTGTGTAGAAAAAACTAATCAAAACTATTTTCATTTAACATTTCAACCTTCTGGCTTTAACTGCTTTCCCACCGTCCTATAGCAGATATACTGCTACAGGGTGGCAGGGGTGCGCAAAATCACGTATATGTACGTGATTCTGCATTTCCAGCTATTCGCGGCCTCGGCTGTCAATCACCAGGTCCCAGAAGGTGATTACTCGCTGGCACCCGGTGATCGCCAAGCATTACCAATGAGGGGAGAGAACAGTATGTAAACAATACTCTGATCAGGGGCGTATTTACCACAAGGCAAAAAAGGCACTTGCCTACGGTGGCATTTTTCAGGTGGGCAGTACCTCCCCCCAGAAGAAGGGATGAAAGAAGGGACATGTGCTCCATGGGAACCAAGAGGGATCCGAGAGAGGCTGCGGGCTGCTTAATGGTGTATGTAGAGCTTGACTCTCATTCCTGGGGATGTTTGGAGATGAAGATGAGTGTCTTTCTATCGCCAGGGGGGTTGGTAAATGTCAGGCTTTCTCTACGAGAGGGGCAAAGGGGGGGGAGGGTTCTTGTTGGTCGGTGTCCGAGGGGACCCTGATGTAAGAGGGGGTTCTGATGGGTACTCCTATATAAGAGGGCTCTTATAGGGGCTCTGATGTAAAAGGGGATTCTGATGGGGACAATCCTATGTTTGGGGGGACTTTTCTTAGTTTTACTGAAGTTCTGCTGATGGTTACTCTGATGTAAGGGGGTTCTGCTGGGGTCCCTGATGTAAGACGGACTCTGATGGGGACTCTGATATAAGTTCGATTCTGATAGAAACCCTGAAATAAGGGGGGACTCTGATGGGGATCCTGATGTAAAGGGGGACTCTGATGGGGATTCCTATCTAAGCAGCAGAATCTGATGTAGGGAAGAACTCCTACAGTATACTTAGATGCAAGGGGGAGCTAATGTGGACCCTGATGCGAAGGGGATGCTGATGTAAGGGGGGCTTTGATCTAAGGGAGACTTCGATGAGGATCCTGTTGTAAGGGGGACTCTAATGAAAGGGGGGACTCCTATTACTGATTGTGATGTAGAGGCATGCTCTAATAGGGTCCCTGATGTAAGGAGGGCTCTGATAAGGACTTTGATGTAAGGGAGATTCTGATTTTAATAGGACGCCTATCCCTTGCTCTGATGTGGGGGAGGCTGTAACGGTGGTCCTGATGTAAGAGGAGGTTCTGATTGGTACTACTATGCAAGGAAGGGCTCTGATATATGCTCTGATGTAAAGGGGGATTCTGATGGGGATTCCTATGTAAGCAGCATATTCTGATGTAGGGAAGAACTCCTACAGTATACTTAGATGCAAGGGGTCACTAATGTGGACCCTAATGTGAAGGGGACTCTGATTTAAGGGGGGCTCTGATGGGGACTTTGATCTAAGGGAGACTCTGATGAGGAACCTGATGAAAGGGGGGAACTCCTATGACTGACTGTGATGTAGAGGCAGACTCTAACAGGGTCCCTGATGTAAGGGGGGCTCTGATAGGGACTTTGATCTAAGGGAAATGGGACTCCTATTGTTTTCTCTGATATGGGGGGGGGCTCCAACGGGGGTCCTGATGTAAGAGGAGTTTCTGATGGATACTCCTATGCAAGGAAGGGCTCTGATATGTGCTCTGATGTAAAGGGGGCTCTGATGGGGATTCCTATGTAAGCAGCAGATTGTAAGGGGGCCTCCGATACAGACCCTGATGTAAGGGGGACGCTAATGTAAGGGGGGACTACTACGCCTGTCTGTAATGTAGGGGCGGACTCTAATAGGGTCCCTGATGTAATAGGGGGCTTTGATATGGACTTTGATGTAAGGGGGATTCTAATTTAAAGTGGGACTCCTATTCCTGACATGTGTGTGCATGTGTGTCCATCCACGGGGGGGGGGGCTCTAATGGGGGCCCTGATGTGAGATGGGTTCTGATTCTGATGGGTACTCCTGTGCAAGGAAGGGCTCTGATATGTGCTCTGATGTAAAGGGGGATTCTGATGCCCACATGGAAAAATATATATATTTGAAATATATTTTTTAAAATATTCTTCCCAAATATATTGCCATATATTTGAAATGCTACCATTTTGGCCATATTCAATATATTTCAATAAATATATATATATACTGCATGTTGAAATGCGTTATTACAAAATATATGAAAAATATTTCTAAAAATACATTTCAAATATACTGTATGTCTTTGAAAATACAAATCTACATTTTTGGAATTCATTTACAAATATATGTAAAATATATGTCAAATTTACTTTTTTATATGTTAAAAAAATGAAGAATATATTTTAAAAAATATATTTAAAAATATATTCTTTTTAAATATATTCTTCAGATTTTTTTTAACATATAAAAGTCATTTTGACATATATTTGTAAATGCATTCCAAAAATGTAGATTTGTATGTTTAAAGACATACAGTATATTTGAAATGTATTTTTAAAAATATTTTTCTATATATATTGTAATAAAAATGCATTTCAACATGATATATATATATATATATTGAAAAAATATTGAATATGGCCAAAATTGTAGCATTTTAAATATATGGCAATATATTTGGGAAGAAAATTTTTTAAATATATTTTCAATATATTTTTCTTCCATATGGGTGGGGACAATCCTATGTATGGGGGGACTTTTCTTAGTTTTACTGAAACTCTTCGTCTTTTGCTCCCAATCATATAATTTCCAAAACTGATTCAAGTAAAACTTCATAAAAGATTCATTCATTCATTGAATTTTTTTTTCTGTCCTTGAATATGTATAGAATACAGACTTGGCTCTCAGACAGATAAGTTTCACCCCAATGAAAGCCAAGCGTACATAAGAAGCGGCAGCGTGTTGCCCTCTCCGCACTCCTGTCATTTGTATGACAAGTTCCCCCCACCCCCCGTGATCGGAGCCCTTCAGCAGATACAGGCAGGCGGATGGCACTGGTGACCTGACAATCCTGTGATATCTTTAGATCAGCAGACGGCCCCTCCTCCTCCGTACTGTGATTGCAGAGCTCGGGCGGGAGCGGGCGGCGGGTGGGCGTGATCTGTCATTTAAAAAGGCGTGATCTGTCAATGGAGGAAAGACTCGTGTCCAAGGTGATGGGCGGAATTCCAGCCTAGAGGGGCGGAGTCATGCTCCAGGCGTGGTTATGTAAATAAAGGTTTGCAGCGGTTTCGAAACAGGTTTCTCGAGAGGGGGCGTGGCAAAGTAACACAGGCGTGGTTTGTCCAAAGGCGGGGCGTGGCCGGTAGCGTCGCAAACCCGGCTGTGGCCTCGGAGAGTTGGGCACGCTATGGCCGGCCCGGGTGTCCGTTGGCTCGGCTTGTTGACGCTGTTGGTTCTGTCGGCGCTGTGTTCCTGTCAGACCGAGTGGGCTCAGCCCCAGGAGCTTCCGCTCATCCTCGGCTTCCGCCTGGAGGGCAGCGACCGGCACGCCGAGCTGTCACAGAGCGGGGAGCTGGAGGTGACGGAGGGCAGCCGGCTACAGCTCCGCTTCTATGGCCTCAACCTGCGGCCCGACAGCGGAAGCCTGCTGGCCTTCACGGAGGACGGCCAGGACAATAGCAGCTGCCTGAAGGACACGGGGGACCTGGTGAGGGACTCTGCGGGGCTGAACGTCAGTGAGGAGGCAGGGGGAATGGCCGGCCTCCTAGAAGTCAAAGTCCTGCCCCTGAGGAAGAGCCAGAGCTCCAGGGTCTATGTTCTATGCACACGTCGGGGCCCTGGGCAGCCCTGGATCCTTCACCCGGGCCCAGACGGACGCCTGCGGGTGCTGGAGGAACACAAGCCACTCATGCCCATCTGGCTGCAGGCCATTGTCATTGCTGTGCTGCTCATCCTGTCAGGGATCTTCAGTGGCCTTAACCTGGGATTGATGGCCCTGGACCCCATGGAGCTGCGGGTGGTGCAGCGCTGCGGCTCGGACCGGGAGAGGAGGTATGCCGCCAAGATCGAACCGGTCCGCCGCAAGGGTAACTACCTGCTCTGCTCCCTGCTGCTAGGCAACGTGCTGGTCAACACCACGCTCACCACCCTGCTGGACGAGCTGATTGGATCCGGGCTCGCCGCCGTGGCCGCCTCCACCATGGGCATCGTGGTGCTTGGAGAGATTGTGCCGCAAGCTCTGTGCTCCCGCCATGGCCTGGCCGTAGGGGCCAACACTTTGTGGCTGACTCGTTTCTTCATGCTAGTCACCTTCCCCGTGGCCTATCCGGTCAGTCGCCTGCTGGACTGCATTCTGGGGCAGGAAATCGGTACCGTCTACAACCGGGAGAAGCTCCTGGAGATGCTCAAGGTGTGTGAATAATGCCCCCCCAGGCGAACATGTTTACTGGGCTCTTTAGAGGTTATACATTTATTTCGGGTGATGATCTGTAGGCAACAGGTTTGCAGCAGTCAGAGACAGGCTCAGAAGTACAATCGGGGATTTACTAGGGCTGGTCATACATGGATCACTTTTTTTTTGATCAGCTGGAGGGGTAATCAAAAAAAAAAAAGATTCCCCCAGCCACAAACGCAAGGTGGATGGAGGAACCTTTCCTGCTGTGCAGTTGTATTCTGATAGCAGGACTCATCTGCTGGACGAATACACGGATCAGCGGCTTGGTCTTGGCCTCTTTTTGATCTTCAACTGCCATTGTGCTGCACATGTGATCAGTTACGACACCAGACTATTGATGGTTTGGTTGAGAACACAAGCAAATGTGACAGTTGTAATTGCTTTTTTAATCTGTTAAAGCATAAGTTCACCTTTTAGACAAAAATAATAAATGCACATTTTTTTTGCAGGTAACAAAAATGTGCATTTGTTGTTTTTATCCACAGGAGCCTGGAAAGCATTGCACCACTGAACAGTAGATCACTGATGCCATGCAGGTCTCCTGCAGACCTGTCAGAATATCTGCTTGCTGTACAGGATGTATGAGCAAGCAGACATACTGACCGGAAGCTGCAATGAACTACCACAAGACTACACAGCGTTGTGGTAGTTCATTGAAAACTACAAGCTCACAGCCGCTAAGGCTGCCAGGACTTGCAGTTCATTCATTCATGGAAGTCCGTGAATGAATGATGAGGCCGTGTGGACAGATCCCCGCATGGCTGTGCTGTTTTCAAATTTGACACAGTACAGGGTTTCTATGGCTATGGAAACATGTTACATGTTCCACCCTAAAAATGGGTGTAGCATGTAACCTGTTCCCAAAGGTGAACTTATCCTTCAAATTTATGGGTTTAGTTCCGCTGGCATAGCTGTTGCTCAGCAACCAATCGGACTCTAGCTTTCATGTTCAAAGTTTAACTGGAGATAGAAGCTGATTGGTTGCCGTGCACAGCTGCTCCAAATTCTGTCTGCTCCATTTTTGTTAAACCCCCCCGTGGTTTGCAATTCAGAAGGGCATTATATACACTACTCAAAAAAATCAAAGGAACACTGAAAACACATCAGATCTCAATGGGGAAAGATATGCTAGATATCTATACTGATATGGACTGGGTAATGTGTTAGGAACATAAGAATGCCCCATCATTTGATGGAAATGAAAATGATCAACCTACAGAGGACTGAATTCAAAGACACCCCGAAAAGTGAGAAAAAAAATGATGCAGCAGGCAAGTCCATTTTGCTGAAATTTCATTGCAGCCACTCAAAATGGTCCTGACAATTCTGGTTTTAAATGGCAAATACCAATTGAGCTCTATAGTGCCGGGCAGTGAGCACAGGGCCCACTAGAGCACATAGGGCCCACTGGAGGACGTTGGGCCCTCAGGCCAGTCTCATGAAGTCTGTTTATGATTGTTTGGTCAGAAACATTGACACCAGTGGCCTGCTGGAGGTCATTTTGTAGGGCTCTGGCAGTGCTCATCCTGTTCCTCCTTGCACAAAGAAGCAGATACTGTCCTGCTGATTGGTTAAGGACCTTCTACTGCCCTGTCCAGCTCTCCTAGACTAACTGCCTGTCTCCTCCATGCTCCCGAGACTGGGAGACACTGCAAACCTTCTAGGAATGGCATGTATTGATGTACCATCCTGGAGGAATTTGAACTGCCTATGCAACCTCTGTAGGGTCCAGGTATCCCCACATGCTACCAGTAGTGACACTGACCCTAGCCAAATGCAAAACTAGTGAAAAACAGTAAGAAAAGATGAGTAGGGAAAAAATGTCAGTGGCCTCCACCTGTAAAACCATTCCTGTTTTGGGGGTCGTCTCATTGTTGCCCATCTAGCGCACCTGTTGTTAATTTCATTAACACCAAAGCAGCTGAAACTGATTAACAACCCACTCTGCTACTTAACTGACCAGATCAATATCCCAGGAGTTTAATTGGCTTGATGCTATACTCTGATTAAAAAGTGTTCCTTTAATTTTTTTCAGCAGTGTTTATACAGGCATCAGCTTGTATATGTGATTTAGATTGTGAGTTCTCATGGCCAGGAGCCTCCTGTATTGAAATGTGTTGTAACTGTACCATCTCCCTCTATTTTGTAATAATGTTTGTTGCACAAACTGACGCTATATACATCCTGTATAATAAAAATAATATGAACAGTGTGTTCAACAAGCTTTTACAAAGCATTTCCAAAACTTTTCATCAAGGTTTGAGCAGCTTTGTTACTCTAAAGCTCCCTTCAGCTCACGTTTTCTCTTTTTAAAGTTGAAGTATGGATATTTCTGTAGAGTTAGTTTGGTCCAGCTTTGAACCATTTGACTTTGCAAATTCCATACCAGTGAGATTGCCAAGGAGGTGTAGGATCAATGTAGTAGCTGCCGCTTCTGAAGCGTTCCTCACAGTTTTCCAGATCCCGTTTAAAGAATGCCTTGTATGTTTCTCAATATATACCGTGCGTTCTTGGATTGAACAACATGGAGATCATTATGTCACAACCTGCTCCAGCAGAGAATGCTTTGCGTTCATTGACAAAATGCAGTTCTGTGAATGGTGGCTAGTATGGATCCGAAAGACAACAAAGATGGCACCAGCTACTACAGTCACAGTGATTCTCTGCTTCCACGGGTATCAGCCAGTATGGAATACATATAAAGTAACTACGAAAAAAAAAAATCTATACCTGGAATTCGGCTCGAATTGCTAGACTACCACTAATAACATGCAGCTGGCTTCAGTAAGCTTCAGCTTTACCAAAACTTGTTAAGTCTGTTGAAACCAGTTAGAATTGTGTTTCAAGTGGTTCTAAAGGCTGAAGGCCTTCTGTGCATAAAGGTAAAAAAACCTTAAAGTAAAGCCACAACCGTAAAATCAGTCTGTATATGCAGTAAAGCATGCTTGTTATACTCACTGTGGAACCTAAGGGGTTAATCCTCTGCATTGTGAAAGAGACCGTTTGATCCTTCTTTGTTCCCCCACCTCTTATCTCCTGATAAGACAGACCGAACTGTATGCATTTTGCACATGCTCAGTTTGGTGTGTATTGCTAGAGTGTTTTTTTTTTTTTAAGGAGGGGGGGGTGCATGTGATCAGCACTGGTCAGACAGACAGAGGTTGTGTAAAAAGGCTATTTGATCCGGTGATTCGTTGATTTTCCCCTTCTTCCAGTGTCCCCCTCTTATCACCTGATAAGACATATGATGTGGAGACAGTGCACATGCTGAATTTGGTGTGTATTGCTAGATAGGTGTTTTTTTTTTTTTTTTTTGTCTTGGGAGAGGGCATATGATCAGCACAGGGCCAATCATAACTGCCTAGGCAGAGGTTAGGGTTTCTGCATCCTCCTAGAGAAAACTCCTCCTATAAGCTTTAACCAGTACTCTGCTGAACACTGATAGAAGTCAGAAGACTATAACTGCTGATGAGAAAAGGTATTTAGCAGTTTATCTTTACTAAAATAATTGGATTTCCATGTTGTCTGTACTGTGGGAGACCAGATTATTGAATGCAGGGTCCTGGGTTTAGTAACACTTCAAGTATGCAGCTCCCCCCCTATCCCACGATCCCAAAACTCTCTGCACAAATGACAAATCACACCACGCCTGTTTTGGTGCCATTCATTTTCAATGACACCAAAATGCAGTGTGGTTCTGCCACAATTGGCGCAGCAAGCCACATTGGTCAAAGCTTGTTGCCCAAAAGAAACTCCTGTTCCTTTTTGAGCAACAAGCTTTGCGCGATGTAGTTTTCTGCAATTTCAGCTTCGATTTATCGTGGGAGAACCACAGCGCATTTTGTTGCCATGGAAATGAATGGCTATGGTTGGGCCATAGTCATTGTGGGTTTTTTTTTTTCTGGTTAGGCCACAGTCACGGGCGGCCCTCTGTGTTGGGGGGGCCACAGTCACGGGCGGCCCTCTGTGTTGGGGGGGCCACAGTCACGGGCGGCCCTCTGTGTTGGGGGGGGCCACAGTCACGGGCGGCCCTCTGTGTTGGGGGGGGCCACAGTCACGGGCGGCCCTCTGTGTTGGGGGGGGCCACAGTCACGGGCGGCCCTCTGTGTTGGGGGGGGCCACAGTCACGGGCGGCCCTCTGTGTTGGGGGGGGCCACAGTCACGGGCGGCCCTCTGTGTTGGGGGGGGCCACAGTCACGGGCGGCCCTCTGTGTTGGGGGGGGCCACAGTCACGGGCGGCCCTCTGTGTTGGGGGGGGCCACAGTCACGGGCGGCCCTCTGTGTTGGGGGGGGCCACAGTCACGGGCGGCCCTCTGTGTTGGGGGGGGCCACAGTCACGGGCGGCCCTCTGTGTTGGGGGGGGCCACAGTCACGGGCGGCCCTCTGTGTTGGGGGGGGCCACAGTCACGGGCGGCCCTCTGTGTTGGGGGGGGCCACAGTCACGGGCGGCCCTCTGTGTTGGGGGGGGCCACAGTCACGGGCGGCCCTCTGTGTTGGGGGGGGCCACAGTCACGGGCGGCCCTCTGTGTTGGGGGGGGCCACAGTCACGGGCGGCCCTCTGTGTTGGGGGGGGCCACAGTCACGGGCGGCCCTCTGTGTTGGGGGGGGCCACAGTCACGGGCGGCCCTCTGTGTTGGGGGGGCCACAGTCACGGGCGGCCCTCTGTGTTGGGGGGGCCACAGTCACGGGCGGCCCTCTGTGTTGGGGGGGCCACAGTCACGGGCGGCCCTCTGTGGTATGGACAGGTGTCAACTTTTTGCAGAGCACTCATATAGTGTCTGAAAGGTACCACAACTGCCAGTCTGTCTGCCTAGTGTGTGTCACATGCCCATTTACAAAGTACCAAGGTCTGACATTATTGCTGCATGCTTGTTCTGGGTAAGTAACTGAAAGTATTGAAGCCAGAGGGTCAGAATAACAGCCAGGTGGCCTGCACTCTCAGTAGGAGAGCTCAGCAGCCTCCATGTTTCTTTAAATAAATTTGTACTGAGAGTAATCAGGTAGGCTATGTTTGCTGAACGTTCCTCTTGCGAAACAACAATGCGGCTGTGATGCTGATAAGCTCGACTGGTTTCTGAATTGCTGACCTGGAATGAGTATGCAGATAAGGAATGGTGTCTTGACTTGCTGCATGCTTATACTGGTCACTTAATTTAGAGCTGGAAACAGCCAGGCAAACAGTATTTTCAGGAGTAGGTCAGCAATGGCAGTCCCCGATATTTCTCTTGTGACAAGCTTTCTTTAAAGTAAGCAATGCAGTATACACATTAGAGTGAACGTTCCTTTCGCAGCTCTAGTTGGTATATTCCCTTCCATGGAACTAAACTATTTATTCTATTCTTCATCTCTGGCTCCATTCCCTGTCTGATAAGATCAGAGGGTGTCTGATATTGTACCATCGTGTATTATGCATTCTTTGCACTGATAATTATTGTGCCAGGTCACTGTGAAGTTTTGTAACAAACTAATTGATAAGCACTCTACACTGTTGTGAAATGAAAAGCAGCTCCTTCCCATGGTAGGCCTTATAGGCTGTCTGTTGCATTATCCTCTACATTTGTTGTGTATTGAATGTATGCACTTCTTGTTGCAGGTTACAGAGCCATATAGTGGTCTGGTCCGTGAAGAGATGAATATTATTCAGGGAGCTCTGGAGCTGCGCACAAAGACCGTGGAGGATGTGATGACCAAGGTGGAGGACTGCTTTATGCTCCCCAGTGATGCTGTGTTAGACTTTAACACCATGTCCAGTATTATGGAGAGTGGGTACACCCGTATACCTGTATATGAAAATGAACGGTCCAATATTGTGGACATTCTGTATGTGAAAGATTTGGCCTTCGTAGACCCAGATGACTGCACCACTTTGAACACCATTACTCGTTTCTACAGTCACCCTGTTCACTTTGTGTTTAGCGACACCAAATTGGATGCTGTCCTTGAAGAGTTTAAGAAAGGTGAGTGTCTTCAATTGTCCAATTCTTGTATAAATTTCACAGATATTTTATTTGTTGCTCTATTGTTTTTATATCTTTTATGTGTGTTTTAGTTATATGTGAACATTTTAATTCAGAATACCAATTATGTTAGGTTTCTGTTCGTCTGGATCAATAGATTGTCTTAGTCTAATGTGAGAAAACCAACTTTTGCAATGGAAATCATTTAAAATTATTGTAAAAGCAGAAGGTTTTTTACCTTGTGTTCTATTCAGTAAGGTAAAAACCTTCTGCATGCAGCTCCCTCTCCCCTAAATATTTACCTGAGCCAAATCTTGATCCAGCGATGTGCACAGGAGCTGAGACTCTCCCATTTCTTATTGATTCAGATACAGCAACAAGAGCCATTAGCTCCCGCTGCTGTCAGTAAGAGCCAGTGGCGAGGAGCAGGGGGCGGGTCCGAGCCCAATTCTTTGTGTACTATGGACACACAGAGAGAGGCTTGGGAGTGAGCATGCATGAGGGCCCCCAGAGCAAGTGGCTTGCATCTGGGGGCACTTGGCGGCGACATAGGGCCCAGAGTGCCAGTGCGGGACTTCAGCAGAGGAGGATTGGGGCTGCTCTATGCAAAACCATTGCAATGAACAGGTAAGTATAACACGTTTGGTTTTTTTTTAATTGGAAGAAAAAATGGCAAAATTACAAGCTTTACAATTATTTTAAGGAAAGTATGCGTCCTATAGTTGCTAACTTACCTTTGACATGTTCAGGCTTGGAGCTTTCATCCTAACCCTGTCTTTACTACGAAGTGAGCCACTGATGTGGACTAAGGATGGAAAATTAGACCTTTTTTGTGCAGTGGCTGCATGTGTACTCTGGGTGCATGATTGCTAGGCAGTGAGGGCAGGCTGGAATAATAACACTGGAGATTTTTAAAGACAACCATTTTATTTGCGATGCACCGATATATATATCAGCCGCTAAAAAGATAGCTGATTTTTTTTTTTTTTAATGTGCAGCATATACATGCATATATACATGCTTTAAAGAAAAGTTATTTTACGTTATTCTATATATATATATATATATATATATAAAATATATCTGTCCATTTTGGTTTTCAGCCAAATGCATCCTGAATTTTCGGTTCCGATCCAGAATTTTTATATCTTCACTTTAACTCTTACATCTAAAATTCTTCACAAAAGCAGATACTACAAAGTGCTTGGGGTACTCCTTCACTGTATGCCAAATTTCTCCACCTATGGACATAAGCCCTGTTGGTCCACTTCTCCATTATTCAGTGAGCATGCCTGAGAGACCAGTAAAAGTATAGTTGAATATGGTCAGTGTCTAAATGGTGGTTGTTTTGGGGAAGGGGATTAATGAACCTCTTTAAAAGATGTGTGTACTGAGGAAGTATGGAGGCTGCCATTGCTAATTCCTCATTCAAAAAAAGAAAAAAATACTATTCCCATGGCTGTCATGCTATTCAGTTTCTTCAGTATTTTGAGTTGCTAACCCCAAGCAGTTTAGGAGCTCTGACTTTCTTGATCTGCATACTAATTTCATCTCCATATTGAAGGTAAAGTCAGCAGAGCATCTAACATTCAAAGGATGTCATTGATAGCAACCCATATATCCCCTAGTACAGGTTTCTTCTGGATGACAACTGTACTTTGATCATCATGGCAGATCAAGGCCACCCTCCAGGTATAACAAACGTTTTAGGTCAAGATCTTCTGAATATAATTAATAAACATCCTAGAGATAGCTGCTCAGCCTCTTTTAGCATTGAAATACCAGGTACAATAGCTGTCAGTGTCAAGTAATAAAAGCCAGCATACTGAGGCTGCATCCAGATGTTTCACTTAAAGTGATACTAAAGGTTCAGATGCTTTTTTTTTTTTTTATTAAATATCAAACATGCCATACTCACCTGCTCTGTGCAGTGGTTTTGTACAGAGCAGCTCTCTTCTTGGGTCCCCCTGCTGAGTGCCTCCATAGCAAGCCGCTTGCTATGGGGGAGCACTTGTGAATGCTTACTCTCGAGTTGCCTCTGTGTGTCTTTAAGACACAGAGCTGCGGTTCAGCCCTGCCCCTTGCTAACCAATGAGGAGGGAGAGACCCAGGAGAGCTGCTGCTCTTGTGCATATCACTGGATCAAGAGGGAGCTCAGGTGAGTATGGGGGGGCTGCAAGAGAAACTGCACACTAAAGGTTTTTTACCTTCTTGCATAGAATACATGAAGGTAAAAAAACCTTCAGAACCATTCTTAAGTCCCATTTTAAATACAAATTTTCAATAATCTCCCTTTATCAAGGTGCCAGACAGCGTGAAAGGACAGTGTGACTATATATAGGTCACATTTTCACTCTGTCACTTTGATAAAGAGAGACCTTAATGTCTTAGAAACATTAGACAGTTGCCATGGAACTTCAGTAAAACTTCTGTGTGTGACCCTGGTGTACTTTCTTTTACTACTTGGTGGACTTTCATGGTACCACCATTTGCCATGCACTCATCATCAGCCTATTTACAAGGCGTCGGTTGTGTGCAGTATGGCTAGTTTACATTCACTGGCCACTTTATTAGTTAGACCTGTTTAATTGCTTGGTAACAAATTGCTAATAGTCAATCACTCGGCAGCAACTCAGTGCATTCAGATATCTAGGTGTGGTGAAGACAACTTGCTGAAGTTCAAAGGCATCAGAAGGGGAAGAAGATGATTTAAGTGGCTTTGAATGTGGCATGGTTGTTGGTGCCAGATGGGCTGGTATGAGTATTTAAAAAACTGCTGATCTACTGGAAATTTCATGCACAACCATCTCTAGGGTTTACAGAGAATGCTCCGAAAAAGAGAAAATATCCAGTGAGCTGCAGTTGTGTGGACGAAAATGCCTTGTTTATGTCAGAGGAGAATGGGCAGATAGGTTCGAGATGATAGTACGGCAACAGTAACTCATGTCAATATGGAATAAAATCTCTGAGGAACACGTTTCCAACACCTTGTTGAATCTGTTCCAAGAAGAATAAGGCAGTTCTGAAGGCAAAAGGGGGTCCAACCCGGAACTAGCAAGGTGTACCTAATAAAGTGGCCAGTGAGTGTATATTAGAACCTGATGGTGCATGTCTGCCTACCATATCCCTCAGTTCATTGACAAAAGTCGTAAAGTTGTAGGTAGATTACATAAAGAATGCTTGGAAGAGATTTACCTCAGATTTGAATGTAATTTGTTGTTTCATCCATGTCAATTTCTGTGACTCTGTAGTTCTCTGGCTCTGTTGTTTTAGGCCCTGGCTTGCAGGCCTGTCTTAGAATCAAACTTGGTCAAAGTCCCCTACGAGGGTCTATCGCTGTTAGAAAATAAATGAGACCCAGCAATCATCTTTTACAATGTAAACTAATGTATATTTGCATTTTAGTTATTTAATGTTTTTTCTGCACCACTGTATAGGACTGATATCTCATAAAAGCTCTACAGAAATGAACAGAGTTTTCTGGTCCTCCATAGTCTTTTTAGGTCAGCTATTTGGTAATGATCTGAGCTCTGCACTTCCCACATCTACTTGTGACAAACATTTGTACTGGAGTGTCATTTTTGCTTTAGTGGGGGATGTATATTAGCCAAAAATATCCAGTAAATTTAATTTTTCTTCTAAAGAAAAGTGGCTCAAAATTATCTACTCTTTGTCCATACCCTGTAGACAGCTTGCCATTTTTAAAGCAAACCTTTCAGCCAAATAAAGTGATCTAAGTTATAGTAGCACCTGGAGCTGCCATCACATACCTTGTTTAACTTCCAGAGTTCTAAGGGAGTCATGTGTAGTGGCATTCTACAGCTCAAAAGCTGAACTAAGTTTGCATCTCTTCCCTGTCTCAGCTGCAGGTGACAGGAGAACGTGTTGCGCATTTGTGCAGGGTTCTGGTCAAAGGTGGGTGGATCCCACTCCTGTGGGGGCAGTGTCCACAAGCTGCCCTTTGCTGGCAAAAAGACGGAGCTATACAGTATTAGTGGACGTTTTTCAGGCAGGCTATGTTGGGGGCACTAATAGCCTATTAAAAGGATAAGTTCACCTTTCATAACACCCATATCCGTGTTACAAAATTAGCAGCCCCCATACCTCCCCCGAGCCGCCACTGTGACAGTGGGCCCTTGGATCTTCTTCCGCACCTGCTGTCATTTTTCCTTTTTTTTTTTTTTTTTTTTTTTTTTTTTTTTTAAATGTGGCCGTGCTGAGCTCTGCCCACTCAGGCACGCCATTCACTCAGAATTCTGTGAATGGGGAAACTACAATTTCCATTGGCCATTGCTGCTGATGGCTTGTAGTTCTCAATGAACTTCCGGGGTGCTGGTGAGCACTCTAGAAGTTCATTGATTCTTCCTGCCATTCAGCAACTGCCTGCCCGTATGAGGTACTGGCAGGCAACTACACTGATTAATCTGTAGGAGCCTTGCATTGCACCCGCTATCGGCTGATCGTGGGTGTAATTTTTTACATCCTGCTAATAAAATACATAAATGCACTTTTTTTTTTTTTACCTGCAAAAAGATGTACATTTTATTATTATTCTATTTTGTTTTTTAAGGTGAAGATATCCTTTAATGAAGGTGTGTTTTTTTTTTTTTTTTTTTTTTTTTTTTTTTTTTTTAAAGCTGTATAGTTTATTTTTGTGTACTGGGTCTCCTTGACCTCATAGGCTATTTTTTTGAAGATACGTGCGGTTTGGAAAAGAACAGTCTATTTTTAATATGACTGTTATTGTATAATAAGTTATTGTTTGTTTTTCAAAAGCTGGGTTTGCAAGAATAATCTAATCTCTTATGGCAAGACACCACTTGGTTGAATCCCTCTGTGACAGTTGGCTTTCTTTACATAAAGCACAAGTGTTTAGTCTGATGTGGGCATCTGACCTTGTGTACACAGTGGAGCTGGCATCAATACACTCTTCTTTTCCTCCTCCTCTTCCACGTTGCCTTGGTCCAAAAGTCATTTCTGCCTGAACTATTTAATGAAGAGGGATATAGTGGAGATCTCCACGTATGTAATTACCCATCATTGTGTAATTACCTGCCTGGCACTCAGTACGGTTTATATCCTACACACACTGTGCACATTGTATTCTTGTCATCTGAGAGTCTTGCACAATTGTCCTGTTAATTATCTCGGTATTTGTTTTCCACAATAACTGGAATTTCAGGGATAGGGATGTGGCAATTTTTCACATAAGGCAGATATGGTGGTCCAGGCAAGCCACAAATCCTCAACGAAGCAGATGGTTTGTTGTGCATTCTGTCTGGGTGGCATAGAACACAATAAAGCTCATTTTCGAATTTAAGCTGTGACACAATATGGCTCTTGCTTATGACAACCAGTCAAGTGGCTGCTTGTGTTTTACCAACACTAGATGTATGACCTGGACTTTGGATTTTGTGGGCAACAGGCCACATTTTCTAAGCTCCAGCTTTTTATTAAGTGTTCTTGCATGGCAAGACCACTTACTGTTATCTCACATATATATTCTTATTATTATAGCCAAGTTTACCACCCTAACTCCTCCCACAGTTTTTACACTACATAGACAGTAATATAGCGAAACATGTGGATTGTTCCCGATTGGTGTGCTATTACTTTGTGGAACGTTTCGCCGAATGGTTCACGAAATATCAGCGTTTTTGTAGTGAAATTGGTCCCATAGGAATGAATGGCGGAATGTTCAAAACTAAAGTGTGAGCTGAAAAATCAGGACATGATTTCTAAACTGCCATCACTCCCTCATTTTCAAGCCCACCTACACAAATCTTATATCAAAACGTTTAGCTATCCCTGCTGCCACTAAAAATGTCCATGGCTAAGCCATAGTCCTGATAGTTTTCACAATATGACCATTTGTTTGCAACTCACGCCGCCCATTGACTTTCATTGAAACTCTAACCACCTTAAATTTGAAGGGCAATTTGTAAACTGCGACTGTGCCTTCATTTTTAATATTTCAGAGACATACTATGCATCAAAATGTAGGTCTGGGTCTTTTTAAACTACAACTGTTTGAAGATGGCAACCGCCAGTGAAGTGAGCAAGTTGGAGCAGTTTGTTTTTTACCACTCTTCTCTGCCCTTGCTGTAGAGTGAGTTGCCATAGGAACCCAGGTGTGTGAGCAGGCATCAGCGTGACAAGCCACTCCACCCAGTTACTCTGCCCACTCCAGTTGTAGACTACTGGTGGAGGCAAGAACACTTCACACAATTTCCCCAGAAATTGTAGCTTTTCTGGTTTCTATATTTTGTGCAAGATATACTGAGATGTTACCTGAGCCCTTGCAACCCCACATTACCTGTTTGCTTTTTCTCCTAGGAAAGTCTCACTTGGCCATTGTACAGAAAGTAAACAGCGAAGGAGAAGGAGATCCGTTCTACGAGGTGTTGGGATTGGTAACTCTTGAAGATGTTATTGAAGAAATTATTAAATCTGAGATTCTGGATGAGTCAGATCTTTATAGTAAGTTCCTTATTGTTGCTTAAAGCTTACTTTGTGTCTGTAATAGTAATGCCCAAACACTGGTAAGAAAAAGCAAGTGTTATTATATAAACAAATGCTGTTACATTTGACACTATTCAAGAACAGGTTATGTTTTCACTGTGTCTCAGTTCACATAGTGAAGAGGACCTTTCAGCTTACTCCTTATTTGAATATTGGTTCACTAATATTAAAGTGCATACCCTGGAAAACTGTAAATACCCTGTTTGAGACAGAGGAGGCTCTCCCTTAAGTCGGCCGTAGTTCCGTGATTTCAGGAAAGGAAATAGCTAGATTCCCCATTAACACAGTCCGTGTCATGGGGGAATGCCTCCCGCGGAGCTTTTGTGTTCTCCTGGCGAGCCTGCCAGGTGAACATAGTGATTATTATAATTGCTTGAAAAATATGACAGGCTGGAGTACAACAATCGAATTGGGTATAATCAGCCTGATCATAGATGGTTTGAATCTCGGCCGGTCCCTGCTGAACCGAAAAAAACCCCCAAAAAATCGGTCGTTCAATCGACTGACGTTACCACCATTGGTAAAAAAAATCGGCTGATTTTCGTCGCGTCTATGGCCGGCAAATATAATAGCGGTGTCCCTGCAGAGAGCTCTACTATTATATTTGACATTTAAAAGTATAGCAAAGTTGCAACATTGTATCTATTTGTATCCATTTCGGATACAGATGTTTCTATTCAGATACAAATAGATACAATGTTGCAACCGCTATACTTTTAAATGTCAAATATAATAGCGGAGCTCTCCGCAGGGACACTGCTATTAGATTTGACATTTATAAGTATTGCGGTTGCAAACATTGTATCTATTTGTATCTGAATAGAAACATCTGTATCCGAAATGGATACAAATAGATACAGATGTTCTTTTTCTTTGGTCACGGCTCATGCGCATTTTTTTTAATGGGTAAAAAGATTGTCCGATTTGCCCATCATTGCCGTGAAAATTGGCCATTTTTTTTCCAACATGACTGATTAAAAAAAGTGTCCAAAATCAAGAAAACCGGCTGACCAATTCAGCCACTAACGATCCGAAAATCAGGCAATTATTTTTTTGGACTAATTTTCAGCAGTTTTTCTCCCCATCTATGGCCTGCATTAGACTAACAGGTGTAGTCTGTACAAGACCTCCTGCAGTGCCACACATAAAGTGTAGTGCTTTAAGGGAACCACTGTATATTTGTGGTTGGACTCCATTTAATAAAGTATTAATCTTTATAAGAGGGCTCTGGAAGGTAGGGACCCTTCCGTGTTACTAGACAGAGTAGCCCCTATCAAATATAGCTTAAAACAACTTTAAACAGAACTGTTGGGATAGACATTTAAGAGCTGGCACTGTTGACTTTTGTGTCTGAAGGTACATGATCCAGGGCTGTGATTCTAGCTTCATTACTTGGTGCAGATTTACTGTTTTTGTATATGAGATGCCCTGACACTTTGTGCAGCAACAGACGTTTTACTGCAATGTGAAACGTTTGTCACCGCAGGGACGCACAGGAAATAATTTTTTCCTATGTGTCCCATTCACACTGGCTGCACTGCAGCATATGGTCATGCTGCGGTAAAATGCAGACATACCAAATCGCACGGCAATGTACAGCAACATAGCGCATAGCACTGCTGTACATTGCAGTGAATGAAGTGTACAAAACGAAAAAAAAAAATAAAGGGAGCTGTGTGTTGTGGTGTTTCTATTTAGTGTGAATTCAGGGCAACGTAGAGAAGACTGAGGAAGTGGGTGTAGTCACCCCCTGCCATGCATCTGTCCCACCTTTTAGAACCTATTTCTGGTGAAAGGTGCTTGTAGATTTGTGTAGGTATAACTAGTACGGACCTATAATACCTAAAGTTTTTGGTGAAATGGAATTCTGTGTACTTTTTTTTTTTTTTTTTTTGTAAGAAGGCATCTGTTGGTGAACCATGTCGTGTGTTTTCAAAAAGGTTACTCATCTTACTCCATGATTCACGCTTTTTTTTTTTTTTTTTTCTTCCTGTGTTGTCGTAAGAAGGCATCTGATACTGAATCAAGTCTTGTGTTCTCAAAAAGATTACTCATCTTACTCATGATTCCCACTTTGCCATCTTTTTTTTTCACATTGGAGGAGAAGCCCTGTTTATACCCCAGAATATGAGATGGCTAGTCACCTTATTGAGACCAGCCAAAAGAAGCCAATAAAACTTTTCCTCTAAGCTCTGTAATATACAGTATGCATTTATTAGTGCATGCAAGTCATTCCTTTATGCCCATGTCTATCCCGATGTACAGTTAAATCTGGATAAGTAAAACCATCTACACTCTAATTTATAAATAATGCATTGTTTATTACCACTTGTAAATAATTGTTTCAGACTTTTTGTTCATCTGTACAAATCTATAGAAAGAGAGATTATTTAATCGGTGGGCCCATCTAGGATCAAAACAATGAAACCCTTTTTTACACATGGGAATATGAATCTATATAATTAGAAGGCCACTGATAAGTTAGCGTGTATGTTATGGATTCACACATTTT
Source organism: Staurois parvus (assembly GCF_062004578.1). Lineage (NCBI taxonomy): Eukaryota > Metazoa > Chordata > Amphibia > Anura > Ranidae > Staurois > Staurois parvus. The sequence continues at coordinate 2,321,926 of NW_028318072.1, forward strand.
GTGTGTAATTTTTCTTGTCTAGTTGGACTTCGTTATGTTTTCAGGGTGGAACATGTAACTTGTTCCCATAGCTGCAGCCGCCCCCCCCCCCCCGACAGATATGGGGACACACAAGATGAAATTTTAGGGATTACTTAAAGATGGCTAAAGTAGGAGATAGTTGGACAGGTTGGGGTAAGGAGTTCTAGAGGATGGGAGAGACTCTGGAGAAGTCCTGGAAGCGAGCATGGGTGGAGGTAACAATGAAGTTAGAAAGCCAGGTGGGCTTGGGAGGAGCGAAGAGAATAATTCAGTTGGTATTTTGAGACAAGGTTGGTGATGAAGCTAGAAGCAGAGTTGTGGGTGGCTTTGTAGGTGGTTGTTGGTATTTTGAATTGTATTTATTGGAAGCCAGTGGAGGGACTGGCAGAGATGGGCAGCAGATACTGAACAATTGGTAAGGTGGATTAGTGGGAGCAGCATTCATGATGGACTGAAGTGGGAATAGCCTATGTAAAGGTAATTCAATGAGGAGGGAGTTACAAAAGTCAAGGTGAAAGCTAACCAGGAAGTGAAATAGCAGCATTGTGGTATCATTGGTTAAGAAGGGGTGTATTTTGGAGACGATACGGAGGTTGAGGCTAAATGGCCACTCAGATGTTCTTGTGTTTTTTGATGCCTTTAGAAAATATGTAGATGGTTTAGTAATATGTAGCTGGCTTGTTCCCCTCCCTGTGATGTGGCCTGAAAATAAAAATGGGATCTGGATGCTGGAATATCTCCCCTATAATATGCTGATGTCAAAGAGACTGACTAGTGACAAATAACAGCATGTGATTTGACCAATAAGAAAATCAGAAGAGATTGCTGATATCTTTGTGTTAAAGCAGGCTATACATTATGCAATTTTCTTTCCTTCAACCACAGGCTGAGGAAAAGACAAATGCTGGATTCCCCCAACAACACAGTCAGTGTTGATGGGGGAAATCCCTCCTGCAGTGCTCTTGTGTTCTTTTGGTGTAGAGCACAGGGAGCCTTTCCTATGGGCAGAATACAATGACCACTGCTGGCGGCTTTAGCCGTTTCAGTGATCGGGCAAACAAAATACCTGAAAGGCTGAAGTCGATCAATAGATCAGCCTGCTTATAGACTGATTTGAAATTCATCTGGTTCCTGCTGAACCAACTTAATTTTGATCTGTCTACGGCCAGCTTAAGGCAAATGTAGGTCAATAGATTGACATTAGTACAACCAGCCTGCTCCATAGACTGATCAAATTCAGCTGGTTCCTGCTGAACCAGCTGATTTTCGATCGGTCTGTTGCTGGCTTAAGGCAAATGACATTTGGTCACGAGGAATCCCTGCCATTTTTTTGCCCATTGCTTCCACACTACATGACAGTGCAAAGTTGTAGTATGTCATCTGTTCTTGTAGTAAACTGTAGTATTGTACTGCATTTTGTTTCATGAATTCTTCCATCTGTAACACAATTTCAAGTCCCTGCTGATGAAAATCCACCCTGAAGTATGCGACCTCCACATTTTACTGCAGGGTCAGATTTTTTTCACAGGTCTTTGTTTCATCTGGCTGAAAAACCATTAACTTTTTATTTTAAGTTTTTATTAGTTATCCTCCTTTTGTGAAACCGTGCTGTACATGCGGGTTTATGAAATAGTCCACTAGAGGGAGAATGCACTAAACTGTATATAAAATACAATCATAAAAATGTGGAAGAGCAAGAATATAAAATTGTGAACCACAGAACAAGAACACTTGGCCTGCAACTTAAAGTAATAATTCAACATTTATGAAGCTGTGACTTATAACAAATCACAGGCAGAAGTAACCTTTACATGGTAATGCAGTTTACCAGAATATTTAGTATAGTCTTTCTATGTCCCAGATTGTGATTAATTAAAACGTACGCTCGGAGCCTGAGCTTTCAAAGGGAACTGTAGCCATTTTGGTATGTGAATGTGGATTTTTATTGCATATAAGAGACCAGTTTAAAATGATGTTAAACCCAAAAACAAAAATGTAACCTTTTGCAGCTCACCAATCTTTAGATGTGGTGGTTGTATTAGTTTTTTTGTTTTTTTTTTCACCTGGTGATCCATCCAGAAATAGCACTTCCTGTCTTTGGATGGAGGACCAATGGAGACACTCTTGGACAGCAGCATTGGCAGGAGGGTAGTGTTAGATGGGCTAGCGGATTTAGATGGACGTGACCAACAAATTAAAGTTAATCTCCAGTTCATACTTTTTAAGCAAACCGCTTATTTTATTGAATCAATGCTGCAGCCATCTAGGTGAGAATGAATGTTTGTTTTTAGATTCTTGCACTGCTTCCCTTTTTACTTTTCAACTCCTTGATTTTTTTTTTTATGAAGTGTGACTTTGATTAAAGGAGTACAGCCAAAGCTCTTTTGGCTGTACTTCTCCTGTGGATCACAGGAGTGCATTTTGTTCTGCACTCCTACGACCCATTTTCAGCTGACAGTGGGTTGAAGCCCTCTGTCGACTGATGTCACTCAGCTGGTCCTGGCTGGGGAAAGATCCTGAGTTTAAAGTCAGGATCCACCCCAGAGTCTGGAATGGCACATGGCTCAGCCTCTCAGCGATCTGCTGAGAGCCTGAGCCAGCCGATTCCTCCCCCATACCCCTCCACAGCTCAGCGCTCCAGTGAGCACGGGGTGGGTTTTGGGGGTTGCAGAGCAGATAGCAGTGACTGACAGTTCTTTGACCGCTCTCTGCTCACAGCAGTGGTGAGAACTTGGTGATCAGTGGTCTTGTGATAACTGAGCAATCACCCTTATGCAGGCCATAGGTCAAAAACCGTCCGTTTTTTTAAAAAAAAAGAAAAATTGGTCGTTTAATAGGCCAACGTTACCACCAACGGTAAAAAAAATTGGCAAACTTTTGTCTCATCTACGGCCGGCATTTAATTACTTCTGTCCCTGCAGAGAGCTCCGCTATTATATTTCACATGAGAAAGTATTGCGGTTGCAACAATGTATCTATTTGTATCCATTTCGTATATAGATGTTTTTATTCGAATACAAATAGATACATTGTTGCAACCGCAATACTTTTTCATGTCAAATATAATACCAGACTGGAATTCTTTTTCTTCTTCCTTCCTCTTTTCTTCCTTCCTCTTTTCTTCCTTCCTCTTTTCTTCCTTCCTCTTTTCTTCCTTCCTCTTTTCTTCCTTCCTCTTTTCTTCCTTCCTCTTTTCTTCCTTCCTCTTTTCTTCCTTCCTCTTTTCTTCCTTCGTTCAGGTCACGGCTCATGCGCTGATTTTTTTATCCGTAAAAAGATCGTCGATTTGCCCATCATTGCCGGGAAAATCGGCCAATTTTTTTCCAACTTCACTGATAAAAAAAAATGTGCCAAAATCCCAAAAAACAGCCAAACAATTAACCCACTAACGTGCAAAAATCGACTGATGGGTTGATTTTTTCAACCCATCTATGGCCTGCATTAGAGCTGGCGGGGGACAGATGCAGCATCAGATCGATTCTGCATCCACCTATGTAAGTATAATTTAAAAAAAAAAAAAAAATCCCATACTTCGTTTTTAATGGGTCCAGTTTATGGCCAGGTTAGCTTTAAAAGCCAAACTACAGGGTGATATACCAGGTAATGCAATTATGTATTCATTTAACAAAATCATGTAATTTATTTTTAAATTCAGGTAGTGGAAATTTAGATTACCGTATTTGCCGGCGTATAAGACGACTGGGCGTATAAGACGACCCCCCTACTTTTCCTGCTAAAATGTAGTGTTTGGCTATACTTGCCGTATAAGACTACCCCTCTTCCAATGCACACCAGTGGGAGGAATAGTGCCCCATCATTGGTATCAGTGGCAGGAATAGTGCCCCATCATTGGTATCAGTGGCAGGAATAGTGCCCCATCATTGGTATCAGTGGCAGGAATAGTGCCCCATCATTGGTATCAGTGGCAGGAATAGTGCCCCATCATTGGTATCAGTGGCAGGAATAGTGCCCCATCATTGGTATCAGTGGCAGGAATAGTGCCCCATCATTGGTATCAGTGGCAGGAATAGTGCCCCATCATTGGTATCAGTGGCAGGAATAGTGCCCCATCATTGGTATCAGTGGCAGGAATAGTGCCCCATCATTGGTATCAGTGGCAGGAATAGTGCCCCATCATTGGTATCAGTGGCAGGAATAGTGCCCCATCATTGGTATCAGTGGCAGGAATAGTGCCCCATCATTGGCATTAGTGGCAGGAATAGTGCCCCATCATTAGTATCAGTGGGGGGAATAGTGCCCCATCATTGGTATCAGTGGGAGGAATAGTGCCCCATCATTGGTATCAGTGGGAGGAATAGTGCCCCATCATTAGTATCAGTGGGGGGAATAGTGCCCCATCATTGGTGTCAGTGGGGGGAATAGTGTCCCAACATTGGTGTCAGTGGGGGGTGGAATAGTGCCCCATCATTGGTGTCAGTGGGGGGTGGAATAGTGCCCCATCGTTGGTGTCAGTGGGGGGTGGAATAGTGCCCCATCGTTGGTGTCAGTGGGGGGTGGAATAGTGCCCCATCGTTGGTGTCAGTGGGGGGGAGGAATAGTGCCCCATCGTTGGTGTCAGTGGGGGGGAGGAATAGTGCCCCATCGTTGGTGTCAGTGGGGGGGAGGAATAGTGCCCCATCGTTGGTGTCAGTGGGGGGGAGGAATAGTGCCCCATCGTTGGTGTCAGTGGGGGGGAGGAATAGTGCCCCATCGTTGGTGTCAGTGGGGGGGAGGAATAGTGCCCCATCGTTGGTGTCAGTGGGGGGGAGGAATAGTGCCCCATCGTTGGTGTCAGTGGGGGGGAGGAATAGTGCCCCATCGTTGGTGTCAGTGGGGGGGAGGAATAGTGCCCCATCGTTGGTGTCAGTGGGAGGAATAGTGCCCCATCATTGGTATCAGTGACACCAATGATGGGGCACTATTCCTCCCACTGACACTTGCTGACTCTGTTCTCGTATGGTGCTGCTGCAGCCAGCATATGTGGTTGCAGCAGCACCTCTACACTGACCACTTACCTGCTGATCCTGCACTCGATTTTCGCGGGGCCGCTCGGCTCCACCCCCTCGCTGGTGATTGGCCGCCTGTGTGCCTTTCCTGAGCTACAGTTCTGGCGGCCAATCGCTGGTGAGGAGGCGGAGCCGAGCAGCCGCGCGAACATCCAGTGGCCGAACTGAAGGCGCAGCCGCGCTTCCTGGACCGGATCGTCGTGGGACCGGAACCAGGTAAGAAATAGCCCCTGCCCACCCCTGTACTTAGTATCCCTTCCGTTAGGGGAAGGGGGGGGCGGCGGCGGCACCGCGCCGCCCCCCTAAAAAGTGTCAGTATGCCGTATACCGGCGTATAAGACGACCCCCGACTTTTGAGAAGATTTTTAAGGGGTAAAAAGTCGTCTTATACGCCGGCAAATACGGTATATGACTGCTTTAGAGAGTTAGAAATCAGATAAAGATACATACAAAAGTTTCCATACATGTATTTCTACTATGATTCTAGCTGTTGTCCTGGAGTTCTACTTTTAAATGTCCATATAATATTTAAAAAAAAATATAGGCCACCTGGCAATATTTATTTTGTTTTAGGCCATACTCCTAATATTGCTGTGTGAACAAATCTATTTTGATAGAAGTACTTTAGGCTTGACTACCTATTAAGAGGATCTCTCTGCCTTCCTGCTGTACTCCATTTGAATGCGCACATATACACATTCCCAACCTGCCTTTGTTACCCCGATGCGGCTGTGATCTTCCAGTGCTGCGTGGGTTAATATGAGCAGTTTCATCTGTCAAACGCACACGTAAAATGTGATGCCTATGTCATTTTCACAAAATGGGACTTTATCCAGTTAGGCAGAGTAGACTGACTAGAGCCGACAGTGTTCTATTACCATGAACTTCTAGTTGAAGTCAGCAGTAAGCCAGTGAAACGGATGGTAAAGCAGAGTTCAAAGACTGCAAGGGATATCTTATGAACCTGGGAATGTGAGTTTCCACTGTAAACAGAAATCCCTAATGCACCGTACAAATTATAAGAAAATCGGACAAACGGTCGTCCGGTTATCATCGATTGTACGCTGCTGGTTGAAAGCGATGTGCTTATTGTACGATATAAAGGCATTGCGTACGAACATCGTAGCGTAGCTGTGGAAATGATGTAATGTACGTGTGATCCTGTAGCCACGCCTTTCGGTGCCATATTTTGTTTTCCCTCAGTGACAGATCTTTCGTGACAAATTTTCGGAATAGTCATGGATACCGATATCTGAATGTTCTGAAGATACTGCAATTGCCATTATGGGTTTTGGAATTCTGGCCATACAGAGGCAACAGAGGAAAAAGACAAAAAGGAGGCTTTGGTGCAAGAAATGGCTACTGAGGCGTGGCATTTTCTTCAGGTTCTTCCGGGTCATAAGCAACTTCCAATTATGCGTGGTCTTTCGTATCCGATTCTCGTACAAAAACTGTACACATTAAATAAAAATCGTTCGTTCTGTTCCCAAACGACAAAAATTTTGATGTTTGCAGTATCGTTAATTTTCGCTCGTAAGATCGTAATCGGCTGTCGAAAATGATGTACACACCATCAGAAAATTGCACGATTGCTCGTCGGACGAATACGTTCGTCCGATTTTCTTATAGCGTGTACGGGGCATAAGAAAGAGATGCTGGAGGTGGTTGTTTATTTATTTTTGTGTGTGTGCATTGACTGCTTTTCTCTTAAGATTTCCTCAGTCCTCAGAAGATTGCTTAGCTGCAATAGGAAGGATTAACCGTGAGAACAGATGTTATGTTGCGGTCACAAGTCTTCTGTAAAGCCATTTTTATTTTAAAAAGGAGATTGTGTTCTTCTACAGAGACAGGGCTAGCTTTCAGCCTTTTATTGGATTGCTGTGCTGTATAGTAGTTCTGCCTAAACTCTGTCTTCATATTTTGTCTGCTTGTTAAGGGAGATGCAGTATTTCTAACAATGGCAAGAATCCTTGCACAAAGCGTCCCTACTAGGTGTGATTAAGGCTCGGTTCACACTACTGCGACCTGAAAGCCGCCCCTTTGCCAGGTGACTTCATGGCGATTTGCTTGCGATATTAGTGCAACTTTGATGCGACTTTAATGCCATGCAACTTTGAAGCGCTCACTGATTGCATCTATCTTTATACCCAGGCAAACCATAGCGGCTATAGCATGTAGGCAACCAAAAATTAAACCTCATAAGTATAAAAAGTGCAGCGCTAAAAGTAAATTATATACTCCATTAAAATATGTAATAGTATGTTCTCCAAGTCAGATGAATAATAAAATGACACGATAAGAAAATACTGAAAATGAATTAATTAAATTAATAAATAAATTAGTGACAGTTTGTAATGTGTGATATTTACAGGAGTTGCTGGTGACTTCCTGATTCAGTGGTCTGGTGATGAATAGTGAAAATGTGCACTCACCGGATGCGTATTTTCAATACACATGTGATACATATACCAGAGGTCCCCCTCATGGGATGGGATGGACAAGCTGGGCCGTCTTAGCGGACTATCCTTCCTCTGGGTGTAGAACAGCCAAACCGTTGTCTCCCTCTAGGAAATGTTTGGGGTACTGGGCAGTCTACATCAGGGCGTGCGTCATCCTTAGGGTGGTATCATGTGTCATAGACTCCTGATGCTTGGGCTCTGGAACAGATGTAAGGCTCACCAAGGAGCCAGCAAGACATAGCCCATAGTGTAGTAGTTTAAAATTGGCGTTTATTAATCCCCGTGGTAAAATAGACAAAAGCAAGTAAAAAAACAATTACCGACCAATGTACAATAGATGTCACGGCGTGCAGGCCCCTTTAACGCGTTTTGTGCGATAGCACTTCATCAAAAAGGCATGGCCACTGTGCCCGGGTTATCTTCCTGTAATGTCAGATCCAAATCACATCAATCTAATTGAAGATCCGACTTGAAGACGGCTTCCATTAAAGTCTATGGGCACAAGTCGGATAGAAGTAGTAAAGCAACCTTTCTAAAGTTGGAGCGACTCCAGTAGTGTTAATTAAGACCGCTCTCATTGACTAACATGGGATTTCACATGTCGTGCAACTTGGGGTCACACAAGTCAGCAAGTTGCAGCAGTGTGAACCGAGCCTTATGGGTAGACAACTTTTAATATTGGGTGGTTGGCCTTGTGTTTTGCAGACTTTCAAAACAAACCGTATAATTCATGTCTTCAGACAATCGCATATTGTGTGAAAGGTATTGGGCTTTTTGAGTCTGTGCAGGGCTACTCTCCAGTTATTTTGTAGTACAGAAGCCTTTTAGTGTAAAAAGAAAACTTTTTTACTTTTTCTGACTGAGCCAAATCCTCCATTCCTGTCTCTTATGCTCCTTTCCCCAGACACTGCAGCTCACAGTATGGGAGTTTCAGCAAGAGAGGCAATCTAGAAAGTAGCGGGCAGGACTAGGTATGGTAAGGTGCTGATTGACAAGCCACAGGCCCAAGTGACCATTTCTCATCCCAGTGTAGTGCATGTAAGCACAGCCTACATGAGTGGGAACTCTGCTCTGAATTCAGGAGCAGTGCAGCACCATTGCCACAGCATCACAGGAAGCTGCTTTGGGTGGACTTCACTGGCAGGATCAGCAGGTATTTGTGAGACTTTGCAGGGGGTACCAAGGGAAAACTTTAAGTTCAAATGCACTTATAATTAATTGCTACAGCACATATTTAATTTTTTTTTCAATCGCTGGCCATAGTTCTTTTTTAAAAAAACAAGTTCACCTTTTATTGGCAGCACAGTGGCTAAATGGTTAGCACTTCCGCCTGGCAGTACTCGGGTCATTGGTTCGAATCCCAACCATGGCACCACCTGCCTGGAGTTTGCATGTTCTCCCTGTGCCTGCGTGGGTTTCCTCCGGGTACTCCAGTTTCCTTCCACACTCTAAAGACATGCTGATAGGTTAATTGGTTTTTGTCTAAATTAGCCCCAGTATGTGTATGTATGAATGTGAGTTAGGGACCTTAGATTGTACACGCCTTGAGGGTTAGGGACTGATGTAAATGTACAATATATATGTAAAGTGCTGCATAAATTGATGGCGCTATACAAGTACCTGAAATAAATGTAAAGAAATTTTTTTTTTTTTTTTTACATTGGAGCCTGTAAAGCAGGGGTTCTCAAACTATGGCCCATGGGCTGCATCTGGCCCGCCAAAGTTATTCACCCGGCCCGCTGGGCTGGCCGAAAAAAAAAACAAAAAAAACTGCGCCAGCAAAAAGCTAGGCTGCTCTTTGGGTCCTTGGCTGTGAGGACCCAGCGAGCAGCAGCCTGGTGAAGAATCCCCTCCTGATTTCAGGCTGATTTCTCTGCAGCCAGAGGAGCAACAGGAGAAGAGGAGAGCACACCAGGTACAATGCAGAGTCCAGTGCGTTACAGTGTCCAGGGCATTTTAAATATTGTATTGTTTTTTTGCACTACAAATAAGATGTGTGGTGTGCATAGGAATTTGTTCATATTATTATTATTTTTTTTTTTTTAAAACCTATAGTCCGGCCGACCAACATTGTGAAGGTCAGTAAACTGGCCCCTTGTTTAAAAAGTTTGAGGACCCCTGCTGTAAAGCATTGCACTTGTGATCAGCAGACTCTTGGTACACTGTATCCCCATACCTCATACGGGCAGGTAGCTACTGAATTGCAGGAAGAATCAATAAGGGCATCAACTATACTTGTTTCATTCATTCACTGAACTCTGTGAATGAATGGCGTGGCCGGAGTCCCGCACGGCCGCAATGGTTTTCAAGTTGTGACTGCGGGTATGGGAAGAAGATTCCTCACCTGCATGTCACAGGGAGGTGAGGATTGGGGGAGGGGGGAATGGATGGAGAAGATGTGTTACATGTTCCAACCTAAATACATGTTCCAAAGGTGAACTTGGCCTTTAATTAGTAAAGGACTGTACAAAACATCTTTAAAGTGAACCTATGAGGATCGAAATGTGTCTCTACCCTGGAACAAGCATGCAGCCACTGAAGTCTGAATCCCCAACAGCATGCTTGCTGGATCTGCACCTCAATTTTAGTCAAGGCTGCTGCCATATTTCTATTCTCACTAATGCACTTTAATATTAAATCTTCCCATGAATGTGGTGATTATACGATTGCTAACAGATAATTAGGCAGGAGCGGTTTTCTTGTAAGGGCAAAAGTGACATACTAATGCCATTTATTAGCCAATGTAATCAGCAGGTAGTCACTGCATCAGTGTCGTCTTGGTTTTTTAACCCATTCAGTGTGCCACTGATAAAGCTCACTGGTGCACAGAATGCTAGCTCATGTTTGTGGATGATGGATTACTTGTTACAGCTTTTGTTGTCCTAATTATCTTTACTATTCTAAACCTGATTTTATTTTTACAACAGCTGACAACCGCAGTAAGAAACGCGTGGGTCGTCGTCAGGACAAAAAGGATTTCTCTGTCTTCAAAGATCCAGATCACGAACTGAGAGTTAAAATTTCCCCTCAGCTGCTGCTTGCTGCCCACCGGTTCTTATCCACAGGTGAAAACATACCTAACACGCGTTGATTGCCTCTTCCTCTGTGGTAGGCTTCTTCTTACTCCTGCGTTGTGATTTTTCTGACCCCAGTCCCCATCTCTTATTGCAGAGGTACCATTGTTTGCATCTAGTTTGGTTTCAGAGAAGACGCTTTTACGTCTTCTCAAATACCCAGATGTGGTGCAGGAACTTCATTTTGATGAGGATGACAAAAAGGCACCAGAACACTTCCTGTACCAGCGCAACAAGATGGCGGACTACTTTATCCTAGTCTTACAGGTATGTTCGGAAGCTGCCTGGATAAATGTTGATAACTACATTGTTTGGCTATGGTTTGGGAATGTGACTTTATAAATTTTACAGCTGAATTCTGTGTGGAGAAGTAATAAGGGAGCTGTTCATCTGTTCACTCTTTTTGTTCAGGGGAAAGTTGAAGTAGAGGCTGGCAAGGAGAATATGAAATTTGAGTCTGGGGCCTTCTCCTACTATGGTGTCATGGCTTTGAGTACACCTTCAGCAAGTGGTGAGTATATCTTTTGTATCTGGTGTGCACAGTAGCCCAGACAACACACTCGTGGATCTTGAGTATTAAAGCCTTCGAAAAAACAACTCTCCATACAACTTTGTGCTTTCAAGGCTTTTTTTTTTTTTACCCCCTGAATTCCAGCTTCCCTATATATCATTAATGTACCTCTTTTTGCCGGGAAAAAAAAAAAGCTGTCCATATGTCCTAGGACAGGCATTCCCTCAGCCTCCCAGTTTGTTGTATAAAAAAAACTCCATTTCTTCCTGTTATCCATCCCTTAGGTTAGGTTAACCATTAAGACATAGGAAGGAGTTCAGCAGCTGACCTTTATTAACACCCACCCTGCACCTGCCCTCCCCCTCCAAGAGATTGCTCCCACCTCTGTACTCTCATACAATCAATGTCAACTAACAACATTCTCACTGCATACAAACCCAGGCTCTTCCTTGTTTTGCACCTTACCTCCTTCTTGCTTTGATTGTTCATTTGGCAGAGTGTGCCGGAGTTAAGCAATCACAGCCTATGTGGAGCAGAGTTGTAGTACAGAAAACAGCAGAAGTGTGTCCCTGGAAGTCTATAAAACTCACCATACTCCTCCTTTAGCCCTACCATCAGCTATGTAGTGCAAGGGCCTGCCTGATTGGATACAGAGTGATTGGATAGATGGTGTGTGCTCCTATTACCTGGTTTTGGCAAATCTAAAGATTGTATAGTGTATGGCCATCTTTATACTCCTAAAATGGTACAATCAGATTGTATAGTGTATGGCCACCTTTATACACCTAAAATGAACTAGTTGTGCTTTTGGTGCCATTAATTGTTAACAGCTTCCCAAATGTAGAAGTGTAAACAAATTTCGTCACGTGAAACGAGCGACAAACGCAGCAAAATGCACAGTAAAAAAATATGCAAACTGCAACACGCTAAAATGTCTCATGAGCTACTTTGCCATGTGTAGCCACGTGAAATCAACGGGCTCTGCTTTGCGTGTCGCAGGAAAAATGAGCCAAAAAAATTGCGTGCTCATTCTAGATGTGAATGGGGCCTGAATATAAAATTGTTTACACAAGAACAATGAGTTTTCATTCACATCTGCTCGTTTCTGAACGTAAGAAAAACTTCACAAAACACATGCGCTTTGTGTGTTTTGCAAATCGAGCTACAAACGCGCAACGCAATTGCAGCACAGTTAAATGTTGAAGGCACCCCAAGCGCAGGTGGCAGGTGTGCGTCTGCCATGTGACAGATACGCTACTATTGCACCAAAAAGCGCAATAAAGTACATGCCATGCTCTGCTCGGAAAAAAAGTTCTGGAGCTTCTTTGGAGCATTTGTTGCGAATAGGGCAACAAATTCAGGTGAATGGGCTATCCCATGCATGGCAAGTGGAAATGCTCCCAAAAGAACCATGTGTGGGAACGATAGTTCCCTCTATGCGGAGATGTAAATGGACTCTGACGGCTCTCCATCCATGCCCTCCTAGGGAGTCGTATGAAGATGGGCATACGCAATGCAATCAGATTGTACTATCTCTGTTTACTATAGATTTACCAAAACTATGGAATATGAAGACCCACCTGAACAATCCATTCAATGTGTATCAGATCAGGCAGGCTCTTGCATTACATAGCTGATGGTAGATCTAAAGGAGATTGTACAATCAGTACAGAAAGTGGGTGGAAATAAAGTAAGAGGTGGTATAGCAATGAGGGATGTGGGGTCCAGACAGGTAAGCATACCCTATTACGTGATGCGCTAAGACAGTGCATGATGGAAGATGATCTACAGGAAGTGATGGAAGCAGAAAGCCCTTTTTTTAAAAAAAAAAATTAAAAATAAACCTGAAAATTGAAAGCTTCTGTGGATGAGGTAAGCGAGAGAGAAAAAAAAATTGTGATGGCTGGGGCAGAAAGGACATTAGAATAGGTTTCTGTTTATTATAAAATGTGAAATTTCACCTGAAAAGGTGAACATACCCTTTCATTCTGCCAGTGCATGTGTGAAAAGGAATGGAGGTTGATTGCTGTTGGCAATACAAACCATTCTTCTTTCTAGTACATAATTCAGTTGCCCATTATTATTTGTTCATTCTTAGAGTGCTTATTTAGAAAGTACTATTGCATATTAGGCCTATGGAGAACATCTTGCAATAGTGGGAACTAATCTAGATGATAGAGAAACAATGTTGTTAGATCGGCTTCTGTTGAGTGGGAGCAGCCACACATGGATCGAAATTCAGCTGGTCCCTGCTGAACCGGCCAAATTTCAATCCACCTATGGCCAGCTTAAGGTAGCAGTGTCTGTCATTGCACCTCTTTTAATAAAGTCTGTTTTCACAGTAATGGTGCACTATGGGGGGATAGGTAGGAAAATCCAGTTGCTCTTGGCTACAGCGAGAATTCTTCAAGAGATTGATTAATAAATGAAGCCTATTGTGCTTTCCATTCATTCTTCACATCTAGCAGTGCCTACAGTGCCAAAAGAATACAAATCCTAGTACTGCTTCCTCCTCATTTCCCCATGTCTTGTCTTTCCATCCTCTACCAGCTGCTGCCCGTCCTCCTCCTTCCCTAAAAAGGGGCTCTCTGTTTTCAAGGCTAGCAGGTAATCTACATGCATGGACAATGTGTGCACGCCATTTACACACACTTCTGAAGTGCCTTTATTTGGTGGTGTGTGATACTTTCTGCACAGTGCAGTACTGGAGAATAGGTGTGTGTGACATTTTTGAGGTGCATGCATTTATTATGCAAGGTGTGTTTTTATCACTTAACCCTGACACACTGGGAAACAGTTCTCTTTATGACTAATCCTGAAGGCATTAATGTTGCTTGAGTGTTTATTATAAAGCTTTATATTGACTCATAACTAAATGTTTGCTTGTAGCCACTGGTTTTTACTGACTTTAGTCTGTAGATGCCATATGGTCCGCATCATACTGGCAGACTCTGAGTACATTGTATGTCATAACAGCAGATTAAGGCCATTGTCACACTAGATATCTTTTTAGCAGCTACAAAATGGTTATTTTTTTGCACTTCTATTGCTAAGAAAAATAGAAAAGAAAAGTTGACACCTCTACTGAAGTCCTCTAACATTTTTCATCCAAAACCAGCTTCTTCATAGAGATAACTATGTTTGAGGCCCCTTTCACACAAGGTGGACTCCTTTCTTATCAGCAGGGGATCTGTCTGCTGATCCCCTGCTGAGCAGAGCTGGAGGATGACCGGTCCATGTCCACTCAGTTTATGCAGAGCGGACATGGACAGAGCCTGTTTTGCTCTATGTGTGGTTGAGTGTAACAGACTCAGCTGTCCATCTACACCCAACTGCCCTCCTATCTGATCCGCCTAGACAGAGTAGGATGGATTTTTTGTTTTTTCTTTTTTTAATGGATCGGAGGTTGGTGGGTGAACACGGACACAAGTCCGTTTCACTCCTGCTGTCCATAAGGGTGAATGGAGGGACCAATCAGGTCCTCCTGAAAACTTACAGGCGGACCTAGCCAGATCGCCTGTGTGAAAGGGGCCTAAGCCGTTTGGGTGAAACTCGTTAGAGAGAATAGAGCTGTAGTGGGGTGAATGTCGTGTGCCCGAACAATTAATTTGTCCATGTTTTGAGACTAATTGGAATGGGGCCACGATCTTTTTTGCTTTTTAATGAAAGGCATGAGTTGCTTGGAATACCAAGTGATTTATATCTGATTTACTTTTTGTAGCATTTGGAGATGGCAACAGAATTTCCAGCTTCAGTATGTAGCTGGTATTGAGCATGGCACACCAGCATTTTTTTAACTTTGTAAAAAAGCATTGGGGTCAGTTTCGGCAGCAATTCTGTATCCAGCTAAAAATCACAAAAAAATACATATTCATAAATTCTGCAAATTTCTGCTACAGATATGATAGTGTGACATGGCTCTTAAAGTGCTACTGCAGCCAAATCTGTGTTCTGGTTTTGACCGATAAACACAAATCCTGTCCTGATTGTATTGTTGTTTGTCTGTCAGACCCCCCACTGCTGATCTTTACACCCTTGGACAATATGTGTGTGGACAGAGGGGGTCTGTCAGGCAGGTAGACTTCTTTTGACCCTTTCTAAACACCATGTAATACTGGTACTTTTTAAACAAAAATGTCCTTGAATGTAAGCCCTATATTTCCAATTTGACAGCATAGTCATCATGTGCTTGTGTGCAAGAATCCCACTATATGGTGCAAATAATTTAATAATACAATTACTTCTCACCTGATACTTGTCTCCGAGTGGCGCTCTGCAACATCCTTATCCAATCATTATAGTCTACCTCATAAAAATTTGAGGATGTGCTGACTTTCAGCATTTTGCAGAGTGGTGATCAGAGAACAGAAGCATTCTTCTAATGGGTAAAAGAACCCCTGCGCTTAGATGACCCTAATAATAAGCTGCTAGCACCTACTATGTACCAGTGTCACATAAATTAAAAAACTATAAAATGGTGCAGCGCTATTAATAAATAACATATGGAGCAAATAACCACAGGTGAATGAACCCCCTTAAGTGACAGCATAAATCAATCACTGGTGTCAAGATGCAATTGACACGCACTTAACAAGTGACTACGGGGTGATAAAGTCCAATATGAGCACACAGGTGAGGAACTCTTCACACGTGGATGTGTCATACGTGCCACAGGAATCCCAAAACAATCTGAGTGCCCCCTCACCTCCTTGAAATGACCTCAAGGGCCAACCAGCTTTCCAATGATAGTCAGGCAATCTCCTGTTGATCCCTTCAGTCTGACTGGAATAATGGTAACTTTCACCAGACCTCTTCCACCGCTCTACCGACACCACTATCTTCCACTCAGAGACATAACCAAAACAGGCTCCATAGTGCAATATGTCCAATTTATTAAGATAAAAACATAAATACCCACTTACATGTAGGCAAACGATCATGCATAGTACTCGGCAGTCCTCCTGACATGCGGCTTCATGGAGTCCCAATATGGCGCGGTGACGTCACTTCCGGCGTCCGCGCCATATTGGGACTCCATGAAGCCGCATGTCAGGAGGACTGCCGAGTACTATGCATGATCGTTTGCCTACATGTAAGTGGGTATTTATGTTTTTATCTTAATAAATTGGACATATTGCACTATGGAGCCTGTTTTGGTTATGTCTCTGAGTGGAAGATAGTGGTGTCGGTAGAGCGGTGGAAGAGGTCTGGTGAAAGTTACCATTATTCCAGTCAGACTGAAGGGATCAACAGGAGATTGCCTGACTATCATTGGAAAGCTGGTTGGCCCTTGAGGTCATTTCAAGGAGGTGAGGGGGCACTCAGATTGTTTTGGGATTCCTGTGGCACGTATGACACATCCACGTGTGAAGAGTTCCTCACCTGTGTGCTCATATTGGACTTTATCACCCCGTAGTCACTTGTTAAGTGCGTGTCAATTGCATCTTGACACCAGTGATTGATTTATGCTGTCACTTAAGGGGGTTCATTCACCTGTGGTTATTTGCTCCATATGTTATTTATTAATAGCGCTGCACCATTTTATAGTTTTTTAATTCTTCTAATGGGAACAAGATGCCAAGAGCTAACAGTTTACAGTACATTAATCACTTCCATACCGGGCACTTTTTCCCCCTTCCTGCCCGGGCCATTTTTCAGGTTTCAGCGCTCTCACACTTTGAATGACAATTGCGCGGTCATACAACATTGTACCCAAACTAAAATGTTATCATTTTCTTCACACAACTAGAGCTTTCTTTTGGTGGTAGTTAATCAACACTGGGGTCTTTATTTTTTGCTAAGTTAACAAAAAAAGACTGAAAATTTTGAAAAAAACCCACATTTTTCTTTGTTTGTTATAAAAGTTTGCAAATAAATAATTGTTCATAAATTTAGGCCAAGATGTATTCTGCTACATGTCTTTGGTGAAAATAACCCAAATTAGGTTTTTTTTTTTAGTTTCTAGGAAAGTTCTAGAGTTCACAAACTATGGTACTTATCTGAATATTGATCATTCCTGAAGTACTGACAGCCAATCTAATTTCTTGAGGTCCAAGAATGTCAGAACAGTACAGATATCCTCCAAATGTCCCCTTTTTGCAAAGTAGCAAGTCTGACGTATTTCATAAGAGGCATGGCGAGTTTTTTGAAGTTGTGTTTTTTTTTTTTTTGTCATAATTTTTCGGAAAATGAAAAAATAAAATGTTTCAGTTTTTTTTTTTTTTTACATACTGTCATCAGTGCAGTACAGTGTAATCATATAACTGGCATGGCGGTGATCAGGGACACTGACTGGTGATAGTATGAACAAAAAAAAATATATATATTTTTTTAATTTTTTTTAATTTTCTTTTTTTTTTAAGATTTTTTTTTTTTTTTCATATTTCACTATGACCAAGGTAGTACAATGTTACCATAGTAACATTGTACTACTTTGGGGAAGTGATAAGTATTTTTTTTTTTTTTACACAATTTGCTTATAGCAAAGAATTACTTACAATTTAGGAGGGAGGGGCTAGTGGTACAAAAGGTAGTAACTGTGGGGGATGGACTGGTTGGAAGAGTAGAAGATTCCATTATTAGCTGAGGGCAGGATAGGCTTCCCTGAAGAGAGAGGTTTTCAGAGATCGCCCAAAAGTGAGCAGAGTAGGCAATAGTCTGATAAATTGGGGTAGAGAGTTCCATAGGATGGGAGAAGCTCTGGAGATGTCCTGGATTCCTGTGTCATGTATGACCTTGATTCGTTTAGTATGATATTCCCCTTTCAAATATATGCCTAATATTAATTTGCCCTTTTCCTGTTGGATTCTATAAATTGTATGTGGAATTGTTACATGTGTAATAGACGTTTTATGGCACACTCTGCATTCCTAAAGCTCTAATAGTCAAGCAGTCACACATGACCTGTAAGGCCGAGTTAATATTGTTTTATGATAGGGCAGAGGAAAGTGTTTTCCATGGTTCGTGGAAACAGACATCTTGCCAAGACTAATTAGCTGTTTACAGCCCTGGACAGGTCTGCACGCTGGGTCTATTTGTGTTTTAACTAAGATAAGAGGTTCTATTGAAGTTTGTTAAATTTACAGCTACAAATTACAGTTTTCAGGAGGAGGGGAGGAAGATTATTGCACATGAAAACCAAAAATGGCTGTTGCATACAGGTTCCATGTCTCTATTGCGCACAATCATTACAGTCCTTGCTATGGACAATGATATACTTATCGCTCGTGTAATTGTTTTTAACAATCTCCATAATTGTCTTATTAATGAACAATGTTTTCCATCTCCATTTCTGCTGTAGAGCTCCGATCCCCATCTCACATGGGCAGCTTGAACAGATCGAGATCCCTCAGCCATGAGCGTTCAGACTCCATGTCTTCCACCATCAGTGGCAGCAATACACAGCTCAGCACTCAAGCACAATACACAGCAGATTTCAGTGTGCGAGCCCTTGGTGACCTACAGTATGTAAAGGTAAGACAATTGTACAAATGTTTTGTATATTCATAAATCTAAAAAATGTATGTACACACAACCTTAAGGAACAAGATGTACTTACTCTCCAGTATTAGTTCTTTTATCTTCGTTAGAGGGGGCATACAGACAGTCTGAGCACGCTCAGGGCAACAAACCCCCACACTGTTGCAAAATACTCCATAAACGGGGTCTGCCAACTTGGCAAGCTACAGGAGCAGGAAGGGTGGAAGAATTACTGTAGACAGAAAATGCTGTCACCACTTAATACATGGGATAAGAATCGTGCTGGGGGGGGGGCAGTTTACCTAAGTTAACCAACTGATGCCACCTAGATCTAGGCTGGGGGAGCTCTAATTAACCCATGTCTTAAAATGGCAGTATGTAGCAGCTGTCATCACATGTCTTTAGACATGTTTTATTGAGTGGAACATTATTTATAACATGACATTGATTAAATGCCTGCCTAACTTCCGGCACTTTGACATCTGATCTAGAGGCTACCAGCCAGCTTGTAGACCATGGGAGTTGCTCTATAAGAGAATGAAGCTGGAAGTGGAATTCTTGGGCATTTTTTTGAACAGGCGTAAAGTGATTTTTTTTTTCCCGGCTACTGTGTTGATATTGTGCCACATAGTAATTCCAGCTTTGAATGACCTCCACTATGACAGGCAAAGGAAACTGTTCTGTGGGTATGTGTTATCTAAAGGAAATATCATTTGTATTTATTACAAGTATTTATCAACAACAATATATGCAGCAGTCTACATATATTGTACATTACATTGTTCCATGCCCTTATGAGCTTGGTCTCTAATTCACATACTAGGGCTAATTTAGACAGGTGCCAATTAACCTACCAGCATGTCTTTGGAGTGGGGGAAGAAGACGGACTACCCAGAGGGCGCATGCACAGGGAAGTAGTGTCATGACTGGAAGTCTAACCAATGTCCCTATTGCTGCAAGAAATGCTAACGACTAAGCCACTGTGCTGCTTTTGTAATTATTACAAAATCTTGAGCAAAATTTTCACCACTGACTTGACTGCAAAAGATGATTTACTTGATCATGTTTTATAGAAGGTCTTATGCACATATAATTTTTTTTTTACTGAGACCTCTTTCTCTACTTCCTGTGTCAGAGAACCACACTCACATATTAGACCAAGCTATAGTGACCAGGAGGGTTTATCCATGGTTTTGGGAAATGCTATTATGCAACTGATCTCTGGAATATGGAGCAAAAGGGGAACTATAGTTTAAAAAGACACAAGGAATTTGGTCTCTCTAAACAGGAAACCTAAGAAGCTACTATGGGTGATACTCTACCTCTTCTGAACGTTTCATAACTCATTACTTGCACCTTTACATACCGTATACCCTAAGGCCCCTTTCACATGGGGGGACTCCGCCAGCAGATCTGCCGGCTCAGCGGGGGATTTGTCCGCTGATCCCTTCTGATGACAGGTCCGTGTCTGCTTTGCTAACCCAAGGTTCACCTGTAAGCGTTTTCTGCAGCATTTTTTCCAGAAACACCCCACAGTCCATTCAACGTGATTTCCTATGGGACATGTTCACATCTCTGCTTTTTCACCCGGTGCGCTTTTTGGAAAGGGTCAGGGACTTTAAATGCAAAAAGTTGCATTTTTGGTCTATAGACTTCAATAGACATGCTGTAGAAACGCATGTAATGCATTTTTGCTGCGTTTTGCGGTTTTAATTTGCCTAGCAACAAGAAAAAAAAACGCAAAATGCATGTGCAAAAACGCACTGCAGAAACGGCTCAAACGCAAACGGCATAGGTGTACACCTAGCCTTATACAGAGTGGAAACGGACATAGCCCACTTTCCTCCATGGAAGGTCAAAGGTAAACCAACAGGTAGTCTGACTGTCATCTGATCCAATCCGCTAGACCAGGGGTGGGCAACTGTGGCCCTTCAGCTGTTGGAGAACTACAAGTCCCATCATGCCTTTGCCTTTGGGAGTCATGCTTGTAACTGTCAGTTTTGCAATGCCTCATGGGACTTGTAGTTCTACAACAGCTGGAGGGCCACAGTTGCCCATCCCTGCGCTAGACAGATGGGGATCAGATCCCCTATCTATTTGTTTTTAGCTGATCAGATCAGATGCAGGCTGGTTTAAACGTTCACATGTCTGTTTACATCCACCTTCATAGAGGGCAATGGATGGTCCAATCGGGTCTGCATGAAAAATGGACAGGCAGACCCGATTTTGGTCCACCCATGTGAACGGGGCCTAAGTCTTTAGAACATAACGTGAAATCTGATTGGTTGCTGTAGCCTACATATAATCTGTTTAGGCAGTTTTGGAACCCATAAACCTTAGCGGTACTTGGTGCACCCAGTGATTAAAGCTAAAAATTTCAGTGCTAGTTTGTTGCCTGAAACTTTCAAAGATGGTGTCCACATGGAGGCTCAATTCAATATGTGCAGATGCTATACAGTTTTCATCTTACTGCAATACAATGAAGCAAACACTTAACATGGCTCTTATGTGTACTGAATAATTTAGTTTAATAGCTTTTTTTTTAATTTTTTCCATTTGCGCATCAGGAGCACATGCCCGGTCACCTAATTTTCCTTCTCTGCCAACCTTCCATCTACAGTTTGTAAAGTGATTGTAAGCCCTCACCTAAATAAAACAACCCATTCAGTTTAAAATAGAAATGAAAGGCAAAACATTTGTGTATAAATATTGAAAAAACATTATATACACTTTTTTTTATTTTTTTGTGTGTGTTTTTCATAAGTGATCTGTTCTTGGATGCATAGGATACTGGGGGAGGAGAAACAGCAGGACACTGATCTTCCCAGTGAAAGTGTGTGTGTGTGTGTGTGTGTGTGTGTGTGTCTGATCATTAGAGGAGAGCAGGCTGGGTTGCTCTCATGCATAGTGTGGTCAATTTTTAATAGGAAAGCAGAGGAACTGGCAGGAACCCTAGGGATTTCACACAAAGGAAGCAATACAAAGAAAACTGGATACTTTTTTCATACAAGTACATAGTACAGCAGGCACATATCAGGAATATGAAATGTTGGGTTTACATACACTATATTGCCAAAAGTATTGAGACACCCCTCCAAATCATTGGATTCAGGGGTTCCAGTCACCTCCATAGCCACAGGTGTATAAAATCAAGCACCCAGGCTTGCAGACTGCTTCTACAAACATTTGTGAAAGAATGGGTCGCACCGAGGAGCTTAGTGATTTCAAGTGTGGTACCGTGATAGGTTGCTGCCTGTGCAATAAGTCCATTTGTGAAATTTCCTTGCTACTAAATATTTTGCGGTATTATAACAAAGTGGAAGCAACCGGAAACAACCGCAACTCAGCCACGAAGTGGTAGGCCACGTAAAATGACAGAGCGGGGTCAGTGCATGCTGAAGCGCAGAAATTTCCAACTGTCTGCAGAGTCAATAGCTAAAGACCTTTAAACTTTGTGTGGCCCTCAGATTAGCACAACAGTGTGTAGAGCACTTCATGGAATGGGTTTCCATGGCCGAGCAGCTGCATCCAAGCCATACATCACCAAGTGCAATGCAAAGTGTCAGATGCAGTGGTATAAAGCATGCCACCATTGGATTTTAGAGTAGTGGAGACGTGTTCTCTGGAGTGACGAATCGCGCTTCTCTATCTGTCGGTCTGATGGATGTGTCTGGCTTTGGTGGTTGCCAGGAGAATGGTACTTGCCTGACTGCATTGTGCCAAGTGTGAAGTTTGGTGGAGGGGGAATTATGGTGAGGGGTTGTGTTTCAGGTGGTTGGGCTTGGCCCCTTAAATCCAGTGAAGAGAGCTCTTAAGGTATCGGCATACCAAGACATTTTGGACAATTTCATGCTCCCAACTTTGTGGAAACAGTTTGGGGATGGCCCCTTCCTGCTCCAACATGACTGCGCACCAGTGCAGAAAGCAAGGTCCATAAAGACGTGGACAAGCGAGTTTGGGGTGGAGGAACTTGACTGGCCTACACAGAGACCTGACCTTAACCCAATAGAACACCTTTGGGATGAATTAGAGCACAGACTGTGGGCCAGGCTTTCTTTTCCGACATCAGTGCCTGACCTCACAAATGCTCTTCTGGAAGAATGGTCAAACATTCCCATAGATACACTCCTAAACCTTGTGGACAGCCTTCCCAGAAGAGTTGAAGCTGTTATAGCTGCAAAGGGTGGACCAACTCCATATTGAACCCTACATACGAAGACTGGGATGCCATTAAAGTTCATCTGTGTGTAAAAGCAAGCGTCCCAATACTTTTGGCGCTATAGTGTATTCTTTAATATGGCCTTCTGTTTTTGCAACATAAACGATACTTATTATCTTAAAACTTGTTGTAATTTCATGAGAGCATGAAGAAAGCTTTTTATCATTGGTGCACAGGTTGCAATTGAAATGTCCTTAACATATTACTTGTGTCACAACCAGTTGCAGCTGCTCAGTGGTAGAAATTGACAACGGGAATGCTGATGTGTGTTCTTACCCTAAGGGTGCAGCAAGCTTCCAGATTGTGTGTAGTGCCAATACAGCATTCCAAAATTCTGGACACTCCCTGGCCATAAGTACTCCTACACTTGATTCTTACAGCTAGGTTTTGCTAGATGATGATTCCTGCTTGGAGTTTTTTGTTTGTCCCTTAGCATAAAGAAAATCTTCAAATCAGATGTGTGGCAACTTAAACCAAAGCCATAATGTTTCATTATTTTGTACAAGGGACAAATAAGGATGTTGTGCAGGTGCCAGAAGTCATCATCGACTGATGACATTATCGGTTGGTAGGGTCCCGGCAGCTGGCCCAAGGTTCTAATGTTGCACAATAATGCCTATGGCTTTGTGTAACAAAAAGGTAGCCTTGATTCACGCACTGGCTTGTTGACAATTTTAGGCATTTTGCCATGGCACACCTGATGAACCCAGAAGGCACCCTGGCTGAAAAAGGCTGCTGTAAAGGAGTGTAACCAATAGGATATGAAACTGTTATAGCGGTGTTGCGGATAAACCACTTGGCTTTCTGTTTCCTGACATCTGGACAGAGGTCAGTGGTTCATTTGTACAAAATATGATATTAATATTGTGTACAGAAGTGTTTTTTCAACCGAGGTGCCTCGAAGAGTCCTCAGGGGTGCCACGACAACAGTTCAGTCTGAGCATGATCCTGTGTTAACTCTTGTGCGCAGAGAGAAGGGAAAGAGGGCACATCCCGCACTTCCTCTTGGCTCTCTCCTCCTTTTTGTTATCTGTACGATTAGCATCAAAATAGAAAGCTGTGCGTATCCCCGCCCCCGCGTCCTACCAACTGATGACATTGTCGGTGGCTAAGGACATGTTGCGCAGCCCGCATAGCTTTCGGTTTTTCTGGCAAGAATACAGATAACAGCAGGGAGGAGCAGAGAGCTGGGAGGAGGTACGCAATGTGCTCTCTCCCTCCTCTGTTCACAGGAGTTAACAGGATCGCTTTCACATCAGAATGTACAGGGTTTGATTGCCTCCCCCATCTCCTCTCCTCCCCACAATGCTCTTGTCCAGGAAATTGAAATTGTCAGTGGAAGGTGGTAAGTAAACTCTGTACAGTCTGTGGAAGGTGGTAATTAAACCCCTGTACAGTCGGATCTGAGAGCAATCCTGCATTAACTCCTGTTTACGGAGAGGAGCTGAAGGGGGGAGAGAGCATAGTCTGCACCTCTTCCCATCTCTCTCCTTTTGTCTGCTGTTGTCCTTAGTGCAGTGATGAGATAGACAGAATTTGTGGTGGGGGAGTATTTGGGAGGGTTGTGCTTGGAAGGGGGGAATTTGTTCTAGGAGTGGAGATTGGGAGAGAGAAGATTTACAACCTAAAGATCACTGAACTTTGCCTCACAGCCTGCATTTTAGGGTTTGTTCACACGTGGTTCAGTGTAATAACACATACAAAATTGCACATTTTCCTTTACCATCAAATGTGGTGCCTTTTTGCAGATGTGTATGGGTGCCATTAATTCTTAACGACACCCCTATTCATCTAGCAAATTCACGTACGTTCATGCCTGCTAAAATATGTGGTTTTACAGTACCAAGTGTTTTAGTGCTGCACGCTTTTAAAAATCATGCTGGCACCTTTTTGTATGTCTAATGCACATAGAGCAGCCCATGAACAAATGCGACGTGCCCTATAGGACATTTTGATTGCGTTTTATAAGCTATTACATTTGTGCCTGTGGTGTAAACTGGGGCTGCATTTCTTATATTCTTTCTGTTATATGGAAGAAATGGGGTAATGGTGGATAAACAGGGATTTTTAGTTACTATGAAAGAGAGCTTTTGTACGTCTTTGGATAACAGGATTGACAAGTAAAGAGGAAAGTGAGCCAATCCATTTTGTTCTTAAATTTCAAGGGAAATGCCTGTCTACTGTATGAGTACTTCAGAATTCTTCATGCATACAAGATTAGCATACATGGCTTTTTCATTCACTGGAAAAGCTTTTGGTGTCTGTAGTAACTTTACATTTTGGAAATGTACTGATGCAGATGACTACCATGTAAAAAAAGATAAAGGAATGTTTTTTTGTAATGAATAGCGGCATAGTTGGAAAATGCTGGGATTAGCTATTTATTACTGATCATTACAGTATGTTAAGAAAACTTGTTGATATTGTCAATTTTATTCAGATCTCACGGGAACAATATCAAGGAGCTCTGATGTCCTCCCGGATGGATAGCAGTCCGCAGTCTCCTGAAGGTGGAACACACAAGCTGGAGAGCACTATATCGGAGCGCAGTGAGGTTATGGTGGACGAAACAACCAGTCTTTTAAATCAGAGGAACTCACAGCACAGTTTGCACCACAATGCTGTCTGACACCAACTCCTATGCTAAGTATCGATCTGCATGTACTTTACCTGTGGATCAGCCTAGAAAAAAACACTTTGCAATATTCGACTGGGCACACAGTGCCAGTGCACTGCATGCAAAGCTTTATCCTAAGAGGCAAGAGTTTCACAAAGGCTGCAGAGCTGCACTGCACATGTCAAAAGGAGAGCGATTCCTATTGAGGAGTGTTCACTATAATATTCTGCAGCTCATCAGTGGCCTGTGATGAAAGGGGTTGTTCTACAGCCCTGAACTTGTCTAGAGGAGAACACAAGACTACCAAAGGGGATCTGGAAAATCTGCAATACTTTTGGGAATGAAATGATGCTGAGTGGAGCATCAACTCAGGGAAGGAGTTCTATAAGTGCACTGGAGACCCCTGCCTCAAAGGGGGGATCTATTTGTTTGTCTTCCAGGGGAGTGGGTTGATATATTATGCAGTTGCAATTTATTGCCCATTGCTAGAAGGGCCCTCCATAAGGTTTTTGCCTTGAATAGCTCTGGCCCTGCCAAAAAATTTGAAGTGTTTTGTTAATTCTTTTCTCTGTGATGGAAGGCATTCTGATACTGACATGTTTTTTTTCCCAGCACTCCAAATAGGAAATGGTGGTGACCAATAATATACCAGCAATCAAACTGGTTACAAAGCAGTGTCATAGATTGAACCAATGGTAACACTCAGTTTTCTGTCAGTATTTTCTGCCAGAGATGGGGAGGCTCTTGTTGAGTTCATAGCAGTATGGTAAACATTTATTGACCCAAAGTATTTTGTCATGTTCATGTGGTGAGCATTGAGGAACAACAATGGATTATCCATGTTGCTGTTATGGACTATTGTCTGTGCTGGCCACTGCTAACTGCAGTTTGAAGGCCTTGTTCTTATGGCCTTAACAATAAATAGTTCTAGCGGATTATTCAAGTTCACCCTTTCTAGAAATTAGCAATAGATATTAAAAATCTGTGCAGCTTTGTAAAATGTTGGTTGATTTTACTGTTTTACTTGTAGGCCATGGTTCTCTACAGAAGCCTGGCTAATAAATTCCGAGTTACCAACCCCCATATCCTAACTTGTTGCTAGGACGCTAAAGCTGTAGGATGCTCACTCCAGCAATGCAGAGCTGAAAACCAACATGTTTCTAGTCCTAGCAGTGAGGCAGGACATAGGGGTTGCTGACTAGGAGTGTATCAGCCAGGCTTTTGAGGGGACCCAAATGGTCTACAATGTGAAACAATAAAAGTAATGATCATTTTACAAAGTTGCACAGATTTTTTACATCTACAGGGGCCCTTTGACTGCATAGGCTTTTTTTCTGGAAAAGGTGAACTTGGCTGTTAAGTGCAATAACCCATAGCAACCAAAATCACAATATATTCTAACATCAAAGCAGTATGAGATAGATTGGTTGCTATAAGCCATGGCAGCAAATTGCCAGTTGATAAGCATTTATTGAGTATGGATGGTAATGTCTTTTTTTGAGTATAAACTTTCACACTCTATTTTTCTATAAATATTTGTTTACATTACAGTTTAGTTGTACTGTGGAGCATATGACTTTAATTCTGTTTTGGACATGTGGCGTAAAGTGTGAGCCCTGTGCCCAATTACAATCATTCATAAAAGATTATATATATATATATATATATATATATATATATATATATATATATATACATACACACAACGTTTTACTTGCCAGATTTGTAACTCCGTTCTGCTTTTGTGATCAGATGATTTCCTTGCAGACTAAACTGCAGTTAAGCAATACGGTACAGGACCTGCTCCAGCCTGTGCCTAGACCAGGTAGAAGTAGCAGCACTATGTAGACTGACAGAGCTGTGCAAAGCAATAGAGTCCTGACTAGCTCAAGGGGCTGACCCTCCCCTTTCCCTCTCTGAGTGCTGCTGTGCAGGAGATTACAGGAGACCTGTGTACTGCGATATAAGTACTTATACTTGTTTTGCCTGTTGTTCTGCATTAACTGTACTAATACAGCACGGAGACCTAAATATTTGACCTGGCAAACCTTTGATTTGCATTTCTTGGCCTGTAAGAGTGTCACCTGTTCTCTATTTTGAGCAAGAGGTTTCAACACTACAGTTTTCTCAATGGCAAGTGAAGCAAATGTACACAGTGTGCTGCCTGACGTTGCAATCAAAGCTACCCAGTGTCAGTATCTATGTCCATGTAAAATACTAATAACTACACGGAGGACAATTTCACCCAGGAACAACCTAAATGTAGTGGACATGGAGCCCAGTATCATAGGCCTAAAACAAGCCCTAAAATGGTTGTAAAGGCAGAAGGCTTTTTTTTTTTAACATTACCTTACTGCATTATGTGCAGCAAGGTAAAATGCCTTCTAGATGCAACTTCCCCCGCAGCCCCCTAAATATATACTTGAGCCCGATCTTGATCCTGCTATGTGCACCAGAGCCGAGGCTCTCACTCCTCACTGGCTTAGATACTGCAGCAGGAGCCGTTGGCTCTCACTGCTGTCAATCAGAGCCATGGGCACACAGAGCACAACTTGGAAACAAGCACTCATGAGTGCCCTCAGAGCAAGCGGCTTGCTATGGGGGCACTCGGGGGGGGGGGGGGGCCCAGAGTGCCAGCGAGGGACCCCAGAATCAGAGCTGTTCTGTGCAAAACCATTGCACAGAGCAGGTAAGTATGACATGCTTGTTGTTTTAACAAAAAAAAACCCAAAAACTTTTTAATATCACTTTAATAGTTTCAAGGTCAGTGTAGTGTTCGACATGTTTTTGTAGATATGCTGCTAAGGTTACCCTGGACAACATGGTGGATCTTCATTTCTTGTGCTGGAAAAGGGTGGTTTGCACAATGTTCTCCCATACAACTCTCAAATATATCTCTTTATTAGTGCATACTAAGCACAGTTGTCTTCCTGTGCTCCTCTATAGGACTGCAGCACCAAAAAACCAAGGGACTTATTTAAAATATGTATCGTAATGCTTCCTCCCTGAGAGCAATTGTGAGTCTTGCTATCTCCAGTGGTTTCTGCACTTGAAGTATAACTAAAGACAAAACGTTTTCCTTACTTTTGGATAGAGTGGAAAGGTATTGGAAAATCTATTTTTTCATTGCGGCCTATGCCCCTGTTAGGGAGATTTGTCCTCTCTATTTGTCCTGTTTACCGTTAAAGTGGAGGAGGCAAAATCTAACTACTCTTAAAATTGCTCCCTCCCACTTCCTACCTATTCTTGTTAACCAGTGTAAGAAAGATCTGTATACTTGCTTATTTTTGGTTATCACATGATCCTCTATGTCAGCCAATGCTGGCTACAGGGGAGAGGAGAAAGTGCTAAACAACGGTTGGCAATGCCTGAGAGCAGTGATGTCCATCCATAGGCTCCTTTTGGCCCAACCATTGTCAGTGTTCCCTATTCTGTCTTGCTGCTTCCGCTGGCTAACAGGGGAGTTAGATTACGTGACTGACCTGAGCAGCCTGAAAATAGGTAAGTACACAGGTCTAATCAGAATAGGTGTTAGGATGGGGGAGGGAGCATTTATTTTTAAGAGTAGTTAGGTTTTTCCTGGAATTCTACTTTAATACTGAGAGTGGAAGCGAAAGAAAGTACCAAATTTTAGGTAGTCACCAGAGTAGGAATAAAGGGGAAATCTTTTGATGGACATACTAGTTCCCTTTATGACAACCAGGGATTCCCTCACTTTGGGGAGTTTCTGCTCACTTACTGTTTTGGCTATGGGATAGCAAATGAAGGGTAAATCTCGGGACACAAATGGCAAAAAAGATAAATGGACAGGAATTATAACCCTCCACTTTTTCCAAATTGAGAACAAAAAGTTCTTCCTTCAGCTCTAATTTGAGTAATGAGGTCCCCTGTGATTTAGATAAGCAAAAAATACAAATTTGGAATGTATAGTTCAGATACTTTTTTAAAAGCAAATTTTCAATTCTGTTTGTTTCCAAGCTGTTGTATTAGCTTAGTCAGTGGGGTTTATTTACTGAAGCTGGAGAGTGCAAAATCAGGCTCACTTCTGCATAGAAACCAATCAGCTTCCAGGTTTTATTGCCAAAGCTTAATTCAACAACTGAGGTTAGAAGTTGATTGGTTTCTATGCAGAAGTGAGCCTGAGTTTGCACTTTCCAGCTTTAATAATTAAACCTCAGTGTGTATAATATAGACATACTTTTAGGTTGTATGCACAGGTATTTTTAATGCTTGCTTGTAAATTGTGTGCCCATCACAGTAGGTTAACTAATGGCACTACCGTGGGGACATATTCTGTAATTTATAGCACAAATTGGCTTTTTCAAGGAATAGTTTAGTGTTGAACAGTTCTTCCTTTTTTTTTTTTTTTTTTTTATATATATCCCTGTCCTCTGTACCCATAGAAGCACTTTGTAGTGTTAGCATGACCCATCCTCGTAGGGTTACAGTCTGGACAGGAAAAAGCTACCCTTTGGCAGATTCTGAGTAATCGATAGAATATGTCAAGTGATGTACCACATCTGGTTCTGCATTGGTTATGCTATAGATGTGGTTGCAGACATGCAATGTAAGCAACTCCAAACCTTTTTCTAAACCACTTATGGTTATACCCCTGTAAGAAAATGTATCTATATTATGTACTACCCCCTTTAAACCACCTAGCCTTTTGATTACCTTTAGAGGCACATATTTTGGGAGTAGGAACAGTGTCCATGAGAATATCTGCCTCTTGCAAACTGGTTGCCTCCCATCTCCGTAGGTCCAAGGTGGAATTGATTAGTCCATGCTAAACTGATATTTCAGCCATGTGTTGGGTCTGTGGGGTTGAAACAACAAATGGCTACTTATATCTTCTGAGGCTTTCTCTGATCTTCTTCATAATTTAAAATAAGAAATTCAATAAGAGTGGATATGTGGCTGGGACCAGGGAACTGTGGTACAGAAGTTTTGTCTCTGAGAGACATAAAAAGCCTTTGGGTGAGATCACAAATATCAGTTTTGTCACACTAATGTTTTGTTTTATGGTTTTAATTTTATTTGATGAGTGAACAGTACGCACAAGCCATAAACAGTTTCTTGTATCTGGAGCTGCCATCCTCTGTAGTGGCAAATCAGATCCTTCTTGCTCAGGGACTCGGAGTTAATCAGATGTGAGAAATGGTGTTTACGGAGTTCCAGAAGAAGGGAAATGTTTGCTTTATTTTTTTTTTCCCCCTCAGGAGGGGTGGTGGGTGGAAAGAGGGTACGATTTCAGATGACTGTAAATATATAATTGTTTAATTATTAAAGAGTTTATTATATAAGCTTGCTTGCTTGGAGTTCATCTCATTCTGTTTTTGGTTTGTCAAACCGGCGTCATCCAGAGTGTTGTGTATGATCCATTCACCTCTATAGTGAATGTAACGCTGTTACAGGTGCATGATGGCATATTGCTAACATCTAGCAAATGGCACAAAGGAGCAGCACTGTGTACTGATTTGTGCCACGGTTGACTTGAGGCTTGTGCACATGATAGGCTACGTTCACTATAAGGCTAAATGGGAATGCTGTATTTGAATTCATGCCTGAACAAGCTGTGTCTCGGATGAAGAGTCCTTGCACATGATGGTATTTTGTGACTGGGTTTTGACAAGTGATATTATAGAATACAGTATGTTCTAATGCAATGCAAAAGTTTTTTGAATAAGCATTGACAACTGTGGGAAGAAAGAAGGTCGTCTGAGGATGTTTTTGGGAAGACATGAAGATAATGCAGAGCTCAGAGAGTAAGGTAGGGATTTCTGCTGGAATAATCGGCATTTAAATCTGCCTGTGGTAACCTTTTTAACATGGAACCCTTGAAATAGCTTTCAGGCCTTGAGGAACCCCTCATAATAATTACTAGATCTACAGCTCATGGCACATTGGTGTGAACACTTAGATGACATAAAATAATCAGGAATGTGGTGTACTAAACCTCTTGACCGATACTTTATAGTAATACTGAAAATAAACGATTAATTATTGACGGTGAAAGGTGTATTGTTTCCTCAGATTGGGCGGTCAGTGAAAAATACACTTGGTTATCTTGATAGTCAATTGAGATGTGCCCCAATTAATTAGTGTTCACTTAAGTGTCCTAAACCGTGGTCAATGGAGATAGCCTTGCTTAGATTTTTCTTTGGTGGTCAATGGCAGAAGGGCCCCATAACTCTTGGAAGAATGCACCTTTCATGGTTGTCAATGAGAAGCATCCCCTCTTTTATTGACAGCTGAAAAGTTTGGTGTCAGCAGTTGCATATTTGAAAGCTGGCAATTGATCAAGAAACCCTGAGCAATCTGTGGAGGAACCCTAGTTGAGAAATGTCTGTGCTTCATGGTTTAATAGCCTGGTCTAGCCAAAACCTAAAGTTCACATTTCATATAATATATTGGTTATGAATAATCTTGAATTATATATTATATTTTGTGTTTTTTCTTGTGTTCATAATAGTTCTACACTAGTTCCTTTTTATAACTGGATAATATAATTATTATATACTGTATATCTCACATTTGCTGAGAGGATGTCTTTCAATATTATATCAGGTTGCAAGGAATATTTTGTGTTATGTATGTCTTATTAGGCAAACTATATGGTGCTTCGATGACAGGTGTTTTTCATAGATATAACAAGCTGTTTGTTATGTTGTATGGGGCTTTACTGAAAGTAAGGGCCAAGATACGCAGGCTATTTAAGCTCAGTTGAAGCTTCCTTTTTATTACTGTAATGCCATCAGGTTGCATAAACCATAATATATTTTGACTTATTTAATTTGTATTGTACTGTTGTATAGCAGCTAGGGTTAAAATGATTCAGACCTGCTGCTCAACACAGTCTGATACACCCCCAGCACACAGGGTTCCTATCAAGAAATTTGACGCTCCTTGAGAAGGGTTCTTGATTGGAAGCACTGTGCAGGGAGCACATAGGACCGCTGGACATCAAGACCAGTGTGCTCTGTGTTGAGCAGCAGATCTGTATTTCTGACAAGCTGCCAGCACAGTAGAACTTTTTTTTAGGGACCAATTCACCCAATTGCTTATGGCTGTACACTGTTCAGTCTATATAAATCAATGACAGGCTGATGGGATCCACAGGTGTCTGCATGTAATCGCACATGGATTGATCAACTGCAGTTAGGGAAAAATGAGTGGCCTTAGACACAGTCTGTGCACAGAGCTGCTCATCTGTACCTAGTCTCATGTAAATCGCTCCCTGAGCGATCACATGCAAACGGCCGCAGGCAGTGTCAGCTTGACATTGATTTGCACAGGCTTCCTGTCCACAGCTGAATATAAACACCTGGCTGTAGCCAGGGCAGAAATACGCTGATCTGGGCAGCGGATGGGCATTAGCAGCTGTGTGAGCCCTAAGAGATGTAACCACATACTAACCATCACAGAAATAGGCTAGAGCTTCACACCAGATCAATCCTGCTAAGATTGCATGTGAATAATCCCTGAGTATGGCAAATGATTGCTAAACAGAGTAAACAAATGGCTCCCTGTGGAGTAAGCCACACAAGTGGCATGATGTAGTTTTGCATGATTGCACAATGCTCCATTCCTGTGTATTGGATAGTTAAAAGAAGCTACTACATGCTACTCCAGAGGGGAGCCATTCGTTCATTTTTATGTAGTGATCATTTACTGCACCTATAATTAGTCACTTGTGATTTTAGTATCAGAATTGGGCTACTAAAAAACATCCTGCATGGCTATGTCCTTTTCAGGCAACTAACAGCAAGTTATTAAGGTCTCATTCACACAGGCACCAACAGAATTCTGCGCATTTCAGTGCCTAGGTGTACGTATACTGCTGCTGACAGCAGCCTGTACAAATTAGTGACAAACTAGTTACATGTGCAGTGTCCAAAGCTGGTTATTCATCCTTAGGATGTGCATATACAGGTGAAACTCAAAAAATTAGAATATTGTGCAAAAGTTCATTTATTTCAGTAATGCAACTTAAAAGGTGAAACTAATATATGAGATAGACTCATTACATGCAAAGCAAGATAGTTCAAGCCGTGATTTGTCATAATTGTGATGATTATGGCTTACAGCTCATGAAAACCCCAAATCCACAATCTCAGAAAATTAGAATATTACATGCAATCAATAAAACAAGGATTGTACATAGAGCAATATCGGACCTCTGAAAAGTATAAGCATGCATATGTACTCGGTACTTGGTTTGGGCCCCTTTTGCAGCAATTACTGCCTCAATGCGGCGTGGCATGGAAGCTATCAGCCTGTGGTACTGGTGTTATGGAAGAACAGGATGCTTCAATAGCGGCCTTCAGCTCTTCTGCATTGTTTGGTCTCATGTTTCTCCTCTTTCTCTTGGCAATGCCCCATAGATTCTCTATGGGAGCTGTAAGCCATAATCATCACAATTATGACAAATAACGACTTGAACTATCTTGCTTTGCATGTAATGAGTCTATCTCATATATTCGTTTCACCTTTTAAGTTGCATTACTGAAATAAATGAACTTTTGCACAATATTCTAATTTTTCGAGTTTCACCTGTAGTTTGTGAGAATGTCATTGATTTGTTTAGTGGCTGTTTGTGCACTCTTGTGCAAGGAAGTACACTGAATTCTGCCTGTGTACGGCCCTCTGTGCCCATGTTAAATGAGCCTTATATAATGCTTTAGCTAGAGCCAGCTAGTAATAAAAGTATTTTTACTGTGCCAGCAATTTTCAGGACGCAATGGGCCACATAAAAGCTGGCTAGGCAAGGCTAGGTTCATACTTGCATGTAAAAAAAAAAGTGTTTTTTTTTTTTTTTTGATTATGCCAATAGAAAGCCGGTTACTAGGAGAAGGAGACTGGCTGTTAGGCGAGAAAAATGTATGCTTGCATGTCTTTCAGGCGCTCCCATTAATGTTATTGGGGCAAAAGAGAAAAAAACACGCAGATTTGCACCAAAGGAGTGCTTGTACTTTTCTAAGTGTCCCAGTTGTCCATGGCAATTAGTTAATTCTTCTGTTGACAATAATTTGTCTAGGATAGAAAATAAAAGCTAGCCATATGTAAGGCGGGCCCTTTGTGAGAATATTTCTATAATGCTATTTGTTTTACTAAAATTGTACCCAATATTGGTACTGTCCTCAAGTACGGCCATTGTAACTGAGGCTCCATATACAAATATGGCTTTGTTTACATGGGCATACTACAGCTTACATCCCTGCGAGGACTGTGTTTACCCATGCAGGAATGTAGATAGGTGTTCCTTGCAGGCAATCCCATTGATGTCAATTGAGGAACAGCTGCTGCACGGATGCACTCATGGGCACACTGTCTGCATTCGGAACTGTGCAACTGCATGGTTGTCAAATTGGGAACAGCAACTGTGTCCATGCAGCTGCTGCATCTCAACTGACATCAATGGGACTGTCTGCATGGGGATGAATTACACCTGCATACCCCTATGTGGGCAAAAATGGCCCTCGCCTGGATGTACACTGCAGTGTGCACATGTGAACAAGGCCTATGGAGACTTCTTTTTCAGAATCTAATGCCACTTGAAGATCAGTCATATGGCTATGTTAGAAAGCCTTGTTCTTAGGTTAAGGCCTGCATGAATTGAGCTTATGTTTAGTAAAGTAAAGGCACACCACAATCTGTACAATCTTCTCTAGATTTATCATCCACTGTATAGTGCAAGGGACTACCAGATTTGATGCAAATTGTCTAGGCTGTTTAGGGGTGGCCTATTTCATAGTTTTGATAAATGTGAAGAGTGTACAGTGGTTTGTATAGTGAATGGTTGGCTTAAAGGGTTTGTTTATTACCAAACAAACTGCCTATGTAGATATGGGGTGTCTGCAGATAAAAACAAACAGTGACTAAAGTTGAACCTGTCCTTGTTATAGGTGCAGGCCTATTACATACCTCCTGAAGCTTGACTGGAATACTCCCAGGACTTTGCTAAGTGAGGCCTGGTCATTACTGCTCACCTCCACCATCACAGGAGTGAGCTTTCAGACACTGAGCTCACAGCTACTGCATCAGGGGAAGAAAACACATGTGAGGGGGGTTTGAATCAGCTCACTTCTGTGATGGTGGAGGTGAGCAGTAACAGCTTGGCAATGTCCTAGGAGTATTCCAGTCATGCATCAGGAGGTATGTAAATGGCCTACACCTATAGGCTTCATGAGGTATGTAAATGGACTACACCTATAGGCTTCATGAGGTATGTAAATGACTTACACCTAATAGGCTTCATGAGGTATGTAAATGGCCTACATCTATAGGCTTCATGAGGTATGTAAATGACCTACACCTAATAGGCTTCATGAGGTATGTAAATGGACTACATCTATAGGCTTCATGAGGTATGTAAATGACCTACACCTAATAGGCTTCATGAGGTATGTAAATGTCCTACACCTAATAGGCTTCATGAGGTATGCAAATGTCCTACACCTAATTGGCTTCATGAGGTATGTAAATGGTCTACTCCTAGAGGCTTCATGAGGTTTGTAAATGGCCTACACGTATAGCAATGGCATTATTCAACTTTGGTCAGAGCTGCAGAGTTTATCTACAGATGTCCCTTATCTTCATAGACAGTTTTTTGGAAAAGATGAACTATCCCTTTAACCAGTTCTCGACTGCGCTATAGCCAAAAGATGGCTACAGCACTGTCGGCTAGTTCTGGGAAGGCATCCATGGACTTCCTTCCATAACCATACCCCTGTGCGCCATCTGTGATCGCTGTTTCCTTCAAACACAGTTGATCACATGACTAAGGAACGGGCCAATCATAGCCACTTTACCCTGTTATCAGCTGTGATTGGACACAGCTGGTCACATGGTAAAAGAGGAAATGCCAGTTATTGGCAGTCCTCTCCTCACGCTGACAGCGCATTAGGAGAGTAGAGTTGGTAAGCGGCATTTCGCAGGGGGACATCTACACTGATCATCAGGGCACTGATCATCAGTGTAGCCCCATCAGTGCGGCCAATAGTGCCCATCAGTGTCCATGTGTGCTGGCCATCCGTGCCATCTAGCAATGCCCATCAGTGCAGCCTATCAGTGCTGGAGAAAAATTACTTATTTACAAAACTTTATAACAGAAACTATGAATTTTTTTTTTTTTTCAAAATCTTTTTTTTTTTTTTTAGCAAAAAATAACCCCAGTGGTGATTAAACACTTTGTTTAAAAAAAATATCATTTAGTTTAGGTACAGTGTTGCATGACTGCACAATTGTCATTCAAAGTATGAGAGCGCTGAAAGCTGAAAATTGGTCTGGGCAGGAAGGGGGTACAGTGCCTGGTAGGTAAGTGGTTAAGAGTGGACACCAGAAGATGTCTGCTTTTGCTCTTGTTCCATAGAACACAGTGAACCTATTTTCAGAGAAGTGCTAAACACTGAAAGGGTTGTTTTTTGTTTTTTTTGTACCAGTAAACCTTTTTGGTGTGTGCTATGGTAGCTTTTAGAGTATCTATTTCCATTGACATCTGTGTGGCCTTGAAATCTGCTTGTTGTACTGGAATTCCTTGAATGTGAATATCTGTCCCAGGTGTGCCATGTAGCACTGTCTATAGAGAGCACATCGCGGGTGTTCCTGGCATGGTTCGGTGGGTACTGCATGTGCCTGATATTAATAGAGAGGATATAAAGGCGCCTGTGTTTTGCTGCATTCCATCCCTTCATTGTTTGCAGTCGCGATCTGCTGGCAATGAAGGGGTTAGCTCGCGCTTGGCTCCCTTCCTTGTTTACAGCTGCTCGGCCCCAGCCCCACCCTTCGGGCGCACCTCCCGTTTCCTATTGGCCGGTGTTTATTGGCGCGTTCCTCATTTGCTACGTTGTCTTTCAAGCCGTGGCAGCACATTGGGGACAGTGGGAGTAGTGGGCGTGCTCAGCCTTCCCTCCACTAACATGGCCGCCGCCGTTGCTGCTGTGCGGCTGCTGTTTGTGGCCGGGCTGGGGGCAACGCGGGTGGTGGGTGAGGGCAGCGAGCAGGCTCAGGTGCTGGGGGTGCGTCTGGAGAATGGAAGTGGAGTATCTATGAGCGGAGGGATAATCAGTGCTCGTCCCGGTTCTGTGTTCTTCCTCCGCCTCTATGGCTTGGGTCTTAGTAATAGTACCTGGCCCTGGCTTTCTATTGGGGCCCCTGGGGGACAAAGCTGCACTTCCGCCCCAGATACACCCTTGCAGGTGCTCCAGAAGTTCCTGGACTGCGGTGAGCAGTCATGCCTGGTTGCTGTCCAGGTTCAGGAAGGGGTCACGGTGCAGAAAGGCCTCCTGTACCCCTTGTGTATTCTCCAAGGGGGCGATTGGGTCCTTTATTCAGGGGGGGACATGCTGTTTGCAGTGTTGGGGGATGGGGAGAAGTCATATGGGGGAGAACAGGGGCCATGTGACCAGTTTGTGGCCAAGAGTCAGGACATCGATAGCTCCACCAATGAATATTTGGCGACCTGGCTCCTGGCTTTTCTAATCGTCTTGTGCGTGCTGCTGTCCGGCCTTCTCCGAGGTCTGCAGTTAAGCACCCTTATCCTGGAGCCACCAGAACTTGGTATTCTTAGAGACTGGGGTTCCCCCTCTGAAAGATTGGGTGCTACTCGGCTGGACTACTTAAGGACTCGCTGGGGAGGTTATACGCTGATTTCCCTGCTGGCCCTGTGCTGTATCACCAACGCGGCTGTAGCTGTCTTGCTGTATCAGGTCATTGGCTCCATAGCTGGTGCCATCTTTTCAGCAGCTGGAGTGCTCTGGTTGGCTGGAGAAGCTCTACCAGCTGCCATCAGTTCCCGCTGGGGTCCTTGGCTGGCATCCAAGTGCCTTTGGCTCACCCACTTTTTTTTGCTTCTTCCTGGGCCCATTGCATTTCCCTTGTCCTGGCTTCTGGAGAAGATGATTGGCCAGGACCCAAGCTGCTGCTACATGAGACTACGGATCCTAGAGATGGCCAGGTGTGGGGATCCCTACAGTGAGTTGGTGAGGGACGAATTCAGCAAGGGAGCTTTAAGAAACAGGACGGTGGAAGATATCTTAACGCCTGTGAATGACTGCTTCATGCTGGCCAGCGATGCCCTCTTGGATTTCAGCACCATGTCTAGCATCATGGAGAGTGGCTACACCCGTATACCCGTCTATGAAAACGAGCGGACCAACATTGTGGACATCCTTTATCTGAAAGACTTGGCATATGTGGATCCAGATGACTGCACCCCTCTGAGCACCATTACCCGCTTCTACAGTCACCCTGTCCACTTTGTGTTTAGTGACACCAAGTTGGACGCTGTGCTGGAGGAGTTTAAAAAGGGTGAGAAGGCCCTGGCTATGCCAGAGCAGTATGTGTTTATTTGTGCTTTTGCACATACAAGTCTCTATGTGCTGTTTTTTCCCAAAATTTGCAAAATGTAAGGGAATGTGTTGGTTAGGGGTAGATCATGCTCCGAAGATAATTGCAGCCTCTAAAGAGTGCAAGGAAATACTGCTTTACATGAAGTGTGATGGATCGTGGAATAGCGTTCATAGAATCAAATATCCTAACTGACATGAAAACTATTCCATTATAATAGTCATCCCTTTATAAGGTATGTGGCAGTGATTCTTCCGGTGCATATATATCAGTGTGACGTGAAGCTGAAGCGTTCCATAATGTGTATGTTTTTTATATATATATATATATATATATATATATATATATATATATATATATATATATATAATCATGTTGTATTCCTCATCATTGCATGTAATGAAAATTTGTATTTGGCCCATTCTCTATTTCACATCCTGCCGCTGTCTGTATGTCTGTTGCTTCTCTGCAGGTAAGTCTCACATGGCTATGGTCCAGAAAGTGAACAATGAAGGAGAAGGCGATCCATTCTACGAGGTGATGGGGCTAGTCACATTGGAGGATGTTATTGAGGAGATTATAAAATCGGAGATATTGGATGAATCGGAGGATTACAGTAAGTCGATGACTCTGTATTGGTAATGGGGAGGGAGGAGCTGAAGAAGGATGCAGCTGAGTCAAAGCACATCTTACCGTTTCTTTTCCCTGATGTACACATACACCATTTAGTGAACAAGGGGTGACTAGTGCAATACAGTGAAGAATAAACCTATCTTTTCAACCCAACTAAAACTTTTTTTTTTTTTTCCCCCAGTACCCACTCATATATTGCATATATTTGTACCACCCTAACTACAAATTATTTAATACAACCTTATTTCATACTACACGTTGCTAAAAGAATCCCATCCGTGCCAAAATGGTACTTTTACCAGAACTTGTTGTAGTGGCAATCGGACATATCTTAGGTGAATGAACACTGAGGCAAGTTATTAGAAACACAATGAGAAGATCACTTTGATGCTTCTGTATAATAAATGTGATTATAAACCTTGATTTTTTTTTTTTTTTTTTTGTTAAATAATAAACCTGTTATACTTGCCTGCTCTGTACATTGATATTGCACAGAACAGCCCTGATCCTCCTGTTCTGGCATCCTCTGCTAGTGCTCCAGGCTCCTCCTCTTTGGTGAGTGCCCCCCTAGGAAGCCGCTTTATAGGGGGGCACTCATGCCACTCACAATCTGCCCTATGAAGAGCGAGAGAACTGCTGCTCTCGGGCACAGCACTCAATCAAGATCAGGCTCAGGTAAGTATAGGGGGGAGGCTGGGGGGATCCTGTGTCACAGAAAGTTTTTTACTTTAATGCAGAGAATGCATTAAGAATCCTTTTCACATGTGCGACTCAAGTTGCCTGATTTCCAGTGTGACTTTGGAGCATGACTTTGAGTGCAACTTTGATCCGACTTTACACTCTGGATCAAAGTTGCTGCAAAGTAGTGCAGGCACCTTTTTTTTAAGTCGCAACGATTTCAACAGGTGCCACTGAAAAGAATGGACTGCGACTTGTCATGCAACTTTGATATCAAAAGTTGCATAGGTGTGAATGGAGCCAAAGTAAAAATCATAGGCATTTAGAATCATTTTAAAGGATATGTTCGGCTTTGGGAATTTGTTACATGTTCCACCCCCTTACAGCCAATCCCCACACTCCCTGTGACAGCAGGTCGAGGATCTTCTCCACTTACCTGCTGCCACGATTTAAAAAGAGCACAGCTGTGCAAGGCCATGTCATACATTCAGAAACAGCCTTTGCGGCTATCGGCTTGTAGTTCTGTGAACTGCAAGGGCTCTGTTGAGACCTCTAGGTAGTTCACTGATTTTTCCTGTCAGTGTAAGCTGCTGCAGGCAGTTACACACTGACAGTCTGTAAGAGTCCTGCATTGTACCCATGTTCTCCTGATTGCGGTCACAATGCTTTCCAGGCTCCTAATAATAACCATAAAAAGCACATTTATTTTACCTGCAAAAAGATGTACTTTATTTATTTTTTTAAAGGTGAACTTATCCTTCGACAATTGGACACACAGGCAGCATGTTAGTCAATGATGATTAAAGATTGTTTGCAAACATACTTTGTCACTTGCTACCTTCTAAACTACCTAAAAGTTCTTTAGTCTTTTGCGTTGTTACAGGGATTGTAAGGATTCTCTGCTGAGCTTTTTCCATGCTAGCAGTAGTCGTATTTCAAACATCGCTTGCAGTGACTGGTCTGTGTAGGGCCAAGGAATAATAAATCCCAAAAACCAGATGTTGTAACCTGTGTTGCAGTGTGCTAGTCCTTGGATGTGTTGGCACCATTGGTTTTTATTTTTCAGCCTAAATATTTTCAGCAAGTGAAGTAAATACATGATTTGCCAGAAATGGTGTCCTTGTCACGTCTTTGATATATATTGGAAGCACAAAAATGTTGTTTTCTTAATTGTACATCAGCACAGGGTGCTTCATATTCATGACTGCTTGGGTTATGCTGCCACTTTCAAATAAGTGAAAACTGGCGACAAAAAAGTAAGGATTCTTGCGCCCAGGCATAACCCTTCCCAGCTCAGCTAAGCCTCGGTTTTTAGATAGCGTCATTTAGGTGCTATATCTGCCTACTCGTGTTTCTGATTTTCTTTTCATGGGCTTTAGTTCCCTATTTCTGAACACCATTGCTGGGGTAGGGAAAATGTTTTTTATCAAGTATAGAAAATACTTTTTGATAATACCAGAAATGCAGTGTCCTTGTCACTTCTGTAAGCAAAATGGAAATCACAAAGATTCCTATCATTCTATGGCCTGGAGACCAAGAGGGAATGTACCCGGATCCTGCATTCAAGGCAGAGATCTTCAGGGCACCACGTTTCAGGTGACCTCGTTGGAAAGTTTCTTTAGATTTAGGGCAGAGTCCCTGAAGGCCTTGTAGAGCATGTCCACCATGAAGAGTGATAATTGGGCCTGGTGGCCCTGTGGCATGGACTGATGAGTGCCTCTGTGGTGGAAAATGTGGCAGTTAATTCCCTGCAGTGTTCTTTGTACATTGGGACTATGGAGATTGCTTTTTTTTTTTTTTTTTTTTTTACAGGCAGAGTGATGCACTGCAGTGGTGATGTTGAAAAGAGCAGACTGGAGAGATGTCATTGTGTTTATCTGCCATTTTTTTTTCCTGTTCTCCTGGAGTGGAAACCCGTCTAATCAGAAGCTTCTGGCATGCACTGACATGTTTCACCTCACCCTGGTGCTTGCCCCCATGACTAAGCCCCAAGTGAGGGGCGAAACATGTTGGTAGCAAGTCGTCAACAGAGCTGGGATGAATCCTCATTTGTTAATTGTACATTTGGATCTTATTGGTACGGGTCGATATTTTCTTTTTTTCTTCTTTCCTCTGACTGCATGCATTGAGCCAGGAATGGGCTCTTTCCACACCAGCCAAAACACCTCTGCCAGGAGAGATCACCAAAACATCCAATGTGTGTGCGAGGCCAAATCCATCACGAAAAAATGCTGTGGGTTCTGTCAGATCGGCCAGATATGCTGGCACAGGGTTCAGTCTTCCATCCTGCTTTATGGTCACTGCCTTTGACGGCATGTCTGTTGACTACCAAGTTTGTTATCCCTATGCTCCTCAAGGCCAGAAATTCGACCCGCATGAAGATGTACCCATTGTCTATAGAAGGCTTTTTTTCGCCTGGTGTGAGACATTAAAGTTTCATCTCTGCCAATGTGTGTCTTGGAATGCTCAAATCTGGTGTGGTGATGTCTGTGGCTTTAAGTACCATCAAGAGGCACATATCAACCCTGACTATAGTGTTTCGGAGACAAATCGTGTCTTTTTCACAGAGTATCACATGGATTGTTCTGTAAAATGATTTTATAAGTAAACTAAACATCCTAATCTGTTCTGTTCTAACCTACTAATACTACCTACCTACTAGTTATAAACTACTAATCTCATCCTCTATGAACTGGAGAGGAACAAAGACAGACATGGTTGTAGTCCAGCATGGGTGGCAACCTTTGCTCCCATAATGCAGTGGAGAAGCGAGAATAGACACCCAGGGATAGGAAGTGCTTTATTCATAGGATTACCAGGTAAAAATAAAAGAAAAATGCCTGAAAACTAATGATGCCTCCTCATCGAAGGGCTGCTAAGCTGCAATATATATATTGTTAGGGTTTAGATATGATTTAAAGGTTATAATGAGCATTTGTGACTGACAGTAGGGCACAATTCTATACACAAATTTCTACTTGTGCTGTTTGACCTATTTGATATGGAGAAGGGAGCATCCACTGCATGTAGGCTACCAACACACATTGGCTGAGAGGTTTTAAAACGGGTAGATGTTTCACTACCTGTTTTTTGGGGAGACCTCCTCCCCCTATATGGAAAGCTTTAGTCCAGCTTACTAGACAGTCAGATAATGTGAAATTAAGATTTTGGGGCCCTGTGCTTATTTTGTGTTGCTCTCATTCCTGTACATCCTGTTCAAAACCTGTTTTTTGTGTGGCCAAACATTGTGATGGGGCATGTATAGCTGTTGCATCTGATACATCTTTTATTTCACCTTTTCTCTCAGAACAAGCCATAAAGAAGAAGCATCCTAAAGTGCATCCCATTCCAATACCACGTGGAGGAGAGGACCTATCATTTTTCAAGGGTGGCGACTTGGAACAAAAAGTCAAGATATCACCCCAACTATTACTGGCCACTCAGCGCTTCTTATCTCAGGGTACTTTTTTTATGACCTAGTAGAGGGCATGCAGTTTGGCGTAACAGTGGTCGCAGTGGTTATAGGAACATTTACGTACTGTGTTCTGTGCTCTGCTTCCACTCAGTCAAAGATTAACTAAGAAAGACATTGACAGTTACAATACTTATGCACAGTAGTGTGAGCTTTTTTGATTTTGCCTGGCATCTCCACCTATATCATATTGCCCTTGTATGTAAGGAATGAAAATAACGAAAAAATGCAGCACCATGACTCTCCCTTTGCCCATCTGCTTATTGAAACAAGTAGTCTGAAATCTCTATCCTACAACACTACCTTGGTGTGCCCTGTCCTGAGGCACACATTCAAAAGAAGAGATCTTGAGGCTAGGTTTTTTGTGCCAATAGGTGCTCTGATTACTTTTTTTGCCAAATACCGTATATACTCGAGTATAAGCCGAGGTACCTCATTTTACCACAAAAAACTGGGAAAAACTATTGACTCGAGTATAAGCCGAGGGTGGGAACACCAGTGGGAAGAATCGTGCCTCATCATTGGTGTCAGTGGGAGGAATAGTGCCCCATCATTGGTGTCAGTGGGAGGAATAGCGCCCCATCATTGGTGTCAGTGGGAGGAATAGCGCCCCATCATTGGTGTCAGTGGGAGGAATAGCGCCCCATCATTGGTGTCAGTGGGAGGAATAGCGCCCCATCATTGGTGTCAGTGGGAGGAATAGCGCCCCATCATTGGTGTCAGTGGGAGGAATAGCGCCCCATCATTGGTGTCAGTGGGAGGAATAGCGCCCCATCATTGGTGTCAGTGGGAGGAATAGCGCCCCATCATTGGTGTCAGTGGGAGGAATAGCGCCCCATCATTGGTGTCAGTGGGAGGAATAGCGCCCCATCATTGGTGTCAGTGGGAGGAATAGCGCCCCATCATTGGTGTCAGTGGGAGGAATAGCGCCCCATC
Source organism: Staurois parvus (assembly GCF_062004578.1). Lineage (NCBI taxonomy): Eukaryota > Metazoa > Chordata > Amphibia > Anura > Ranidae > Staurois > Staurois parvus. The sequence continues at coordinate 2,366,378 of NW_028318072.1, forward strand.
ATTGGTGTCAGTGGGAGGAATAGCGCCCCATCATTGGTGTCAGTGGGAGGAATAGCGCCCCATCATTGGTGTCAGTGGGAGGAATAGCGCCCCATCATTGGTGTCAGTGGGAGGAATAGCGCCCCATCATTGGTGTCAGTGGGAGGAATAGCGCCCCATCATTGGTGTCAGTGGGAGGAATAGCGCCCCATCATTGGTGTCAGTGGGAGGAATAGCGCCCCATCATTGGTGTCAGTGGGAGGAATAGCGCCCCATCATTGGTGTCAGTGGGAGGAATAGCGCCCCATCATTGGTGTCAGTGGGAGGAATAGCGCCCCATCATTGGTGTCAGTGGGAGGAATAGCGCCCCATCATTGGTGTCAGTGGGAGGAATAGCGCCCCATCATTGGTGTCAGTGGGAGGAATAGCGCCCCATCATTGGTGTCAGTGGGAGGAATAGCGCCCCATCATTGGTGTCAGTGGGAGGAATAGCGCCCCATCATTGGTATCAGTGGGAGGAATAGCGCCCCATCATTGGTGTCAGTGGGAGGAATAGCGCCCCATCATTGGTGTCAGTGGGAGGAATAGTGTCCCAACATTGGTGTCAGTGGGAGGAATAGTGTCCCAACATTGGTGTCAGTGGGAGGAATAGTGTCCCAACATTGGTGTCAGTGGGAGGAATAGTGTCCCAACATTGGTGTCAGTGGGAGGAATAGTGTCCCAACATTGGTGTCAGTGGGAGGAATAGTGTCCCAACATTGGTGTCAGTGGGAGGAATAGTATCCCATCATTGGTGTCAGTGGGGGGTGGAATAGTGCTCCATGATTGGTGTCAGTGGGGGGTGGAATAATGCCCCATCATTGGTGTCAGTGGGGGGTGGAATAGTGCTCCATGATTGGTGTCAGTGGGGGGTGGAATAATGCCCCATCATTGGTGTCGGGGGGGGGGGGGGGGGGGGGGGAGGAAAAGTGCCCCATCGTTGGTGTCAGTGGGAGGAATAATGCCCCAACATTGGTATCAGTGACACCAATGATGGGGCACTATTCCTCCCACTGACACTTGCTGACCCCTGTTCCAGTATGGTGCTGCTGCAGCCAGCATATGTGGTTGCAGCAGCACCTAAGCACGGCACACTTACCTGCATCTCCTTCACTCGATTTTCGCGGGGCCGCTCAGCTCCGCCTCCTCGCCGGTGATTGGCTGCCTGTGTGCCTTTCCTGAGCTACAGTTCTGGCGGCCAATCACCGGTGAGAAGGTGGAGCCGAGCAGCCACGCGAACATCCAGTGGACGAACCGAATGAAGGAGCAGCCGCGCTTCCTGGACCGGATCGTCGTGGGACCGGAGCCAGGTAAGAGACAGCAGCCCCCTGCAGACGTTGACTCGAGTATAAGCCGAGGGGGCTGTTTTTCAGCACAAAAAATGTGCTGAAAAACTCTGCTTATACTCGAGTATATACGGTATCTAAAATTTAGTTGTTTTGTCCTCTCTAGGACATAGACCAGGACAGATATTTATTTAATTTGTACTTTTTGTATTTTTTACTAAAGGATCTATTTATGTGCGCTATTATGAACAAGGGCGGACTGACAACTCATGGGGCCCCCGGGCAATAGGGGATCATGGGGCCCCTGTGTCCTTGCCCAAACTCAAAAAAGGCTATGAAAAAGGTACCAGGGGCATCTCATGGGGCCCCCTACTGACTCCGGGCCCTCAGGCAGTGCCTGAGTTTCCAAATGGTCAGTCCGCCCCTAATTATGAATATTTTGCATAAAATGGCATCCCTTGAAAGTACAGATTCAGCAGGAGGGGGGCTATACTCCATTGTTGTGAACTCATGCTGTGCTTGAAAAAGAGGAAGGTGAATGTTCTTGCTACTTGGGTCTATACCAGGGGTGGGCAAACTTTTTGACTTGAGGGCCGCAATGGGTTCATATATTGGACCCGGGGGCTGGACCAAGAGTAGATAGTAATTCATCCCCCACAGTACTATTCCCCCCCAAGTAGTAAGCCAAGTCCCCCCTGTGTCAATTCACTTACCTTTGCTCCGCGCGTTCCTCTCGCCGTGTTCCCGCGCCGTTCCAGTCTTCAGGGCGGACTGTGAGAGGAGCCTAGCTCCCTTCACGTTCGTCACGCTGCCCCGCCTACACACATCCTGACAGCCAATGTTTGCCTGCCCTGGCTGTTTTTTTTTTATCACGCTCCGCGGGCCGGATTTAAAGGTCCGCCGGGCCGTATACGGCCTGCGGGCCGTAGTTTGCCCATTGCTGGTCTATACCAATTATATATCAGTTATATTTTGTCTGGATCAGAGGCCTAGAAGTTGGTCCCTTTTTTGCCTTGCATTGAGTCCTTCTGCCATTAGTCTTGGATCCTGTTAACTCCTTTGTGTCTTTTACATTCCCTACATATGAACACCATGGAGAGTTCTGTACAATTTTTTTCAGTTTTATTTCCATTTAAAATGTTGCCATTTTATTTTTTAAAAAAGGCTCCCTTCAATAGCAATGAATGGTACAGCATGTAAAACCACTACCCATGAATTGCATGTGTATGTTCATGCATTGGGTTGTAAAGGAATTTGCCCTTTCAGTGACACAGTTGAGTACTGTCTGATACTTTTCTATTTGGTCTGAAAGTGTAACTTTTTTTCATGTTTTGGGATATACCCCTTCTACTAAGGTCCAAGAGCAGTAATATGTCTACAATCCCCTTTCACTGAAAAAGCATACAGAATGTGTGTGGTGTACAAAACAATGTACAGTGGATATAAAAAAGCAACACTACACCTGCATAAATGCCAGGTTTTTGAGATGTAAAAAAAAAAACAAGCCCAAGATAAATCACTTCTGAATTTTCCCACCTTTTTAAAGTGATCTATAATTTGTGCAATGCAATTAAAACAAACTGAAATCCTATTGCTCAGATACATATATTTTTATAACATGTTTTTCTGTGTTCACTTGGCAGAAGTGGAGCTTTTCAGTGCCACTCGGATGTCAGAGAAGGCTCTTTTGCACTTGCTGAAACTCCCAGGAGTCACACATGAAGTGAAATTTGATGACAGTGAACGGTTTGCTCCTGAACACTATTTGTACCTGCGCAGCCAACCTGTGGACTATTTCATACTTATTCTACAGGTGAATACAAGTGAGAAATGGCGTTGGCATTCATTAAGCTTTATTCTTCAGTTCACTGTACTAATTTTCTCTTTGTTTCCCAGGGAAAAGTGCTGGTAGAAATTGGGAAGGAATGTCTAAAGTTTGAGAATGGAGCATTTACTTATTACGGAGTTGCTGCATTGAGTCCGTGCCTTTTAAGTGAGAGCAGCACATAAGGGGTCCAATGCTGGGCTTGGCGCTACTTAATTCTAAATGTGTCTTTCATATTTAGGCTGACTTTCCATTATCCACATTTTAGGTCCTAACTCTCCATCCAGTGGCCATGAGCACAGTGATTCTCCAGACTCTGGTTTTTACTGTCCTGACTACTCTGTGAAAGCATTGTCTGATCTACAGCTAGTCAAGGTATATGTGTGATTTCTTACTTGAACATCTATAACAAGCATATGTGTTTGTACAGCTGTAATGTTTAGCTGCCTAGGATTACTTTCATGGAAGGATACTTTAACGGATGCCAGGTTCAGTTTTACATCTTCGTATTTGCGAAGACCAACATTTCCAGTTTATTTCATTTATTTTTTATAAATGTTTTGACTGTGTATTATGTACAACCATATAATGTAATTTGGCCTAACCCGTTTCCAGCTTTTCAGGTTAAGGAACCAGAAACATTAATGTGGGTCTGTTCATACAACTGTTCCTTGTAAATGGAGAAATCTGGGCCACAAACTTTAATCTGCATTCCATATGACTTCAAAGCATTTTGATTCAGTGGGTTCTGGGCAGCACAGAAATGTTACTTTGCTATATAGGGACATCCAGTATCTAATAACTCTTTCCTCTTTATTTCATGAGCACTTTCTTTGTTTTTTTTATTGTCTTTGTTCTTGATCCAGGTCACTCGGCTTCAATATCTCAATGCTCTGCGGACCTCACATTCACACACCAGTGCTCAGTCTCCAGACAGCATAGAGCTGAAGATATTTCCAAACAGCCAGACACAGCTATTCAATGACAGGAATTCTGGATCAGGTAAGAAGTAGGGCATTTGATGTGTGTCTAGTTACTAATAAGCAGGTCTTTAGGACATACAGTCAGGTCCATAAATATTGGGACATCAACACAATTCTAACATTTTTGGCTCTATACACCACCACAATGGATTCGAAATGAAATGAACAAAATGTGCTTTAACTGCAGACTGTCAGCTTTAATTTGAGGGTATTTACATCCAAATCAGGTGAACGGTGTAGGAATTACAACAGTTTGCATATGTGCCTCTCACTTGTTAAGGGACCAAAAGTAATGGGACAGAATAATAATCATAAATCAAACTTTCACTTTTTAATACTTGGTTGCAAATCCTTTGCAGTCAATTACAGCCTGAAGTCTGGAAAGCATAGACATCACCAGATGCTGGGTTTCATCCCTGGTGATGCTGTGCCAGGCCTCTACTGCAACTGTCTTCAGTTCCTGCTTGTTCTTGGGGCATTTTCCCTTCAGTTTTATCTTTAGCAAGTGAAATGCATGCTCAATCGGATTCAGGTCAGGTGATTGACTTGGCCATTGCATAACATTCCACTTCTTTCCCTTAAACTCTTTGGTTGCTTTTGCAGTATGCTTTGGGTCATTGTCCATCTGCACTGTGAAGCGGCGTCCAATGAGTTCTGAAGCATTTGGCTGAATATGAGCAGATAATATTGTCCGAAACACTTCAGAATTCATCCTGCTGCTTTTGTCAGCAGTCACATCATCAATAAATACAAAAGAACCAGTTCCATTGGCAGCCATACATGCCCACGCCATGACACTACCACTACCATGCTTCACTGATGAGATGGTATGCTTAGGATCATGAGCAGTTCCTTTCCTTCTCCATACTCTTCTCTTCCCATCACTCTGGTACAAGTTGATCTCGGTCTCATCTGTCCATAGGATGTTGTTCCAGAACTGTGAAGGCTTTTTTAGATGTCGTTTGGCAAACTGTAATCTGGCCTTCCTGTTTTTGAGGCTCACCAATGGTTTACATCTTGTGGTGAACCCTCTGTATTCACTCTGGTGAAGTCTTCTCTTGATTGTTGACTTTGACACACATACACCTATCTCCTGGAGAGTGTTCTTGATCTGGCCAACTGTTGTGAAGGGTGTTTTCTTCACCAGGGAAAGAATTCTTCGGTCATCCACCACAGTTGTTTTCCGTGGTCTTCTGGGTCTTTTAGTGTTGCTGAGCTCACCGATGCGTTCCTTCTTTTTAAGAATGTTCCAAACAGTTGTTTTGGCCACGCCTAATGTTTTTGCTATCTCTCTGATGGGTTTGTTTTGTTTTTTCAGCCTAATGATGGCTTGCTTCACTGATAGTGACAGCTCTTTGGCTCTCATCTTAAGAGTTGACCGCAACAGTTTCCAAATGCAAATAGCACACTTGAAATGAACTCTGGACCTTTTATCTGCTCATTGTAATTGGGATAATGAGGGAATAACACACACCTGGCCATGGAACAGCTGAGAAGCCAATTGTCCCATTACTTTTGGTCCCTTAACAAGTGAGAGGCACATATGCAAACTGTTGTAATTCCTACACCGTTCACCTGATTTGGATGTAAATACCGTCAAATTAAAGCTGACAGTCTGCAGTTAAAGCACATCTTGCTCGTTTCATTTCAAATCCATTGTGGTGGTGTATAGAGCCAAAAATGTTAGAATTGTGTCAATGTCCCAATATTTATGGACCTGACTGTATAATCTGTGAGTTCAGTCATATCTCCAATTTTAATTTCAATGGCTGAGACGTTGCAAGTGGACATTTACAATGGGAATATATAAACTGAACAATGTTCTAATTTTCCTGTAGTCTACTGAGGGGCATAGGAAGCCTTTTGCCTTCAGGTTTTACTACTGTCTACAGGAGGATTGCACGCTGACAAAGCACAAAAAAAAATGTAGGCCAGCCCAGGATAACCCATCCTACTACCACCATGCATCAGTTTTACAGCAAACTGTACTGAGAGCATGATCATAAACACAGAGGGGTGGGACCTGTGTCACCCAATGGTGAAACAAAAATGTTCAAAATATTGAGGGACACGGAACGTAATTTACATTAGAGATGTCCAAAGGAAGTCCAACTGAGGGGTGGACAACACACAGAATGAATGCTAATAGGCCCAGTGGAAACAACTGGGGACTTCTCTGTTCACACTTAGAAAACGTGAACAGAAGACCAACCTTGAAAATCTAGGAACTCTAAGAAGCACTCACAGATCTAGTAGAGTTTGCTTTTACAGGAAAGTGTGGAATCTGATCCTTGAAACTATAAGCTTGAATAATGGTCTGTTTGAGCTACCTACTGGTGGAATGGGAATTTGATAGTTCCTTACAGGGACCATCCCGGATGAAAAAATGGTAATCAGTCTTTCCAAAAGAAGCAGTGGCTGATTTACTAAAGGCAAAAAGACTATTTACTTTGCATGGGATTTTGTACTTTTCAATGGAATTTTCCCCCAGAGTTTAGTGAATGAGATAAAGGTCTGCTGACTTCTATCAGCCAATCAAAATGCTGTTTTTTTTTTTTTTTTTTTGTTTTTTGTTTTTTGTTTTTCTTTCCCCCTTGTACATGATTGGGTATTCTTTACTAAGTGAAGATTTGCTACATTCATTAAACTCTGGGGAAAATTCCCTTGCAAAGTGAAGAACCTATTTACTTTTAGTAAATCAACCCCATATACTCTTACATCCAGACCATAAACTAAAATTTCTTTTTGGTGAGCTGGACAGAGGGATGGAAGAACAACGACTGATTGAGGTGCAAAGCAGAAATTACCAAGAATGTCCTAGGCTTCAACCACCTTGTCCTTCTGCAAAACCATAAAGGGTTCCTTGCAGAATAAAGCTACCAGTACAGACACAAGCCTGATGTTATGTCTACAAGGAATGCCACCTTTTAAGTGAAAGTACAGAGCAAATATCTTTATCTCTGCTCCTAAGAAAAGGCCTTTTAAACCCATTAAACAGTGTAAGATTCCACATGGGAACAGAGAGCTACATGGGAGACTCCCTGTAAGTAATAAGGAGCAAAATGGTCTCTGAAACAAGATAGAGCAGAAGATTTTTAATAGTGTTGGCAGCCAAATGTTGGTCCAGACTCGCAGAACATTTATCCCATTGAGAAACTCCTAAAGTGGAAGCTCCATAACTCACACCTAGCATTTTAGGAATCAAAAATTCAGAGGTGACCTGTTTCTCAAAACCTGGGGGGACATTAAAGGCAGAGATCATGAAGCAAGATGGCAAATTTGTCCTAGAAACAGAATATCTTGACAGTCTTGCAAAGCCCAGAGACATCAGGAATCTTACTAGGCCGACTTACCACAGCTGCCTGGGTCATTCTGGAACAATGAGGATCATTGGAATGCTCTCCATCTCAATCCTGTGAAGCGGACGAGGAAGAAGCTTCAGGGAAGGAAAAGCATGAATCGGGGTGAATTGATGCCATGGAGTCACCAAAGCAATTCATTGCTTCTACTAGAAGGCTCACGGTATCTGGAGCTGTATGCCAGGAGGTCCACATCTGGTAACACAGATCCTGAAACACTTATGGGTGTAGGGATCACTGCCCCAGGTCTATGCTTTCTCAGCTGAGGACGTTTGCCTTTCTGTTTTCTATGCCTGGGCTGTACATGAACACAGTTCTACCTTTCTTGCTGCAATAAGACTTATGGTTCCTCCCTGTTGGTTGATGTATGCCACCAGTGTGGCATTGTCCGACTGAATCTGAATTAGATAACCTTCGAGCAGGATGGCACAATGCTGCAAAGACAGCCCAGTCATCGGAAACTCAGAATGTTGACTGGAAGATTATACTCCTCCAATCACAATGTCTCCTGCACCAACATGGTGCCCAGGACTCCTCCTCAGCCCAACTGTCTGGCATCTATTCTGGCAACCTGGTCCTCTATGCCAAATGAATATGTCTGTTGGACTTGACTGACTTGTTTTATGGTTGCAGAATGTTACACTGTAGAGGTCTAGAGTGAAATTGGGCAAAAGAAAACTGCCTTGAAGGAGGCTACCATCATGTCCAAGACTCGTGTAAAATGTGGTTCAGACAACTACTGGACTGGAGATCTCAGATGTAAGACTGGAGCTTGAAGGTACTTCTATCGAAGGTTGAGGATCTATCTAAAGCATTTTAATGTCTGGACAGTCTGTCATATCCGACAAACCTGCACTGACTGTTCCCTCAGGTATCCCACAATTGGGATGCTGTGAGAGTGCAGTAGGGCTAATACTTGGGCTAGCACCTTGGTGAACACCTGGAATAATGAGGACAGTTTAGATATGTGCCCTTGATGTCCACAGAAGCCACAAAGTCTCCCTGGTGAGAGGGAACAATTACAGGCCTGGGACATTTCTAGTGCAATTCCTGAGCTTGAATGAACATATTCACAGGGGAATTCAATATAGCATTTGACAATTTTCTGGTAGTAGTTCCCTTTAAAAGTTCCTGCGCCTAATTCAGGCAAGTATTTGCACCAGTTTTGGTATTCCCATTGATACATGTAACAAATTAAGATGGTTCTTACTACCTCCACTTTAAGAACCTATTGCTATGTTAATTTCCACATTGTATTTCAACTATTTCTAGCCTACTCCTATTTGAACAATCTTGAAGTTTGCAAACTTATTTAAGGAAGATCCTCAACACATTTATTTATTTAAGTTCCGTGACACTATTTTTACTATGCCCTTGAGTAGGCACTGCTGTGTTACAGAATTCAGAGCCTGACTTCTGAACTCAATATGTGCTGAAAGGAGGTGGTTCAAAACACAAGTTCAATAAGGAATTGCTGCTTGCAGTCAACGAGGTACCATGGCATATGTAGTCCTTAGAAATTTAAAGTCAACAGCTGAGTACAGACTGCAAAGCATGCAGGGAACCCCAGAGGTTGTGGAAAGAGATGGGCAGCAAACAGGCATCACTCACAAGGAAGGGAGATTTTTCAAGTAAGCTTATACTGGATTTTTAAAAATAACTATTGTTGTATTGCGATCACAGTGCTGATGTTATAAAATTAGTGTATGCTGTCAGTGTGTACTCCAACAAACTGTCCCAACTGAAGTTTTAAACCTACAGCCATTTTATAAGATATCAACCACAGCAAAAGTAATATCCCATTTAAGTGATTTTGCTCAGTCTGCCATCATTTTAGCACCGTAGAGTAACTGCAAGGATGGGATGAAGAGCAGGGCCCACTATAAGGAACAGAGCTCTAGAGAGGGCTTCCAACTGCGTATTGCTTGGGTCGTAAAAAACCGGTGCATCTCCTACTTGTATGGTAGTTTCTTTGAGGCTGAAAACTGCTCAATCGACAGTGGGGATAGACCACTTTATTTTTTTTCCAAAATCCTTCCTGAACTGGTACAAGGCTAATAAGCGTGGTGCGCATTGCATAAGCAGAAACTGTCTCTTAGGGCATGTTTTCAGGGAGATTGGAGCGACTCAGAAACAGACCGTCTCAGATATATAAAAATATAGTATCTGTTGGTGAAGATGTGGAAGTGCATTTGTGGCCCGGAGTCAGCAGATAACTGGTTGATTTGGGCCATGAAGTCTTGCATGTCTCGTAAAAACCTCAGGTGAAGGGGCAGAAGAACTGGCCCAGCTGACAAAGCTAGACCCTAGGAGTAGAGGGGCAACACCATTCCAGGCTGCAGTGTCTGCACCATCAGGAGGCCCACTGCAAGCATCCTGGAAGCCATTAGTGGAGTGTGAACTGGTGGCACCAATTACAGCAGAAATGTCTCAAGATATGCAAAGACATGTCTGGTACTTGCTGTTTGTTATACAGCTACAGCCATGGAGAAATTTGTTGGTACCCTTACAGCTCATTGAAGCAATGAGTTATTCCTCTAGAAAAGTTATGAAATTAAAAGCAACTATCATGTGTACCTTTTTGGTATGTCAAAGAGTAAAGCAAAGAAAGTGTGAAAAGATCAATCATTTCCTATTCTAGAAAGATATTCTAAAAATGGCTTGGACACATTTGTTAGTACCCCTAAAAAAGATTATAAACAATGAGATCGTAGTGATGTTTTAAACTGTTTCCTGTAATTAGTATGACACTTCTTAAATCTTAAATATTTATTCAGTCTATTTAAATGGAGAAAAGTAGCCACTCTTCGTTATGGTATTGTGTGCACCACACTGAACATATAGCTTTCACTTTTAAATGATGCTTTTCTTTGGTATAAGACCATCTCCAAGCTGTGACTACAGCTGCAAAAATTAAGATGTTTAAATGTAACCCAACCACCCTGAACATCGGAAAATCGACCCCAGATTGAGCAGAATAATAGTGCAAGTGGTACACAATCATCCAAGGAAAATTTTAAAAGAGATGCAAACTGAACGTCAAGGTAAATCAGTATTTGATTTGCACCATCCATCCCTTTTTCAGCTACAGTGTGCTCAAAGGAAGAGGACTCAAGTGTTGAAAGAAAATCAAAATGGCCAAACTGGAATTTGCTAAAATGCATATTGACAAATCACAATGCTTCTTGTAGAATGTCTTTTGGACAGATGAGACAAACCTGGAGCTATTTGACAATTCACATCAGCTCTATGTTTGCACATGGAAAAATTTAATTTTCAACAAATAGAACACAGTGTGTCTACTGTGAAACAAGGATTGGTTATGTTTTATTAAATATGGAATAAACAATGGTTAATGCCAGCTACTTTTGTCACTTTCAAACTTATTCGTGAAAATTGTGGGCTTTTCTTGATGGAAGGGTACCAACAAATTTGTCCACAGCTGTAAATTCTGGGAAGTAATGAGGAAAAGTGTGGTTTTTATGTAAACCCTTCATCCACAAGCCAATAAATTATTGCCTGCTGACACCCCAGACTTGCTGGCATGCACTGAACATGGCTATGCACAGCCCTGGGCATGCACTAAGTTCATTCATGGACACCCCTGCTTCTGCACCCTCATGTTAGAGTCATGGTAAATAAACTAATCATAAATCATTTTTGTAGGTCAGCATTACTAAAGAGCTAGGGATCCTTTAAAGCCAAACACCACAGAAAAAAAACAACATGGGTAAAAGCAGTTAAAGTGTATGTAAACCCTTACCTTGTAAAACAATCCATTCTGTTTAAAACAGAAATGAAAGGCAAAACATGTGTATAGATATATAAAAAAAACACATTATAAATATCTCCCTTTTTCTTTTTTTAAGTGATCACCTAACCTCTGTTTCAGCAGGCATGTGAAGAGAAACAGCAGGACACTAAGCTTCCCAGGAAGGGGGGGGGGGGGGAAGAGTTTGTCAGCAAAAGTCTTATTGGAGGAGAGTACACAGAATTCCCAGCACGGCTAGTGAACTGACCACGCTGTGCTCTCCTGCCTAATGTGGACAGTTTAATAGAAAAGCAGAGAGGCTGGCAGGAACACCAGGGATTTCACACAAAGGAAGAAATATCAAGAGAACAGGAATTTTTCATACAAGTACATGGTATGGCAGGCACATATCAGGAATATGAAATGCTGGGTTTACATACCCTTTAACAATAAACATTAACAGTGTAAGTATCCTTGTCCAGTAATCCCTATATGGCAGCACTCTAGGATAGGGAGGGTCACCATTAAGAATCATTTGGGCTCTGCTTTGGTGCATGTGCTCACATGTTAGCAGAAGAGAGTACAATAAAATGATTGCCTCATCACTTCACTATGTTTTTGCTCCTTCATTGTCCAGTCAACCAGCTAGGAGGCTGTTCTTGACTTAAAAAGGAACTTCAGTTTGACATGATGTAAAACCTTTTATATATATTTTACTGATGTCGTTGATAAATAAACTGCAGTTCATTGTCAATAATGGAGTCCTCCTTTCTGCCAGCATGAAGAGTAATTGACCTGTAACTGGCACCGGGAAGACCTATGCACAAAGTATAATTTTCTGGCCTCCCCTCTGTTCATCTGTTGTAACCCTGTCTATTTCCAGCATTTCTAATCAACACTGCTGTTATGGGCACAATAGAGAGTGTCAGCTAATAGCTGACCATGCTGGTAAATGCAGAGGTAAATTTAAACATTATTCTCCTTCCTAATTAGCAGTGTACGCTTTGCATCCCGCTTGCTGCAAAATCACTCGGCTCTGTACTGCACATTGAAAAAATGTATCATGGCTTTTTTTTTTTCTTTTTTAAATATGGCAATGACCTCTGATGTGCTTATAAAGCAGACTTTTAAGCACATGTACACTAAGCTTTCAGTACCGCAGGTAAGGTCTGGGCTGCATACATCTGTTTTGCGACTTTCAGAGTGACATGTCCCAGGCTTTACTGTTTCAGTTCTAATAATTTCTATGAAAATAATCAAAGATATATAACATTTATCAAACATCTCTTCTCCAATGAAGATTTAAGTGAAAGTTTAAAGGCCATGATATGACTCCCTTTCAATGTATGCTTTCTAATTTATTCACATTCATAGTACAGCTACAATCCCGCCGTACCCTCCTGTCTGATAGATTTGGTTAATCCATTTTTCTAACTTCTATAATAAGTTATTACATTTAAATCAAAGTGGTATTAAACCCAAAAGCAAATCTTAATTATATAACAGCTTACCCTTTCTTAGATGCGATGGCTGCAGTAATGTTTTCTTTTTGAGGCTCTTTTCTCTATTTTCATTTGGTCATCCTGCCAGTAAACCTGTTTTTTCAAAATAACAAGCTCTCTAGCAGAATGCATCAGTTACAGTGTTGAGAAAAAAACATTCAACACTACCATGGGTACTTACAGTGGTCTGCTTTTATTTATGTAATCCTTATCCCAAAAGGGGAAAAAAGTGTTTGCTGTAACTGCCTATAAAGTGTTAAATGGAGTTTGGCTTTAGTTTGTTAGTGTATTTAAATCTGCTAGTCCATCTAACACTCCCCTCAGACTGGCAGTGCTGCTGTCCAAAGGCGTCCCTGTACTCATTCATCCAGAGTGGGGGCACTCTAATACAGGAGATGTGTTACTGGCCAGATCACAGGTAAAACAGAGGGAAAAAGAAACCTGATGCAGCCACCCCATCTAATGATTGGTAAACTGCAGCATCACACATTTATTTAGTTTTAATATTGCTTTAAGTAAAATTCAGTATAGGGAATTTACAGAAGCATAATCAAGTGCAAACACCATAGCCTAATTGTAATATTTCATCCCACCTTCTTCTTTTTAGGTGTGGAATCTGTTCTGCAATGGTTTAATGACACATTTACCCTAAAATTTACAATTTTGTTTCCAACATTCCAAATACCATGAAACCTAGGTGTGGTCAGAAATGTTATATATTGCTTCATTCTACTACTGCTAACTGATATTACATTTGTGTCAATTCTTTGCACATTACAGAAGTTCTACACTTTTCCCAAAGATATACAGCTGTATCTATTAAAGATTGGCTTTCCATGGCCATCATTTAATCTCAGTAGGCAACTAAAAGCTGTGACAGTGCTGACTCTGTCCAGTTTAACCTGCTTTGGGAGAACTATGTAGACTGCCATTTTTACTTTTTTAAATGTGAAATGCCTGACTGTCAAAATGATCCAATGATTACTCAGCTGGAACAAGTGTACTAATCAGATATAGTAATTTTTTGCTGGCTTGCTACTTGTTCCAAATCAGTTACCCAAAGCATTCAGCCTGGAGATAGCTATACAGCTTACATTCTTAAAATATAGGCTACCCTTGTTGAGTATTTTCTATGTCTTGACAGGTTTCCTTTCACCTGAACTTACTCTTCAGATACAGCTTAAAGCGCTAAAGTCTTTAGAAAAAAAAACTGTGAGCAGGCAGGTTTTTTTCATCACAGGATCGTGCCTGTGAACAGCCAGTGTAGAGCAATACAGTGAGACACAGTCTCAAAAAAAAGAAAGTATCAAGAGGCTGAAAATCCAGCACTTGACCATAGCCTGAGGAGAAGATCAGCAAGGAATCCAACGGCTGCATCATTGGAACAGAGGTGATTATTCTGTGGACTTTATTTCCTCCTTAAGCAGCCAGTTTGTGGGCACATCCAACATACTGAAAACATGCTTAGACTTACAACACTGTTTACATAGTCTGCTATGGCACCCCTTCTATCCAAGAAAGCTTGCTTTGGCATCTTGTTTCTCTTGTTTTTTTTTTTGTGAAACCATTAAAACATATTACTTGTGTACAATAGTTGGTGACCGGTGTTTCATCTTACAGATCTGAAGAAGGAAGTGCTGGAATGCAGATGAGAGCTGATTGATCATCATCTTAACTACCCTTACCTCATCAAGAACCTGGAATAGAAGAAACATGAGTAGCACTGCTCGTGTCTCACAGTTCCTTACTGGTGCCATTTATATATATTTTTTTTTTTAGGTGGAAAGTGATGTTTCAAGTGAACATCCATTGGATAGTGACGTTTCCTGGCAGGTCACAGGAACATCACCACTTGTAGTGTAGACATTTCTTGCCATTACCCGGCATTTCCGTCCACAGAGGAAGTTGTAAAGAAGGGCGGAGTATTAGTGGAAGCTCCACTGCTGATTGGAGGACTGAAATTTCAAATGTGTTGGGTTGTTAATACTTTATAGAACAGATATGTTATATGTTTATTTTGTATTAAGCTAATTGGTGGCTGGATAAGTGGAAATTGGAAGCATTAACAAAAAAACGGACATTTTATCTCAGTGTGTAGTGTGTTTGTGTGAGATGGTTATGGTACCAACAAAACAGCTGTAATCCATCATGTTGGAAGCAAGCTTAGTCTGTGGTGCTGCACAACAGAAGATGGGGAAAAAAGGAAGATATTCAAGATGATGCTGTAAGCAGAAGATTTTATTACGTTACAGATGTACAGTAAGATACGGAAAAAAAAAAATATATCAGCTGACCAGTAATTCTATTCAGCCACTGAAGTTATAAACATTGCCTTCTGGCACTGACAGATTTTAACCCCATCTACAATTTCTTTAAGCAGGCAGTGTTTTATGAAATCCTCTGTTGGATAAATATCTAATCTGTTGACTTTCTTTTAAAACAGCTAGCTGCTAAATACCTTCCATCATTCACCTAAACACCCTGTTCTGCTGTATTTACTAAATGAGTGTTAAATTGATGGGGGCAGTAAAGACACGTGCGCCTCTACTAAGGGTGAATTCACACGATAACTGTGAGCTGCCAAAGTGATTTATTGCTCTGGCAGCTCTCTGTTTTTGTGGTAAGTGGCAGTGTAGTGTGCGATTCAGTGCATCACACGGCTCCTTTTGTTTTGTACAAATCTGAAGTGTACAAAGCATACAATTCATTCATGGTTATGTAGGGCAGCACACTGCATTGCTGTACATTGCCACGTGATTTGGCACAGTACACTGCTTTAAAATGCACCTCAGCCACAAAATCCCATGCATCTGTTCAGATGTGACCTCTCTAAGTGAGAAAGTTGCTGTATAGAGTCATTCAGGGTGCCAAAGAATAAGCTAAGAGCATATGGAAAATTTTCCAGGTTTCTGGTGGAATTGACATCTCTGGCTTTCACATACACTTATAGCTGTTGTAAAGCAGCCCCTTCCAGAGTGAACCTTTCAGGTGAAATAAACACCTTGGAAGGGTGAGCCCAATCCGTACATAAAACATCCTCTGAGGATGTACAGTTGTGCTCAAAAGTTTGCAGAATCTGGCAAAAATTGTAGAACTTTTGCATTGATATTGAAAATATGACTGATCTTTTATTTAAGGATAATGATCATATGAAGGCATTTATAATCACATAGGCTTTAATAAGGCACCAAACTAATAACAGAAATCATCCAAGGGTATGTAAATTTTTGATCAGAACCATTTGAACAGTAATGGCAAACCTTTTAGAGACTGAGTGCCCACATTGCAACCCAAAACCCACTTATTTATCACAAAGTGCCAACACTGCAATTAAACCTGAATACTGAGGTTTTAGTTTAGAAAAGCAACCCATACATTAACATCTTTTGTCTTAAAAGAAAATCATCTATGTTCTGTTACATTAACATCTTTTGTCTTAAAACATACAAGAACAGAGCTTCCACTGACCACCAGCACAAGGGGCAAAGTTCCACTGACCACCAGCACAGGCTAAAATCTTGTGTAAAAAAAAAAAAAAAAAAAAAAAACCCCAAAAAACGGATGTATTAAAACTTACAGCCAGTCCAATATATATCCATGGCAGCGCACTGACCAGTCATGCGAAAATTCGGACGAGTCATGGCTCGTGACATCATCGCCTGGCGCTGCTACTCCTTTCCAAGCATGCACATGGCCCGTACACTGTTATCTGATGCTTGGCTGCTAGGGTGACTTGGCTTGCGTGCCAACAGAGAGGGCTCTGCATGTCATAGGTTTGCCACCACTGCCCTAGAAAGTTTGGCCTTGGCATAGACACACAAAGGTTAAAATGGTAAGTACAGGTTAATTTCCCACATCTGCGGCTTTTTAAATTGCAATTAGTGTCTATGTATAGATAGTCAATGTGTTTGTTAGCTCCTACATGGATGCACTAAGCAGGCTAGATACTGAGCTATAGGGAGTAGAAAAGAACTGGCAAAAGACCAATGTAACAAGGTAATGGAACTTTATAAAGTTGAAAAAGGATATAAAAAGATATCCAAAGCACTGAATATGCCAGCCTCTATTGTTCAATCACTTAAGAAGTGGAAAATTCAGGGGATCTCTTACTACCAAGCCAAGGTCAGGTAGACCCAAGAAAGAGTGAAGCCACAACTGCCAGAATAATTGTTCAGGATACAAAGAAAAACAAACACACAGGTAACCTCAGGAGAAATAAAGGCTGCTCTGGAAAAAGATGGTGCAGTTGTTTCAAGGACCACAATATGACGATACTTGAACAAAAATTAGGTGCATAGTCAAGTTGGCCAGTAAGAAGCCTTTACTGTGCCAATGCTAAAAAAAGTCTGGTTATAATATGCCCAACAACACCTTAACATACCTCACAGCCTCCGAGACACTGTAATCTGGAGTGACGAGACCAAAATAGAGCTTTTTGGTCACAACCATATGTTTGGAGAGGGGTCAATGAGGCCTATAGCAACAAGAATACCATTTGCACTGTTAAGCATGGTAGTGGCTCACTGATGTTCTGGGCAGGGGCGGACTGACAACTCATGGGACCCGTGTCCTTGCCCACACTCAAACCACAGCCGAAAAAGCCTATGAAAGGCACCAGGGGCATCTCATCGGGCCCCCTTCTGACCTTGGGCAGTGCTAGAGTTCCCAAATGGTCAGTCTGCCCCTGGTTCTGGGGGTGCGCGAAATCTAAAGGCACAAGGAATCTTATGAAAAATGATGGAACGATGAATGCAGCATGTTATCAGAAAATACTGGCAGACAAGTTGCATTCTTCTACAGGAAAGTTACACATGGGATGCTCTTGGAATTTCCAGCACAATGACCCTAAGCACAAGGCCAAATTGACCATTTAGTGGTTACAGTAGAAAAAGGTGTAGGTTCTGGAATGGCCATCACAGTCTACTAACCTTAGTACTATCAAGCCAAGCTGGGGAGATCTCCAACATGCCGTTCATGCAAGACGACCAAAGACTTTGCAAAATGCCTCCAGGTCATGCAAAGACGAATGGGCTGCTATAGCACCTTCAAGAATTTGAGACCTCATAGACCACTATTACAAAAGACTACACACAGTCATTGATGCTGAATGGGGCAATACGTTCAATTCATTAAGAACTAAGGGTATGCAGACTTTTGAACAAGGGTCATTCCATTTGTTTACTTGTTGGCATGGTTTGTTTTATGATTGTGCCATTCTGTTATGACCTACAGTTGAATATGAATCACATAAGAAATGGGTTCAAAAGAAATTTTAAAAATGGGTCTGCTTTAAAGCAGAAATCTGGCCAAAAATTATTTTGGGGCTGCACCGGCACTGGAAAGTTGAATGTTCGTTTAGTGTCCTCTCCCCTAGAACAAAAGATATATTCACTTGACGTGCCGATCCTCCCGGCACAAGACCATTTCTTTCGGCTCCTGATTATCCCTCTGCCCACCGCAGTCCAGCAGTCTTGTAAATGGACTGTTCCTGATGTCAGCACAGTCAATGCGCGCTCCACATACCGGAACAGTCCATTGTTGAATTGTGGCTAAACACGGTTTTCCGTAGGATCTGTGGGTCAGGTGAGTATAAGTTTAGTCATTACCCTTCGAAAAAATAAACCCGGAGTTCTGCTTTAAAAATAGTACTGTATATTATCCATTATCCAAGGGTATTATTATTATACAGGATTTATATAGCGCTGACAGTTTGCTCAGCGCGTTACAATATAATTCGAGACAATACAGTTTAATACATGAGGGATAGGAGGGCCCTGCTCCTTGAAGCTTACAATCTAAGGGTATGAAAATGTTTGCACACAACTGTAATAGAAAAATAAAATCCCTTTGGCCACCACAATCCTTGTCCCACTAGCAGGGGGAGGAGGGGTCACTTACAGCAGGGTAGGGGATACCAGCTGATCCAATCTTCAACTATCTTAGCAGGTTTTACCACAAAGGGCCTTCAAGGACTCAAACTCTCAGCTGAGAGTCACTACCCTGGATATGTACAGCACCCTTCTGCTCTGTAAGGCAATGTATCATTGTGCGGGGTCCATTACTGACTGGGACAGGTTGTCCCTGTGGGTTCCAGGTACCATTCCTCTGAGCGTTGAAAAGCTGTAGGAAAATGGATCCAGATAAAGCCAGTCTCCTAATCCCAGATGGAACTGTTAAGGAGTTGGCTATCTTGGTGCAGAGAGCTGCACAGACATGACATCCCCTCCAGACACTAGCAAAAAATTTAAGCCTTGCCTAACGGAGGGGACTTTGTCTTGTTTTTTTTTTGCCAGGGTCCACTCACCAAAAAATGACAGCATAACCTTAATTACAATGAATATAAAAACGTTCTGTGTTCTGTGATGTACGATACAAAAATATATGCTTGAGTGCCTAAGTCTGAGCTCTGGTCCAGCTATCGGCTATTTAGGAGATTTTTTTTCCAAGGTTTTATTATAAGGCAGAAGCAAAAAGATGGGCGGAACTATGGCAAAGGGCTCATTACACTGGAGTCCTCAAGAGATATTAAGAACCAGGGAGTCATTGCACCAGGCTCCATCTATAACTTCATTAGTACTTTAAGCAGATTGACCCTTTACTCAAGTGGATGTTTGCTTTCATCAGAGGATGAAGGAAATCATAACATGATTGTTATAATAAATTTGAGGATTGATGTTTGAGTGAAGAAGACGATCTGACCTATTTTACTACCTGCAGCTAGGTATAGTTGTCCTTTAACATGTACAAAACTGCATATCAAAACCCATCATTTTTTTTAGAGTGATGGGGATTTGAACATTTGTTAGATTTTATCGAGGTTTGTTTCTAATTGGATAGAAAGAATAGAAAAGGATTATTTTTAGCAGTGTGGGTAAGAGTTTGAACTTCTCTCAGGTAGCCATCATAACTGGAGGCAAGGCAAAAACTTCTCCTTTAAGTAGAAAATTCAGTAAAAATGACAGAGGTTCTAGCCCTTAGCTACTATAGAGAGAAAGGGACAAAACAAAAATATGACTGCTGGACACCTTCACACCCATAGTAAACTAGATAAAACTAGCCTGAAGAACCTCCTAAAACTCATTTGTACAAAAAGTTAAGTTTTTTTTTTAACCACTTCAAGTCCAGACACTTTTACCCCCTTCCTGTCCAGGCCAATTTTCAGCTTTCAGCACTATCACACATTGAATGACAATTGTGCGGTCATGCAACACTGTACCCATATGCATTTTTTTGAGACAGATAAAGCTTTATTTTGGTGGTATTTATTCACCACTGGGATTTTTTTTTTTTTTTTTGCTATATAAATGAAAAAGTCCAAAAATTTTGAAAAGTTTTTCTAATAAAATTTTGCAAATAAATATTTCATCATAAATCTTGCCAAAAATGTATTCAGTTATCTTTTTAGTAAAAAAAAAAAACCCAAATTAGTTTATAACCCACCATGGTGACACTGTAAAACATGTGGGGGGGTGATTTTTTTTTTTTACACACACTGATTGCTTTTACACCCATAAAGGTTGTAAAAGCAATTATTTCTCCTTCTCTCTGACTACATTCTTGTAGCCATTGAGAAATACTGTGTGAGCTGTGATTGGTTGTCACATGGTACAAGGCTGTTGTGAATAGCCTTGTACCATGTGACCTCTGATCATTCACAGATTTCACACGTAGTAAACAATGTCAGAAGTGACATCTTGCTTACTACTCTGCATGTGATCACTCATTGGCCAATCAGTGATCACATGATCGGGACCTCGCACAGAGGTCCCGTACGACGATCAGTGTTCCACTGTGTCCGAAGGACACAGCGGACACCGGATTGCGATGCTGCGCGCTCCCAAAAAGCGCACACAGTCCAAAATGGCAGGTGCCGTTTATGAACAGCAACCCGCCCCTGGACTGCCACCGTTTGGCCATTTATATACAGCGGCCAGACGGCAAGTGGTTAAATAGTGATTTCAAAATGTATGTATGCATTTTTGACAGTTTCTGGAACATTTTCAAAGTTGATTTTAGATGCATTTTTCTACTTTTTTTCAATCTTTTGAATTTAACAGGCCACGTGACAGTTGGTCTCAATCTATGATTACGTGTGTTTATATCTCATTCCAACAGTCATTCTTCTAATATTGGGGAAGGACTGAGTAGCTTCATTGGGTTCCAATCACTTCGTGATTAAACACATTCACCTCCTTGAAAACTGCTAGACATCTTGAATTATGCCTGCAAAGATTAACAAACATTTCTTTGTACAGTACATGTGTGTTTGGCACACTAGAAAGACCCGCAATTCCATGTCATTTGTAGTTCTACATTTACATGCATAGAAAACCTGTGACAGATGCTTCTGCTTCACATTTCCATTTACTTCAGTGGGTCGTCTTCTCTGTACATTTTATATTTAAATCCTGGAGAACTGGTTGCACTAAATTGCATGACCAAGGCATGAGGCAGTATATGAGACTTCCACCGAGATGAAACTCACTTGACGTTTAAAATTTATATAGAGAAAACATCAGCCACCTTAGATGGGGCCAGATCTGCAGCAGTTTGGCCTCTACAATCTTGTACATCACTGATCCCTTTACAGTGATTAAGGAGGAAATAGCACATCTCCCGCTGACCTCCTTCTGCTGCCTGTTGGGCAAATAACAAATGTGAAGAAATTGAGAATGACGTCAATAAAAGATTCAGGATCTCACAAATTCAGAGGAAGAAAATCTCAATTCTATCTACTGTAATGACTTGCTGAGTCTCCTTAGTAAAATAATTACCAAATTTAAAAGCATGTATTTAAAGGCAACATTTTTTAAAAACTGCTATATAATTAATTATGAACAAAGCAAAAATAAACCATGGATTTTAAGAAACTGGGTGATTGACATGGTGTAATTTTGATGTAAGACCATTATCATTTGGCCTGGAAAAAGTAAGTTATATTGGAAAAAAAATAGGGATAAGGTTAGCTTTTCTTTACTCTAAGGATCAGGTGTTAGGGTTGGGAATTAGATCTTTTTTGGGATAAGAGTTAGGTTAAGGATAAGAGCATCTGGAACAGTTAGGGGAAGCCTCTTTTCATATTTTTGCTGCATCTGTTATCAGTGATCTCACTAGCTATACATGGTTTTCTGTCCAGAACCTAATCCTCTTGCGTGGTTTCTACTGAAGTAGACAGTTGTGCGTGGGGAACTTCACTAAGAAAGAGAAGCCAAATCCCTTACAGAAACAGGGATGTACAATTCATATTACTCAACACCTGGGACATGCAGGTAGTTTTGTTTCTAACAAATAGGCAAACAGCAGGATTTACTTGACAGATGGAAGCATAAAATGAACCCCCACACGGTATTTATCCCGGGCTCTACTTGCCCATGTGCAGGCACGGGACAGGCATAGTGCATGTTGTCGAGTAAAGGGGAGGGAGGAGAGCAGACACACGTCCATTTGACATGTCGGGTATCTATTTATTCAGTGAAACCTAGGCTTTTAAATTTTATAAAAACAATGGGTAAATTATTGCATTTTTGTGCTCCCCTAAAATTAACTTTACTGTGTTTTTTTCAGAAATTTCTAGTTTCCTAGACCTATGCAGTAATATGAGACATAAAAAATTGGAACTACCACTATTTTTATTCTCTGGCCGTGAAAGGGTTAAAGGATAAGTTCACTTTTGGAAACATGTTACATGTTTCACCCATTTTTAAAGAGAAACATGTAACATGTTCCCACTCCTGCAGCGAATTCTGAGAACTTCCCCGTACCAGCTGTCACGCTTTGAAAAGGGGCTGTACTGACATCTTTTGTGGACTCTGACAGTTCACTGATTCTTCCTGTCAGTGTGAAACTGCCTGCCAATATGATGTATGGGCAGCTAAATTACACTGACAGTCTGCAGGAGTCCTGCAATCCACCAGCGATCTGCTGATCACTCATGCAATGCTTTCCAGGCTCGTGAGAAAAAAAAAAAAAGTAGATGCACATTTTTTTTTACCTGCAAAAAATGTGCATTTATTATTATTTTTATTTATTTGTTTTTAGGTGAACTTATCCTTTAACAGAGTCAACACTGGAGCCTGATTTGGCAGCTCAACATGTGCTTGTACTGAGCACCCAAGTGCTCCTTGTGTGTGAGGGTAACCTTAAGGAATAAAGTTTTTTTTTTTTTTTTTTTTCCTTCTCAGTGGGGCCTGATTTACAGATGGGCTTCTGTTGCGCATTAAAAGAGCCCGACACTCCCCATTCCTGACAAGTACCCAATTGATGCTTGTCACACTGCAAGGTCTCTCCCTGCTAGTCCCTGGTTGTGGTGCTGGAGACAGGCAGGGAGGTGAGTAGGAGATAGACAGTGCAATGTTAAAAACATTAAAAGTTTAAAACCGCTTTTGTTTTTAAAAGCCCCAGACATTCCTAAAAAGCACCTCAGATTTAAGTATGGTTTTGGTTAAATTTTTTTTTTTTTTTTTTTTTATCAGGACAAGTAGATTGTCATGAGAGACAAGTAGATTGGGTCCCCGATGTAGTCCCTTGGATGAGTAGTTTTTTTTTTTTTTTTTTTAAACAGCCCACACCCCTGCAGAAAGGTCCAAAGAAGACACAATGTAGGGTGCGGATTTACTAAAACTGAAGCAAATGGAATCTGGAGCAGCTCTGATTAGTAAACCAATCAGTTTCAACATCAGTTTGTTCAGCTAGGCCTCCGTCACACAGGGTGTATGCATCCTTACCCCATGCGAGGGCTGTGCATACCCATGAATGTCACATGTGCAGCCGCTGCGCCCAAATTGACAGCTATGGTACTCCATGCACAGACCTCACACAAGGCACAGATGCATATGCCTCATCTGAACAAGGCCTTAAACTTTGAAAGCCAATTGGTTGCCAAGCACAGCTGCTTCGGTCTTTGCAAATTCCTCAATGTCTCACTTGTATTTTAGAAGAACAGGAAAAAATGGTGGGAGAAGATTTGGAACAGTGGGGCTAACACCAAATTCCACCATTCAGTGCAATCTGGAATGAACAATCTGGTGGTCACTGCCAAGTAAAGGCATAGAAACAATTATGTAGCCAGGTAGTCCAATCTAGAGGCAGCGGGAAGTTTATAAAGAATACAGTATGTATTCTCACTTGTAATGATAGTAGAAACTAAAAAGCTGCAAGGCTCAATCCAGTCCAAGAGGAGCACAATATCTCTATTTTTATATGTATGAGTAAAATTAGTTACTAAAGTCTTTATTTTCTTTTTCATTTAATGTACGTCAGACACTGGGGGGGGATATGTATTAAAACCGGTGCACTCGGAATCTGGGGCAGTTGTGAATGGAAGCCAATCAGCTTCTAACTTCAGCTTGTTCAATTAAAGCTTTGGCAATAAAATCCAGAAGCTGATTGGTTTTTATGCAGAGTTGCACCAGATTATGCACTCTCCAGTTACAGTAGTTTTTGTACAAGTTTTAAAAAGAACGAATAGAAACAAAATTGCTCTGAATATTAATGGTTACATTTACTGCATGTAACAACATATATTGCTTCCCCTACCAATTGTTATTGAGAGACAGATCAGTTGCAGACAACTGCTTTTCACTGTAACATCTAGAAAACTATTGTTAGGCTGATAGAGAGAAGCTTCCCCGAAACAGATTCCACCAACAGCATTCTGGAAAATGTATAGTTAGTGATAGAGGAGACTGTAAAGAAGAAAGGAAGTGGAAGATCATTGGAGAGGTGTTGCACTGCAGCATGGTATGCATTCCACACACTGGACCCTCAACTCCACTCAAGCCAGGCACCCATACTGGAGGCTCCATGAGGACTCCTGGTTACTTCCTCAGATATGCTTTCTGTGCAATGCGAGTGCATTACTTTTATTTTCCTATATCAAATAAAATCTACTAAACTATGCCAATGCATTCTTGTACAATAACTTACACACTGTGCTATGGTTTAATTTGTTTCCGCTGCGTTTACCTTGTGGAGAACAGTCCTCCCATCTGAGTCTTTCTTGAAGGGGTCTGCTCCATATTTCAGCAATAGCTGGACAACAGGGAGGTGACCGCAGTATGCTGCCCGGTGTAGAGCTGTGCTGCCTCCATGTGTCTGAGCATTGCATTCAGCTCCAACACTCAAAAGAAAGCTACACACAGGCAAATGGCCATTTCGGCAGCAATAGTGCTGGGCAAGAAAGAAAAAACAATGTATAGCTTTAAATACAGTGCGTTTAACAGGTTCATCCTAATGAATAATGTATTGTTATTTATTATACTACTAAAAAAAAAATGAAAGGAACATTTTTTAATCACAGTATAGCATCAAGTCAAACTCACAATTTCAGCCACTTTGGTGTTAATGAAATTAACAACAGGTGCACTAGATAGGCAACAATGAGACAACCCCCAAAACAGGTGGTTTTTACAGGTGGAGGCTGTAACGATTGTGTGCAATAGGGACGTGAAACCTATACCATGTTGTTAAGGTCTCACGAGCAGTGTTCTGACTCTTCCCCCCCCCCCCCCCCCCTGCAAACTATGGAATTTGTAGCCATAACTTTTAACAATCTTCAAAAGCACCTCTTATCTTAATTAAAACAGATAAATGCAGTGTCCAGAGCTGTAAACAGCTAATTAGTCTTGGCAGGATGTCTGTTTCCACAAAACATGAAAAACACTTTTCTCTGCCCATAAAACAATAACTCAGTCAAGCAGCCTATTCCACAACGTAACAATTCCACATACAATGTGGAATACAAGGTGATACATGACTATGTTAGCACATACGAAAGGGGAGAAAGCAGTCTTCTCCCGCCTGGGTGACAAAGGTACGCTGTGATTGGTATCCCTGGGTTCAAAATACAATTCTGAATATTAAACTGCTAGTTATTATAATACAGGCATACCTCGGTTTACAAATTTAATTTGTTCTGTGGGACTTTTCATACAGCGAAACATTTGTAAACCGAAACACCTTTTCCCATAGGAATGCATTGAAAACCAATTAATCCGTTCCTGAGGTCAGAACAAAGTAAACACTGCTAAAATACCGCATGAGTTATTTTATTAAGTCATGCGGTATTTTATTAGTGACAACAATGTGTTAATGTTTCAGCTGTCAGCAGGGTACCCCACAGACAGCTGAATGTAAAAGAATTGTCGGCAAATAAAAAAATAAAACGGTGTGGTCCCCCCTCCCATCCATACCAAGCACTTCATGTCTGGTATGGATTTTGAAGGGAACTGCCATGCCAAAATGTAAAAAAAAAAAAAAATGGTGTGGGGGTCCCCCCCAATATCCATACCAGAAGGACTGTGAAACCACCGGAGCAGGCAGACGATGGGAGCCAACGTTGGAAGAGGAGCCTTTTTTTTTTTAAATTCTTTTTTTTCTGGGCGGCGGCAGGCATCGTGATTGACGTTGGATCTACTGCGGGGGATATTTTTACTTTTTTCTTTTAATAAAGGACTTGTCAAAGACCATGCCTGTCTTTTTTCACACTACACTTTTTTTTTTTTCATGAATGAGCATCGGGAGCATGTACCCCATACTCATTCACATGGGGGGAGGGTCGGGAGCTGGGGGCCAAGGTGATTTGGGGGGGAGCCCTCCCTGCCCCAAAGCACCCCCCTATGTTGAGGGCATGTGGCTTGGTATGGTTCGGGGGGGATCACTCGCTTGTTTTGCCCCCCCCCCTTTTCTGACCTGCATGCTCGGATAAGGGTCTGGATTTTTGGAGGGACCCCATGCCATTTTGTTTTTAATTTTGGCATGGGAGTTACCCTCAAAATCCATACCAGACCCGAAGGGCTTGGTATGGATGGGAGGAGGGACACCATGTAATTTTTTTATTTATTATAGTGCCAGTTTTTAAATGTACAGTTGTGTCCAAAATTATTCAACCCCCAATGCTGTAAAGGGGTTTAGGGACTATAGTGTACATTTGGAATTGTATTCAGAATCAAATCCTACAAGGACGTTGTAACTACCCAAATGCAACTAAAATGACATCAATTGTTTATGTAATACAGTAGTAAATGGTTCTTATGTGGTTTCTTCATTGCCACAATTATTCAACCCCTTAAAGACTACCACTCTGAAGAACAGAGGTTCATACAGGTGCTTTCCATCAGGTATTGAAAACACCTGTGGATGTCACCGAGCAGCAATCAAGCATAATAAGCACCAATTAGGCAGCTTTAAAATGACTGTGATACTCAGCTCCTTCTAGACATTTACTGGTGTGGTTACAAACATGGTGAAGGCAAGAGAATGGTCCAGGAAGACAAGAGAAGAGGTGATTTCTCTTCACAGGAAGGGCAATGGCTATAAGAAGATTGCAAAGATGTTAAACATACCAAGAGACACCTTAGGAAGCATCATTCGCAAATTCAAGGCAAAGGGCACTGTTGAAACGCTACCTGGTCGTGGCAGAAAGAAGATGCTGACTTCGACTGCTGTGCGCTACCTGAAGCGTAGAGTGGAGAGAAGTCCCCGTGTGACTGCTGAGGAACTGAGAAAAGATTTGTCAGATGTGGGTACAGAAGTTTCAGCCCAGACAATAAGACGCACACTGCGTAATGAAGGCCTCCGTGCCAGAACTCCCAGGCGTACCCCCTTGCTGTCTCCAAAGAATAAGAAGAGTCGACTGCAGTATGCCAAAAGCCATGTGGACAAACCACAAAAGTTGTGGGATAGTGTTCTGTGGACTGATGAAACAAAATTAGAACTGTTTGGGCCCATGGATCAACGCTATGTTTGGAGGAGGAAGAACAAGGCCTATGATGAAAAGAACACCTTGCCTACTGTGAAGCATGGTGGAGGGTCAATCATGCTTTGGGGCTGTTTTGCTTCTGCAGGTACAGGGAAGCTTCAGCGTGTGCAAGGTACCATGAATTCTCTTCAGTACCAGGAGATATTGGATGGAAACGTGATGCAGTCCGTCACACACCTGAGGCTTGGGAGACGTTGGACCTTTCAACAGGACAATGATCCCAAGCATACCTCCAAGTCCACTAGAGCATGGTTGCAGAGGAAAGGCTGGAACATTTTGGAGTGGCCATCGCAGTCACCAGACTTAAATCCGATTGAGAACCTCTGGTGGGACTTAAAGAAAGCAGTTGCAGTGCGCAAGCCTAAGAATGTGACTGAACTGGAGGCCTTTGCCCATGAAGAATGGGCGAAGATACCCGTAGATCGCTGCAAGACACTTGTGTCAAGCTATGCTTCACGTTTAAAAGCTGTTATAACTGTAAAAGGATGCTGTACTAAGTACTAAGATTGAATGTCACTTGGGGGTTGAATAAAACTGATAATGCTGTGAGCACAGAAAAGACATTTGTGGTTATTTCATTATAACTGTTATGTTATATTTGTCTGACCTACAAGTGCCTCTTTAATGTAAATGTAAGCAAGATGACTGAATGATCAAAAGCAATGTCAAACTGGCCAAAACACTCAATTTCAGTGGGGGTTGAATAATTTTGGACACAACTGTAATTACCGCTTTTTTTTTTTTCTTCACTAGAGCTCAAAAATTCAGCTGTCACTTTCCTCCAGCTAAAAGAGAACGTTTCTTTTTAGTTTATTTCCCCAAGGTAAAAGAAACAATGTTTCCTTTTAGTTTGTTAAAAGAAACAAAGCTTCCTTTGACTCTGGGGAAAGTGACAGCTCTGTGAGCTATAGTGAAGAAAAAAAAAAAAGCCAGCAATTGCATTTAAAAATCAGCACAGACACACTTCGTATTACAAAAAAAATTTGTAAACCGATGTATTATTTTCAATTGGTTTTCATTTTAAACCAAAAATCATGTTAAACGAGGCATTTGTAAACCGAGGTACACCTGTACCACCTGCACATACTGGAAGTTATTAATATTAGTATGAAAATTTAGTTGGGATTTGGTCATAAATTTGGTGACTTCCTAACACCCGTCCCCTAAACCGGATGATTGGTCAGTTGTTCTCGGTCCACACCCCTTTGATATCACAGAAAAGGGACAGATAGGACTTGTTAAGATTAAGCTCTTGTTTTACCATCAACCAAGGAACACCCAAGAGGGCCACAGCAACGTTTTTGCTTGGACAATTGGACTCTGCTAAAACCAAGGACTGCAAGTATTCTGCCTTAACTCCTTTCTTTTATTTCTCTGTTGCATTATTGTTCTCATTATTTCTTTGTAATGTAACTATCTGTAAATATTTTAATTGCATCATTTGACCTTTTCATTAATAGACCCTATTTTGAAAAGTGTTAAATTAAAGGCTTTTAATAAAGAATCCCTCCCTCTTGAAGAGTGCTACTGTATATAATAATCCTCTGAATATACCTGTCTGTGGTGACAGTATGTGTTTACAGATGTTTATTGTTCACATTTGTTCTTGCTAACATTGTGAAGGGTTGATAGTCCTAAAGCCATCTAGTGGCAGTTTGGGTTAATGCCTACATACTCTTGCCACATGAGGCTGGGCATTGTCGTGCACCAGGAAGAACCCAGGACCCATTGCACCAGCGTAGGGTCTCACAATGCATCCAAGGATTTCATCTCGATACCTAATGGCAGTTAGGGTGCCATCATCTAGCCTGTAGAGGTCTGTGCGTCCCTCCATGGATATGCCTCCCCAGACCATCACTGACTCACCACCAACACGGTCATGCTGAACAATGTTACAGGCAGCATAATGCTCTTCACAGCTTCTCCAGAACATTTCACGTCTGTCACATGCTCAGAGTGAACCTGTTGTCATCTGTGAAAAGCACAGGGCGACAGTAGCAGACCTGCTGATTCTGGTGTTAAATGGCAAATGCCAATAGAGCTCTATCAGGCAGTGAGTACAGGGCCCATTAGAGGACGTCGGGCCCTCAGGCCACCCTCATGAAGTCTGTTCCTGATTATTTGGTCAGAGACATTCACACCATTGGCCTGCTGGAGGTCATTTTGTAGGGCTCTGGCAGTGCACATCCTGTTCTTCCTTCCACAAAGGAGCAGATACCGGTCTTGCTGGTGAGTTAATAACCTTCTATGGCCCTGTACAGCTCTCCTAGAGTAATTGCCTGTCTCCTGGTATCTCTTCCATGCTCTTGAGACTGTGCTGGGAGACACAGCAAACCTTCTGGCAATAGTACATATTGATATGCCATCCTGGAGGATGTCAGCAGCCCACATGATAATCTCCAAGGAGCAAAGTACTACAATCATCTCCATGGAGCAGCCTGGCAGCAATCAGCACTGAATAATGCAGAACATGTCCACTCCCATTTCTGCTCCCTCTCTGGAAGGATACGGGGAAAAGAATTCTAATTACAAGTTAATGAAAATATTGGAGATCCAATGCCATAGCAAAGAGATTAATGCTCAAAGTATCGCTAAAAATGAGACGCATTAAGCTGCCTGGCACCATGCTGAACGGGGAAAAGAACTGGATTTTCTTCCATCGTTTTTTTTTAACTCTGGATTATTGTGTCCTCATTTTTGTCCTCTTGTGCTTGTTGATGACGTTGTAACAAATCATTTAGAAAAAACAAAACACCGATGACCTCTCTACACAAGGAGAAAGGGAGCCAAACCTTAGGGCTGATCGGAGGACATCCCGTAGGTGAACTCATTGGATATTTTGTGAGATGACAACTTGCAGGCACAGGTACACAAGGCAGCAGATAAATTGCTAGAGTGACCATGTTCTGTGAATTAATGAATGGATGGTTAAAGTGATTCTAAAGGTTAATTTTTTTTTCTAGGAAAATAACAAACATGTCTATACTTACCTACTGTGTGCAATGGTTTTGCACAGAGCATCCTGGATCCTCCTTTTCTTGGGTCCCCCGCAAGCTCTCCTGGCTCCTCCTGTCTGTCGGATGCCCCCACAGCAAGCAGCTTACTATGGGGGCCCCTGCTGCTCCCTATGTCCATTCACACATGGAGCAGCGGCTTATCCCCTCCCCCCTCTCTCCTCATTGGCTGACTGGTTGAGATTGACAGCAGCGGGAGCCAATGGCTCCTGTTTGCTATCTCAGCCAATGAGAAGGCAGAGACCCAAGACAGTCAAGGCTGCCATTCACATTGCTGGATCTCGATGAGGCTCAGGTAAGTATTGAGGGGGCTGGGGGAGCAAATGCACACTGAAGACTTTTTACCTTCGTGCATAGAATCCATGAAGGTAAAAAACCTTGAGCGTTTACAACCACTTTAAAGTCTATTGTATGTATTTCTTGACTATGGAAAGAGTCAAAAATCTGGCAAATGTCAACTGTTGGCTGAGGTCATCTTGGCCATTGTGGTGGCAGCTACAGAATTTATGCAACACATTCAGCTAGTTCGAACTTGGATCTTTAATGCATTTACCATCATGCAGCCCCGACCACGACAAGTTGCCCATCGTTTAGATCAGGGGTCTTCAAGCCTTCTAAACAAAGGGCCACTTTACTGTCCTTCAGACCTCATGGGGGCCGGACTATTGTCAGTTAGAGTAGAAAATATCCTGGCGTCAGTGAGGGTAAATAATCATCTTTGATGTCAGTGGAAAGAATAGTGTCCCAACACTGGTTTGAAGTGAGAAATAGTGCCCAATCATTTGTGTCAATGGTAGGAACTATGCCCCATCATTGGTGTCATTGGAAGGAATAGCGCCCCGTCATTGGTGTCAGTGGAAGGAATAGCGCCCCGTCATTGGTGTCAGTGGGAGGAATAGCGCCCCGTCACTGGTGTCAGTGGGAGGAATAGCGCCCTGTCACTGATGTCAGTGGGAGGAAAAATGTTCCATCATTGGTGACCATGGGAGGAAAACTGCCCCATAGTTATTGTCAGCGGGAAGAGTAGAGCCCCATCATTACTGTCATTTGGAGAAATAGTGCCCCATCATTGGTGTCAGCGGGAGGAATAGTGCCCATCATTGAGGAATAGTGTGCATCATTAGTGTCAGTGGGATTGTTGGTGCCACATTGTTGGTGTCAGTGGAAGGAATAGTGCCATCATTGTTGATGTTAGCAACAGAAAGCATGCTCCATTGTTGGTATCAGTGGATGGATTAGGGCCCTGAGGGCCAGATAAAGGCAAGCAAAGGGCCACATCTGGCCCTGAGGCCGCAGTTTGGAGATCTCTGACCTAGAGAAACAAGCTTAACCTCAAATCAAATAAGAATCCAGCTTCCCAGATCTAAGTAGTACGTGTGAACTCCCTTACACAGACCCCACAAACACCAAAAAAAAGTGCCAATAGCCCACAGAGTTGACCAGTAGCACACAGAGCCTTGCACCGTACCCCTCCACAGAACAAGCTGCAGGAACATAATCTCAGTCCTACCTTAGGACCAGCATCAGCATGTTCTGCCATGGCTGAAGATGCAGCCTTCATCTCTTAGATTGTAAGATCCAAGGAGCAGGGCCCTCCTAGCCCTCTTGTATTGAACTGTATTGTTGCTGTATTGTCTCCTGTATATTGTAAAGCGCAGAGCAAACTGTTGGCGCTATATAAATCCTGTATAATAATAATGTCTGCCGAGTCTCCCCAGTGCCTGCTGCCATATTCCTGTACATAAGTCTGCCTTGGCCTGTGCCCATCCATGCAGAATCCTTGCATGGAGCTGTGGATTTGGGGCCCGCTACCTGCTATTGTGCACACCCCCTCCGTATTCACATGTTCCAGGAGGCCGCAGATAGTCTCCTGGAAGTGCAACATACAGCCGCGATGGAAGTCACTTCAAAGACTAAGGGAGAATCTGTGTGCTTCCACCCTGACAGACTGTCCCACACTTTGTCATCCCTATCCACTGTCTCTTCTGAGATACCCTAGGTACAAGTACCCTCCAGGTTCAGTGCCCCTGACATGGGGGGCTGTACCTGGGAGGCATCTGCCACTAGCATGAAGGCCTGAAAGGAAAAATAATAAACGGCTCCAGCTGCTGCCTTGATGTCCAGTGAGGAGAAAGAAAGAGAGCAATGAGAGACACTGCTCTCAGGCACAGCGCTGTATTGAGATCAGGCTCAGGTAACTAAAAGGGGAGGCTGGGGGGGAGCTGCACACAGAATGCTTTCTACCTTAACGCAGAGAATGCATTAAGGTTAAAAATAAAAAAAAAACATCTGCCTTTAGAAACACTTAAAAAGTATAAGTCCAGCCAAATACAAACTACATTTAAACCTGTACCCACACCTATTCTACGCCTATGCTAACTACCCTGTAAAGGAAAGATGTCAATACTTACCTATCCGGAGGGCTCTCTGGTCACAATCAGTGTAGATGAGGGACAGCTGACATAGGGTGCCCCACAGTAAGTCTTTGGGTGACTTCATTGCCCAGGCTCTGCAGCTGCATCTCCCTTTCACTGAAGGCGGCTACCGGGGTGATCATGTGATCATGTGTAAATATGGACATTTTTCCTTTACAGGGTAGTTAGAATATGTTTAGAATGTGGGTACGAGCAGGTTTAAGTATAGTTAGTATTTGACAGGACTTCTGCTTTAATTTGCAGGGATTCCTTTTCACTTCCTTTTTTGTCTATGGGACAGGAAGTAAAGGTATATCTTTCCAAAAAACTAACAGGGCTTATTGACCTTCTCTTATTCTGTCCAAAGTGAAAGAAAAAAAATATTTGCCTATAGTTCCACTGTAGCCTCCCTGGCGGTATTCCCGAGTGTAGCTAGGGGTAAAGTTTCAGTACCACAAGTGGTAACCCCGAGATACACTCGGGCTTACCATGCGGCGCTGCTGCGCAAACCCTCGATCACTTACCTTGTCCTGCGCTACCGCGATGTCCCTCCTGCAGTGTCCCCGGCAATGTAATCTGGCGGATGCCGGCATCTGTCATCTGGGTTCCGTCCCCTGCGAGCGTCGGGACGTATGGGGGACGGAACGGCGGGAAATTTGAAAATGACAAAAAGTGACATTCACTAAAATCACATAGTAAAACATTACTGTATCAAACCATTTCACATACATTTTGTCCTTACTGCTTTGTCCTGCGCCCTGCCTACATTTTTACTGTTCTTTCTGCCTGGAAACTGAGAAATGTCAATGGCGTCCAAAAAGCGTCCCTTTAGGTCAAAAGCGGTTTTAGACCAGCTAGAGAACATCGATAGTAAATTAGAACCACTTGCAGAATTGAGTGATAATGATTTGTGGGGAAATTTGTCATCAGACACTGAAAATGATTTTACGACTTTGCTCAGTGATGTGCGAACTTGGTGCTATTTTTCAAATTTCAGCATTTTTGGTTTGATTATATTATTGAATTAAATGTATTATTATTATATTATTTTTTATGATTATTTATTAAATTATAATTTATGATTTTGTGTTTCAAGTTTTATCATACCCGGGATGTTTACTAGACTCTTGTTTGGACAGATTTCAGTGAGTTATTCCTAAAAATTACAGGCCTACAATAAAAAAAAATACACATTTCCATGCAAAAAAATGTACCGCTTTGAGCACAGAAATATGGACATAATCAGACCGCTAGGGAGGTTAAATATCTTTACTGCTCCTAACGCTTCCAAGCATAATAAGCATACCCGAAACCAAATCAATTTGGGAGTGTAACCATGTTTGCTGGTTAATAGGGTCTCAAATAAAACTTATTATGGACTGGAGTACATGGCTATGGAAAACAGAGACTACTTGAGTTCTGACTGAACCAGGCTGCTTATAGGGTTCATAAAAATGTGCAAGAAGCAGCTTAATTTTTTTGTTTTGTTTGCTTGAAGCTTTTTAGGACATGGTTATTAGAGGCAATCTTATGTCAATGGGGTTGGGATGGCCTCAGAGAGTCTGCATAAGGGAATGTAAGGGTTGTTGCTTGGAGCACAGAAATTAGTCTGTAAATGTGCATGGGTCTTGTGGGACTGTTGCAGATCCTACTACTGTTCTAACGCATGTAGCAAGGGTAGAAATTTGCCACAGAGCTACAGCACTATCATATAAAAAACAACACTGACAAATACTTTACCCTGACTACATAAAACAAATAAAAGGTATAAATGGTAGCGGTGCACCGAAATGAGAATTCTGGTGCTGAAATGGATACCGAAAATTCAGACTGCATGTGGCCGAAAACCGAAACCAAAAATGTCTGCATAGTGAAGGGAAAAAAAGCCGGTAATTACATTTAAAAACCGGCAGTGACATATAGGGGCAGCCAGTGAGGGAGCCAGAGTGTATACACTGCTCCTCTCCTGCACCCTCCTTGCCTGGACCTGTCACTCACATGCTATCACATAGGGGACTACTGGGAAAAAAGCCAGTAATTAAATTTAAAAACCGTCAGTGATATTTAGTGGTAACTCACTGTATAAACTGCTCCTCTCCTGCCTTTCTCCACAAACAACACCCCCCCCTCCATATGCAGTACACAAAGCCCCTTATTGGTACCTGTATTGGCTAAGATGTTCCTATCAGCACAATGCCGAGAGGGCTATTTTCAGCCAATATGTTTCGACCGCCGAAATTTTGTGCATCCCTAATAATTGAGGCTTAAAGGATAAGTTCACCTTTTGAACATGTTACATGTTCCACACGTTTTTAGGGTGGAACATGTAACATGTTCTCAAAGCCGTAGCTATGCCTGCCACACCCCTCCCTCTGACAGAAAACAGGGAAACTTCTTCCTGTACGGTCAGATTTGAAAACCGCATGGCCATGCAAGGCTCCGCCCACACAGCCGTGTCATTCATTCAAAGACTTCCTTAGCCTTAGCGGCTGTGGGCTTGTAGTTTTCAATGAACTACGACAACTCTGTGGATTGCCGTGGTAGTTCATTGAAGCTTCCTGTCAGAATGTCTGCTTGCTCGTACATCCTGTATGGCAAGCAGATATTCTGACAAGTCTGCAGGAGACCTGCATGGCATCAGTGATTTACTAATCGTTGGTGCAATGCTTTTCAGGCTAATTTGGACAAAAATAATAAATGCACAATTTTTTTACCTGTACAAAAATGTACATTTATTATTTTTGTCCAAAAGGTGAACTTATCCTTTAAAGTGGAACTAATGTTATGCAAGCAAAAGCCCCAAAAATTCAGTGTAATTAATACAGACCTCTAACCAAATGTATATATTTCGGCATTCAGAAGACTTGCGGTGTTCTTGCTCTGTACACAGTAGAAGGGCTACAATTATCTGAACATGGTACTGTGCAAGAAAGAGGCAGCTTCACCAACTTCTACAGGCTCTCTACATCATTTCATAGAGGGATCAATGAGCAGCCCACAGATATTGTACGCAGCTCATGGAAACCTCTATAAATAAAGCCACCGCACTGAGAAATCTACATTTTTAGCATATAAACATAAAAATAAAGGCAATTATTATATCAGCAGATGCAAAATCGAGAAAACATTAAATAAAACACATCTCCTTTAGATGTTTGCTTTATAGTCACTTATTAAATGTGGAATGGTACAGGAGTCACTTTATTTCACAGACATTGCAAAAACTACATTTCAAACATACAACCTGGTGGAAGGTAAATACACAGGGCTCACCAGTGCTGTGTAGCCAAAGTGATCAGTCAGGTTAGGATCTGTTCCCTTATGAATAAAGCGCTGGACACGGTCCAAGTCTCCATCCAGAGCGGCAGACCAAATTCCTGTATAAATGACAGTTTAAAATAATAATAAAGCTGACCCCACACCACTTTAATCAGTAGTTTCAAGTGTCTCTGAATTATTATTATTATACAGTATTTATATAGCGTCAACGGTTTGCTCAGCGCTGTACATTATAATGGAAGACAGTACAGTAACAATACAGTACAATACACAAGGGGTTCGAGGGCCCTGCTCCTTGGAGCTTACAATCTAGGAGTTTCTGAATCTGCTTTTCCCATTTTACTATACTCCACTGAAAGGATAAGTCCACCTTTTTAAAAAAAATTTATAATTGCACTTGTTTGGCAGGTAAACAAAATATGCATTTACTATTTTTTTTTTCTTTGGAGCCTATGAAGCATTGCACCCATGACCAGCAAATCACAGGTGCAATGTCAGGTTCCTGCAGACTGTCAAGTGTAACTGTCTGCCTGTACCGCCGATATTCATTAAATGCCAGGCAGGCAGTTACTGAATGACAGGAAGCTCACAGGACTACAAAAGTGCTCACTAGCCCCCTCGAAGTTCATTGAGAACTACAAGCCTTCAGCTGCAAAGGCTGACAGAACGTGCATGCATTCATTCACAGGACTCTAAATCAGGGGTGTCCAAACTTTTTTCAAAGAGGGCCAGATTGGATGAAGTGAACATGGTGGAGGGCCGAACATTTTTCCAAACATTCTTTGAACCATTACAATTAAATGCAAATAAATTATTTTATGCCAAGTTACCGTATTTTTCGCCGTATAAGACGCACCTGACCATAAGATGCACCTAGGTTTTAGAGGCAGAAAACAGGAAAAAAAAAATTCTGAACTAATGGACTGCAGACACAGTACAGGAGATGACCAGAGACTGCGGACAGCACAGGGATGACCAGAGACTGCGGACATAGTACAGGGGATGACCAGAGACTGCGGACAGCACAGGAGATGACCAGAGACTGCGGACAGTACAAGAGATGACCAGAGACTGCGGACAGCACAGGGATGATCAGAGACTGCGGACAGCACAGGGATGACCAGAGACTGCGGACAGCACAGGGATGACCAGAGACTGCGGACAGCACAGGGATGACCAGAGACTGCGGACAGCACAGGGATGACGAGAGACTGCGGACAGCACAGGGATGACGAGAGACTGCGGACAGTACAGATGACTGCTGACCTTTGGGGAGGTGGGGAGCGGGTACCTGAATTTGACAGGTACCCACTCTTACTTCCGCAGAGTTTTTGTTTGATCTTACCTGTTCCTCGATCCAGCCGCGCGCTGTCTTCCCGGCTTCTGTAATGGCGCTCGGCATGACAGCCGGGTGCCCAGTGCGCATGAGCGAGAAGCACTTGCGCTTTGTGATTGGTCCGGCGGCTTCTGGGATCTGTCATGTGTCCCAGGTACCGCCTTACCATTCACAAAAAGCACCGCTTCTTGCGCATGCGCACTTGGCACCCGGCTGTCATGCCCAGCGCCCACACTACAGAAGCCGGGAAGACAGCGCGCCGCTGGATAGAGGAACAGGTAAGGTCCCGCTGCAGAGCTGAGCGGCCGGCCCGGTATTCTGACACGGCCGCGGTGGAAATACCAGACCGGCCGCTCCATATTCGCTCCATAAGACACACTGACATGGAGGGCCGTATTAAACCGACCCTCGGGCCATAAATGGCCCGCGGGCCGGACTTTGGACATGCCTGCTCTAAATGATGTGACAGTGTGGGTGTAGCCTCACACGGCCGCGTTCTTTTCAAATTGTGACATCAGGTGCAGGGAAAGGTTCCCTGGTCCACTATTATGTGGGGTGGTTGGGGAAGTAACGAGCCTAAAGGTCTTTAGTAAGAGGAATGGCAATTTTTTTTTAAAATTGTGATTTTTTTTTTTGTCACAGTTTTTGGGAAAATGAAGAAATTAAATAAAATTTGTTTTTTCTTTTAACATACTGTCACCAGTGGAGTACAGCGTCATCATATGACTGGTGTGGCAGTGATCAGAAATACTAACTGGTGACAGTATGTTAAAAAAAAAAAAGTATTTTTTATTACATTTTTATTTATATTTTTAAACATTTTTTCTTTTATTAACTTTTTTTATTTCATTACTATTTTTTTCATACTTTCATCACAGTAGTTCAGTGTCACGCTTACTGTCCTCTTTATTAGGTACACCTGCTTAATTGCTTAGTAACACAAATTGCTAATCAGCCAATCACATGGGAGCAGCTCAATGCATTTGCATTTAGACATCTAGATGTGATGAAGACAACTTGCTGAAGTTCAAACCAAGCATCAGAACGAGGATTTAAAGTGTTACTAAACCCAGAACAGTAAAATCATCCTGTATATGCAGTAAAGCATGCTTGTTATACTCACTGTGGAACATAAGGGGTTAATCCTCTGCATTGTGAAAAAGACCGTTTGAGCCTTTCTTCTCTGTTCCTCCACCTCTTATGTCTTGATAAGACAGACTGAACCGTAGGCATTTTGCACATGCTCAGATTGGTGTGTATTGCTAGAGATGTTTTGTTGTTTTTTTTACTTGGGAGAGTGCATGTGATCAGCACAGGGCCAATCGGCACTGGTCAGACAGAGGTCAGGGGTTTTGTAACCTCCTAGAGCAGAAAGAAAACTCCTCCTACAAGCTTTAGCTAGTGCTTGACTGAACCCTGATGGAGGCCACAAGACTACTCTAACTTCTGATGAGAAAAGGTATTTAGCAGTTTATATTTACTAAAATATTTCCATGTTGTGTGTACTGTGGGAGACAAGATATAGTGGATGCAGGGTCCTGGGTTTAGTAACACTTTAAGTGACTTGAACTTGGCATGGTTGTTGGTGCCAGACGGGCTGGCCTGAGTATTTAAAAAACTGCTGATCTACTGGGATTTCCATGCACAACCATCTCTAGGCTTATCCTTTAGAAAGAAATTAAATAATGTTTTCAGTTTGTGGTTCTCAGATACAGCTTAGTTCCGCATTAGTGAATGGGGAAATTTCTATGGCCATTGCCTATTAAGGTTTTTCAAATGTGGAAATACAAAGCATAACAGTCATTAAATGTTCTTTTCCCCGCTATAACCTATGAAAGGCAAAAGAAGTTCACATGGTGTAAATGCACACAGTATCTGGCCTCTGCTGGTTGTGCAAGGAAAGTTGCTTCTAGGATCCCAATATTTCTCACATTTTGCTGGGGTCATTCAAGTGAGTTTGTGTATGTGTGTGATAGCTAGGATATGTTTTCCAGTAGGTGGTTTCTTGTATGGATTCCCTTGCACCACCTGGATAATGGTGCATCTTGTAATTTACTGTCATGGTAGTGGTGTGTTATGAAAGGGGTGTGAAGAGGAGACGTAAGTTAATGCAGTTTGTAAAGGGCTTTCAGCCGTCTCAATCAATCCCTTCAGATGTGTTCGTTCCCAAATCTGGACAAGGTACAACTCTGGGCAATGGGCTCTGCCTGGACAGATGATCAGAACACACAGAGTGCAGTGCAAGAATAGAATAAAGGAACACACACTCCATATTATTGCCAATACATACCCGGCTTTACCTTTTCACACAGTTACAGAGTTCCTGGGTAGCAGAAGTTCCACTACTGTTCAATAACAGTACAAAGTCATTCATACCATGTCACCAGACTAGAGCAGGAGCCAATAGCAGAGAGCCCTAGTCATAGCCCGCCCCCTCACTATGTGTCAGGATCTGCAGCAAGGGCAGGGGGAGGGGGGTGCTGAAATGGGCGGAGCCTTGAGACTTATTTGAGCTACTTTGATGCCCCTTTATAAAATGAAAATGCACTGGGTAGTCTAGGCGCAGGAGAGTTTCCCAACTCAAAGCCCCCCTTGTGCACAGTGGCCCCCCTCCCCCTTGGGGCCTATGCACACATTAGAGATACACTAGTGTACTGTGGGGGGAGTACTGAAAGGGGGACCAGGTATGTCTTGACTGCTGAGTTCTGCTGGGGAGAACATGGCCTGAGTATTTGGGGGGGTTGACATGACCTGAGTACTGCAAGCCTCCCTTGGTGCTTGGTAGCCCAGTCCAGGCTCGCAGTACCCTCTGACACGGTTGTAGTGCCGCCATGCAGTAAGCACACCGGGTCTCGTCCCTCTTCAGCCCCCTCTGCAGGGCTGTCTTTAAGGAGGGACAAAAGGGGCAGCTGACCTGGGCCCAGTCATTGTTGTGGGGCCCAAACAGCTGTCCCCTACTTGCCAACTGTACTGGTTTACAATCCCTTGAAGTCTTAGTCCCGGGTGTGTCCAACATATCAGTGTGAAGTGC
Source organism: Staurois parvus (assembly GCF_062004578.1). Lineage (NCBI taxonomy): Eukaryota > Metazoa > Chordata > Amphibia > Anura > Ranidae > Staurois > Staurois parvus. Next base: position 2,406,934 of record NW_028318072.1, read on the forward strand.
TGTCACTTATGCTGCCCAGCTCTGTCCAATTGCCATGTACAGATGACTCATGTGTGCAGACCCTGTCAGCATTCATATGTAAATAGTGGCTGCAGTTTGGCATTCATATGTAAATAGTGGCGACATTCATATGTATATTATGCCCCCCAAACCCCCCAGAGGTTCCAGCCACCGCCTCTGCTGGTGGTCATTGTAAATTCCCCCTTACATTGGTGGCTAGTGTAGAAACGTATTGGTCGTTGGTGTAAAATCTCCCATTACATTGGTGGTCAGTGCAAACTCCCCAATACATTGGTGGCTAGTGTAAATTTCCCTTTAAATTGGTGATAAGTGCAGAACTGCTCTTACACTGGTGGTCAGTGTAAATCCCCCTGACATTGGTCATCGGTTTTAACCCCCCTAACAGTGGTGGTCGGTGTAGAAATGTCACCTCCCATCCCCATCCTGCACAAGCACTGCCACTGATACCACCCCCCCATCAGCACTGTCACTCATCCCATCCACCCAGCACTGCCACTTATCCTATCCAACCCAACACCACATAAGATCCCATCAATCCTCCCCCCAGTACTGCCACTGATTACATTCCCCTCTCTCCCCCCGCACAGCGCTGTCATTGATGCCAGGAGTCCTATGAGTTTTCTATCTATTGTTGGGTCCCCTAACCTTCTCGGTCCATGGTGTGCAGGAGTGAGGAGATGATGTGATGTAACCTTCAGCAACAATCAGTGAGATGTAAATAAGTGCTGTAACCTGTAGCAACCAATCAGTGAGTGGTAAGGATGTGCAGTAACCTCTAGCAACCAATGTGTGAGCGGTAATGATGTGTAGTAACCTCTAACAAGCAATCAGTGAGTGGTAATAATGTGCAGTAACCTCTAATAATTAACCAGTAACAAGTATTGATGGGCAGTAACCTCTAACAACCAGTGAGCAGTAATGATGTGCAGTAATCTCTAGCAAGCAAGCAGAAATCATGTGCTTTAACCTCTAGCAACTAATCAGTGAGTGGTAATGATGAGCAGTAACTCTAGCAACCAACCAGTGAGTAATAATGATGTGCAGTAACCTCTAGCAACCAATCAGTGAGCAGTAATGATGTGGAGTAACCTCTAGCAACCAGTGAGTGGTCAGGATGTGCAGTAACCTGTAGCAACTACTCAGTGAGCGGTCAGTGTGTGCAGTAATCTGTAGCAACCAATTAAGAAGCAGTAATCTATTGCAATTATTCAGCAAGCAGTAATCGTGTGCTGTAATCTCTAGCAACTAATCAGTGAGCGGTAACGTGTGCTTGGGGGGGGACAAGAAAAAGTTTGCCCTGGACCCAATCACTACTAAAGATGGCCCTGCCGCCCTGTGTAAACATTCGCCGTCCTCACCTCTCTGGAAGTCCATCTCCTGCACAGTCTCCCTCAGCCCGCTCTCCGCTCCCATACAACACCCATCACAGCCCCGGGGATGAGAGGAGCAGCCACCCGCTCCGTCCATACTAACCAATACAAGTCACACTACACAACATACACCGGCCATGAGCCTCTAACCAGCGTGTGCCCAGCGGCCAATCAGCCAACGAGAAATCTCATCCAATCGGCTGTGAGAAGAGGCCTGCCAATAAGATTATGCCTCCACTGCACTTGTCATCCTCCACATCCGCCAGTAGATGGCAGAGCAATGTCCTCCCAGGATAAATCTTTACCCCACCACGCACAGAGCTAGTACAAGGCATTGGCTGTCTCGTTTTCTCCTGGAGTTCGCCAATTATACTGAGTTCATTAAGCACGACGTTCCCCTCAGACTATAAACTCCAGAGAGCAGCGCGCCCTCTTCTAGGACCCAGGAGGAGGCCGGCCTGCAGCTGTGTAGCTCTCGGTTGCCCGGGTAACCAGACATCAAGGAACAACCAATCACTTTGCGAGATTTCCTCCGTCCTGCCCAGTTCTCTTGCCATTGGCGGACGAATACCCAGTAGGGGTGTTTCGAGCTCTGGAGGCGTCCAATCAGTGCTCCGTCGCGCTGGTGTGTGATTGGTCAATCGGTGTCACAGCCTCCTGACTGGGGAGTAGTAAGATGGCGGCAGTGGAGCAACAGAGTGTTGGGGCCAGGTGGAAGGTCCCGGGCTGCCTCTGGCTGTTGGCAGTGCTGGTGAGCTCAGTGAGGGCAGATCAGACGGAGGAGTACCTGAAGAGAGAGCACTCACTGAGCAAACCCTACCAAGGTAAGTCCGGCCATGGGAAGGGAGGACAGAGGGAGTGAGTGGAGGGCAATTATATAACACAGCCCCGGGGGAGGTGAGGGGGGCTGGTGAGGGCAGTGCTCAGCATTGAATGTGGTGATGGGAGACCCAGTCCTCCCCTGTACTTCATTCCACACCCAGGATACACTCATTGCTTCTAAGAATACCAAGCCTCATCCTGGGCACACACCACTGCCTCCCCTTCCCTTAGGCTACGTTCACACTAGCTTTGTAAGCAGGCATTTGGGAAGCATTTTTAATGCTCCTCAAATGCCTATGAAAATGATACACATGGCAGCACACAGTGCTGTTCACATTGAAGCATTAGCTTCATGGCATAATTGACGCCTCATGTCAAGTCAGGAGTTGAAGCCTTTCATCTCCTACAGTTCAAGTCTAATGTGACACTCCTCAAATGCCTGGCAGGTGTCTGTGAGGCGTTAGTACCATTAACTTCATTTATAGGTGTTTCTGGTGCTGTTTTAATGCTTGGTAAATGCCTCGAAAATGTGCATAGGGCATTTGGGGAGCAGGGACAGACTGACCATTTGGAAACTCTGGCACTGCCCGAGGGCCCAGGGTCAGTAGGGGGCCCCATGAGATGCCCCTAGTATCCTTTTCGTAGGCTTTTTGAGTTTGGGCAAGGACACAGGGGCCCCATGATCCCCTGTTGCCCGGGGGCCCCATGAGTAGTCAGTCCGCCCCTGTTGGGGAGTGTTCTGGGAGGACGTCCATGGACACCCTCTCAGAACTAGCCATCCGTGCTGTAGCCATCCTTCAGCTATAGCGCAGCTGGGGACATGTTAAAGCAGTTGTAAAATTAGTTTAACCACTTGCCCTCCAGAGAATTTACCCCCCCCCCCCCCTTCCTCACCAGACCATTTTTTTGAGATACAGCACTGCATTATTTTAACTGACAGTTGCTCGGTCATGCAGCATTACACCCAAATTAAATTTATGTCCTTTTTCCCCCACAAATAGAGCTTTCTTTCTATGGTGGTATTTGATCACCTGTGCGCTTTTTATTTTTTTATAAACAAAAAAAATCGACAATCTTAAAAAAAAAAAAAAAAAAAAAAAACAATATTTTTGACTTTTTACTATAAAACATCCAGTGAAAAAATGTAAAACATCTAGTTTCTTTATAAATTTAGACCAAAATGTATTCTGCTAGATGTCTTTGCTTTAAAAAAAAAAAATCCAAATGCGTGCAAATCGGTTTACAGAAAAGTTATAGCATCTACAAATGGCGGTGTATACTGGAATTTAAACTTTTTTTTTTTATACTAGTATTGGTGACGATCAGCGACTTATAGCGGGACTGCGGCAGCATTCTGACACTGGGGGGGAACTGACTAACTGCCACCGACATCCCCAGTGACACTAATACAGTCATCAGTGCTAATAAAAAGCATTGACACTGTACTAATGACACTGAGCAGGAAGGGGGTGATCAAAGGGTTAACTGTGTGCTGTTTTACTATGTATGCTGTGTATGTTTTAATTGGGGAAATACACAGCAGCATGTTACTGCTGGTAGGAGAGAGACCTGTGTTTACAACACATTACTGGGTGCAGGTAGGGAATCTTCGGCCAGGACCCGGTGATTTACATATGCAGCTGCCATATGTGGCGCGCACCCCCCTACCCAGAAATGCTAAATCGTGTATATATACATGATTTTGCACAGCCCTGCCACTCTCTAGCAGTAGTTCTGCTATAGGGCGGTTGGGAAGTGTTTAACCACTTCAATGCCAGGCACTTTTACCCCCTTCCTGCCCAGGTCAATTTTCAGCTTTCAGTGTTGTTGCACTTTGACAATTGCACGGACATGCAACACTGAATAAAACTGAGTTGTGTGTTTTTTTTTTTTGTTTTTTTTTTTTTTTTTTTTGCTAAATAAACAAAAAAAAGCCACAAAACTTTTGAAAAAAAGAAAGCGTTTTTCTTTGTTTCTGTTATACAGTTTTGCAAATAAACTTTCTTCATAAATTTAGGTCAAAATGTGCTCCAGGTTCCTGTTACTTGAAATAGTTTGTATAGGCCAAGCTTGCCCCAATGAACTATTTCAATTACCAAGAAATTTGGCTGCTGTTAGTGCCGTATAAACTGTATGTAAACATCATCTGCACACCGTGTACAAAATCGAGTTGGGCTGAGCGCTGCTCAGCCATTCACGGGAAGCCTTGTATTTTTTTTACAAATTCAAAGCTTCCTATAATTAGCTGAGGTGGAGTACCAAGCAGATGACGTCGCAGTCTTTACCTGAGCTTAATCAGAGGAGGCTTTGTCTTCATTCATAAAAATTCAATACTTCCTGTGAATGGCTGAGCAGCGCTCATTCCCTGTATCGATGCTGAAACCAAGTTTTGTATACTGTGTGTAGCTGATGCTTCATACAGTGCAGTGCATAAAGAAACTATCAAAGTGAATAATGTAGCAAATCAATGAATAAAACCAGATAAATTCTATCCAAACGTGTCTCAGTGTAACCAACTACGGAATAATGAACAATATAGTCCTTCCAGTATAAATCTGCAAGCTTATGGTGCCAGGACAGCACAGTGGCTAAATAGTTAACACTTCCGCCTGGCAGTACTAGGGTCGTTGGTTCAAATCCCAGCCACAGCACCTCCTGCCTGGAGTTTGCATGTTCTCCCTGTGCCTGCGTGGGTTTCCTCCGTGTACTCCAGTTTCCTCTCACACTCCAAAGACATGCTGGTAGGTTAATGGAATCCTGTCTAAATTGGCCCTAGTATGTGTATGTATGAATGTGAGTTAGGGACCTTAGATTGTACACTCCTTGAGGGTTAGGGACTGATGTGAATGTACAATATATATGTGTAAAGTGCTGCGTAAATGGACGGCGCTATATAAGTACCTGAAATAAATAATAAATAATCACGGCAAACAGTGTTCAGTCCCACCAAGTGCTCTTTATCCAGTGCAAAGTCCTCCACCAATATGCACTTGTCAGAGAGCTACTTGGTGAGTAGCATATATATCTTAACCATGAGGTCTATGTCATCCGCTGTCCAGCAACTTTACCCTAAGGAGAGATGCTCACCACACGGAGCCCCAGGATTGCTATATAGTACAGTAGTTTAATAATCATAAAAGCATTCCACTTGCAGTTTTCTATTTACTTTGGTATTGAGATTCTGTCACTTTCTTTTTTGTGCCAGCTACTTCCATCTCTGTAGCGCTTGCTGTTTATTTTTGATTTTGATGCTTCCTACAGTTTGTACAGCGCTGAAAGCAGCCACATTTTTCAGTAATGGAGATAGTTTGGCCCAAATTAACGATATGTGAAACTATTTCCTTGTCCACACAACCCGGTGCAGTGGTCCTGGGGTTTGAAAACTGCATCGTTCTTCCTCTTCTTTTCCAAGGTACGCTGGGACAGATCAGAGCAGTTCTGATTGGTGAGCAAGGTTACATGCCATCATATTATTATTATTATTTTTTTTTTTCCTGAATTAACAAAAACTGCTTGTAGAGGAAGAGCATTACTACTTGCCTACACCTCTGCCTGTTCTTGGATTTTCACCCCACTGTAGGACTATGACCTCAGGCAAAATCTTTACATCTGTCACCTCTAAGGGTGACAGATGGCTGCATTTCCTTCCACACACTGTTGTTTCATCCGCCAGTTCTTGCGTCACTGCAGGACACAGTAATGACACAGGGCCAGAAAATAGGAACACAGTGCATGGTGGGCATACAGGCAGCTGTCACTCCTGGAAATGATGGTTGTTAAGATTCCTCTAGAGGACGTAGTTATGCTAAGGCATAAGGATCCAAGGAGTAGGAGGAGTATTAAAGTGTATCTATGGTCAGAATGTAAAATCATATATTTATTACTACATTGTTTTCAGTTATTTCTAGCCCTCTCCTATTGATCTGATATTGTAGTAAACCTGCTTTGTGAAGATCCATACACATTTTCTTCTTTTTATTTTGCAATGTGTATTCACTATACCCTGTAGGTAGGCACTGGTGTGTCACACATTTCACAGAGCCTGCCTTCTGACCTACAGAGGTGCTGAGAGGAGGAGTTTCAGGAGACTGAGTCAGTGCAGGAATCACTGCTTGCAGGCAACAATGTACCATGGGATATGTAGTCCTTCAAAATTGAAAGCAAACAGTAGAGGAGAATCTGCGAAGCATGCAGGGAATCCAGAAAGTTGTATAAAGAGGTTAGAGCTCACAACCTGATAGGTGAATTTTCAGGGGTGTGGAAAGTTTTTAAAAAAACTACTTGTCCAAGGGACTAAATCTGTGTCCCAATCTACTTGTCCAGATTAAAAAAAAAAAAAAATTTTTTACCCAAAACCTTTTTTAAATTGGAGGTTTTAAGAAATTTTTACATTTTATTATTAGAAAATTTTATTAGGAATGTTTTAAAAACAAAAGGGGTTTTATGGTTACTTGAAGCGTGCAATATTTTTTAACATTGCGCTGTTTATCCCCTCCTCCCCTCCCTGCCTCTCTCCAGCGACACACTCTGGGACTAGCAGGGAGCAGAGAGACCTTGCAGCGTAATGAGCACCGATTGTGTGCTTGTCTGGAAAGGGGAGTGTCAGGCTTATCCTTTATCCCTTTTGCTGCCAGAACCATTTTTTGGAAAAGTTTTTTAAAAAAAAGTAATTTTAGGCCTGAAGATTACACAAAACCCCCAAACATGATATATTGTTTTAAATCAGAGACCCTAGAGAATAAAATTGTGGTAGTTCCAATTTTCTCAGATACCACAAAATTTCAGTAAAAAATACAAGTTGGTTAGTTTTAGAGCACAAAAAAAGCAATAAATTACCCTATTTTTTTGTAAAATATAAAAGATGAGGTTGCAGCGAGTAAATAGATATCCAACTTGTCAAACCTTAAATTTTGTGTGCGCTTGTGAAATGGCAACAAACTTCAGTACCATGTATTTTGACGCTTCCAGGTCACCAGTGTAGTGTTACAGAGGAGGTCTGGTGCTAGAATTATTGCTCTCATTCTGGAGTGTGCTGCGATATATAACGTTTATCACAATCGACGTTCTCATGCGTAGGCACCCCACCGTGTGCTATGTTATACGTGCGTATATGTGGGGGAGAGCTCAATTGTTTTTTTTGGGGTGTGGGCAATGTTATGTGCTTGGGTGTAACTTCATTTTTTAAGATTTTAAAAAAAAAAATTTTTTTTTACTTCATCACGTGATGTTTTGTTTGGTGACAGGTTCTCTTTATTGAGACATCCAAGGTCTAAAAGACCCTGGATGTCTCCCCTCTGCTCCACTGAATGTAATGCAGTGAAAAACGTATTGCATTACATTCTTTCCTGGCTTAAATTGCCGGGAATCTCTCAATGGGAAAGCGGAAGTGACATCATAATGTCACTTCCGGGTCAGGACAAGAAGTGGAGTGGACGTGTCCGCACTCCTCCTTCCCCTCTAGCCACCGGTGGTGAGCCGTTCCCGAATCCACAGATGGGCAAGCGGAGACAGTGAGCAAGGGGAGCTTCACATGGGGGGGGGGGGTTTGAGAGGCTGGCACTCTGGAAGCATTTGGGTGGCAGCTCTGCCGCCGATTGCTTCCACACTTGCCTGCAGTACGGCTGAAGGTAAAAAAAAAATTACCTGCCTGGAACTACATGTGTCTGGTGATAGGAATTCAGCAGCCCTACTAATGTTGGATTGTCAAAAATAACTCTTGTTTTGTATTGCTATTACAATGCTGATGTTATAAAATGAAAGTTTATGCTGAGACCATTGAACTCCTTTAATGCTTGTGTCTTGCAGCCAGTCGTTTAGGCAGAGATTTTTCTTTAGAAGAGTCACTTAAAGTGTAACTAAAGTACTTACCAGCAATGCATCACCCACAAGCTCCTTTGCCACCACTGACATTTTCACCCAGTCATCTGTTGAGTTCTGCCATCTTAACTTGCTTGCCCAGCATGACATAATTTCTGGGCACAGGAGTTAAAGTGGAAGTTTAGGCGAGAAAATGAAAATGGGTAGAGACGCAGGTAAGTAGCTTTAATGCAGAAGACACCTGCTTCGTCTCTTCTGCATTTAAGTTACTTACTTACTAAGTTAAGTTACTTACCTGCCTGTCATCTCCTGTACAGTGAGCTGTACAAATGCAGATCCCTGCACAAATGTGACAATGCCAAAGCTGACAGAACTCTCGTGCATGCGCTGAAGTGATGTCATCTGTGCCCAGGCCAATGACAGCATCCGGTGATCGAGACCAGGAAGTCGGCTGCCTGAAAACCAGCTTTAAAGGCCAAGTTCACCTTTGCAAAAAAATAAATAAATGCACGTTTTTGCAGTAAAAAAGTGCATTTATGTATTTCTTTTGTACAGGAGCCTGCAAAGTATTGCACCTACGATCAGTTGGTTGGGGGTGCAATGTCAGGCTTCTGTAAACTCCTCCAGGTCTCTGCTTCTACCTCCTTTGATGGGTTTTCACTTGGAGAGCTGGAGGAAGTGTCAATGGACCACAGTGGCAGACCTTGTAGTTCATTCATTCATTCATAGAGCTCTGTAAATAAATGAGGTGGCTAAAGGGACAGCGGGAGAAGAACACCCACATGCTGTTAAGGAGGGAGGTGGCAGCCATAGTTGCACCATGTCACATGCTGCACCCTAAATACAGGTGGAGAATTTTTCCCAGAACCATGCCAAGAAGGCACACTGATCTGTGAATTTGAGCCTCCGTATACATATAGAGAAAAGGAGCTGGTAGGCAAAAGAGACATACAGGGGTTGATTTACTAAAGGCAAATAGGCTGTGCAGTTGCACTCTGCTAGTGCAATTGCTCCAGAGCTTAGTAAATGAGGTGAAGCTTCATTTTACAAACAATATCCAATCACATGCAAGGAAAATTATAAAAAAAAAAACTGCATTTTTGCTTGCACATGATTGGATGATGGAAGTCTGCAGAGCTTCTCATTTACTAAGCTCTGGAGCAGCTCCACTTGCAAAGTCTTTAGTAAATCAACCCCACAGAGTATGCCTATAAGGCAATAGTTCCACTTTTAGGACTTTTTCAGCTAGTGGCCAAGAACAAGCCTACAGACCAGGACTTCTGATTTTACTTGCTTCTACTGGGCCATTGATTCAGAGACAAGTTTAGACAGCCAGACAGCCTTTTCTGAAGGAAAGAAATCAGTGCCTTCATATTTCGGATGATTACATAGAAAGGGAATGTTAAAAAATGTTGCAATTCGTTTATAAAATTAATGGTTCTTTTATCTCTTCTCTTCAGGGGTGGGCTCCTCTTCCTCATCACTATGGGATTTAATGGGCAATGTGCTTGTTACTCCTCAGTATGTACGTTTGACCCCAGACCAGCAAAGCAAACAGGGGGCCATCTGGAACCGAATGGTAAGATATCTGCAAGATCATTAGGCGTCTTGTAAAAAAATGTGTTCGAGAGAAGAGTTTTTAGACAGGTTTGAACAGGTATTCCTCTCATACGGGGGACTGGAGTGGCAGTTTCCATATATGTGGCAGTAAGCTGATCAGCAATTGTTTGACACTTTATTCATGTCTCAATTCTTGTGATTATCCTCCATACAAAAAGCAGCACAGGTCCATTGCTCATAAGGGAAGGGTTTTATGGGTTAATCTTGACAATAAAATATCTGCTTGGGGGATAGAAGACCTAAAAGGCAGATGATGATTTGTCTTTCTTCTTTCACATAATATACATTGGGATCTGATAACAAAAAAAAAAAAATATTTTTTTTACCAAAACTGTATTTAAATCTGAGGTGCTATTAGGAATGTCTGGGACTTTTAAAATCAAAAGAGGCTCCATGGTGACTTAAACGTTTAATTTTTTTAACATTGCACTGTATGTCTTCTCCTCCCCTCCCTGCCTATCTCCAGCACCGCACCAGTGTAATGAGCACCAATTGGGTGCTCGTCAGGGAAGGGAAGTGTCGGGCTTATCCTTTGTCCTTTTCGATGCCAGAGCCATTTTTTGCTTTTTTAAAAAATCATTTTAGGCTTAAAGATTACAAAAAACCCCAAAACATTATAGACCCTAGAGAATAAAAAAGTGGTAGTTCCAATTTTTTTATGTCGCACGACAATATTGCAAAGGTCTAGGAAACGCAAAATTTCAGTAAAAAAATACACTTAAATTCATTTTAGGGCACAAAAAAGCCATAAATTACCCTATTTTTTGTAAAATATAAAAGATGAGGTTCCACCGAGTAAGTGGATATCCAACATGTCAAACCTTCAATTTGCGTGTGCTCGTGAAATGGCGACAAACTTCAGTACCCTATATTTTCTATAGGCGACAATTTTAAAGCCCCTTATAGGCCATCAGTATAGTGTTACGGAGGAGGTCTGGTGCTAGAATTATTGCTCTCATTCTGGCATGCATGGCGATATGTAACGTGTATCGCAATAAACATTTTCATGTGTTGGCGTGCGGTTTTACTTTTGTATGTGTGTATATGTTGAGGAAGGGAAGGGGGGTCTTAATTTTTTTTTTTTTTTTGATGGGATGTTATGTGCAACTTTGATATATATATATTTTTTTTCTTTTACTAATAAAACAATTTTTATTTTTTATTTTCATCACATAGGGGACAAAAAGTCCCCTATGTGATGATTTTTTGGTGAAAGGTTCTCTTTAATTACACATCCAGGGTCTAAAAGACCCTGCATGTCTACCCTGTGCTCCCCTGAATGTAATGTAGTATACATCAGACAGGCAACTAGCCTTTTGAGATGGAGGTCCATCTCTATACATGATTTGGTGATTTAAATGTGGATTGTTTGGGAAAACATTTAGACTTAGTTAGAGGGTACTTGAATTAAATGTAGAAATGCCAGGAGGCACTTAAGATGAGAATGCCCATTGAAGGGGATACTTGGTAAAAACAGAGTACATGCATGCTAAAAAGCATCCATACAGGTAGTATTTTGCTCTTTATTGTGCAAACATGCCTTAATAATACAATATTTGTGTTTTCAGCCATGTTATTTGAGAGATTGGGAGCTACAAGTCCACTTCAAAATTCATGGCCAGGGTAAGAAGAATCTAAATGGTGATGGCTTTTCTATCTGGTACACGAAGGATCGGATGCAACTAGGTAAAGATGGTTATCTTCCTCCTCTATCTTTTATTTCAAGGCACCATATTTTGAATATGCACTGAGCCTCGTGTTGTGTTACAGGTCCTGTGTTTGGGAGCAAAGATAACTTTATTGGTCTAGGTCTATTTGTAGATACCTACCCAAATGAGGAAAAACAACATGAAGTAAGTGTGCCATTTCACCAATACATTACTCCACGTTTTATGTCTTTTAATGGTGTATTCATGTAACCAGTGATCACACTAATTAAATTTAATTTAATTTGGCAGCTTGTCAGTCTACTCTAGGAGTCTGTAGGAACTGTTTTTAAAGGATAATTGTAGATGTTCCTACATTCTATAGAAAGACTCATACTTGGATCCAGCTGCAATTTTAAAGGTTTTGGCTACCTGGTTGTTGGATTTGTCCAAAAATATTTACATGGTTTTGGACCTCATTTACTAAAGTATCTGAACTAGTGGTGCACTGAAATGAAAATTCTGGACCAAAACATAAAATTCAGGATGCACTTGGCCAAATACCAAACAACAATGGACCGTTTTTAAAAAATAGATATATATTTTTTTTCCACTTATTTTTTATTAATATTTTTTCATGTTTACATAGCATTGAAAAAGGCAGTGCTATGAAACATTCCATTACCAAATAGTTACACACAAGTTTCCAATACATAAAGACATTTAGACATATCATACAAGAGAGAAGGGAGGATGGCTAGGAGTAACCACAGCTCCCTGTAGCTTTAAGGCAAAGGGTACATTAAGGCAGTTATTCAAGAGAACAAAGGTTGCCTGAGGTGTTCCCTACTGTAGGGCGGGGCACCGACAGGAAAAGATGATTTTCTAGTTGAGAATGACTGACTGGGGTCATATGTGGGGAATTCAGGAAAGTGGGCAGCTTCTAAGGTCGTGAGACCACCCTATCAATTTTTCGTGGAACTTCGTGATCGTCAGATGTGCTTTGGCAAACATACATTCCATTAGGTACTGGTCATTCAAGAGGGAGATTACCATTTGTATGGTGGGCGGGAAAGGTTTCTTCCACTTACAGGCTATGGACAGTCTGGTAGCTGAGTATATGGGTGACGAGAGTGTGTTGGTGGGGGCCAGGCACTGAGACCTACACCCAAGAGGGCCATCTGAGGACTTAGTTGGACTAAGCATCCTGTCGTTGTACGGAGGAGGTGATTTACGTTAGTCCACAGCTTCTTAAGCGGGCAAGACCACCAGATGAGGATCAAGGATCCCTTCACATCACAATTTCTCCAGCATTTGGCTGAGGTGGAGGAGAAGATTTTAGCCAACCTGGTGGGGGTGTAATACCATATGTAGAAGATTTTCATAGTCAATTCCCAGTGGGAAATATTCCTGGAGAATGAGCGAGGGTTGTGTAGCGCCTGGTGGCATGTGGAAGTCCAATGTCCGTTCCCAGGACTTGATCGCAGTGTTTTTGAAAGTAGTGGGCAAAGTTTTGAAAAGATTGTAGATGAAAGAGAGGCCTTTTAGCTTTGGTTGTCGGGAAGTGTACAACTGAATGAGATTGTCGGCAAAATGCGTAGGAGACCAGATTATTGGTGCAAGGATGTGCCGTATGCGGAGGTAGAGATTGAAATCCTGTTTCAGGATTTATGATAATTCTTATATGAAATTCTCAGTACATTCAATAACTTGACAAAGGTCATTTGAAAGTACTTCAAAATTTATTTTGCTTATAACATTCAGTTTCCGAATGAACATTCCTGAACAAAAACAGCCTACACCATTCAAAAATGTTCATTCCAGAAAAAATATCCATCATGCTCATTTGAATTTTCTTATCACTGTCGTCAAACCCCACTATAACAATTAGAAAATTGAACAATCATTCTTAAAATGAAAAAGTTGAACAAAATGTTACTAGTGTATGGTCAGCTTAAAGGATAAGTTCACCTTTTAGGAACATGTTACATGTTTCACCCGTTTTTTAGGGTGGAACATGTAACATGTTCCCATAGCCGCCTCCTGCCGCCACCCTCCCTCTGACGTATAGTACGGGGAGAATTTTCTCCCTGTACTGTCCAATTTGAACCCACATGGACACATCATTCATTCACAGACTTCCTTGAATGAATGAACTGCAAGTCCCGACAGCCTTAGCAGCTGTAGGCTTATAGTTTTCAATTAACTACGACAGCACCGTGGTAGTTCATTCAAGCTTCCTGTCAGCATATCTGCTTTTTGTCTAAAAAGTGAACTTACCCTTTTTAAGGCTCCATGCACCATGGCTTAAAGGATACGTTCACCTTTCCAAAAAAAAATTAATAAATGCACATTTTTTGCAGGTAAATAAATGTGCATTGCATTTATTATTTTTTGTGTTGAAAGCATTCAACAGCATCAGCAGGTCGCTGATGCCATTCAGGTCTCCTGAAGACTGTCAGTGTATCTGCTTGCTCGTACATCCTGTATGAGCAAGCTGATACTTCTGACAGGAAGACTCGATGAACTACCACAGAGCTCACAGCACCATGGCTGTTCATTGAGGACTACAAGCTGACAGCAGCAAAGGATGTTGGGACCTGTAGTCCATTCATTCCAGAGGACTGTGAATGAATGATGTAGCCATGTGGGTGGAGCCCTGCACTGCCATGCTGTCTTTGAAAAGTGACAGCTAGTACGGGGAACTTCTCCCCATGCTACTGTCATAGGGAGAGGGGGCAGTGGGCGGCGACTGCAGGGTTTGGAACATGTTACACATTCCACCCTAAAAACGGGTGCAACATGTAACATGTTCCCAAAGGTGAACATGCCCTTTTTAAAGTGTTACTAAACCTACAAAAGTAAAATTAATCTGTATATGCAGTAGTAAACAATGCTTGTTATACTCACTGTGGAACCTAAGGGGTTAATCCTCTGCATTGTGTAAAACGTCTGTTTAAATCCTGTCTTCTCTGATCCTCCCCTTCTACTGTCCCCAATCCATCTGCTGATAGTACAACGCTCTAGGAGTCACTCTGCACATGCTCAGTTTAATGTGCATTGCTAGTGAGGTTTTGTTTGTTTTTTTTGTTTGGGAGGATGCATGTGATCAGCACAGGGCCAATCAGCACTGTCCAGATAGAGGGACAGGGGGTTATGCAGCCTCATAGGACAATCGGCGCAGAATGAAAACTCCTCCTACAAGCTTTAACCAGTGCTTAGATGGACACTGATAGAAGTCACAAGACTGCTATATACTGCTGATGAGAAAAGGTATTTAGCAGTTTTTATAATTTTTTTTTTTTTTTTTTAATTGTTTTTATTGAAGTTTGGTATAAGATCCAACATACAAAAAATTTAAATTATAGCTCCAAAGTTGATGAGCAATGTAAGAAAATAAAAAAAAAAAAAGAATATATAACAAAACAATTCCTGTGCCTGCAAATGTCCCGATCAGTACCCAGAGAAGGATGGGCAAAAAAAAATATAATGCAAGAACATTTCACTATAATTCACTGTACAAAGTTACATTTAAGAGAACAATCCACACCCCATTACAGAAACAAAGTGGCAAGCTTAGTTGAAGCCGTGTAGTAAACAAATCCAGTATTCAGTAAGTACCGTGGCGGAAATAAGAAAAGAAAACCAAAACTAGAGACCCCGATAGGAGAAAAACTCATTAGATTAAGACTCAATCCGAAACGGTGAGGGAGGATGCTACCCACCCACCCCAAACCTTATTGGACTTGAGTGCACCTCTGTTAAGGTATGTAGCCTTGTATAGGGGTAATGACTTGTTTTGCCTGGGATTTCCAAGCCTCCACGGTGGGAGCATTTGTTTTTTTCCAAGAAACAATTTTAGTTTTTCTAATACAATGATTGCATTTCCATGTTCTGTGTACTGTGGGAAAACGGATATAGTGAATGCAGGGTCCTGGGTTTAGTAACACTTTAAGAAAAGTGTTAAAGGAGGAGTTTGGTGTGCTGTCTGTAGAAGCAACTAATGTTATCCTTTGTGTTAATGCACATTAGGTCATTTAGAGGCATATTTTAGGCTTAGCGTTTTAGAGGCAAAAAAAAACCCTTTTGCATTCTTAAGATCGTCTTTCTGTCAAAAAACCGCTAGTACAAAAAAATTTTCAAGATTAGCATTTTTTTTAATCCAGTGTGTATGAAGCCTTATTGTGCTACTTGTGTGCCTTTTAAGACCACCTGTGTGGGTTTTTTTTTTTTGTTTTTTTGGTGTTTTTTGTAGGAACCTCCAGTGATCATTCTGTGTTTTCAGCTCTCCAGATAATTGTGGTCTTTACATGATTTTAATCTGTTGTTAGCTCTTTTTTGTATATAGTTTATAATATAGAAATTTGAGCAGAAGGATTGCATTCATGTGCTTGGTTTTGTATTGGCCAGTAAGTGTCCACAGATGGGAGATCTGGCTGATGGAGGACCTGACATATAAAAAGCCAGTACAAATGTTAAGTTCGCTATCTTTATAAAACTAAAATATCTTTCCAGAAACCTTTTTGCCTTTTTAGAAATTGAACCAAAGTAATGTTGGTGACCAATCACATCATCTGACTGCCTTTTTATGTGTAAGGTTTTATCTAGCTTCTATTCTATCTAGTGTGTAACTAAGCTGCAATGTTTTTTGTATTGTGTGCTCTCTCCTCTGCTACATTTGGATGGCGTTCTCAGAAGAAAAGGTATTCTCCAAGCGATCAGGTATCTCTTCTGTGTCTATTAATATGCATTCTTAGTTTCACTACGTGGTGGTATATGGTAAAATTGCAATAATAGTCATTAGCTGTGGTACTGTAGACCCTCTTTCCCCAGAGTGCTTACGAAGGACTAGTCCCCTAGGAGAGCTCCCAGTGCAGTCACAATTACTGTGCTTGTTTTAGAATGATCTGCAATAACCTTATCTGGATGTGTGAGGAAGGTGAAGCTGTCAGACCAAGTACACACAGTCCCTCCTTCGTTCTCTTTTTTTTTTTTTTTTTTTTTAAATTGTTGCAATTACAAATGGTTAGGCATTCTCGTCTTTATTTCTTTTTTTTGTATTGGTATGACACAAAAAAGTGGAGAAACAAAAAGCCAAATTTTACACTATCCATGCAAAAATGGACTGGACAATATTATTGGCACCTTCTCAAAATTGTAAGAAATATTTGCATTCCAAGTTTGATGCTCATGTAATTTTGTAGTTAAACTCACCTATATCATTTAACAAGTGCTGACAAAATAGAAATCACACCAGCAACAAGTTAAAATGGTGAAAAATTGTCTCAACCTTTCTGTTGTGTGTCACATGGAGAAGAGAGAGCAGCAAAGAATTGTAGGAGGATTTAAGAAAAAAAATTGTGGAGAAGCATGGACAATCTCAAGGTTACAAGTCAATCTCCAGAGATCTTAATGTTCATGTGTCCACTGTGTGCAACATTGTCAAGAAGTTTACAGCCCATGGAACTGTAGCTAATCTCCCTGGACGTGAACGAAAGCGAAAACCAGAGTTAGACTTACCGGTAACTCCTCTTCTATAAGTCTTCCAGGACAGCCCCTTGATACGTAGAGCTCCTCCCTCCAGGACAGGAAACACATAAGCCCGGACCTCCAGGCCTCCCTCTTCAGTTTTACTCAAGAACCACAGGAAGGCACTAAAAGACATAACCATTATGCATAAACATACATTACTGTACAATACTTAGGGTGGGAAATCCCAGGTGTCCTGGAAGACTTATAGAAAAGGATTTACCGGTAAGTCTAACTCTGGTATTCTCAAAACATCTTACAGGACAGCCCCTTGAGACGATAATCAAGAACTTACCCACTAGGGCGGGGCTACTGCCTGGAGGACTTTGCACCCAAATGCCTGATCTTCATTAGAAAGCAGATGCAGGCGATAATGCCTCACGAAGGTAGAAAAGCTGGACCAGGTGGCCGCCTTACAGATTTGTTCCAGTGAGGCATCAGCTCTCTGCCCAGAATGCTGACAAAGATCTGGTTGAGTGTGCATTGACAAACGGGGCTGGAATTTTTAATAAATTATACGATTCTGTGATAGCCATCTGGTTATGGTGGACTTGGAACCCTTCTGCGCTCCCGCAAAAAGAGAATCTGAATTTCTGAACTCTCTGGATCTACTAAGATAGGCCAAAAAGCTCCTTCTAACGTCTAATAAACGTAATCTTTCCTCCTCCTTGCTTGTGGGAGCAGAACAGAAGGTCAGCAAAATTATATCTTGAGGCCTATAAAAGGAGGAGGAAACTTTGGGAAGAAACCCAGTATCCGTTTTGAGCACAAGTCTATCCTCAAAAACTGACAAAAAGGGGCTCCCTAATGGAAAGCGCCTGCAATTCACTCACCCTACGGGCTGATGTGATTGCTACCAAAAATACAGTTTTTAGAGTTAAAAACTTTATTGAAGATTTCTCCAGAGGTTCAAAGGGACAAAAGGATCAAAGCTTTTAGGACCAAAGACAGATCACAAACTGGACAGGACCTGACCACCACCGGCCTGGACTTGGAAAGAGCCCTGAAAAAATCTGCTATCCACTGGAGGGGGACCTGAAGGAAAACACTAAGGGCCAAGGCCTGCCCTGAGAAACCAGATCTTCCCTCTCTGGAAGAGGGAACGGGGGAGCTGAGGCCAGGCTCCACAGTAGAGAGAGAACCATGGTCTCTTCGGCCAAAACTGGGCCACCGGAATGAGGTCTGTCCTTTCCAACCGAAATTTCTGCAGGACTGCTGGGATCGGCCTCACTGGAGGAAACACATAACAGAGATTGAACTCCTACCTGTTTGCAAAGGCATCTACACCCAAAGCCTGATCTCGCGGATTTAGGGACAAGGACCGGCTGACTTTCCTGTTTTCCTAGGAAGCAAAGAGATCGCCTCTGGCATGCCTTACCTCAAAGTGATGGTCGCAAACACCTCCTGATTGAGATACCATTTGTCATGCTTGACTGGATGCCGATTTAGGAAGTCCATTAGGGAATTCTGGGCTTCTTTCAGATGGATGGCAGATATCGAACACAAGTTTTGCTCAGCTGAAGAAAGAATGCTGTCCGCGATTGCTTGAAGAAGAGGGCTTTTTGTACCCCCGTTTGTTGATGTATGCCACCGTAGCCATATTGTCTGAACGGATCAGTAGGTACAAAAACATGAAAAGAACATCCCCACCCCGCTCGTTCTGAGGAACTCGAGTTAGGACCCGTTGATCTACCAGGTCTCCAATTAGGCCACACAGAGCCTTTTCCTTCTCCTGATCCTTGGGAAAATTGGTTATCAGATACATGGCGGGGGGACTGGAGTCTAACTCCAACCTGTATCCTTTTGCTATCAAGTCCAGAATGTACAGGTTTGAGGAGATTGAAGCCCACTAAGGGAGAAAGGTCCCCAGTCTTCCTCCCACTGGGATGCTCGAGTCATTGAGACTTGGCGGAGCCCTGAGAAGAATTGAATGAATAAGATTCCCCCCCCCCTTTACCCTTGTTCTTGTGCCCTGTCCAACGTTTCTTGGGCTAGAACATCCTTACTTTGCTGGACCTGCATTTTTTGACGAAAAACCCTCCTGGGGTAAGATCTTTTTACTCTCTCTAGAAATGCCCTCTTTTTATCTGCCGTATGCTCCAGAGCCATCTTAAGACCTGGACCATAAAGATTATCGCCTATAAAGGGCAAGGCACAGCTTGGATGCTGAGCCCCCTGCCCAGGTCTTCAACCATAAACGCCCTTCTAGCTGAATTCACCAGGGCAGACGCTCTCGCAGCTAGCTTAACTGATTCGGCTGAGGCATTCGTGAGGAAACCTACCGCTCTAAAAGCAAAGGAAAGGATTTTAAAATTTGCTGCCTGGAAGTCTCTGCCGAGAGATGCGTCTGTAACTGGATAAGCCAGCATTCCAGATTTTTGGCGACACAAGTGACCAGTAAAGCCGGCGCATAGCTAATAGAGGTAGAATCCCAGGATTCTCCTCTTATCCAGAGGATCCATATCTTCAAATGCTAAGTCTGTCTTTTTAGAGACTTTAGATAAGGGGGCATCTAACTTTGGAACTTTGTTCCATGGCTGGGATCTGTCTTCCTCAAAAGGAAATCTCCTTTAAGGTTACCAGAAAAAGTCTTCCTTTCAGGGTTTTCCCACTCCAAGCTTAAATGGTATCAACCAGGGAACTATGGCCTGGAAAGACCCTAGTTTTTTTAGCATGTTGACCCTGATACGTGAGGTGATGCTTAGACAGACATACATCCTTCTTGATCTCTAAGGTTTCATAGATAGCCTTAAGGAGGTCATCTACATCATCAAGGGCCAATTTTGTACCTGGAACCTCCTGGAGGAGCAAGCTTCACCGTTGTCATCCTCTAAGCCCGAACCTGCCTGTGAGGAAGCAAGGGACCTCGGATCCTCTTCCGGGCC
Source organism: Staurois parvus (assembly GCF_062004578.1). Taxonomy (NCBI): domain Eukaryota; kingdom Metazoa; phylum Chordata; class Amphibia; order Anura; family Ranidae; genus Staurois; species Staurois parvus. The sequence goes on from NW_028318072.1 coordinate 2,426,644, forward strand.
CTCCTCCCTTCTCAATGCTTTTGATACCGCAGTACCCACAGACTGGGTCCAAGGCCCCAGTGGCATCTGCATTCTATCCAGCAGGGATCTAAATTACTGAAATATAGTTGTCATGTCATCCTTAATGGAGGTGAGTACCCTATGGCAGGCTGTAACTGACTCATCCTTAGACTATCCACACAATTGCAGCATAAGGGCTTTTCCCAAGCTGAATCCAATTTTGCTGCACAAACTGCACACTTCCTTTTAGGGGCCTGATTCTGTGTCTTGTCCTGGGTTTTAACAAGCAGAAAACGCAATACATAAGTTAATCAGCCTGGGCTCCTCATCCAAACACCACTGTGCTGGGGGAAAACGGAAGTGTGCCCCACCGTCACCTGAGACTCAGAGACTGGGAGAAAAGACCACCCCCAGGAATCGGCAAGAAGGAGCCACAAGCCTACCTGAGAGGAGCCGGTGCCTGAGGAGCCAGGGTATTCCTGCTGGGGAAGGGGGTGCCAGCGCCTTCCATCGTGTCCCTTGTGGTGTGGTTGCCACAGCATCTGCTGGGTCTCTCACACTGCACCAGCCGCCGGAGCCTGTTGTCTGTGGAGACTGGAACCATGAGTCTCCCGGCGACCGGAACTTCCGGTTAACCAGCTTGGAGCGCAGCTGCTCCGCCTCCCAGAAGTCGCGGCTGCACGCCCGCCCAGCAGTCAAGGAAGCTGACTCTGCCCTCGGCAGTAGCACTGGACATCATCGGTGGTCCTCCTCCTTTGAGGACTGGAAGGCCACCAGGAGAGCAGCCCCACTCCTCTGCAGACATGGAGGGATCGCGCCAGGCAAAGGGGAGGTACTGTACCAAAAACAGGAGCCACCAGCACCACCCTTGAGCCTAGCGATCCAATACAGGTTCCTTTGAACATGTACCTGTCCTTCCGGAGGAAACCCTAATACTGAAAAGGGAGGCCTGGAGGTCCACCTTTTAAGATTCAGGGCTTGCATGTTTCTTGTCCCGGAGGGAGGAGCTCTACGTCAAGGGGCTGCCCTGGAAGATGTTTTGAGAAAAGTTGATCAAAGATTGCAACGAATGGTGGTTAAACAACCTTAATCAACTTCCAGACAAATTCAAGCTGACCTTCAGGCACAGGGTACAACTGTGTCAGCTCGCACTATACGTCCCAATCTGAATGAAAAGGGACGCTATGGTAAGAGACCCAGGAGGACCCCACTGCTGACACAGAAACCTAAAAAGGCCAGATTGGAGTTTGCCAAAACTTAACTAATGAAGCTAAAATCCTTTTGGGAGAATGTGTGCTGTGGACAGATGAAACAAAATTACAGCTTTTTGGTAAAGCCCATCATTCTACTGTTTTCAGAAAAAGAAATGAGTCCCTTAAAGAAAGGTGGAGGTTCACTGATGTTTTGGGGTTGCTTTACTGCTTCAGGCACTTGGATGTCTTGACCGTGTGCATGGCATTTTGAAATCTGAAGACTACCAAAGAATTCTGGGGTGCAATGTAGGGACCAGTGTCAGAAAGTTGGGTTTCTGTCAGAGTTCATGGGTCTTACAGCAGAACAATGACCCAAAGCACTTGTCAAAAAGCACCCAGAAATGGTTTCAGACAAAGCACTGGAGAGTACTGAACAGGCTAGCAATGAGTCCAGATTTCAATCCCATAGAACACCTGTAGAGAGAGGTAAAGCAGTTGGGAAAAGGAACCCTTCCAATCTGAGAGACCTAGAGCAGTTGGCTAAAGAAGAGTGTTCCACAATTCCAGTAGAGAGGTGTAAGAAACTCACTGATGCTTACAGGAAGCAATTTCAGTTATTTTTTCCAAGGGGTGTGCTATCAAATGTTAACCGCTTCCCGATCACCCTCTAGCAGATATACTGTTACAGGGCAGCAGGAGTGTGCAAAATCACTTGTGTGTGTGTGTATATATACACACATCATTTTGTGTTCCTGGGTAGGGGGCGCGCGCAAGCCCTACCCGCGCTGACACTTGCGGGTCCCGGCCGGTGATTCCCCGCCTGCGCCCGGTGATTACCAAGTATCTCCGATGGGGAGGAGGACTGCTTTGTTTACTAACAGTCCTCCTCCCTGTCAGCTCTACACACCCATCCAGAGCAATGTGATTACCATAAAACCCACACACACTGCCTTCTCTGTAAAACACTCCCAGCACACAATTAACCCTTTGATCGCCCCTGGTGTTAACCCCTTCCTGCCCAGTGCCATTAGTACAGTCAGTGCCTTTTTTTTTTTTTTTCTTTTTTTTTTTTTTATCGCACTGATCACTTTGGCGTAAATTTTGACAATTTTTTTCTTTTCTTCATTTTTACTGGATCTTTAATATCAAAGGTCAAATATATATATTATATTTTCTCAATTGTCCCTTTTTTTTTTTTCTTTTTTTTTTTTTCTTTTTTTTTTTCTTTTTTATAGCACAACAAATAAAAAATGCACAGACAAATACCACTGAAAGCTCAATTTGTGGGGGAAAAAAAGGATGTAAATTTCATTTGGGTGCAGCGTTGCATGACCACGCAATTGTCAAAGTATCGCAGCGCCGCAATGCAAAAAATGGGCTGGTCAGGAAGGGGGGTGGGGGGGTAGTAAATCCTCAGGAGGGCAAGTGGTTAAATTGAGGGTGTCAATAATTTTGGCCAGTCCATTTGTGGGGTTTTCATGGAATGTGTCAGATTTGGCTTTTTGTCTCTCCACGTTGTGTCATACCAATACAAACAAAAGAAATAAACATGAGAATTCCTAAACATTTTTCATTGCAACAATTTTCTGGGCAAAGTGGTGCATTATCTGACAGAAATGTAGGGGTGCCAATGTTTGTGGACACCTGAGTATTGCACCACAAAATAAAAAAAAAAGTATATTGTAGGTGTATCACCAAATGCAGGTTAACCTGCATTGTAGTAAGACAGCCTATTTAGTGTGAATGTGTGGTCAGTGATCCTAAAATTATGGCTGATCAGTGTATCTGGAATCTGTTTTGCTTAAAGTAAACCTAAAGTCTAAAGTTAAACGATGCACATTTACATGGGAGGCCCCACAACATAGTCAAAAATGCAATATATTGTGCTAGACAATGAAATCTAATTCGGTCCCTAGCCTCACAACAAACCCATGTGCCTTCTGCTTTCCAGATGCATCTTGGGAAGCTAGTCTGTCTAGCCCCTCCCGCCCTTCGCATCACAGAAAACAATCTTATTAACTGCATCCCTTAGGCTACGTTCACACTAGCGTTGTGTGCAGGTGGCAGAGAGGCTTTTGGGAAGCGTTTTTACCGCTTCCCAAACGCTTCGGACAATTCTGTACATTGCAGCACATGGTGCTGTTCTAACGGGAGCGTTAGCGTCGCGTTGCGGCAAAACGGACGCCTCTGGTCGAGTTAGGAGGCGTTGAAGCCTCCTATTCTAGTCTATGGTGCCGCTCCGCAAACGCCCGGCCGGTATTTGCGGTGTGGTTACGACGCGTTTGCGGAGCAGTAAGGGCTCGTTCACACTTGACTGTTTTATCAACGCTTGCCAAACGCCCCTATAGCGTTTGGCAAGCGTTGGTCCGGCGTTTGCAGAGCGTTTTTTAACGCTCCACAAACGCCGCATGCGCGGTTTAGCAGCGGTTGCTAGGCGTTTGCTGAGCGTTAAAAACGCCCCACAAACACCTAGAATGAAGTTTGAATGGTGTTACCGCTCCGCAAATGCCCCGCAACTGCGTTGCAACCACACCACAAACGCCGGCTGGGCGTTTGCGGACCGGCACCATAGACTAGAATAGGAGACTTCAACTCCTCCTGACTCGACCAGAGGCATCCGTTTTGACGCAACGCTAACGCTCCCGTTAGAATCGCGCAATATGCAGAATTGTCCGAGGCGTTTGAGAAGTGGTAAAAACGCTTCCCAAATGCCTCTCTTCCGCCTGCACACAACGCTACTGTGAACGTAGCCTTACTCCATCTGGTGCCGTTTTTTTTTTTTTTTTTTTTTGTCTGTTTTACAGAAATGTTTTCTGTATAATCCAGAGCAAAGGGATTAATACAGTATGTTGTCAGTAATTAAGCAAGCAGTAGAAATGGCATTTTTCAGAACTATGGCTTTACTATAATGCACATTTGTACATTTTTGCTTTTTCTGGGCCCTGCTCCATTTTCAAACGCTCATCATACTGGAAGGGAAAGGACCTTTTTTCTGGTTGCCTAAATTGAAACCATGAATTTTTTGAAGTTGGAAAATGTATTCCTTTTTGAAACTGTTTGGAAATGACATCTTAGTACTCCAGTATGAGCTGGTACATGACAGTCCAGGGAGTTTTCTGGTTTGCTTTCACTACATTGCAGGAGCTAGATCATTCCATGGTGCATACAGTCATGTGAAAAAGTTTGTACTCCCTTATGGAAATTGACTGTTCAACATATTAAAAACAGGCTACCTGTAGATCCTCATAATGCAAACTTTGTCTCCTGACAGCGTGTGTTTCCCTTTGTTTCGGCAATGGTGAGCAATGGGTCTCTGACATACGATCACAGCAGAGATGGCCGTCTTACTGAAATCGGAGGTTGTACAGCCATGGTGCGAAATCTCAACCATGACACTTTTCTGGTCATCCGTTACGTCAAACGCAGACTCACAGTAAGAATTTTCCAGTCTCTGAGGAGTGTTTTTCATTCTTTGTTTTTTGCTGTTCCTGTTCTGTGCCACTTCCCTAGTTTTCTTATCTTGCTTGTCTTGTTTTTCTTTCTTTTTTTTTCCCCCCCTCCTCCTACCCCTTTTTTCTTTTTTCCCTGTCCACCTCATTTTAAACTTTATTCTTTATACGCATAGTATATTCATGAATTACGGGGAGGTAATGAGACTTTTAGTGGCTTGGGAACTCTATTTTCTATATTTTCCAGTCAGAGGTAAAATCAGCCAAATATTATCCTGTTCTACCATGGACTCTGAGTTTCAGTCCTTTTTGAACAAGCATTAATATCACATAACAACCATTTTCTGTATGTATACTTTCCTGTCGTACAGCTCACGACAATGATATTTTGCTTCTAGTTAGATCCTGATCAGGAGTCAGCAAAAGCCCCAGTCATATAGTCTGACACCTGGGAGTTTGGGTGCTACCCACCTTTGCACTTTCAAGCATGTCCCCTTTTAGATTCTACAAAATCTTTAAAGACTAACTTCACCTTCCTGAACATGTTACACCTATAAATTGGGTGTATTCCACATGATAGCAGGCGGGGAATCTTCTCTCCACACCTTTTGTCACAATTTGAAAATGGTGTGGCAGTGCAGGGCTTCAGCCACACAACCGCATTATTCATTCAGAGCTCCATGAATGAATAGACTACAAGAGCTGTCTGCCATTGCGGCAGATGACTTTTAGTTCTCAGTGAACTGAGCGCTTTCGTAGTTATTTGATCATCCTGCAGTTCAGTATCTATTCTATAAATGGACTACAGTCTTCCATTGCGGTAGACAGCTTTTATTGGCAAACTGTGAGGGTGCTGATGAGCGCTCTTATAGTTCATTAATCTGCCCGCAGTTCAGTAATCCGTATGGGATGACAGCAGTTTCAGAGTCTTCAAGATCATGGCATTACACCTTTTGATCTGCTGATCACGGGTGTGATGCTCTGCAGGTTCCTTTTGGTAAAAAAATAAATGCACTTTTTTTTTTTATTAAACTCGCAGGGGAAGTAAAAACCCATAATGGACACAGCCAGCACAGATATATCATCAGCAGATTTAAGTCTCTAGCATGTGGAAAAGAGAGAAATACTGTATCCATTTTAGGAGGCCTATCCATTTCATTAGTGTATAGTAAATAGAAATGCATTCAGTACCAGGCTCCTTGAATGTATAAATGCTGCAGTATACACAGGTTACATCACCAGAGTTATCCTCCAAAGTCATTCTGTTAAGAAATGGAAGGTCTTATTGGTTTGGGGGCTTGTATGAGGAAACGTAGATATTTTAAAACCTACTGTGGTTTAATATATTTTAAAATCTAGTGTTTTCTAATTTTGGAAAGGTGTCTTATCTATCTAGAAAAAGGTCTAAAAAAATTCAGAGTTGGTTTCTGCAGATTTAATGTATAATTACAGATAACAGCTGCTATATCTGTATCTCTCATTTTGTCTTCTGAAGAGTTTGCTGTGTTATTTATACTGTATGTTTTAACGAGTGGGTGCTCAGCATTTCCCCGTTTTTTGTCAAGCTGGCCCTCAACCATCAAACGCACTGATTTAGAAAAGGCAGTGGAGCGATTTGATAATGTTAATGAAAGGCCAGGTATCTCCTTTTTGAAGTTTTAGTTTAAAGTTTCTTTTGCTTGGATTAGTTGTGTTGGCTAGTGGGGCTATGGAGAATTTTTTGTAATGAAACTGCTGAAGTTTCTGTTAAAAAGAATACATTGTACACGGCTTATCTTCAGGTATGACAGTACAGTACATCAGTCTTGCTAAATTCTTAAGATTCTTTTTCATTACCTGCCTCCTTCATTTCACTAAGTCCCTCCACTCTCCACTCTGCACCTCACTTGCAGGTCATGCTAGATATTGATGGAAAACAAGAATGGAGAGATTGTGTGGATGTACCTGGCGTGCGTTTGCCCCGTGGATATTACTTTGGCACATCTGCTGTTACTGGGGATCTTTCAGGTACAGTATGCGCCTAATAGCCTTATGGGCAGTGGTGACCCATGTGTGTTTTGTGTCATATATGTTTAACCATTTCAGTACCGGGCAGTTTTATCCCCTTCCTGCCCAGGCCAGTTTTTAGCACTCTCGCACTTTGAATGACAATTCCGCAGGCATGCAGTGCTGTACCCAAACTAACTTTTTTTGATTTTGTTCACACAACTAGAGCTTTCTTTTGGTGATATTTAATCATCATTGACTTTTTTAATTTTTTGCTAAATTAATGAAAAAAAGAGACCATTTTGGAAAAAAAAACCCACATTTTTCTTCGTTTTTATTTTACAAAATTTAAAAAAAAAATTATTTTTTTTTATTCTGTAGGAAAATTATAGAGTCCACAAACAATGGTGTGTGTATATGCGTGTGTGTAAAAAAAAAAAAAAAAAAAAAAAAAAAAAAAAAATAAATTACACACAGACACACTTGTGAAACTCTAAAAATTAGAATATCGTGCAAAAGTTCATTTATTTCAGTAATGCAACTTAAAAGGTGAAACTAATATGAGATAGACTCATTACATGCAAAGCAAGATAGTTCAAACCGTGATTTGTCATAATTGTGATCATTATGGCTTACAGCTCATGAAGACCCCACAATCTCAGAAAATTAGAATATTACATGCAATCAATAAAACAAGGATTGTATATAGAACAATGTCGGACCTCTGAAAAGTATAAGCATACATATGTACTTGGTCTGGGCCCCTTTTGCAGCAATTACTGCTTCAATGTGGCATGAAAGCTATCAGCCTGTGACACTGCTGAGGTGTTATGGAAGACCAGGATGCTTCAATAGCGGCCTTCAGCTCTTCTGCATTGTTCGGTCTCATGTCTCTCATCTTTCTCTTGGCAATGCCACATAGATTCTCTATGGGGTTCAGGTCAGGTGAGTTTGCTGGCCAATCAAGCACAGTAATCCCACGGTCATTGAACCAGGTTTTGGTGCTTTTGGCAGTGTGGGCAGGTGCCAAGTACTTCTGGAAAATGAAGTCAGCATCCCCATAAAGCTTGTCTGCGGAAGGACGCATGAAGTGCTCCAAAATCTCCTGGTAGATGGCTGCGTTGACCCTGGACTTAATGAAGCACAGTGGACCAACACCAGCAGATGACATGGCTCCCCAAATCAACACAGACTGGAAACATCACGCTGGACTTCAAGAATCTTGCAGTGTGTGCCTCTCCATTCTTCCTCCATACTCTAGGTCCTTGGTTTCCAAATGAGATGCAAAAGTTGCTCTCATCAGAAAAGAGGACTTTGGACCACTGAGCAACAGACCAGGTCTGTTTTTCTTTAGCCCAGGTAAGACGCTTCTGACATTTTTTTTGTTGTTCAGGAGCGGCTTGACAAGAGGAATACGACATTTGAAGCCCATGTCCAGGATCCGTCTGTGTGTGGTGGCTCTTGATGCACTGACTCCAGCCTCAGTCCACTCCTTGTGAAAGTCCCCAACGCTTTTTTGAATGGCCTTTTCCTGACAATCCTCTCCAGGCTGCGGTCATGCCTGCTGCTTGTGCACCTTTTTCTTCCACACAACTTTCTATTAATGTGCTTTGATGCAGCACATTGGGAACATCCAACTTCTTTTGCAATTACCTTTTTTGAGGCTTTCCCTCCTGATGGAGGGTGTCAATGATGGTTTTCTGCACAACTGTCAGGTCAGCAGTGTTTCCCATGATTGTGATTCCTATTGAACCAGACTGAGAGACCATTTAAAGGCTCAGGAACCCTTTGCAGGTGTTCTGGCTTAATTAGCTGATTAGAGTGGGACACTTTGAGCCGAGAATATTGCACCTTTTCACAATATTGGAGTGGAGGAACTTGACTGGCCCACATAGGGTTCTGATCTCAACCCGATAGAACACCTTTTGGGATGAATTAGAGCTAAGACTGCGAGCCAGGCCTTCTCATCCGACATCAGTGCCTGACCTCACAAATGCTCTTCTGGAAGAATGGTCAAACATTCCCATAGACACACTCCTAAACCTTGTGGATTGCCTTCCCAGAAGAGTTTAAGCTGTTTTTAGCTGCAAAGGATGGGCCAACTCAATATTGTACCCTACGGACTAAGACTGGGATGCCATTTAAAGCTCATGTAAAGGCATGCATCCCAATACTTTTGGCGTGTGTGTTAAAAAAGTATATTTTTTTTATATGTAATTGTTTTCAACTTTTTATTTAATATCATGAATTTAAATGATTATGAATTTAAAAAATACAAATAAAAGCAGATTTTTTTTTTTTTTTTTCTGTGATCTCTTACATAGTGTAAAACCCAGCGATCACATACTACCAAAGAAAACTCTATTTGTGGCAAAAAAATTACAAGCATTTCATTGGTGTACAGTTTTGCATGGCTGCGCAATTGTCAGTTATAGTAACGCAGCGCCATATAGCAAAATATAACCTGGTCATGAAGGAGGTAAATCTTGCTTAGGTCAAGTGGCCAGATTAGAAGAAAAGAAAATGCAGTACCCTGTGTTATGACAAGTAAATGGATACCCAACATGTCATGCTTTAAAGTTATGTGCGCTCATGGAATGGTGCCAAACTGCGGTACCAAAAAATCTCCATGGGTGAGGCTCTTAAAATTTCTACAGGTTACCAATTTAAAATTACAGTGGAGGTCTAGTGCTAGAATTATTGCTCTTGCTCAGACATTCATGTGTGGTTTGAGCACTGTTGACATATGTGGGTGTGGCCTATGTATGTGTTCACTGCGTGCGAGTATGGGGGGGTGGCGGGGGCATGTTTTTAAAGCCTCCTTCCCTTGTTTTTGATCACTTTTATTCCTATCACAAAGAATGTAAACCTCCCTTGTGATAGAAGAAAACAGTGACCGGTCCTCTTTATGTAGAGCTCTGGGGTCAATAAGACCCCACATCTCTCCTATACAATGTAAAGCATTCGAGGGAAAAAAAAGGACTTGTTTACATTACGCCGAAAGTGACGTAATGACAGCGTTCCGCTCCTCCAAGGGCATAGAAATGAGTAGAGGCCATGCACAGCTGCCGGGATCGTTGGATGGGTTCTCGGGCTTACTGATCGCTCAGGTAAGCCTGAGAACCACCGGAAGGCCGGGGGGGGGGGGCGCGCTTATCGCTGCTTCTAAAAGCAGGGAATCCACAGCTCAGAACACTTTTATGTAAGGGGAATCGCTGACTGAAAAAATAATACCGCGGCTATTTTCGGGCACCTGTATCGGCTCCTATTTTCATATTGGCTATAGGCCGATAGGGGTATTTTTATTATTATTATGAGAATATTATTATAATTTTTTTTCCTTTTTTTTTTTTTTTTTTTTTTTTTTTTTTTTTTTTTTTTTTCCTTGAGCGTGAACTTTTTCTATAGCTTTTAAATATGTTGTGAATGCTGTGTTCACTAGTCAGCATTGGGTCTGTTAATGTTTGATAAAAATTAAGGTGTCACAGCCAAGACAGGCACTTAACCTGCACATTTAAAAACCATTTAGCAGGTTCCCTTTTCAAACCATAGTATCTTGCAGCTTCTCTCATGTTGTTATATCTTGTATCTGAATCTTTTACACAGATAACCACGACATTATATCAATGAAATTGTACCAGATCACTGTGGAGCGTACCCCTGCAGAGGAGAAGATGGACAAAGAAGTTTTCATCCCCAGTGTGGACAACATGAAGTTACCAGGAGGTGACCACAAAATTCACTTGCTTTCTTTGCCATATTTCTTTTGTGTGATTGTTCTAACAATCCATGTATCTTCCTCTTATCCATTTCAGTTGATGATCCCTCGGAGTCTATGAGCAATTTTGCCATCTTCCTCATTGTCTTTTTTTCTCTGCTTGGTCTGGTCTTCGCCGGTGTCATCTTGCTCATTGTATACAACAAGTGGCAGGAAAGAAGTCGAAAACATTTCTACTGAGCATGTGATTCGGATTCTCAGAGCACTGCTAGGACCTGCAGACAGAGGTCTGTGAGGGAGTCATTCTGTGAATGAGCCAGAATGTTATCTTTTTAACCTGTGGCAACAGAAGTAGCCAAATGTGCTGCCTGTACATATATTATTTTTTCTTTTTTTGTTTGTTTGACACTGGTTTTATGTTTTTTAAGCTGCTACTCAACTCGGTTTGTATATCCTTGCAGTTTTTATGTTTTGTCTAAGTGTACCTGTCACACTTACACCTTCTAATCCTCATTTTGTGACCATTCTGAGAAGACAGCCTGTCCCTTTACTGCATACTTGTGCCACTGCTGAAATAGAATACGTGAATGGGCAATGTTTTTGGTACTGGTGACTGCTAGAAATCCATCTATATTTTTTTGGTGAGTTACCTTCTCAATAGGGATAGGCTGGTAACTAGTCTACGGAATAACTGTCTTCACTGTTTGGCAGAGACAGGACCTCTAAGAACAATCATAAGAATGCACTGGGTAGGTGTTTATTCTTGCTCTATATAATAATTTTCCCATTGATTTTCCATTAGTCTATGCACACGCCGCAGTTGCGTTTTACAAACATCTTTAGGAATGGATGCCTGCTGTGCTCCATGTCGTTCTACATGGCGCTATTGTTGCTGTTATTCTACATCTTTAAACACCAGACTTTTCCATTGCACGCGTCCAGTGAAGCAAGTTCCACCTCTTTTGCAGGATACTTGGTCATTATTGCAAAGGTAAACTAGAAAACCTATGAAATGTGATTCATCAGGACTTCACAAAGCTATATATGCTCAGAATATATTTTTAATTATTTTAGTTTAAATGGCTGGACAGGAAAGTTGAAACTATCAAAAGACAACCATTTGGTCTACACAGCTTTATATTTATCCGCTGGGAACTGCTATCTGACCTCACAACTGCAACATATTCTACCATTTAAACTTTGTCACTTTTATGCAGGGGTAGAAATCACTTCTGGGGTTATACAGATAAAACTGGGCAATTATTTTGATATCTGTTCCTGTTGTAAACAAAAACACCAGCACAAGTGAACTTTTGTTTCTGAACAGTTTTGAGAAATGTATCCAGTGGCTTTGCCCTACTGCTATCCAATCCAGAAAACTCGGTTACATATCAAAAGGCTTTCAAAGTTTACAGAGATAAAAAGCCAATTGATTGTCTTCATTTAAATATCGGTCCACCCCTAGGTGTTTTGGGTAAATGCTATAGGGTTTTGATGATGATGGTTTTTGTGAACCAGACCTTTTAGCCATGTGATTATTTTAACTGATTGTCATGTTTTGCTGTATGAATTGCTGTTTAGTGCCTGTATATCGCTTGGAGGTGACTCTCAAGCTGTACCTGATGTGCATGAGAAGTTCTGGTCCTGCCAGCACATTTGCTTATATACCTCGCTTGCTTTCTGTCACATGCATGTTAGCATTTGCATATATCTGCCCCCTTTATCCTTAATTTTTTTTTTTTTTGAGTGAATGTTCACTATGTTAATTTTTTGGAATCATCCTGGAGTGGTCCTTTTAAGCAGTCCGAGAAACCTGTTCCAAGTCCTAAAATTGTATAATTTGACAGAACATCTCCCTACTGTTCTGTTCGTTCCTTCCTTCTTAGTAGAAGAGGGAAGGTTAAAAGAACCAGAAGTGTGTGCTACTTTTCGTTATGAATGGGTCCTAGTGCTCAGTATTCAAGTGAGGATTCATAAGCTGGTCTTAGCTGGGCACATATCTGCCTTACTGTGGCTAGTTCAAAGCTTAACTCCAGGCAAAAAAAAAATGTGGTAAAAAACAAAACAACTTTAAACTGATGTTCCAAATTTTTCTTGCTTCTGGGTTGCTTTTATCTCCTAAACATCAGCAATAAGCGAGATCAGGCTCTAGTGCAGTACACATGTACTTCCAACAGGAGAGAGCAGAGGGATAACTCAATGTGCTGCTGCTCCTTCACTGTCCAATCAGCAGGCTGAGATGTCTTGACCTAGCTATGATTCTGCTGCATTGGAGGTCATGTATCTGGCTGTGTTGTCTGGATTACAAGACTGGCTGACTGTTTTTGTTAGGTAAAATAGTTCCCATATATTTAAGCTGCTTGACTGGATTTCAGCATTATGGGCTTGTTTATACATCGTCCTCTTGAGCAATCTGTGGTGGATTGCATTTTAGAGGATGGTTGACAGGTGGTGAGTAGGTGTTTTATGTTTCCTCCTCAACACTTGTTTTACCCCCAAAATCCAAACAACTGGTAGTTATACACAGTTGCAGTGCAGCCTTATTCAATTGAATAGGCCATATTTGTTGGGTAGTACTGCCTTTCCAAACTGGATGGTGGGGAAGGGGGGGGTGACTTCCCACGTGGTGAAGATGGCCCTCTGTACAGGTGTGTGTGTGTGTGTGTCCCCCTTAATCTGTATGTCTACTCTGTATACTGACACAGTAGGAATAAACAACGCTTCCAGGAGTGGCAGGAGGTCACTGTGGCTTTCTAAGGCAGACCTGTGCAAAAATATACATGCACTTCATTAAACCTAATGTGTTTAAAAGGCTTTACATTTCTGTTTAGTATGACTTGTGAAACATCATTTCTCATGCAATAATCACAAGCAGCATGGTCTGTAATAGTTCCAATACTTTTGGACTACAACCACCTTAATTATTGGGTTACTTACTAATGTGTTTATGGAGCACTTCATTATGGAATCCCAGAAGAGCACAAAGATATTATGATGCATTACAGTCAAACTGTACAATCTCCTTTTAAGCTCTACCAACCATATTTAAAGTAGTGCAAGGGCCTGACTGAGAAACCGGGATTACAGTAAATCTGTTATTGTGTGATCAGCCAAAAGATATTTGCCATTTACTTGTTTGTGGTTGGGAAGGCACACATCTGATCTCTAGATTTAAACAGAATCTGAGGCAATAAACAATTTGTTTGTTAGAACAGTGATGAATACCAGGTATTGAGACTGTGACAGTCTGAGTATAAAATGTCTCTATACTACTACAGTAATGTCTGTAACAGCTGGTTATAGCGGCAGGGCCTTTCGTTACAGCCTTTTCCTACACACAAGGTCTGACTAGTCATTCTACCATGAAATGCAGTAGGGAGAATTCTTTATAGTAGGATAATATCCCCAAAGCCAGGTTCGTCATACATATGCTGATTGCTAGTACTCTGTCCAGCCCATTGTTTTATTACTTTTTTTTAAAATGTGTGCTGCTTTTTGCCCATTTGTTACTTGTTCTGTATTTCTACAAATACCTTGTGTAATTGTCTTATGCCAATACATTACTATACAACAATGGAAGATTACTTTTGGAATAATGCTTCAATTATTGACTTTCTGTTACATATGGGTGCGTACCACTTTGCTGCAAGTTGGGTGATGCCCAAACCTCCAAGGCTGCAGCTAATCTATTCTACTACCCTGTAGACTGCACCTTTTGGGTTTGTGCATTGTAAACACAGAAGCCAACCTTGCATACACAGATGGTTCACGTCCATTTCTGGCTCAGGGAGAATATCCATCCGGGTGTAGCACTGAACTTTTAAACTGTGAATGTGTCTTCTGCTGCCTACATCTCAAACCTGCCTGTGTATTTCAATAAACCATCTTCCAGCAATAGCAATTACTGTGGGTGTTTTTTTTTTTTTTCTTAATTTCTTTGCAAGAATCCCTCATTACAGGTGAAAAGTAGTTTATCTGAACATTGGGATATATTTACATACACCACAATACCAATATATGTTTAATGGTCACAACGGGCCTTATGAAAAGGCAGCTCCTCTCCCTATGTCTTCTCTGGCAGATTTTGAAAGTAAACAAACAAATGGTGTTTGAGGGCTGAATTTGGGGCTCATTTTGTGAGGATGAATTGACAGTACCTGTTACAGAAGTGAGGGATGGCTCTTTTACTGCTTAAGAATATACATAAATACAGCAGGCAAAATAAGTATTGAACATGTCCCCTTTTTTTTCTCATTAAAAATATTTCTAAAGATGCTATTGACATGAAATTTTCACCACATCTGTAAAAACCCATGCAATCCATACATACAAAGATAAAACAAATAAGTTGAGAAATTAAGTTGTGTAATAAAATGGAATAACACAGGGGAAAAAAGTATTGAACATGCTAAATGAAATTTATTTATTACTTCCTTCAAAATTCTTTGTTAATAATGACCGCTTCAAGACCCCTCCTGTATAGAAATGTCCACCCTAGTTTTATCTTCATCATCCTGGTAGATGGCAGCAGATTTTTATCAAGAATGTCTTGGTACATTTTTCCATTCATCCTTCCTTCAGTGACATGAAGGTTGCCAATACCGTATGCTGAAAAACAGCCCCACACCCTGATGTTCCCATCTCCAGACTTCACTGTTGGGATGGTGTTTTTGGGGTGATGTGCAGTGCCATTTGACCTCCAAACGTGGTGTGTAGTATGGCATCCAAAGAGTTAAATTTTGGTCTCATGTCACCAGATTCTATTCTCCCAGTATTTCACAGGCTTGTCTAAATGTTGTGCAGCAAACTTTTAAACGAGCTTCAAAATGTTTTTTTCTTCGGCAATGGAGTCATGCGGGTGAGTGCGCATACAGGCCATGGCGGTTAAGTGCATTACTTATTGTTTTCTTTGAAACATTTGTACCTGCTAATTCCAGGTTTTTCTAAAGCTCTCCATAAGTGGTCCTTGGCTCTTGAACAACTCTTCTGATAATTCTTTTCACTCCTGTCATAAATCTTGTGGGGAGCATCTGATCGTGGTCGGTTTATGGTGAAATGGTTTTTTTCCACATCTGGATTATGGCCCCAACAGTGCTCACTGGAACATTCAGAAGTTTAGAAATCTTTCTGTAACCAATGTCATCAGTATGTTTTGCAACAATAAGGTTGGAAAGTTCTTGAGCGAGCGATTTGCTTTTACCCGTCATAAGTGACACCTTAATAATGAGACACCTTTTTATAGGCCATCAGTTGAGACTGAACCATCTGATTTTGAATTGCACTGATAAAGGGTAGGATTGCTTTCTAATTACTGTCTTTCCATGCCTTTTTGCACCTCCCTTTCTTCATGTGTTCAATACTTTTTCCCTGTGTCATTCTGTTTTATTACACATAACGTAATGACTGAACTTATTTGTTTTGGTTTTTTGTATGTATGGATTGCCTGGCTGCTAAATAATAGCTCCAACAAAATAAAGGAGAGACATAGCTGAATAAAATGTCCATGAGTCCATATATGTAAAATCAATTTGTAATAAAGATTCTTCCATGATTCATGTGTTTTTCTTCTTGTGCTGATATCCCAAACACCATCAAATAAAATAGTGCACATAACATATAGTGCCACCTCAGTGTTCACAGAACTCACCTCAGAGCACATGGAAATGCGCTTTATGATATCAAACAAAAGGATTCTTCACTTTTTCAATCCACAGCCATGTGATAGCAATCAAACACATTTGAGTTTTCAATAGATTGTCATCCAGAGCCAGGGATTGGTCCCTTTAAGGGTGATGGAGGTCACCCATTCCTATCCTTATAAGGGAGCCTCCCATGGTGCAGTTTATACTAATATAAAAATTTATTAAGAAGCAGTAATACACTCACATGTAGTAAATGAAGAAAATGCCATAAAATCATCAGATGCAGGCTTCGCTTGTCAGCTGAACTCACTATTCATGTCTGGCCAGAGCCAAGCTCCTCATTAGGGGCTTGGCTCTGGCCAGACCTGAATAGTGAGTTCAGCTGCCAAATGAAACCTGCATCTGATGATTTTATGGCATTTTATTCATTTACTACATGTGAGTGCATTACTGCTTCTTAATAATTTTTTTTTTTTTCCCCATAAAGTTTATTAGGGAAATACAAAACATAACATACAGTTGGTACAAAAAGTAAAAGGGGAGAGGGAATGGAAGGCAGACATAAAGTCAGAAAACATAAGCCATACAAAAGAAGGGTATCATGAGCTTTTGACATGGACAATCATCACAGGTCATACAGAATAATAATAAAAGTGGTAGTAAGCGGATAAGAGGTAACGAACAACCATTATACACAGGCAGGCATAGAATACTTGAGCACCATAAAAAGGGCATCTGAGGGTCTCAAAACAAATACAGGCATTTATTGCCCCATGGGTCCGGATAGGAGGACAAGTGCAAAAAAAGGGGACACTGGACAAACTGTGGGATAAAAGGGGGCTGCGGTGTGGGATGTAGGCTCGGATTACCCGTGTGCAGGAGGAAGACTATAGAAAAACCATAGGCTCGTATGGTGCTGTCTCTGTATGAGTATGCAACACCAAAGGGCAATGTGAAAAGGACAGGAGGAGAAGGGAGAGAGAAAAAAAAAAAGGAGGGGGGGGATTAATAATTTATGACCATTGTGAACAGACTATGAGCGTGGAAATGTGTCAATCGGGTATAGTGGACTAAAAGGTATCACGCTTCAACCTACAAAGAAAGGGGGAAGGAGATGTCGGAATGTCTTAAAGAGTAAGAAGTGAAGGAAGGGATTTGGTTAGGAAATGTTCGGCACTGGATCAGGTGGAATGGCCCATAAGGGAACGAAATTCAGATGTTGTTTGGAAGTGAATCCAATAAGCCCAGGTATGGGAGAATTTGGTCGGGGTATCTTGTGACAAAGCAATCAGTTCTTCCATCTCTGCCACTTTTCCCAGACCTATGAGCCAATCTCGTATGGAAGGAGTGTGGGTGGAGCCCCATAGTACCGGTAGGCAAAGTTTAGCCGTGTTGATCATATGCATAGCCAGAAATTTAAAATTAAGGCGTCTGGGGAGAGAGGAGTGGTGAAGAAGAAATTGAGCTGGAGAAAAGTCGAGGGATAAGGTGGATACAGATACGGCAATCCGATGAACCTCTCGCCAGAGGGGCTGAATAATCGGACAAGACCACCAAATATGGAGAAGTGACCCGTCGGGTGTCCCACATCTCCAACATTTGTTAGGCTGGGAAGGATTGTAGCAATGAATTCTAGAAGGGGTGCAATAACAACGGGAGGCCAATTTGTAGCCATTTTCTTGCATTGAAACATCGAGCAAGCATTTATGAGCGTAAGAAAATATTAGGTCCCAGTCTGAGGAGGTCTATTTCCAGGTCTCTGCCTCATGCTCGACATGATGGAAGGGAGCCATGGTTCCCACCGCCAACCAAGAGGAGGTACACTACTGAAATCAGATGCCTCTGGGGTTCAGTTTTAGAACAAATGAATTCAAAGGGGGTAAGAGGACGAGTCCAATTTTGACATGGTTCATGTGTTTGAAGAAAATGTCTAATTTGGAGGTAAGCCCAAAAGGGAAAAGTGCGATCCATCATGCTACCTACCAACGTAAATTTTTATATTAGTATATACTGCACCATGGGAGTGTCCTTTGTTCCCTTTTAAGGATAGGAATGTTTGACCTCCATCACACATTCTATTATCAAGCAGCGCTACATCACTTCTTTATTTTTAATTTGCTTTACTATTGTGGGAACACAATTTGATGTTAGCAGCAGCCACTATCATCACACTATTTTTATTTTCCTTTCTGCTTGTGTGCGGGTTTTTTTCCCCTCTCATTATTGAGGTAGTGCTGGGGTTTCACTCCTATATGGGTTGTTACTGACGTGGTGAAAATTTCCAATAGCACTTTTAGAAATATATTTACAGAGGAAAAATGGTGACATGTTCAATACTTATTTTACTCACTGTATATCCATAGCCCGGGCAATACCTTTTTTGCGGCTTTTTATTTTCTCTTCAATCAAAAATCCTGCTATACCACTGCTTGAGCTGGTCTGTACATTACAGCTATCCAGAACATCCCTTTCTAAGCCTGACTTTAAGTGCTGGACCTGGACCTTGCTGGACTAGATGTTGAGAAGCTAGCCTGGAATGTGACCTTTGTGCGCATATGCCATCTCTCAGACATTGTGTACTGGTGTTTTTCGGGTCCAGTGCCATGGCTTTAATTCATTGCTTGCCCTGTCTCTAAGGACTAACTTTGTGAGCTGGTTGTTTAGGTTGAGAACTGGAACTGCCTAATTATACTTCTGCTTTTAAATATCCCACTTTCCTTTAATTTTACTGTGGAAAGTTTTAATACTGCTGTCATCATCTACTGGAGGATTGAAGGAAGTACCTTTCTGCTACTGCTCCAGCTTGTACAAGTTCCATGAAATTACAATAATCAGTCTGTTCCTACTGCCTGCCTACAATGACCTGGTCACCATAGCCTGCCCAACCCTGCATCAGCTTCCAAGCTGCTGAGTTCATGAGTATTTCAGGCTTTGCCTCTGTACATGTAGCTGTGTTGCTTGCCACCTTGTGGTACAGCATGTCTGATTCCAGACACGGGGAGGGGTGGCCAGTCCTGCTGTACTAGGTGCCTCCAGCTCACACACCATTAATATCTCCATTGCCTGTAGTGTGTCTACTGATTTGACCAATGCCTGCAATCTTGCTCTCTGATAGAATCTGACCGCTTGAGTCTTCCCTAGCCTACTGCAGTCATGCAGGATTTTATGGGACAAAAAGATCAAGGATACTGAGTACCAGTGAAACAGGCATGACCAGAAATGTGTGGACTCGCATAGAACACCAGGCACAAGGATAATGTAAAATATAATTTATTAATAATAAAGTAAATAAAAAATATAAGTGCACCAGAATTGCATAAACCAAAGAATCTAATAAGCAAGTGAACAAACAATGAACAACTACCTAAACCAAATATATATACGGAAAGCAGGGTATGAGAAGTGTAGTCAGTGTCAGAACCAAAGCTATACATGCAAGATAAGGCAGAAGGAGCAGGGAGCAAGCCAGGATAGGGAGAGGGTATACAGGAGTAGGAACATGAAGGCAGGCAAGGAGTCAGGATGCAGGAAACGCAGGTCAGAGGCACATGAACAAACACCAAGGCAAGGGGAATAGCACAAGTAGAGCTTAAATAGTCTTTCTGCAGCAAGCATCAGGTGCTGACTGATTACTATGAGCTTCTGGCTGCTGAGGGACACCTGCTGGTAGATACAATACCGGAAATGCAGCCTATAGTTCTGGGAGTCACAATGCCACCAGCAGGTGAAAATCCCTGACGGTTCCTCCCCTCTAAGGAGCGGTCTTCTACCAGCCATAGTAGTATACACTGCTCCAAAAAATTAAAAGGAACAATTTTTAATCAAACTCCTGGGATATTGATTTGGTTAGTTAAGTAGCAGAGGGGGTTGTTAATCAGTTTCAGCTGCTTTGATGTTAATGAATTTAAGAACAGGCGCACTAGATGGACAACAGTGAGATGACCCCCAAAACAGGAATGGTTTTACAGGTGAAGGCCACGGACATTGTTTTTCCCTACTCGTCTTTTCTGACTATTTTTCACTCGTTTTGCATTTGCCTAGTGTCAGTGTCACTACTGGTAGTTAGAGGTGATACCTGGACCCTACAGAGGTTGCACAGGCAGTCCAACTCCTCCAGGATGGCACATCAATACGTGCCATTGCCAGAAGGTTTGCTGTGTCTCCTAGCACAGTCTCAAGAGCATGGAGGAGATTCCAGGAGACAGGCAGTTACTCTAGGAGAGCTGGACAGGTCCATAGAAGGTCCTTAACCCATCAGCAGGACCAGTATCTGCTCCTTTGTGCAAGGAGGAACAGGATGAGCACTGCCAGAGCCCTACAAAATGACCTCCAGCAGGCCAATGGTGTGAATGTCTCTTACCAAACAATCAGAAACAGACTTCATAAGGGCCCAAACTCCTCTACTGGGCCCTGTGCACACTGCCCAGCATCATAGAGATCAATTGGCATTTGCCATTGAACACCAGAATTGGCAGGTCAGTCACTGGCGCCCTGTGCTTTTCACAGATGAGAGCAGGTTCAGCCTGAGCACATGTGACAGACATGAAAATGTCTGGAGAAGCCACGGAGAACATTATGCAGCCTGTAACATCGTTCAGCATGACCGTGTTGGTGGTGGGTCAGTAATGGTCTGGGGAGGCATATCCATGAACAGACACACAGATCTCTACAGGCCAGACAATGGCACCCTGACTGCTATTAGGTATTGGGATGAAATCCTTGGACCCATTGTCAGATCCTACGCTGGTGCAGTAGGTCCTGGGTTCCTCCTGGTGCAAGACAATGCCTGGCAAAAGTATGCAGACAGTTCCTGGAGAATGAAAAAATTGATAGTACTGAATGGCCCCCACGCTTGCCTGACCTAAATCCAATAGAGCACATCTGGGATATCATGTTTCAGTCCATCCGACACCGCCAGGTTGCACCTCAGACTGTCCAGGAGCTCAGTGATGCCCTGGTCCAGATCTGGGAGGAAATACCCCGGGACACCATCGGTCATCTCATAAGGAGCATGCCCCGATGTTGTCAGGCAGGCATAGAAGCATGTGGAGGCTATACAAACTACTGAGTACCATTTTGAGTTGCTGCAATGAAATTTCAGCAAAATGGACTAGCCTGCTGCATAATTTTTTCACTTATGATTTTCTGGGTGTCTTTGAATTCAGTCCTCTGTATGTTGATATTTTTCATTTCCCTCAAACGATGGGGCATCCTTACATTCCTAACACATTACATAGTCCATATCAGTATGGATATCCAGCATGATATTTTTCTTAACGTTTGTATTAAAATCCAGCTGAGCAGTAGGCATAGAGTCAATGGAATCTAGCTGGGAAGTAGATACAAAGTTAGTAAAACTGCCCAGGTGGCAGGCACCTACAAGATCAGGCTGGTCATTGGGCAGAGGAGCATCAGGGAGCACAGGACCACCAGAGGCACAGGAGGCATCAGGTACAGGATGACCAGCCTGGGCATCAGATAAAGGACCCTCTGGCTGGGCATCAGGCACAGTACCGCCAGGCTTGACAACAGGCAGAGGAGCATCAGAGACAGGCTGGACATCAGGCACCGGACCTTCAGAGGCAGGCTAGACATCGAGCACTGGACCATCAGGAGGCAGGCTGGCCATCGGGCATAGAACCACCAGGCTGGGCATCAACACAGGACCATCAGGTAGTGGATCATCAGGCTGGGCAGCGGGCACAGGTCCATCAGACTGGACAGTGACCTGAGGGTCAGCAAGGTCAAGTTGGTTAACAGGCAGGAGATCTATGAAGCCAAACTGCATTGTGGACAAAAAACCGGTAATGTCATGCTGGATAGCAGGGCAGCATGTGACTGGAATAAAACTGGGTAGCTGGAACATAAGCTGGATGCAGAGAGGCTTGGAGGAAGGGTCAAGGACCCCACCTGGCTGAATGAGGCAGTCTATCCAAATGATGGTTGGAACTTCTTAGACTGGTCTGAACAAAAGTAACTGCAGTAGCGTGAGGCCAGGTTACTGAAGTTCCCGAACATGAAAAAGCAGAAGACTTGGTAACCAACATGGTGGCAGACTGGAGCAGATTGGCTGGTGTGGAAGCAGACTGGAATGCATCAACTGGTGTGGAGGCTGAAGTGGATAGTGGCAGAATTGAGCAAGTTGGAAAAAACTTCAGTTTCTTGTTGGGTTTAGCCATTGAAGGTCTGCATGTGATTGCAGGGCTGTGAGCAGGGGGTGCAGCTGATGGAAGAGTAGAACTGAGGGATGGTGAAAAAGAGGGAGCAATTGCTAAGCAGGATTTCTGAGGGGTTGCTGCTGGCAACAGAGTAGAAAGGAAAATCTTCATAGGGTTAAAGGCAGGTTAATTACATTGAGTGGAAACGGTACGGACAAAGTTGGGAGCAGAGTTTACTAGGCTGCAACTGTGGTTGCTGCGGGTGACAGAGAGGGAGATACCTGAGAGAACTGGTGTCTAGCAGCAGGAGTGGGTTGGTGCAAGATAACTGAGGCTGAGTGTAATAGATCTGACCAGGCTTGTATAAATAGTTAAGACAAGGGGAGTGTAAACTGAATTTTGTTCGACTACAGACTGCACTGCAGAACACAATCCACTAGCACCTGTTGGAAACATGTTGAATAGTGTTTACAGAAATAAGCTGAGTCATCCTGCAATAACCATACCAGCGATTCTACATGAGCCATACTAAAGGGAGGAGAAAAGTCATCACTACCGTAAGAAATACTGGACAAAGCTAACTCAAACTTGAACATCACTAAACAACATCCTGCCTTGATCAATTAGGGAATGAACAAGACAAATGCATTCTAACAGCTAATCTCTGACCCACTCCTTCAGTATTTCCCTTTCCTCAGTCACTAGCAAAGTGTAATATACAACCTCCTCAGGATGCATCTTACAGCAAACAGCAGAGCTAACACGTCTGGTCTTTTCCTGACCTTGGTGTTATATCAAAGATACCAAGTGCTGGTATCTTGTGAAACAGGCATGATCAGAATTGTGTGGACTTGCACAGGGAACACCAGGCACAAGGACAATGTAAAATAATGTAATGCATCAGGAATAAATATCAAAAATATAAATGCACCTCCAATAAACCAGAACTGCATAAAAACCAAAGAATGTAATAAAATGAGTGAACAATGAGCAACTACCCAAACCAAATATATACAGACAGCATAGTATGAGAAGCACAGTGGGTGTCAGAACCTGGGTCATGTACGGAAGAACAGGCAGAAGAAGAAGGGAGCAAGCCAGGACAGGGAGTGGGGATACGGGAGTAGGAACAAGCAAGTGGGTAAGGAATCAGAATCAGGATGCAGGAAATACGGAACACAGGTCAGGGGCACATGGACAAACACCAAGGCAAAGGGGAATAGCACAGGCAGAGCTTAGATACTCTTTCTGCAACCAGCATCCGATGAAGTCTGAATGCTGTGAGCTTCTGGCTGCCAAGGGACATCAGAACTGTAACCTAAAGGTCTGGGAGCCACAGTGCCACCAACAGAAGAACCAATTTCTGTCAAGCACTGATACTTGCTGACTCTAGAGGCCTTAAATATGCTCCTGTAACTTTCCCTGCAGAATCTTTATCTGACCCGCCAATTGTTTTGGCAACCTTTGAGCCTTCAACTGCTGACAGTCTGCCTCATGCTTAAAACCAATGGTCACTATTCCCGTACTCTTACACTTGGACCTCTCTGCTGCCTTTTATAGTTTTAGTAATGTATCAGGAATTAAGAAAATTTCAAAAATATAAATGCACCTCCAATAAACCAGAACTGGGAGCCACAGTGCACCAATAAACCAGAACCGGGAGCCACAGTGTCACCAACAGAAGAATCAATTTCTGACAAGCACTAATACTTGCTGACTCTAGAGGCTTCAAATGTGCTCCTGTAACTTTCCCTGCAGAATTTTTCTCTGACCTGCCAATTGCTTTGGCAACATTTGAGCCTTCAACTTCTGACAGTCTGTCTCATGCTTAAAACCAATGGTCACTATTCCGTACTCTTACTCTTGGACCTCTCTGCTGCCTTTTATAGTTGACCACCCTCTCCTCCTCAAAAAAACTCTTATTTCCTTGGTCTCTGTGACTATATTCTCTGTTGCTTTGCATCTTACCTATCTCACCACACATTCAGTGTCACTTACAACTCTACTTCCTCCTCTCTTATTCCTCTTACCGTCAGGGTTCCCCAAGGTTCTGTCCTTGGACCTCTCCTATTCTATCCTCAATCTGCACCTCTTTCCTGGGTCAGCTGATAGTGGCCCATTATTATTATTATACAGGATTTATATAGCCCCGATAGTTTACACAGCACTTTACAACATAAGGGCAGACAGTACAATTATGTACAATACAGATAGTACAGGAAGATTCAGAGGGTCCTGCTCATTACAGCTTACATTGTTTCCAATACCATTTTAACACTGATGACACCCAAATCTATTTCTCTACCCCTCAGCTCACCCCATCCATTCCCTCACATATCACTGATTTACTAACAGACATATCAGACTGGATGTCACACCACTTCTTCAAACTCAATCTATCCAAACCTGAGCTCATAATATTTCCTCCCCCACGTGCCCCTTCCCCTTACTTCTCTGCCAAGATCAATGACACAACTATCAGTCCATCCCCCATGCCAGAGGGCTAGGGGTAACCCTGGACTCTGAAGTGTCCTTTCAGGCCCACATCCAGTCCCTGCCCAAATCATGCTGCCTCAGCCTCTTTAACATCTCCAGAATACACCCCCTTTTAACCAATGACACCACAAAAAAAAAAAAGAAATTTACTCCCTGGTCATCTCTCACGTTGATTACTGCAACTCCCTCCTTATTGGATTACCTTTGCATAGGCTATCCCCCCTTCAGTCCATCATGAATGCTGCTGCCAGACTCGTCCACCTTACCAGCCATTCAGTGTCTAGTACCCCTCTCTGCCAATCCCTCCACTGGCTTCTGGTCACCCAGTGAATAAAATTCAAAATACTAACAACAACTTAGAAAGCCATCCACAAGTCTTCCCCAAGTTACATCACTAACCTAGTCTCAAAATATCAACCAAACTGCTCTCTTCAGTCCTCCCAAAACCCCCTACTCTCTAGTTATTATTATTATTATTATTATACAGTATTTATAAAGCGCCAATAGTTCGCTCAGCGCTGTACATTATAAAGGGGGACAGAACATGTGACAGAACAATACCAATACAATGCAAAACATGAGGGGATCCAGGGCCCTGCTCTTTCAAGCTTACAATCTAGTTCTCTTATCACCTCCTCCCAAGCTTCTCCCATCCTATGGAACTCCCTACCCCAATCTGTTCAACTATCTCCTAATCTATCAATCTTTAGATGATCCCTTTAGACCCTTCTCTTTAAAGAAGCCTACCCCGCTTCTAATATACTGCGTTTTTACTTTCTCCATCAGCTCATCTCCCACAATTATTACCTTTTTTTTTTAATCACTCAACCCTCCCTCTTCGATTGTAAGCTCTAACGAGCAGGGCCCTCGGATTCATCTTGTACCAAATTTTATAGTAACTGTAATGTCTGCTTTCATTTTGTAAAGTGCTGCGCAAACTGTTGGCGCTATATAAATCCTGTATTATAATAATAATGCTTAGTCTTTTCAGACCTTGATGGACAAACCTGCATCTGCGGAGTCACACCTACCTACCTAGTCTTCTACCATTACTCGCAAACTGAAAAAGATAATTTGACTTTTTTGATGGGGTATGCACCACTCTAAAACTTGAGGAGCAGCAAGTTCCTAAGACCACCAAGACCTTTGCAGGTTTGCAGTCTGCAATGAGATTGGAAAATGTTTGGCAAATTATTTTCATGTCCTAAGCTCCTATTAGCCTTGTACTAGTTTGAGAAGTACTTTGTTACAAAAGTCACTACCCTCTTGGATCTGGCAGTATCCTAACTTAACAAAATATCTACCATTCCTTTAGAGGATGCACCTGTTTTTAAGGACCTCACTGACAAACAGCTGAAGGCCCTTTCTAGGCTTAGCCATGACCATGATTTATCAACCCCTGGCTCACTGGTCTAAGGCTACTACATGGAATCTGATCACTATGGCAGTTGACCCCTTGATCATAGAGCATTTGGAACTCAGGCCTGCTGTCTTGAGCTATAGCGTGGGTGGGTTGTTACCCTTTTGGACTTTGGCTTTTGAGAAGCCTGCATCTTAGATGCTTGATTATGGGATGTGGAAGCTAGAATTTTATTCCCAGTCCCCTTCCTGGTTTATCACTTCCATATTTGCCTATGTCACTGCACATATTAACAAGTCTTCTGGAGGAGGGTGTCATTGCTCCAGTCCCTGGAACAAAACAATTTCAGGGATAACACTTCAAACTGTTGTTTTCAAACCACAAGGAGGGGGTACCCTGCTCTTCAATAGGTCTGTCATTCTTTATTTATCATGGGAACCCTGGCCTCTGTGAATAACAAGGGTGCATATGTACATGTCCCCATTTTTCCAGTGCATCTGCAATTCCTACACTTCGCTGTGGGTCCACTGTACTTTCATTTTGTGGCTCTGCCAAAAGAGCTGTCTTTTTTTACCTTGGGAATTCACCAAGGTGCTGGACCCTGCGCTAGCCTTACTGAATGCTTAGGTCAGTCCCATTGTGGGATATCTAGACAATCTCCTGCTTTGGGATCAGTCAGCATGGGTTCTAGTGGACAATGTAGCCCTGATCATTCAGACCTCCAGGTTCTGGTGGATTATAAACCATCAGAAATCAACACTGGAACTCATCATTTGAAAAATTCAGGTCTAGTCCCAGACACACCTCTAGCCAGAGTTTTCTTACTCAGGAGCAACGTTAAACTCTCTGCTCCCAGACACAGGCTCTTCAGTTTAGGAGTTGCCCTACACTTCGCTTCTGCGTGGGAGTTTTGGGGCTGTTAGTAGCTTTGTTTGAGGCAGCCCCATTACCCTTCTGACTCCTATAATGCAACGTTCTGTCAGTTCTGTCCATGTGGCACACCAGTCAAGTCCTTGGACAGGCGGTTTCACCTGGCACTGAAGAACAGGTTGTGCTTGGCTTAATGGCTCAGGAATATGGCTCTTGAATGGGGGGAAAAGCCTTTCTTACAGTCTTCTGGAAGATCCCCATAACAGCTGACAGGCTGGGGAGAAGTCCCAGACACCCTCTCTGTGTAAAGCATTTGGTCAACAGCAGAAGCTCAGCCCCTGATCAGCATCCTGGAACTTTGAGTGATTCAGTTGTAGGAAACTGATGCACTGGAAAAATATAGACATGTAAGTAGGCCTCCTTGATGTCCACAGATGCCAGAAAATTCCCCTGGCTGAAGGGAAGCAATGACTAACCGCGTAGATTCCAAGTGGAATTTTTGCACTCAAAGAAAGGGACAGTGAACATTTAGGCTCAGCATGGGATGAATGCCTCCACTGGCTTTGGGAACAGAGCATTGTCCAGACCTTGTGGCAAGATGGAGTTTCAGGCTTGGGCTTGGAGACCTGAGGAAAACAGAAGAAGCTTTTCTTAGACTCCAATGTAGATGGTTTGCTTGACAAAGACTTAGCCTTCTTTTGCTGGGGCAAAATAATTATCTATCCCCCTCAGTGCTTTCCTTAATAAAGGTTATGTTAGTATCTAGTTTTATTCTGTGTATCCAAGAAATAATCCAGGTCTTTCTTAAAGCAATCCACTGAGCTGGCCAGAACCAACTCTTGAGGGAGTCTATTCCATATTTTTACAGCTCTCACTGTGAAGAAGCCTTTCCGTGTTTGGAGATTAAATTTCTTTTCCTCCAGATGTAAAGAGTGCCACCTTGTCCTCTGTGATGACCTCAGGGTGAATAACTCTACACTGAGTTCACTATATGAACCACTGATGTATTTATACATGTTGATCATATCCCCCCTTACAGTAATCTCCTCTTGAGAGAATAAATTCAGTTCCTCTAATCTTTCCTCATAGCTGAGCTCCTAAATGCCTCTTATCAGTTTGGTTGCCCTTCTCTGTACTTTCTCCAGTTCCCCAATGTTCTTTTCGTAAATTGGTGCCCAAAACTGAACTGCATATTTCAGATGAGGTTTTACTAATGATTTGGACCGGGGGAAATGAGATCTCTCTCTCTGGAGGCTATACCTCTTTTAATATGAGAGGATTTTGCTTGCTTTAGAAACCGCAGCTTGGCATTGCATGCCACTATTAAGCTTGTGATCAAACAGAACTCCCAGATCTTTCTCCACCATTGATTTCCCCAGTTGTACCCCCCCTAGTATGTATGATGCATGCATATTCTTAGTGCCCAAGTGCAGAACCTTACATTCGTCAATATTAAACCTCATTTGCCACATAGTTGCCCAATTATATTGAGATCGACTTGTACGTTGGAGGCATGCTGTAAGGATGTTATTCCACTGCACAGCTTGGTGTCATCTGCAAAGACTGAAATGGTATTTATAATCTCAGACCCTATATCATTTATAAATATATTAAAAAGTAAGGGTCCCAACACTGAACCTTGGGGTACACCACTGACAACCCTAGACCATTCAGAGTATGAATCAATTAAACACTACTCTCTTAATACGATCTTTTTGCCAGCTTTCTATCCATTTACATACAGATTTTTCCAAGCCTGTAGACTACCTTACACATTAGCCGTGTGTGGGGAAACTGTCAAACGCTTTTGCAAAATTTAAGTATACCACGTCAACTGCCACCCCTCTGTCCAAGGTTTTGCTTATCTCCTCATAAAAAGAAATCAAATTTGTTTGAAAACTTCTGTCTTTCATGAATCCATGCTGTCTGTTGCTTAAAATATTTTTTATGTGGTCTTTTATTAAACTCTCCAGTATCTTCCCAACTATAGAAGTTAAACTAACAGGTCTATAATTACTTGATAAAGATTTTGATCTCTTTTTAAATATAGGCACCACATTGGCCTTACGCCAATGCAGTGGTACTATGCCAGTCATTAAAGAGTCCCTAAAAATGAGAAACAATGGCTTTGAAATGACAGAGCTCAATTCTTTAAGGAGCCGTGGGTGTATACCATCCGGTCCAGGTGCTTTATTCAACTTTATTCTGTCTAAATATTGTTGGATCATATCAATTGTAAGCCAATGTGGATCATCTGGGGCTCTTTCAATACCATGCCCATTATGGACAAGAGCTCCCCATGCTCCTTTGTATACAGAGCTGAAGAAGGTATTTAATACATTTTCCTTCTCTTTGTCCCCAGTCACCCACTCTAGATTATTTTGTAAAGGGCCTACATGCTCGGACTGGACCTTTTTTACTATTAGTATATTTGAAGAATATTTTTGGGGTTGGTCCTGCTATCTTTTGCAATCTGTCGCTCGTTTTCAATTTTTGCATATTCTTATATTCTTTGTAATGTTTAAAAGATAATAGTGTTTCTTTATTTTTATATTTAATAAAAGCTCTTTTCTTACTATCTATAGCTTTTTTAACTTTGGCCGTAAGCCACATAGGTTTGACTTTTAGCCTTTCAAACTTGTTGCCCATTTCTGTGTTGTGTTCATTGATGCCAATATTCCCTCCCAGTCTAAGTCTTCGAGAGCAGCTCTCAGCCTTGGAAAATTAGCTCTCTTAAAATTGAGTGTTTTTATTTTTCCCATATGTGCTTGCTGTTTACAGCAAAAAATAAATGAAATCATGTTATGGTCACTGCTACCCAAATGTTCTTTTATAAAGACATTCGTAATAAGCTCTGCATGGTTTGAGATTACCAGGTCCAGCAGAGCATCATTCCTAGTTGGGGCCTCTATGAACTGTACCATAAAATTGTCCTGTAGTAGGTTTAAAAACTGTACGTTTAACTGTACCTGCAGTACCATTACTCCAGTCATTTTCCAAATAGTTAAAATCCTCATTATCACGGTCCCAGCCCTTTCGATCTGTACAAGGAGCCGAATCTCCACCTCCTCATTAACACTGGGAGGCCTATAACAAACTCCAATGATTAACTTTATAGTACACACCCGCATGTGCAGTTCCACCCATAATGCTTCAGCCTCATAACACTCTCTATCAACTAGGTCCTCTTTTACATTTGCTCGGAGATCACTTCTCACATAGAGACAGACACCACCACCCTTCCTATTTACCCTGTCTCTCCAAAAGAGAACATAGCCAGGACTATTAATGGCTCAGTCATGTGAAGAATGAAGCCAAGATTCAGCAATACCAATCAAATCATAGTTCTCTTCATGCATCAAAGCTTCCAACTCACCTGTTTTGCTTGGCAGACTTCTGGCATTGGTGAACAAACACTTTAATTCATTGACACCTTGTGCACACTTATTTTGTATATTTTTTATTTTCATACAAATGATACCAATTCCACTGGTTGGTTGTAACATGGGAACCTTATCTGCCATAGCCCTCCCCCATATTTCCCCATTCCACCCACAAATAAGTACTGACCCGTCTGATCTAACTACCCCATTATAATCTAATGCTCCCTGCCCCCTCGATCCTAGTTTAAATTCTCCTCCAGCCTTCCCATAAACCTCTCCCCCAGCACAGCAGACCCCCTTCCATTAGGTGCAAATAATCTCTAGCATATAGGCTGCATCCCAATGAAAAGTCAGGCCAGTGCTCAAAAACCCAAATCCTTTCCTCTTACACCAGGTCTTTAGTCATGCATGGAGTTCTCTAATCTTCCCCTGTATTTCCTGAGTTGCGTATGGCACAGGTAATATTTCAGAGAATATCACCTTGGAGGTCCTTCCATTCAACTTGCAGCCTATTTCTTTAAATTGATTCTTAAGGAGCCTTCACCTTCCATGTAGTCTGTCATTGGTTCCAACATGGACCAAGACAGCTGGGTCATGCCCAGCCCCTCCCAGTAATTTATCAACCCGGTCCACCACATGCCAAACCTGGCACCAAGGAGACAGCAAGCCATTCGGTTGAGGCGATCCTGGTGACAAATTATTCTATCAGTCCTTCTGATTATAGAATCCCCTACTATTATATACTACTTAGTATATAAATATTTAGTAATGTCAATCTACAGACAGAAGCTGATACTTACAGACTTTTTTTCTTTGCATACTTTGTCTTTTCGTCCTCATCCTTCCCACAAAGGCCATTTTCACTTAGGGTAGATTAATCATTCTCCCTTTACTTCCTAGAACTTCTGGTCTGCCTCTTGGAACATGTAAGAGTGCACATCCTTCGTAGAGATGGAACAGGAAGGGGTATCTTGTAGGGGCAGGGATTTAAAAATTAAGAAAAAGAGAGACATCTATTCTCCTAGGACACTAGCAAAATACTGAAACACTAAAAGTAAGAGGGAATATGCTGGGCTGTCCACCTTGTGTACCCCAATGAATGGCTTAAAAAGTGATTGTAAACACTTGTAAAAGAAAATCTGTTTTGGTAATTTTACCACAAAACTAATGCATGTAGTCAGTAGAAGGGTTTATCCTGGGCTGGCTTACATTTTTTGTTTGACAATGTCCAATGTCCCTGTAGGCAGCAGTATAACCCAACAGTATAAAAAGTCTTCTTGTGACTCTTGATGGACTTCAAAAAAAAATTTTATGGCAAGTACAAAAGTCCTATTTTATCAGACCTAAAGTTTTGTATTGTCTATTTCAGATTTCCTCTACAGCTGCTGAAGAACTTTTTTTTGTAGGAAAACCATTTGTACAACAGAAACTGAAAACAGGAGTGTCATGATGCATTGTAAAAATGATATGCAGCAGACTACAATTTTAGAAAATCACATTGAACACACGCATTTTTCATTTAAAGCAATCTAATATTTGGAAACACTAGGGGAATTAAAGCGTGGCACAGTTTTTTAATTATTCTAAACTGTGAAAACGAAGCAGATATTGAACCTAATTAACAAAGGGGATGCAAGCCTCTGTTATTTAGGAAAAACTTGCTCTGTTTTCTATACCATTTCTGTGCCAGATATGGCATAGGCAGCAGAAGACCTGGAATTGCCTGCCCATATGTAGACCTTGCCCACATAGTGGGACCACTGCAAGGGCCGAGAGAGGCACGTGAGCTGTCCACCAGGTAACCAGCAAACAGGTCCAATCTGGCAGGGATCTGTGGTAGTTTTTTATATTGCAAACTGCTGCAATTTGTTTGTTAATTAGGCATGGATTTTTTTTTTATTCTGAGCAGAAAGGTTTGGTAATTTCCCCCATTCATTAAATGGGTACTATCCCTAAATGAATATATCAAATTCATACATACATATAACATTTTTCAAAAGCATAAAGTTTCACGTTTCGTGTTCAAAATACTTATACTGATATTTTATATATTTAAACACACTTACATGATCTAAAGTGCATAACATTTCTTTTTGGTTTTGGATAGTGAAGGAGTAAAGAAATCTCCCACTGGGGAATCTTGATCTCTCCCTTATACTGGAAAGATCTCCTATTACTTCCTGCTCTATGAAACAGAGTGAATAGAATCCCTCCAAAGGGGACACAGATGACAGCAGCTCTGAACAGTATCGTGCATTATACACTGCGTATTATTACACTGATTTACATACTTATGACCCCTGCACTCTGAATTATTTTCTATTGCTCTCTAAATTCTTTGTTGCTTAGTCCTGAGCCCCACACTCTGTTTTACTTACTCCTAAACTGTGCATTACTTCTAAGCCCAGTACAGTCGATTACATACGCCTGACCTCTGCAGGGTGGGTTACATACTACTGACCTCAGCACTCATTTACTCCTGAATGTTGCCTTGTATAATCCTGACCTCTGAACTCTAACTTTCCTTATTTTTTTAATGGGACCAGTGCTGCCTCCTGGTAATCTTTTTTCAGGTAATTCTCCACCTCTTCAGGGTTTTCTAACCCTGCCCAAGTCTATCCCTCCCAAAAAAGTTTGAGCTTAAAGTTCACCTTATGGGAAAAATAATAAATGCACATATTTTTGCAAAAAAAAAAAAAAAAGTGCAGTTATTTTTTCCCACAGGAGCCTGCCAAGCATTGCACCCATGATCAGTGGATTGCGGGTGCAATGTCAGGCTCCTGCAGACAAGCCCTACAGCTTTCAGCCTGTACCTCTGTACGGGCTGTCATTCTGAAAGCTGAAGGGCTTGTGAAATATGAGCATCCTCTTTAGTGCCCTCACAGTTCCTGGAGTATTACAAGCCATCTGCCACCATGGAGGGAGGTGCAGGGGTCGACTGCTGGAGCATGTTACACAATACACCCTAAATATGGGTGTAACATGCTCCAAATGGTGAACTTACTGTAAGGTTGAGGTACAGATATTTGTAGTGATGCATGAACATGCTTTAAGTGTTCTGTATTCCACAGAAAGATCTGGGAACAATGCCAACTGATAAAAGTCAGTAGATGCAGAGTGCTCAAAAAGGTTTTTTGATGATCAATGGGTATTTTTTTTGCTCTTACATATAACAAAGCATTTTTAATGGTATATTTAACAGACCAGACGGGAACTGACCTAACAAATTCTCGTGCTCTCTGCTGATGCTGTATTTTTATCAGTTTCATTGATCCCAGATAGTTCAGCAATTTGTCACATAGATACATTGTTCCAGCTTGGACGTATGCACATATGTATGTGCCATACCTTTGGGATCCTTGTGGAAGCTGGAAAGTCTCCACTAGTATCTGGCTCTCAAGCTGAATGGCTGCCCTGCTTTATTGTAAACACAGGAGGTTAATCACTTGGCACGCTTCCCAATGAGTGCAAAACATTCTCCAAACAGGCAAGGTGGAGAGGCAAGGTGATGACATCCCTCATCCAATAAAAGAACATTTGCATTAATTTAGGAAATGAAGTGTTCTCTGAACAGTGCACGTTCCAAATGGATGACCTGTGTTCTGCAAGCGGATGTGCGTATGCTCAGCACGGGACCTGGAAGCTAGAAAATCGATGAAGTAGTGGTGTCTGCTTTAGTAATTTTCAGCTTCCAGGGGAATCCCACAAGTATGGAACATACATACTTATTCAGACTGGGTCAATGTAACTATTGAAAAATTGTTATACTTAGATTCAACTGTGATACATATATTTCACTTCTATAAAACTGTGTCAAGTGCTCTTCTTTTGAAAACTGGAGACACAATCCGGTCTAGTGAGAGGATATCAAATAAATGCATGTTTGTTAATTTTGTCATATCTTTTTTTCACAGCCTCAAGTGAAAAACGGCTTAATTTTAGTCGAAAATGGAAATGCTATTTATTACAGATTTGATTGTATTTTTCCAAGGGAGTTCTAATTCTGGTCTCTTTAAAGCCAACTCCAGTCAAAATTCTTATTTCGATTTGAGAGAGAAGGGACAAGTTAAAGCCTCTATCAGGTTTTTGTTGCCTACTTATGTCCCTATTGGGATAGGAAAAAATGGGAAGATATCTCCAATGGGGACATAAAACAAAGCACTTTTTTAGCAGTGCGGATAAACGTGTTTTTTTTTTATTCTATGGAGTGTAAAAACTAGATCTGAATTGATGAAAATCCAGCTGTAAGATCTGTGTGGCCTGACTGCCTGTGTGCTAGCAAGCAATGACACAGTGAATCCCAGCTGCCTACATCCTAGCAACCAATTAAGCTGGATAACCAAGTAAAAGATCTATATGAACCGATCACTGCTTGTAAAGATAGAGGAGGTAAAGCAGGGAATGGACATGCTCCCTCCCCCTGCATACCTACTGATAGTGCTGGTCTCAGGGAAGTGCCTGGTGCACAAGACTGTCAATCACCACTTATTCATATACTTGCTATACATGTAGTTGGACAGGGGTGGAGGAAGTGAGGGGCACGGTTGACCACGTATCTCAGGAACACCACCACTTAAACAAGGCAAAGTCCTACATTAACTTTGTCATCTGGGGGGGCAGGAGCAACAAATATAATATTGTCAAAACTTCTTCTTTAAACGTGATTAACCTCCTTAGCGGTATTCCCGAGTGTAGCTCAGGGTAAAATTTCAATACCAAGAGCGATAACCCCGAGCTTACCCTGTGGCGTTGCTCAGGGGGTCCCTGCAGCACTTACCTTGTCCTTCGCTCCCGCGATGTGTCCCCTGCAGCGTCCCCGGTCATCTCCTCCGGCCGATGCCGGCATCCGGCTTCTGTGTTCCGTTCCCTGTAATGTCGGGACGTACGGGCGCGGAAATTTTAAATTTTTAAAAAATGTAATTTTTGCTGTCATTGCTGTTTCAATGCATTTCACATATATTTTGTCCCTACTGCTTTGTCCTGTGCCCTGCCTACATTTTGACTGTTCTTTCTGCCTGGAAACTTAGAAAAGTCCATGGCGTCCAAAAAGCGTCCCTTTACGTCAAAAGCGGTTTTAGAACTGCGATAGTAAATCAGAACCACTTGCAGAATTGAGTGATAATGATTTGTGGTGAAATTCGTCATAAGACACTGAAAACGATTTTGCGACTTTGCTCAGCGATGTGAGAATTTGCCTCTGTATTTCAAATTTCAGTGTTTTTGGTTTGATTATATTATTGAATCAAATTTATTATATTATTTTTTATGATTGTTTATTAAATTATAATTTATGATTTCGTGTTTCAAGTTTTATCATATCCGGAATGTTTACTAGACTCTTGTTCGTACAGATTTCAGTGAGTTATTCCTAAAAATTACAGCCTACAATAAAAAAACTACATATTTCCATGCAAAAAAATGGTACCTCTTTCAGCACACAAAAAAAAATTGGAAAGAATCATACCGCCAGGAAGGTTAAAAAGTGATGTTATGCTATTAGTGCCAAAGCTAAAAACAAAACAAAAAAAAAAAAAACACCCTTTCCTCTTTAAGTAGTTTCAGTAGGGACCAGCAGCATCCTATTCAATCAAATTACTGGTACCACCATACCATTGCCCAATAGTTAAACAAATGCCTTAGCAACAGAAAATGCATTGAAATCTACCCATGCAGAGCCAATATATGGTGTTTAACAATGTCAGATCTACCAATGCATTGTAAATGACCATGAGTCCATTGTTAAACTGAGCTGGTTTATTTATCAGTATTCCCTTCTGATAAGCAGACATAGAACTGTTCTTTGAGACCATGCCATGGCGAGTACAATATTACACAGCATTCTGATGTCAGTAACAAAATGTGTCTAATTCTATACAAAAAACAATTATAACAACAAGGAAAACACAGGTGGATTCTCCAGTTGAATCCAATGACAAATTTACAAAAACAAAGTGCAAAAGCTCTGTAAGAAGATGCCATCAGTGCAAGGATAGTGCCAGGAAATAGAGGGTTGTCAGGGTTGGCGAGGCCGCTGTTCCCCCTGGTGTAACAGCCCTTGTAAATAAATGTCCATGGGATAGAACCCCTTATGGTCATGTATTGCCCATTAATGAAAAGCTGTACTAATGTAAATACGGAGACTGTCACTGATGACCTCCTTCTGAAAATGCTAGCTATCTGGCTCTCTCTTGTTCCAATACTTTGACACAATGGCCAGGGGCAAGCATGTAGATTACAAAAGACAGAGGGAAGGCATAAATCCTAATCTCCATACTCAGTAAAAGTCATTGATTTAGAAAGTAATGAATCCACTGGATCAGCAAGGCATCCATAGACCCAGTAATCTGAGAAGAGGTCAGCAATGTCAGTTTCCAAACTTCCTCACTACAGATTTCCATTTAAGCAAATGAATTCTCAGAAATAGGATTTAGTTATCCCCCTGTCTATGTATCTCTCCTGTTTCTATGTGGACGTATCGCCCACCACATAGATCAGCCTCCTCTTCTCTCCCACTCAAGCATATGACCTTCTCGTCACAAAGAACGATTCCTGAATCCCCTGTGATGTGGCGTCTCCTCTCCAAGGCACTGGCACTCTCTTGCTCCATACAATCATGTCGATACACAAGATGATCTGTTGTAGACACCTCGTCGGGTGATGCTGCCTCTTGCTGAGATAGTGTAAGATCTAAACTTACAGAACTAGCTGCAGGAAAATGTTGACTCTCACCACCTGTCTCTTCCAAAATCTCAGAATAGGGTGGTGGAGGCGTGGGTGGGTCTTGGGTCACTTCTTCATATGTAGGCAGTTTGCAGGTTGGCCAGACCTCTGTAGAAAAAGTAAGACATGGAAAAATGCCACTACCACATTACAGCAAAATGTACAAACCTTACTGCTTTATACTGGTTGTATAGTATTATACAGGGCATATAATATTTGTATAGTGTCATCATATCGAAGTCAGCATTATTAACAAGACTAGTAAAAGATACATAGGAAATATAGGATTCTGGGTTTGGACTGCCACCTTCAAGTGAATAGACATTGGCCAAAAAAATCAGGAATGCTTGCCCAGGCATAACCCCTCCCAGCTCAGCTAAGCCCCATTGTTGTAGCAGTCTAAGAGGAACCGACAAGAGGGGACGGATCTCGGTATCCTGTAATGTACTCCTAGAAAAGGATTTTACAGGTAAACAAAATTTCTTTTTCATCCATCACAGGACACAGAAGACTGAGGCTACAATCATATGGGCAACTAGCGCCTTTGCAAATGACTATGGCAGGAATCTGCCGATTCCTGCAGCTGTTTCTGCCACCAGTGAGCAGCTAACTGTGGCCACCGAGCCCTGTACAATTCAATGACAGGTCAGTGGCAGCCATGGTGATAGCTGCTGGAAGATGGATATTAGCTTGCCACTAACAGGTAGCAGAAACATCTACAGGAATCAACAGATTCCTGCCACTGTCATTCACATCGGCAGGTATTGTTCTCCCTAGACTGCTGTCCTTAGCGATTGATCCAGGTAGAGCCCACCCCTGTCCCATCAGGTTTGTAAGAAACAGGACCAGATATGCAGGAATAAAGTCTAAGAGAGAGTTTTAGAAAGACACGGGGAGGCACACCCATAACCTAAGGACACTAGCACAAAAGTTAGACTTAGCTGAGCTGGGAGAGGTTATGCCTAGGAGGGGATTCCTGCCTTTTTTGGCCAGTGTCTATTCACCTGAAGGTTGCAGCATAACCCAGGTAGTCATGAATATCTAAGTCCTCTGTGCCTTGTGCTGTACAATTAACAAATATCTGAACAGCAATGAAATTAATTAGTACAACAATCACAGGATTAAAGTGGTACTAAAAATTTAGATTTTTTTAAAAAATAGCATACATGTCTTACTTGCCTGCTCTGTGCAATGGTTTTGCACAGAGCAGCCCTAATCCTCCTCTTTTCAGGTACCCGGTTGGCACTCCTGGCTCCTCCCCCATGCTGAGGGCCCCTGAAGCAAGCTGCTTGCTCTGGGGGCACTCATGCATGCTCGTTCCCAAGCCGCATCTGTGTGTCTATAAGACACACAGTGTGTGGCTCGACCTCGTCCCATTCTCCCTCCTGACTGGCTGTGATTGACAGCAGCGGGAACGAATGTATTAGGGGGGGGAACTGGTGGGGCTGCTGCACACTTAGAATGCATAAAGATAGAAACCTTCAGCCTTTAGAACCACTTTAAGGTTTATTCACATGGGCTAGTCCAATCAACATAATTTACAAAGTATTTGACAGGTTCTGAACAGATTTTTTTTGAAGACCATAGGCCTTGTACATATGGGCTTAAAAATGAATTCCAGGCAGATAAACACAGAAATAAGATACAAATTAGTGCAGCTCTGTAATCATTAATACATCTTTACATGTATTTTTTTTCTTTTACACATACAAGCAGTGTAAGTACCTGAATATGACTCTTGCCTCTTGCAGTCCCTGTACAGGAAAGCTGGAGAGTGTAAGGAAGAAGCAGCAACACAAGGAGCCAGTTAATGTGCTAACAACAACAATGTTGCTAGAGGACAGAGCAGAGTGACAAACAGATGAGTTTATCACTGCACTGCTTCTTCTTTAACTGTCCAATAACAGGCTGGGAGCTGGTCCAGGATGACCAGGGCTCAGAAGAAGTGAGTTGAATGATGTCGGTCATCAGACTGAGGACATCTTATGGCAAAATAAAAAGGACAGTGGAGTAAATTTCTTGGCTGAATGTGAAAACTGAAGCAAAAGCTGTATTTTATCTTTTGACGGGCAATTCTTTTTACTTGTATTATTTCTGGATGGAGCTCTGCAAGTTTCAGGCATTTTTTTTTAAATCTTCAAAGCAGCTGCGAAAAATGCAAACCATAAGCATGCCAAGCTAAAATGCTATGCAGATTGCTGTACTCAGAGTGGAAGAGATTATTGTTGGATTACTGAACTTTGCGCATCAATTCTGTCCTGCACTGTCTTACTAAATAAACTTAGGAATGTGATTTTTTTTTTCTTTATAGTGGTTCTAAAGGCAGAAGGTTTGTTTTACCTAAATGCATTCTCTGCATTAAGATAAAACAACCTTCTGTGTTCTGCTCCCCAGCAGCCCTCCCTAAACAGTTACCTGAGCCTGATCTCAATCCAGCACTGTGGCTCTCTCTGCTCTTTCTTCACTGGCCAAAGGGGGCAGTAGTGAGAGCCACTGACTCCTACTGATCTCATATACAGCCTGTGATGAGACATCAGGTGTGGGACCAAGCAATGCTGTGTGTCAATGGACACACAAAGTGCGGCTCAGGATTAAGCCCACGTGAGTGCCCCCATAGCAGGCGGCTTGCTATGGGGCACTTGGAAGGGGGAAGGAACGCTGGCGGGGGACCAGAGAAGAGGATCGGAGCTGCTCTGTGCACAACCATTACACAGAGCAGATAAGTATGACATGTTTGTTATTTAAAAATAAAAAGTTCCTTTAGAACCACTTTAACCAATACACGCCCCGCCAATAGCCAAAAGGCGGCCGGCAAAATGTATTGGATTTCCGGGTTGGACGTCAAATGGCGTCCTCCCGCACATGCGCACTTTTCGCGCTTGCAGAGCCGCGCAGCGGCGCGATCTGTCACCAGCCGTGTACCTTGGACACGGCCGATGACAGATCTGAGTATCGGCCCCGTTGCCGGTACCATGTGACCTGCTGTGACCAATCACAGCAGGTCACATGACAGTTGTATACAATGGATGGCTTCATTCATGCCATCCATTGTATACTAGTGTCTAGCTGTGAATGGTCACAGCTAATCACATGCACATGTCATGTGATTAGCTGTGGCCAAATCACAGCTAAGCACAAAAAAAAAAAAAAAACCCTGAATGAATCGATGTAATTCAGGTAAATGCTTGCTTATAGCAAAGTAATTCTTTGCTATAAGCAAATTGTGTAAAAAAAAAAAATACTGATCACTTCCACAATGTTACTATGGTAACTTTGTACTACTCTGGACAAAAAAAAACTTAAAAAAAAGAAAAACAAATGTAATAAAAAATTAAAATAAAAAAAAAATATATATTTTTTTTTCATACTGTCACCAGTCAGTGTCCCTGATCACCGCCATGCCAGTTATATGAAGACGCTGTACTGCACTGGTGACAGTATGTAAACAAAAAAAAAAAGTGAAAATAATTTTTTTGCATTTTTTCATTTTCCGAAAAATGACAAAAAAAATACAACTTCAAAAAAACTTGCCATGCCTCTTATGAAGTATGTCGGACTGTCTACTCTGCAAAAAGGGGTAATTTGGGGGATATCTGTACTGTTCTGACATTCTTGGACCTCAAGAAATTAGATTGGCTGTCAGTACTTCAGGATTGATCAATATTCAGAACTATACCATAGCTTGTGAACTCTATAACTTTCCTACAAACTAAAAAATACATCCTAATTTGGGTTATTTTCACCAAAGACATGTAGCAGAACACATCTCAGCCTAAATTTATGAAGAACAATTATTTATTTGCAAACTTTTATAACAGAAACAAAGAAAAACTTGTTTTTTTTCAAAATTTTCGGTCTTTTTTTGATGATTTAGCAAAAAATAAAAACCCCGGCGGTGATTAAATACCACCAAAAGAAAGCTCTAGTTGTGTGAAGAAAATGATAAAATTTTAGTTTGGGTACAATGTTGTATGACAGCGCAATTGTCATTCAGAGTGTCAGAGCGCTGAAACCTGAAAAATGGCCTGGGCAGGAAGGGGGAAAATTGCCCGGTATTCAAATGGTTAAATAGCCTGCGATGTGAAAGTTATGCACTCCGGCTCTCTGGAATCTTTATTCCGAGTTCAGACTGACAGAAGCAAACAGGGCTCAAATTAAATATTTAAATTCAGTTAGTGCAATCTAGGATATGAAAATGGCTTGATATAACCTACAAACATCAACTGCAGTATTTTAGGCGTTCAGGCTCCCTGGACCTGATATTTAAGTAGATTTGGCTAAGAAGATGACTGAACTGAGGTGTTTCTGTTTTTGCAACCTTCTCCCATGCTGGGAACTTCCACTGTTCATGGTTAATTGCAAGTCATTTATGGGACCTAAGGGTTCACTAATCAATCATGTAACAATCTTCAGCGGCTCATTATATAACACATTTAATGGAGGGTAGAATTTACCTAAGGCAGTTGCAGCAGAGGCAGATGGAGTGACCCCCTGGTAGGCCATAAGGCTGATCTCACGTTGTCTCAGCTCCTGCTGATGTCTTATTTTTACTCTACGGTGCCGATATGCACAGCAGCAGCCTGCCAGAATGATGAGCGTCCAGGCCAGCCAGAACCCTAGAGAGAAAACAAGCCATTTTTTTTAAAAATTAAATTACAATGTGCATCTGAACCTGCTAGAAAATGTGACTACTCCAGGAGAGTAAATTTCCTAGGTACAGCCCCCTTTCTCTTTGCATGTCATTTCCCTTTCCTCTTCTGAGAGTGTCTAATTACTGTCTGTGCTGGCCCAGCATCTCCGCCCCTCCCCTCATCTCCCTACATAAATTTTATATAGCTGCTAGGGAAGGAGGTAAGAGTGTTACTTGAGTGTCACTTCAGTGACAGCTATGAGTCTGCTGACTTCACAACCAAGATGGTAGCACAGCAGCCTCAGAGATCTTATGGGAAGGCTTTTGTTAAAATTCATGGTCTGGAAATATTGTCTCTATAGCTAGCCATAGCCACAAATTTGGCTAGTTCAGCAGAAAACGACAACATTTTCAACCATGTATGGGCAGGCTGGTTATACTGAAGTCGATCAGTCGATCAACTTCAGTACAACCAACCTGTCTTTTTTTTTTTTTTCAATCACTGCCGATGGCTAAAGCCGCCAGCAGTAATCATTGTGTTCTAAAGGCTGGGAAACCTCCTACTGTCGGAATACAATAGACTAGTGGGAGGGATTCCCCTATTAACTCGGACTATGTTGTGTGTTGATGAGGGAATCAAACGATTTTCTACCTGTTGTTGAAAGAAAGAAAACTGCATAATGTATAGCCAGCCTAACTCTTCCCTTACCCAGCAGCATGTACTGAGTTTTCTTTGCTCCCTGATGC
The DNA here is from genome assembly GCF_062004578.1 of Staurois parvus. Classification (NCBI taxonomy): domain Eukaryota; kingdom Metazoa; phylum Chordata; class Amphibia; order Anura; family Ranidae; genus Staurois; species Staurois parvus. The sequence goes on from NW_028318072.1 coordinate 2,468,996, forward strand.
TCCATTTAACCATTGGGAGTGTGAAATAAGTATCTTCCCAACCCCATGTGACAGTGTTGGGCCAGTCCCCAAGCATCTGCGCTTTTGTGAAGGAGGAGGAAAAAGAAGGGAGTTGCATGCTTTACCATACTCAGTTATACTAATAGAACAGTAGGGGAGTGTAGGTAGGGTGGGAATATGATGTTGGGGGAAGGGAGAAGTTAAGTGAGCCTGCTACTTTGCCCTGCATAGGCAAAGCATAGATTTCCTCCAACCTGAACTAATCCTAACCCTTAAAATTATTGCTTTACACCTTTAACCTGAACACCAAAACATAATATAAACACTACTCTCTCTCTCAACCCTTAAAAGGAGAAGTTCACTTTTGTAGAAAAAATAAATCATTGCAAATTATTTTCCAGGTAAAAAAATGCGCATTTGTCATGTTTCTTCTTAGCACAGCAGAGCATTGTACTCATGATTAGCAGATACTCGAGTGTGTGGACGGGGGAACTGAGTCATTTTCTTTCATTCAACCCGTTAGTTGAAAGATAAAAAATTAGTTGTGAATGGCCAGCCTTAGGCAGGCCATAGACGGGGCGAAAACCAGCCATTTAAAAATAAAAATAAAAAAATAAATTAAAGATCGGTCGCTCAATCGGCCAACACTACCACCATTGGTAAAAAAAAAAAAAAAAAAAAAAAAAAAAAAAAAAAAAAAAATCGGCTGATTTTCGTCCTGTCTACGGCCGGCAAATATAATAGCGGTGTCCCTGCAGAGAGCTCCGCTATTATATTTGACATTTAAAAGTATAGCAAAGTTGCAACATTGTATCTATTTGTATCCATTTCAGATACAGATGTTTCTATTCGGATACAAATAGACACAATGTTGCAACCGCAATACTTTTAAATGTCAAATATAATAGCGGAGCTCTCTGCAGGGACACCGCTATTATATTTGCCGGCCGTATTTTTGACATTTAAAAGTATTGCGGTTGTATCTATTTGTATCCGAATAGAAACATCTGTATTCGAAATGGATACAAATAGATACAGATGTTTTTCTTCTTCTTTTCCTTCTGCTTGCAGGTCACGGCTCATGCGCATTTTTTCTTAATCGGTAAAAAAAAAAAAAAAAAAAAATTTGCCCATCACTGCCGTGAAAATCGGCCGGTCAACAAAATCGGCCATTTTTTTCCAACATAACCGATTAAAAGAAAAAGTGTCAAAATCACAAAAAACGGCCGACAAATTCACCCACTAACGATCCAAAAATCAGCCGATTATTCTTTCGGACAAATTTTCGACCCATCAATGGCCAGCTTAAGTTCCTGGGGCAAGATTTGTCTCTGAATATGCTGCTCTGTATCAGTTAATCAGGTTGCAAGTAAATGTCTTTATGATAGCAATGTACCAAAATGCATGTCAAAGCACAAGGTCATCAGATATGACTAAAGCTGGCCACACACTAATCAAAATATCAGTGTATGGGCTCCCCTCCACAACAGAACTCGATTATGTGATCAGCTTCTTTTGAAAGGACATGGAAAAATTTCCATTTATTAATGGCAGCAGCCAATAAGCTTCAGCCACTGATCAATGAATTCTGACAACGACTGGTTCCATTATCAGAACACAATGTCCTGGCAGCGAGGGAAATTCCTCCATCACCTTTTTGTGTAGACAGCTAGTTAGTTGTTTTTCAGCTAGGGGACTATTACTAAGCTGTCTCTAATTACTGTATCACCTCCAATTCAATAAAGACTTTCTGTACAGGGCTGCAGTGAAATGCTGATCTTCTACTCATTTACACATTTGGTGATGCAGACCATTCACTACTGTCTGTGTTGATACACTGTGAGCTCCTATGTTAAGTAGGAGGTTATAGAACACTAAGACCAGGTTCACACCTGTACGTTTTTTAATGCATATTGCATTTTGCAGGAACACAGTGCATGCCATTTATCATGATTTCCTATAGATCACATTCACATCTATGCTTTCTTTGCAAGCACGTTTTTTGGAAGTGGTCAGGGACTTCTTTTTCTGCAGCAGTTTGTGTGAAAAGACTTCAATGGAACTGCATATAAAATGCAAGTGCTGCATTTTGCGTGCATTTTTATGCATTTTGAATCTGCCCAGCAACAAGCTGGCCAAAAAAATAAATGAAAACGCATCAAAAGCATGTAAAAAATGCATGTGCCAAAACGCACTGCAGAAACGGATCAAATGCAAACTGCATAGGTGTGAGCCTAGCCTTAATTACAGAGGATATAATTTTGTTTTTCATTGCAAAGGCATAAATAAAAGAAAAAAAATTAGTTTTCTTCTTTTATTTATACTTTTCACCAGACGTCTAGTTAGAACCTCTGCCTGCTTTAGTTCTCTTAAGAATTAATGCCACACCCACGCATCTGCAAAACAGCAGCAAATTTTACCTTTGAGTTGGGAAGTGCGTGTAATTAGCACACATTCCCTGACCTGCATACGTGTGAACCTAGCCTTAGGGAGATTTTGGTTACGGGTGGTAATGGAACAGGAAATTAGGTACAACCTCCACAATAGGGACATGGGCAGTAAAAACCTGACAAAGGTCCTAATTCTTGTGCACACTTAACAGAAGTAGGCTGACGTTTTACTTAGAATGTACTCATAGTGGTAGGTTTGCACAATAATTGAGAGGTCAATGGACAAAATGGGGTTTATTTACTAAAGCTGGAGAGTGCAAAACCAGGCCCACTTCTGCATGGAAACCAATCAGCTTCTAACCTCAGCTTGTTCAGTTAAGTTTTGGCTATAAAACCTGGATGCTGATTGGTTTCTATGCACAAGTGAGCTTGATTTTGCACTCTCCAGCTTTAGTAAATAAACCCCTAAGAATCCTCAGTGGAAGTCCACATACTGCCTGGGGGGGAAAATAGGTTATTTGCCAGATTGTGTTCTTCCCACTGTAAATTGCTGTTCTGGACTAGTGCTGATGACTAGGTGTTTCTGCTTTGTACATACAGTATATGTCTTCATCTGAGGACATGATGCACTGACATAAAAATTACAGATGCTAAACTTCCTAAATTACAAAAAGGAATGTAGGCCACCAGGACACATTTATATGGTTTTGGCTAAAAGGAGACAATTAATCTCAGCCAATGATGCTCATCAATGTAGACTATCTATTTTCATTGCATCACTGAGTGGAGTTCACTACAGACTTACACCACAGCTCATAGTAGTAAGTGCAACACTCGGTATCACCACAGCAGTATCCTATCTCACATCTGTAAGGCTTCCGATCTTCACCAAAGCAGAACTCTCGGCCCTGCAACAAAAATGTCCTTAGATTAGAGGCAGTGACCAAAAACATAGCTCAGAAATCTACATTGAAAAAAAAAAAAAGCAGACAGACAATCTAGGGGTGGGAAAAAAAGTGCATTGAATGGCCCGGGTACATATCAACTAGAAAAATTCAAGGGTTGCAGGGTGGGGGTGGGGGAATTTAGGTAAAAAAAAAAACCTTTAGTGATCTCAGAAAATCGTAGCACCTTGTTTTAGATCTATTTGTGTTTCAAAAGAGGACTCAGGATTTGTAATTTACTGCTGACCTCTAGCCTGGTTGCATGATTTTTGGAATTTACCTTCAGCACTTTCCAGTTTTAGGGTGGCTCACTTTCCTTGCAAGTTCCTAGGGAGCCACCACTGCATGTATGTTCCTAGCCAGGGCTAGAGTTAAATGTCTCTACACTGTGAGCATCAATGCAAAGAAACATGCAGAAAGGGGAGGCCACACACCTGCACCTCATCAAGTGACAGGATGTAAGAAAGGCCTCAGTCTCCGCTCCTTCCAAGCCATGCCCTTGAGGGTGTGGCTTGGGAGGAGCCAATGCTGAGGCCATTCTTACATCCCGTCACTTGATGAGCCGGAGGTGTTTGGCGTCTCCTATCCGCATGGTTAGTATGTTATCTGAATAAGTCTTTTGGATGCCCAGAACCCTTTAATTTGTGATCCAGTAATTACAAGTACCGCGAGAAAACGGGTTTTCATGTACACAAACAGACAGCCCTAAAACTTAGGATAGCAAGCCAATCTCCTGCTCCGTCCCCAATCACTACCCCCTTTAGCTGCAGATGAAGCAGCCGGGGTGTTCACATGTCACGGCCATGATACTTTGCTTCACTGCAGGAATTATACCCCCCAACTCTTTTGGTGGGTGCTACATGACCTGTTCAAAGGAATGGGGATACTTTTCAAGCTCTCCACGCTAGTGTGGTGATCACAGGGTTAAAATGTGCTCTGAAGAGCAATCCAACATGGACTGCTTATCAGAGACCAATACAATCCCACTGAACAAAAAAAAAAAGGGTACTTATTTCCAGTATCCTTATCCTGGTGTGTTATCTTTGTGAACTGAGCATTTTCACTAAATAAAAAAAAAATACCTCTATTCCAATGTCAAGAGGTCCCTCACTGGCATCTTCTCCCACAGAATGCAAACAAAGGTGTGCATGGGCAACTTTGTGTACATTCTCCTGAGGACTGAGATGAGAACAGGCAGGTCGGTGTATTTGTACTGCTAAGGAGACACTGCATGGATTTTCTACAATAAAGAGCCTGCCTGTTTCCAACTTTCAACTTTAGTTCCGCCTTAATATTCTATGGTTTGTCTTCAGGGTTTTTATTTCCTCAGAAAACAGGTGAAGGAACTTCCCCCTTCTGAATCATTTCTTGTCTCGCCCACCTCCGAGCAAAGTCCCTTGGATCCACCCCCTACCCACCTCCCAGTACTGCTCCTTATAGAGAATACAGAACTAAGTATCATTTTGTGGTGCTAAGTAATTTAATAACAAGAAAAGCAGTAAAATAGATCCCCTGCAGGCCAGCAGCTATAGACCCCACCCCAGCAACAACAGATTCCAACAGCAACAACACACCCCCAGCAGCAACAACAGATCTCCCAGCAGTCAGCATCAATGGACTCTCCAGCAACAACAAACCTCTACTTTAACAGTAAATCCCTTCCAGCAACAACAGATCCCAAACCAGCAACATTAGCCTTCCCGAGCAACAATAGACCACCATGCAAAAAGAGATTCCCTACAGTGACAATAGATCCCCAGCAGCAAACATCAATAGACCCTCCAGCACCCCTTGCCATTGCATACATTCCCTGCTGGAGGTGCCGGAACTGAGTTCCCATTGAAAAAAAATCTGTCTTTATTTCTCAGTGTGCTATTGCACCCCAAAGTCTCTGGACAACTACCCTGCTCTCATCCCCAAGGTACAGCCCAGATGCATTATGTCACATGTATACCCCTGTGCATCTAGTCCTGGAGTTCTTGTTCGCCCAGGAGACATGGGTGCACCGTCCAGCCCCGCTGCCTACAGCCTGGTAAGTCTACAATAGGCAAAAATGTGCTGCCACTGGATGTTGTACTGATTAGAGCCATTTGCATTCAGGGGTGTTTGCTCTGCACGAAGATTACCTGCATTCTGGGCCTACATCCCTAAATGTGTACAGCCGAGAGCAAGTAGCACAATACAATACACTGTGGCTGGATGCTGTACTGAGTGGTACTTGTGTTTAGGTCTGTGCGCATGCAGGGATGTATGCCCAGAATGCAGGTATTCTATGTTCTGAGCATGCACCCCTGAACGCACAGGGCCCTAAACGTTACAGAATATTTCAACCTGTCCTAGACTTTAACCCCCGGTTCACAAATATGCGGCCCGCGTTTTGCACGGGCACGAGAGCCCATTAATTTGAATGGACTCCTGTGCCTGTGACACGCAGGGAAGAAGTCCCTGCACTTCTTTGGAAAACGCAGCCCGCACGGGAACCTCAGTTCCCAGTACGGTTGCGGTTTCCAGTGCGGGCGATGTGCTATTAGAACTAATGGCACCTGCCTGTGGGTCTGCATTTCTCTGTGCGGGTGGTGTGGTTGCATGGATTTTCATGCGGATCCGCAGCGGCACCACCCGCACAGATGTGAACCTAGGGTGAGCGGCCGCAGGGCTGGACACTACAACTGTGCCTTCTGGATGCATAAAAAAAACGTCCAGACTGCATTCATAGAGGCTAAACATCTAGGGGTTGATTTACTAAAGGCAAATAAGCTGATCAAGATCTGCGGGGAACATGCAAAGAAAATTAAAAAAAACCATCATTTTTGCTTGCACGATTGGATGATAGAAATCAGCAGAGCTTCACCTCGGATCTAAAGCAACTGCACAGCTTAATTACCTTTAGTAAATCAACCCCTATGAATCGCATATGAATCACACAGAAATGCACACCGCATTCTTGTGCAATTTACATGCAATTCAGTGCAGTGCAATTTGAGTCCTTTCATTTTTAATGGACTCAAATTGCAACGCTTCGTATGAAATGACCAATTTTAGAAACGCACTGTAACCAGTTTGCACGGTGGATTTATACCATGTGATCCAATGTAGCCAAACGCACTACATTTGCGACCTGCATTTCGGATTCCATTAACATTAAACTGACACTGGCTGCAGATCGCAAGGGCAATGTGATCTGAATGCAGAGAGGGAAACATGCACGGATGATGGGTTTCCTGTACTGCATTTTAGTGTAAACCAGGGCTAAGGCTAGGTTTACATAGGTGCTTCCCTTTGCAGGTGCTTCTCTGTGCGGGTGCGTTTGCACGGGCACAGCAGCCCATTCATTTCAATGGTTCTGCTATGCCAAACACGAAAAAAGTTCCTGACCCTTTTTCTAAAATGTACTGGCACGGAACCACATGGTGCTGCAGCAACATGTGGTTTAGCGCACCTTCAGATGTGCGGGGGTTCCATTAAGAATTTAAGACATCTCTGTGTGTCTGCTAAAAAGCAGCACGTTTTGGTTGTGGGTTAGGCGTGTGATTTAGCTTTACAATTGTGTTGGTCGGGAAAGCTCAGAAAATGGTGCGCTGTCCCAACCTGCAGGAAAAGCAATCTTTAGCAGACGTGTGGGGGTGTCATTAATGCTTATTGGCCCCCACACGTCTGAAAACATGTTTTCGCACGCGCCAAAACGCATGGTGCTGTGGCATCAAGTGTCTCAGTGCACCGCAATTTAGGAAAGCAAAAAAGAAAGAGTTTGGTACTTTTTTCCCTGTGTTTCTCATGGAAATGAATAGGCTGCCTACATACAAAATGCAGGAAGCACAAAGGTGAACCTAGCAGTGTGGTAGTGAACAGGCAGGTAACTATCATAACAAAGGAGGTATATGGGTTACCATAACAACGAGGATCAGTCAGCCATCTTTCCAGTACACTGAATGCCATGGGCAGCACTCCTACCTCCACTTCTAAGTGATAGGATTTAGTGAACTATGTATACTGATAAACACACGTTAGCAACTACACAATACTTCTGTATGAAAAAAAAGGCTGCCTACATAAACAACCCCATCCACACAGACACAGCTCCACTTCCTCCACACACACACTACCACACAGCACAACGACACAAAGCAGGGCACACTACACACATAAGCTGATCCTCTCACTGCCAACTCCTCTCTTCTCATCTTTCTCCAGCCGCTGCCACTTCCTGTTCCTTGTCCCCGCTCTTCATGATTGGCCAGCCCAACAACTTCCTGCTCGCTGATTGGCCATCCTGTCTTTTTTGTTTTGTCTGAGTATTGAGTTTGGGAAGCAGACGCTAGAGGGCGCTCCTGGGAGCCGAAGGAGCTGTGCAGAAGTGCGTGCTGCCAAGTAAGGTGAGGTGCTGTAATATGGATGAGGGGTGAAGGAAGGTTTTGTGGAGGTGGAGTTTGAGCATCATTATGACATGCCTCGTTACTAACACATCAAGCATGCTTTAAAACAGAACTATAGCAAAACTTTTTTTTTATTTTGAATAGCGCAAGGGAGGGTTATAACCCCTGCAAGATTTTGTTTTGCCATATATGTCCCATTGCGGAGATTTCCCTACAATTCCTGTCTCACTGCCAAAACAGGAAGTGAGAGGAAATATCTGTAAATTAAGAGAATACATTGGGGACCCCCAGGTCACTAGAACTAGTGTTCCTATTGGAAGATTTCCCCTCTATTACTTTTCTGGGGACAAACCAAAATTTGGGATTTTCTTTTACTTTCATTGATAATGGTAAACTGGACAAATAAAAAGAGTGAATTTCCCTAAGGGCTCATTTACACTTGACTTTATTTCTAACTCTTGCCAAACGCCCCTATAGCGCTTGACAGGCGTTAGGCATTTGTGAAGCATTTTTAACGCTCCTAAAATGCCCTATGCACAGTTTTGAGGCGGCTGATAGGCGTTTGTCAAGCATTAAAACCGCACCACAAACTCCTATAATGAAGTTAAATGGTATTAACGCTCTGCAACCGCACCGCAAACACCTGCCAGGTGTTGCGGAGTGGCACCATAGACTTGAATGGGAGGCTTCAACTCCTCCTGACTGGACACGAGGCGTCAGTTTTGCTAACGCTTCCGTGTGAACAGCACTGTATGCTGCCATGTGTAGAATTTTCATAGGCGTTTGAGAAGTGTTAAAAACACTTCCCAAACACCTGTCTGATGCCTGCTGACAAAGCTAGTGTGGATGTAGCCTAACGGAGGCCCAGACTGCAGTCAAAACTGACAAGCGTTCTAATCCCTCTCTGCTCAATCAAAAAATGAAAAAAAAAAGTTTGGCATTTAATTTTATTTATTTCAGGTACTTATTTCAATTTATGCAGCGCTTTACATACATATATTGTATATTCACATGTCCCTTGTACAATCTAAAGTCCCTAATTTATATATACACATACTAGGGCCAATTTAGACAGGAGCCAATTAACCTACCAGCATGTCTTTGGAGTGTGGGAGGAAAGCAGAGTACCTGGAGGAAACCCACGCAGGCACAGGGAAAACATACAAACTCCAGGTAGGTGGTGCCGTGGCTGGGATTTGAACCAATGGCCCTAGCACTGGATTGTGTGTAAAGCACCCCGCTGCCAGGTCTGTACAAGGCGGAAGTGTCAGGTCTGTACTGCCAGGTGGACCTGACAGCGGGGTGTTTTATACACAATCCAGTGGCTGCGGCCACCGGGATTGTGTCTAAAACTGACTGTATTTCATGCTAATTCTGCTCGCCCATCTGCAGGCCCAGGGTCAATATGATGGGTGGAGAGGAGAGAGGAGGGCAGACACACGTCCACTCTTCTCCCCTTCTTACTCTGACCCAGAAAGCGACATGTATGACATCACTTCCTGGTCACCGCTGTCACTTTCCCCAGCTAGAATGGGCAGGGATACATGTATTGCAATGCGATCTGCATTGCAATACATCCAATGGAGCCCAGAGGAGACATGCAAGGTCTTTAGACCCTGCATGTATCCTTAAAGTGAGCCTGTCACCTAAAAATCATCACATAGGGGGACATTGTGACCCCTGTGATGAAAAAAAATAGTTAAGTAAAATAAAATGTTTTCATCGCACAAAAATAAAATTACACTGCACAAACATATAATTACACCCAAGCACTTAACATCCATCCCAAAAAATTCTGAGGCCCTCCACCCTCACATATTCGCACGCATGAACATAAATGCATGCACTGGGGTCGCCAATGCGTGAAAATGATTGCGAAACACATGTTACATATCGCTGATATGGCGGGTGGAGGGGAGAGAGGAGGGTAGACACACGTCCGCTCCCCCCCTTTTTTACTGTGACCCAGCAAGCGACATGTACGACATCACTTCCAGGTCACCGCTGTCACTTTCCCCAGCTAGAGTAGCCAGGGATACAGTGGATATAAAAAGTCTACACACCCCTGTTAAAATGTCAGGTTTCTGTGATGTAAAAAAATTAGATAAAGTATTTCAGAGCTTTTTCCACCTTTAATATCACCTATAAACTGTACAACTCAATAGAAAAACAAACTGAAATCTTTTAGGGGGGGGGGGAGTAAACACAAAAAAACTAAAATAATGTGGTTGCATAAGTGTGCACACCCTCTTATAACTGGGGATGTAGCTGTGTTCAGAATTAAGCAATCACATTCAAAACCATGTTAAATAGGAGTCAGTACACACCTGCCATCATTTAAAGTGCTTCTGATTAATCCCAAAGAAAATTCAGCTTTTCTAATAGACCTTTCCTGACATTTTCTTAGTCACATCCTACAGCAAAAGCCATGGTCCACAGAAAGCTTACAAAGCATCAGAGGGATCTCATTGTTAAAAGGTATCAGTCAGGAGAAGGGTACAAAAGAATTTCCAAGGTATTAGCTATACCATGCAAGACAGTCACGCAACACAGTGAAGACAGTCATCATCAAGTGGAGAACATATGCTGCAACAGTGACATTACCAAGAACTGGAGGTCCCTCCAAAATTGATGAAAAGACAAGAAGAAAACTGGTCTGGGAGGCTGCCAAGAGGCCTACAGCAACATTAAAGGAGCTGCAGGAATATCTGGCAAGTACTGGCGGTGTGGTACATGTGACAACAATCTCCTGTATCCTTCATATGTCTGGGCTATGGGGTAAAGTGGCAAGATGGAAGCCTTTTCTTATGAAGAAAAACATCCAATCCCAGCTAAATTTTGCAAAAACACATCTAAAGTCTCCCAAAAGCATGTGGGAAAATGTGTTATGGTCTGATGAAACCAAGGTTGAACTTTTTGGCTATAATTCCAAAAGATATGTTTGGCGCAAAAACAACACTGCTCATCACCAAAAGAACACCACACCCACAGTGAAGCATGGTGGTGGCAGCATCATGCTTTGGGGCTGTTTTTCTTCAGCTGGAACTGGGGCCTTAGTCAAGGTAGAGGGAATTATGAACAGTTCCAAATACCAGTCAATATTGGCACAAAACCTTCAGGCTTCTACTAGAAAGCTGAACATGAAGAGGAACTTCATCTTTCAGCATGACAGCGACCCAAAGCATACATCCAAATCAACAAAGGAATGGCTTCACCAGAAGAAGATCAAGTTTTGGAATGACGCAGACAGAGCTCAGACCTGAATCTGATCGAAGATCTGTGGGGTGATCTGAAGAGAGCCGTGTACAGGAGATGCCCTCGTAATCTGATAGATTTGGAGTGTTTTTGCAAGGAAGAGTGGGCAATTATTTCCAAATCAAGATGTTCCATGCTGATAGACTCATACCCAAAAAGACTGAGTGCTGGAATAAAATCAAAAGGTGCTTCAACAAAGTATTAGTTTAAGGGTGTGCACACTCATGCAACCATATTATTTTAGTTTTTTATTTTTACTCGTCTGAGTTGTACAGCTTATAGGTCACATTAAAGATGGAAAAAGTTTTGACATAATTTATCTTTGTCTCATTTTTTTACATCACAGAAACCTGACATTGTAACAGAGGTGTGTAGACTTTATATATCCACTGTACATGTATTGCAATGCGATCTGCATTGCAATACATCCAGTGGAGCCTAGAGGAGACATGCAAAGTCTTTTAGACCCTGCATGTCTCCTTAAAGTGAACCTGTCACCTAAAAATCATCACATAGGGGACATTGATGTGATGTAAAAATAAAAGTTAAGTAAAAACATTTTTTTAAATTGCACAAAAATAAAATTACACCCAAGCACATAACATCACCCCCAAAAACTTTGGAGTCCCCCAACCCTCGCTTATATGCACTCATGAACATAAATGTACGCGTTTGGTTGCCTATGAGGGAAAACGTCGATTGTGAAGAGAAATAATTGTGAGAGAAATAATTCTAGCATAACACCTCCTCCATAAAACTAAACCGATGACCTGTAGGGGCTTTTGAAGCATTGCCAAATTTAAGGTTTGACATTTTGGATATCTATTTACCTGGCGCAACCTCTTCTTTTATATTTTACCAAAAAATGTGAGTAATTGGTGTCTTGAAAAATTGGAACTACCAATATTTTATTCTCTAGGGTGTCTACTTTCAGAAAATATATAATGTTTGGGGGTTTTGTGTAATCTTCAGGCCTAAAATAATTTTTTTAAATATGTCTGCAAAAATGCAAAAAAGGCTCTGGCAGCAAAAGGGTTAAAGCAGTAATAAACTCCAGTGCAAAAAAAAAATCCCCCCTCCCCCGCTGGTTAATGCCATAATGTGCTAGTATACTAGCACATTATGGCAGATTTATTTATTTTAAACAGAGCCCCCCAGGACCAAGCTTTAACCACCGCAGGTGCTTCCATCTTCACCTAGTCTTCCTTCCAGGATCACCTTCTCTTTGAATGGCCAGGCTTTGATTGGTTCATGATTCACAGCGCACAGCGCTCTCTTTATTGATGGCATACACTGTGTGTCAAGGACTTCTTTCCGCACGTTTCTGCAGGAAGGGCAGCCCATTGAAATGAAAGGGCTACACGAATTCCATGTGCATTTCCTGCACCATCTTCAAAATGCACTGCAGATGCAATCTGTAGCGGGTGTCAATAGTAAGTTAATGATGCTCCAAACTTTGGCTGTAAAAGCAGTTCATTTGCCTGCACTGGATCGCATGGTGCTTTTGTAGTAGGTTGCACTGTGTTTCTAAAAGTTTTACATGCACTACTTTTAGTGCAGTGTGGTACGATTTTAGCCCATTCAAAATTAAATGGGCTGGAATCTGATCACACAGAGCTGCATGTGAATCGCACATGTGAATCGCGTTCCTGTGCTGGAATGGTATGAAGCGGTTCTTTGAGCCCATTCACACTATGCGCAGTTACCTGCATTTTTAATTATGGAAAAGCACAAGCAGCTACAATGACACACAGGAAACAATAGCTTTCCATGTGCCATGTTCACACTAGAACATAGTGTTTCTCTACATTCCAGAGCTGTGTGATTTTATGCAATATGTTTGCTTAATATCGTAACTCACAGAAATGCGTGTAAATTTGCAGATTCACAGATTTGGGCACAAAGCAAAACATTGCAACATTGGCACGTAAACACCCCATTCACTGCCATTGCAGCTTAAAATTGAATTTTAGTCAGAAAATTAAGAGAAGTATGGGTTAAATAAACAAAACATTTATACTCACCTAGGTGGAAGCAGCATTGATCCGATGCTGCATCTGTTTCCTGCCGGGTCTGAAGTGAGAACTGAATGATCAAACACTGCTGATCGCTTAGTTCACCTCCTCTGCTCTAAGCAGGGAGCTGTGACTGTCAGTCTCCGACTCTCTGCTCTGCCCCTCCAGTGCTCACTGAAGCGCTGTGCTGTGGAGGGGGCGGGAGAGACTTGCTCAGGCTCTTGACGGATTGCTGAGAGGCTGAATCAGGTGCCGATCCATGCTTCTGGGTGGAATCCAAATATATGGTCGGGATATTTTTAGAGGCAGGTCTGGCTCTGTGGAGTCAGCCAGCAATGGGCTTTAGTCCACTGTCGGCTGAAAACGGGTCGCAGGGGTGCAGAGCAAACTGCACTCCTGTGATCCCTAGGAGACATATAGCCAAAATAGCTTTGGCTATACTTCTCTTTTAAGTCCTGCTAGATAACTTCAGACTGGTACTTTTGCAGGTATACAGTAGCCATGTAAAACATAAAAAATAAGTGCCTACACTGTTTAACATCCAGTAATACATTGTCTCACCCTGCTCTGCACATGCTCAGTTGCTCTCTTTTAGGCACTGTGCTGAAAATCAGAGGCACTAAAGGCTGTTCTGTTGACATCCTAAAGATTTACTGCTGCTCAGGAGCTCTGGGCTTCAGAAAAATGGCAGACTCCTGCAAGAAGAAACAGAAACAATGCTGGAGGCAATTTACACCACACACTAATTTTGGCAGCATAAATATTAATGCAGGGGTGTGAACATTTTGAAAAACTACTTGTTCAGAGACTAATTCGGGGTCCCAATCTACTTGTCCCTCATGACAATCTACTTGTCCAGATAAAAACAAATACATTTTAACCAAAACTGTATTTAAATCTGAGGTGCTTTTAGGAATGTCTGGGGCTTTTAAAAACAAAAGGGACTTTATGGTGACTTAAACGTTTAATATTTTTAACATTACAGTGTTTCTCTCCTCCTCATCTCCCTGCCTGTCTCCAGCACCTCCCCGGGGATTAGCAGGGAGGTGAGAGACCTTGCAGTATAATGAGCACCGATTGGGTTCTTGTCAGGAAAGGGGCGTGGCAGGCTTATCCTTTATCCCTGCTAGGGCCCTTTTTGCTTTTTCTGCACACATTTAAAAAACATTTTAGGCCTGAAGATTACATAAATCCCTCAAAACATGATATATTTTTTGAAAGCAGGGACCCTAGAGAATAAAATAGTGGTAGTTTCAATTTATGTCACATGATATTACCACAAAGGTCTAGGAAACACAAAATTACGGAAAAAAATACATTGAATTTTAGGGCACAAAACAGCAAGAAAATTACCCATTTATTTTGGTAAAAAATATATGAGGTTGCACCGAGTAAATAAATATCCAACATGTCAAACCTTAAATTTGCGTGCACTCATGACATGGCAAAAACTTTAGTACCCATATATTCTATAGGTGATGCTTTTAAAGCCCCCTATAGGTCATCAGTTTAGTTAAAGAGGAGGTCTGGTGCTAGAATTATTACTCTCACTCTGGCGTCCACGGATATATATAACATGTTTCGCAATCAATGTTTTCATGCATAGGTGCCCCGGCGCGTGCTTTTCGTTTGTACGTGCGTATTATAAAAATAAATAATTATATATAAAATAAATTATAAAATTATAAAAAAAAATTTTTTACTTAGCTTTCCTTTCTCTTCATCACATGGGATAAAAAGCCTCTTATGTGATGATTTTTGGTGACAGGTTCTCATTATTGAAAAATCCAGGATCTAAAAGACCCTGGATGTCTCCCCTGTACTCCACTGGATGTAATGCAGTGCACATTGTACTGCATTACATTCTTTCCCAACTTCGATGGCTGGGAAATCTGTCAACAGGGACCTGTCATAACTTCTGGGTCAGGACAAGAAGACAAGGGAGGCGGACATGTCCACTCTCCTGCATCCCCTCTACCTGCAGATAGGCAAGCAGAGCCTGGAAGACACAGAGGTACACGGGTTGGCGGAGGAGGCTGGCACTCTGGGCTGTGTGGAAGCAATCGGCAGCGCTGCTGCCTGAATGCTTTCACATGACAGGTGAGCCCTGCTTTGTGCCCGCAGCAGGGCTAAAGGTTTAAAAAAAAGTACCTGCCCGGCTTCCGGAACTGCATGTCCCAGGCATTGGGCGATACAAATTGAACATCCCTGTAATGTTAAATGTACTGTATGTTCCTTGCTAAAGAATGTTATTTTTCATTAAGTTGTTATGGGTAAAGTTCTGCTTTAGGAGGGACGATTGGAGATGGTGCTAAAAACGTGGCTCAACTGTGCATTTCAACTCCTCCCCAACTGCTAGGTTATTCGAGGCATTAGCGCATTGGGGTGCCATTCAAAACAAATGGCATTGCAACCTGCTAGCACACAAAACACATGCTAATGTGATTCTGCTTCTCCTGCAACACTTTCCCATGGAGGCCTCCACTGGACTCACTCAGATTCAGTGGTCAGAAAGGAGGTAGAGTTGGTTTGCTTCTATCCCCACTGAGCACCTTTCAAGTCCTCCCTACCCCTCTCTGTCCTCTTCTTTCGAGACTCACTGCATTCGGCTGTTTTCTCCCATTTATCTGAGGATTACATTGATCTATTGTCCTCCTGGACCGGTGTCATGTTTTCTTGATGACTTCTCTGCCTGGCTACCCTACCTTCTCTCCTGAAATAACCACTATCATTCTTGGTGTTTTAACATCCCCATTAATGTGAACAACCCAGCTACATCCCAACTCTTCAACCTAACCTCATCTTTTGCCTTAGCACAATGGACACAGTCCTCCACTCACTCTGATGGGAATACATTAGACCTTGTTTTCTCCCATCTTTGCACTCCCTACAACCTCACAAACACTCCCTTTCCCCTCTCTGATCACCATCTCATCACCTTCACAGTGTCTTCATCTTCAAACACCTATCCCTCCAAGCAGCAAACAATTATCCACAGAAACCTTCAGAACTTTAACCCTTCTCTTTTCTACTCTGCAAACCCCTCTATGACAAAATCTCTCCTGTCCTGCCATGACCTGGCCACTTCTGTCTACAACAGTTCACTTTCATCCACACTAGACTCACTTACTCCTCTAACTACACAAAGTATCAGGCCCCGACCATTACATCTTTGGCAAACTGACGATACAAGAAATCTTAAGAAACATAGTCGTGCACTGGAGGGATTGTGGTGTAAAACCAAATACCAGCAAGCATTCTCCTTATATAAATCTGCTTTGTTAAAATACAGTTCCTCCCTCCATGCTGCCAAACAAGTCTACTTTGTCACTCTTATTAATACCTTGTCATCCAGTCCTCATCGTCTCTTCTCTGCTTTTAACTCTCTACTTTGTTCACCTCCACCTCCACCCAATAACTCACTCACTGCTTACGAGATTTCTACTCATTTAAAAAACAATAAGGAATAGATTAAATTTGTGCTATGGTCAATGATAAATTAAGTGGATATAATCCACATAAGCAACCAACACAATATTGCAGGTTACAATACAGAAAAACATATACAAAAAAGTGCAGCGCTTAAATTAAAAATCCAAAAACATGACAAACATAACCAAAGTCCAATCCAAAAGGCTTGAAACATATGAAAGGAAAGTTCATCAATCAAGGATCCACAACAATCCCATAGATTCCCAAGAAGTGACCAAAAGGAAAAGAAACTCCTTCACCAGCACCAAGCACACTGCCTCTTACCGGATAATATTGACCCCCAATTAAGAAAAGGTCAATGCACGCTGTGTGCTTCCCAGAAGCAAAACAATAAGCTTGTAAACTTCTTTGAATCTGGGTCTTCAATATAAAGTGACTCTGGGATGAACCTATAATGAATATTATCCTCATAGAGGACAATCCAATTCAAAAGTTAAAAGGAATCCTCATAGTGTAGTATTTTGAGAATTTTTAATGTCTCAACTGCAATAAAACACGTACATCATAACTCATAAAATACAGCATGTCACCATATCCATTGGTGGTTTGTTTCCAACCAACAAATGGACGCCACGTTCCGGTGCGCAATGATGTCATACGCTCCAACTCCAACTACGCATTTCATCATCAATGATGTTGTCAGGGGCGTGGCCGGCGTCAAGACGTTGCACCATTTATAGAGGGAAGGAAGCCCCTTTCTTTCTCTCAATTGGAAGTTAAAAAACGGAACTGGAAAGAAAGGCAAGCCCAAGATACTACATCCTGTCCCAAACTATTCACGCAACCAAAACTAAAACTGGTTGCAAATTGGAAAAAAAATTTAAAATAAAAAATATTTTAATAAAAATTATATAAATGGATGCTATTAGATCCATTACATATATAATATATTATCATATTTAAAAATGCTGATATTGCACCAATGTTATATTTATAACCCTTAGGAATCATTGATAAAACAGTTTAAGTCAAATTCCACATTTAACCCTTTAGGAACTTGTGTACCCATGTGGAAAATCCATTTAGATTCTGCCTTGCTCAAAGATCTAACCTTGTTACTACCCCTCCAGTGTCTTTTAAATTTTTCAATTCCCCAAAATTTTAACATCCTGGGATCCTTATTATGATACATGGCGAAGTGCTTAGAAACATTATGTTTTGGGAAACCTTTTTTGATGTTCTGTACATGTTCTGTACATGTTGGAGTGTGAAGCATTGTTATTGGTATATGGCATTTTTTTCAATACAGCTATAGTAGTGTCATTTATTTGATATCATTGAGTGGCACATCACCTGTTTATTTGCATGAATATTGAGCACGTGTGCCACTTTATTTTATAAAATCCGCTTTGTGATTCTATTGATGTATTTCTTATGCACTTTATAGCGCTGCACTAATTTTGACTTGTATACCTAATCGCAGGCTATCCCCTCTGCAGTCTATCATGAATGCTGCTACCAGACTCATCCACCTTAGCAACCGTTCCATATCTGCCACCCCTCTCTGCCAATCTCTCCATTGGCTTTCCATTGCCCAACGAATAAAATTCAAAATATTAAATATAACATATAAAGCCATTTATAACTCTGCCCCAAATTAAATCACCAATCCTGTCTCCAACTATCACCCAAACTGTCCTCTCCACTCCTTCCATGACCTCCTGCTCTCTAGCTGTCTTGTCTCCTCCTCCCATGCTCATCTCCAGGACTTCTGCAGAGCCTCCCCCATCCTCTGGAACTCTCTACTCCTATCTATCCAACTATTGCCTACTCTGCCCACTTTTAGGAGATCTCTGAAAACGTATCTCTTTATCAAAGCCTATCCTGCCTCCAGCTAATAACCTAATCTTCTATTTCTCCTATCAGTTCATCCCTCACAGTTATTACCTATGGTACCACCAGCCCCTCCCTCTTACATTGTAAGCTCCAAGGAGCAGGACCCTCCTAACCCTCTTGTATTGAACTGTATCATTGCTGTGTTGTCTCCCTTTATATTGAAAAAGCTCTGAGCAAATTGTTGGCGTTATATAAATCCTGTATAATAATAATAATAAAAATAATGATATTAATAATAATGTGTCTTGCAGTAATGAGAATGTCTTTCCTGCTATGACATGCAAATCCTTTAGGCTAAGATCCTCAAAGAAAATGGCCATCCTGACAGGTATAGTTGGTAATCTTAAGGCGCAAGAAGGCATTTCCAGCCTTTTTCTGACAGTTCCAGAAGTGTATCTCCTGATGTTTCAAACTATATGAATTGAAATCAGAATGTTGTTGCGTTTCCTGAGAATCGCACTAATAATTGCTGCTCTGGAATGTGCTCAGCTGTCTTTTTGCCACAAGCAGGCAGAAGTCGAACAGAGAATAAAAATTCTGAACACAGTCGCTAAAGAGTGGCTTTTTGATAATTATTAAGCACTCTTATGTTTTATGTGGGTTTATCCACAAAGTAACATTGGCAAGCTGCATTCTAGAGGTACTTGGTATAACCTGCCATTTCTTGGTTTACAGTGGATCTTTCAGTAACATTTCAAGTGTGCATGAATACATTCCTGACATGTCACGATACCATTTTCAATATAATTTTTTTCCTCTTCTCAAAACAGCTCTCCCTTTTATCTTTAAAAGCTGTCCTTGAGCTCCAGTCAAGTGACTTTGGCAGTGTTTTTTCTAGCAGTACCTCTTACCTACCATTTCTTGCTAGGAAAGAAGGACCATTCCCTTCTTTCTGAGGCGAGCAGGAGTTTAGGTGTAGGATTACTTGGAGGCCTACGATAAACTGAGGTGAGATGGATGAGGAATCTGCCAGTTAGAGACAGCGCTCCAGTGGCGCAATCGGTCAGCGCGCGGTACTTATATGGCAGTATCTGTTGAGCAATGCCGAGGTTGTAAGTTCAAGCCTCACCTGGAGCATGCTTTTCCTTCCTTTTTGCCTTTTTTAATGGAATATTTAATCATCTGTTACACCCTGCGGCCTGAGAACTTTACAGCAAGGCTGTAAGCGGTCAAAGAAAGTGAAGGGTGTTTTCGCCAGTGGTGCTTGAATGAGCTGTCTTTCACTTACACTGAGCGCATTCTCTAAATTGTGGAACAAAAGTGATAACCAGAATGTGCTACTTGTTGAAAAGAGGTGTGGGGAGCTACGACACTGCTTTTCAGTTTGAGCAAACCCATTCTTCTGACTCCGTAGCTCAATCTGCTTGGAATTCTGTAGGACGTTTGCAAGGGAAAATCAAAACAGAGACCTTGCCACCCTTACCTTGGCAAGAAGAAGAACGGATGACCTCTACAGGAGAAAAGAAGAAGCTTTGGCAGGGTCTTGAGGCAAGCCCCAGTGGCCTAATGGATAAGGCACTGGCCTCCTAAGCCAGGGATTGTGGGTTCAAGTCCCATCTGGGGTGTCAGATATCTTGCTTGTTCCTTTAAGCCAGGACTCCTTCCAGGCAGCTTCAAACATCAGCCAAGAATGAAATATAAAAACCATCACCGAGGGCAGCTACCTTTCTCTGCTTCATGTGTCAGTCCCTGAAGTCCTCTCTCCTGATGCCTTAATCCAAATGAGTGTGCCAATCACTATGTCGCAGAAGTACAGTGTGCCTCAGATGACTTGGCTTAGTTGACCAGCATGCTCTGGAAAAGATACAAATACTAATCTCCAGCAGCGCTTCGGACAAAAAAAGTGTCCAACTCCACAGAAAGGAAAAGCAGCTTTTCTTAGGAAGGACTTTTGCCATCCGTCCCGCATTCTCCTGACATCCCGCGGTGGCATGCAAATCTCCACTGGGAAATGGCCATCCTCAAGGGAAATGGCCATCTTGACAGGCATCCTAGGTAAGCTTAAACAGCGGGAAGGCATTTCCGACTTTTTTGTGTCAGTCCCAGAAGTGTTTTTCTTGATGTATCAAGCTATATGAATAGCAGTCAGAATCGCACCTTAGCGCTGTGCCTCCTTTGCCTCAAATGACATGGTGTTGATGCGTTTCCTGAGATTCACAAAAATAGTTGCTGCTCTGGAACGTGTTCAGATGTCTGCTTGCCGCAAGAGGGCAGAAATCGAACCTCATGTGGATCGCCAGCTTTTCTGCCAAACAGAGCATCAAAATTCTCAACCCAGTCGCTGGAGAGTGGCTTTTCAGATCTATAAAGAACTCTTGCGCTTTAGCTGGGTTTACCCACAAACTGACTTTGGCATGCTGCATTCTAGAGGGACTTGGCATAACCTGACACTTCTTGGTTTACAGTGGCTCTTTCAGTAACTTTTCAAATGTGCATGAATACATGGCTGACACGTCACGATAGCATTTTCAATTTCATTTTTTCCTCTTCTCAAAACAGCTCTCCCTTTTATCTTTAAAAGCTGTCCTTGAGCTCCAGTCAAGTGACTTTGGCAGTGTTTTTTCTAGCAGTACCTCTTACCTACCATTTCTTGCTAGGAAAGAAGGACCATTCCCTTCTTTCTGAGGCGAGCAGGAGTTTAGGTGCAGGATTACTTGGAGGCCTACGATAAACTGAGGCGAGATGGATGAGGAATCTGCCCGCTAAAGACAGCGCTCCAGTGGCGCAATCGGTCAGCGCGCGGTACTTATATGGCAGTATCTGTTGAGCAATGCCGAGGTTGTGAGTTCGAGCCTCACCTGGAGCATGCTTTTCCTTCCTTTTTGCCTTTTTTAATGGAATATTTAATCAGCTGTTACACCCTGCGGCCTGAGAACTTTACCGCAAGGCTGTAAGCGGTCAAAGAAAGTGAAGGGTGTTTTCGCCAGTGGTGCTTGAATGAGCTGTCTTTCACTTACACTGAGCGCATTCTCTAAATTGTGGAACAAAAGTGATAACCAGAATGTGCTACTTGTTGAAAAGAGGTGTGGGGAGCTACGACACTGCTTTTCAGTTTGAGCAAACCCATTCTTCTGACTCCGTAGCTCAATCTGCTTGGAATTCTGTAGGACGTTTGCAAGGGAAAATCAAAACAGAGACCTTGCCACCCTTTCCTTGGCAAGAAGAAGAACGGATGACCTCTACAGGAGAAAAGAAGAAGCTTTGGCAGGGTCTTGAGGCAAGCCCAAGTGGCCTAATGGATAAGGCACTGGCCTCCTAAGCCAGGCATTGTGGGTTCGAGTCCCATCTGGGGTGTCGGATATCTTGCTTGTTCCTTTAAGCCAGGACTCCTTCCAGGCAGCTTCAAACATCAGCCAAGAATGAAATATAAAAACCATCACCGAGGGCAGCTACCTTTCTCTGCTTCACGTGTCAGTCCCTGAAGTCCTCTCTCCTGATGCCTTAATCTAAATGTGTGTGCCAATCACTATGTCGCAGAAGTACAGTGTGCCTCAGATGACTTGGCTTAGTTGACCAGCATGCTCTGGAAAAGATACAAATACTAATCTCCAGCAGCGCTTCGGACAAAAAAAGTGTCCAACTCCACAGAAAGGAAAAGCAGCTTTTCTTAGGAAGGACTTTTGCCATCCGTCCGGCATTCTCCTGACATCCCGCGGTGGCATGCAAATCTCCACTGGGAAATGGCCATCCTCAAGGGAAATGGCCATCTTGACAGGCATCCTAGGTAAGCTTAAACAGCGGGAAGGCATTTCCGACCTTTTTGTGTCAGTCCCAGAAGTGTTTTTCTTGATGTATCAAGCTATATGAATAGCAGTCAGAATCGCACCTTAGCGCTGTGCCTCCTTTGCCTCAAATGACATGGTGTTGTTGCGTTTCCTGAGATTCACAAAAATAGTTGCTGCTCTGGAACGTGTTCAGATGTCTGCTTGCTGCAAGAGGGCAGAAATCGAACCTCATGTGGATCGCCAGCTTTTCTGCCAAACAGAGCATCAAAATTCTCAACCCAGTCGCTGGAGAGTGGCTTTTCAGATCTATAAAGAACTCTTGCGCTTTAGCTGGGTTTACCCACAAACTGACTTTGGCATGCTGCATTCTAGAGGGACTTGGCATAACCTGACACTTCTTGGTTTACAGTGGCTCTTTCAGTAACTTTTCAAATGTGCATGAATACATGGCTGACACGTCACGATAGCATTTTCAATTTCATTTTTTCCTCTTCTCAAAACAGCTCTCCCTTTTATCTTTAAAAGCTGTCCTTGAGCTCCAGTCAAGTGACTTTGGCAGTGTTTTTTCTAGCAGTACCTCTTACCTACCATTTCTTGCTAGGAAAGAAGGACCATTCCCTTCTTTCTGAGGCGAGCAGGAGTTTAGGTGCAGGATTACTTGGAGGCCTACGATAAACTGAGGCGAGATGGATGAGGAATCTGCCCGCTAGAGACAGCGCTCCAGTGGCGCAATCGGTCAGCGCGCGGTACTTATATGGCAGTATCTGTTGAGCAATGCCGAGGTTGTGAGTTTGAGCCTCACCTGGAGCATGCTTTTCCTTCCTTTTTGCCTTTTTTAATGGAATATTTAATCAGCTGTTACACCCTGCGGCCTGAGAACTTTACCGCAAGGCTGTAAGCGGTCAAAGAAAGTGAAGGGTGTTTTCGCCAGTGGTGCTTGAATGAGCTGTCTTTCACTTACACTGAGCGCATTCTCTAAATTGTGGAACAAAAGTGATAACCAGAATGTGCTACTTGTTGAAAAGAGGTGTGGGGAGCTACGACACTGCTTTTCAGTTTGAGCAAACCCATTCTTCTGACTCCGTAGCTCAATCTGCTTGGAATTCTGTAGGACGTTTGCAAGGGAAAATCAAAACAGAGACCTTGCCACCCTTACCTTGGCAAGAAGAAGAACGGATGACCTCTACAGGAGAAAAGAAGAAGCTTTGGCAGGGTCTTGAGGCAAGCCCCAGTGGCCTAATGGATAAGGCACTGGCCTCCTAAGCCAGGGATTGTGGGTTCGAGTCCCATCTGGGGTGTCGGATATCTTGCTTGTTCCTTTAAGCCAGGACTCCTTCCAGGCAGCTTCAAACATCAGCCAAGAATGAAATATAAAAACCATCACCGAGGGCAGCTACCTTTCTCTGCTTCACGTGTCAGTCCCTGAAGTCCTCTCTCCTGATGCCTTAATCTAAATGTGTGTGCCAATCACTATGTCGCAGAAGTACAGTGTGCCTCAGATGACTTGGCTTAGTTGACCAGTATGCTCTGGAAAAGATACAAATACTAATCTCCAGCAGCGCTTCGGACAAAAAAAGTGTCCAACTCCACAGAAAGGAAAAGCAGCTTTTCTTAGGAAGGACTTTTGCCATCCGTCCGGCATTCTCCTGACATCCCGCGGTGGCATGCAAATCTCCACTGGGAAATGGCCATCCTCAAGGGAAATGGCCATCTTGACAGGCATCCTAGGTAAGCTTAAACAGCGGGAAGGCATTTCCGACCTTTTTGTGTCAGTCCCAGAAGTGTTTTTCTTGATGTATCAAGCTATATGAATAGCAGTCAGAATCGCACCTTAGCGCTGTGCCTCCTTTGCCTCAAATGACATGGTGTTGTTGCGTTTCCTGAGATTCACAAAAATAGTTGCTGCTCTGGAACGTGTTCAGATGTCTGCTTGCCGCAAGAGGGCAGAAATCGAACCTCATGTGGATCGCCAGCTTTTCTGCCAAACAGAGCATCAAAATTCTCAACCCAGTCGCTGGAGAGTGGCTTTTCAGATCTATAAAGAACTCTTGCGCTTTAGCTGGGTTTACCCACAAACTGACTTTGGCATGCTGCATTCTAGAGGGACTTGGCATAACCTGACACTTCTTGGTTTACAGTGGCTCTTTCAGTAACTTTTCAAATGTGCATGAATACATGGCTGACACGTCACGATAGCATTTTCAATTTCATTTTTTCCTCTTCTCAAAACAGCTCTCCCTTTTATCTTTAAAAGCTGTCCTTGAGCTCCAGTCAAGTGACTTTGGCAGTGTTTTTTCTAGCAGTACCTCTTACCTACCATTTCTTGCTAGGAAAGAAGGACCATTCCCTTCTTTCTGAGGCGAGCAGGAGTTTAGGTGCAGGATTACTTGGAGGCCTACGATAAACTGAGGCGAGATGGATGAGGAATCTGCCCGCTAAAGACAGCGCTCCAGTGGCGCAATCGGTCAGCGCGCGGTACTTATATGGCAGTATCTGTTGAGCAATGCCGAGGTTGTGAGTTCGAGCCTCACCTGGAGCATGCTTTTCCTTCCTTTTTGCCTTTTTTAATGGAATATTTAATCAGCTGTTACACCCTGCGGCCTGAGAACTTTACCGCAAGGCTGTAAGCGGTCAAAGAAAGTGAAGGGTGTTTTCGCCAGTGGTGCTTGAATGAGCTGTCTTTCACTTACACTGAGCGCATGCTCTAAATTGTGGAACAAAAGTG
Source organism: Staurois parvus (assembly GCF_062004578.1). Taxonomy (NCBI): domain Eukaryota; kingdom Metazoa; phylum Chordata; class Amphibia; order Anura; family Ranidae; genus Staurois; species Staurois parvus. Next base: position 2,493,751 of record NW_028318072.1, read on the forward strand.
ATAACCAGAATGTGCTACTTGTTGAAAAGAGGTGTGGGGAGCTACGACACTGCTTTTCAGTTTGAGCAAACCCATTCTTCTGACTCCGTAGCTCAATCTGCTTGGAATTCTGTAGGACGTTTGCAAGGGAAAATCAAAACAGAGACCTTGCCACCCTTACCTTGGCAAGAAGAAGAAAGGATGACCTCTACAGGAGAAAAGAAGAAGCTTTGGCAGGGTCTTGAGGCAAGCCCCAGTGGCCTAATGCAGTGGTGGGCAACCTTTGTTTTCAACTGAGCCAAATCTCGCCAAAACCATGATTGAAATTTATTTTGAGAGCCACATTTTTAAAACTGAAAATACATCTCCCATATAGTAATTCATCCCCCATAGTAATTCATCCCCCATATAGTAATTCATCCCCCATAGTGTAATTCATCCCCCATAGTAATTCATCCCCCATAGTAATTCATCCCCCATATAGTAATTCATCCCCCATAGTAATTCATCCCCCATATAGTAATTCATCCCCCATAGCAATTCATCCCCCGTATAGTATTTCATCCCTCGTATAGTATTTCATCCCCCGTATAGTATTTCATCCCCCATATAGTATTTCATCCCCCATATAGTATTTCATCCCTCATATAGTATTTCATCCCTCATATAGTATTTCATCCCCCATATAGTAATTCATCCCTCATATAGTATTTCATCCCTCATATAGTATTTCATCCCCCCATATAGTATTTCATCCCTCATATAGTATTTCATCCCCCCATATAGTATTTCATCCCTCATATAGTATTTCATCCCCCCATATAGTATTTCATCCCTCATATAGTAATTCATCCCTCATATAGTATTTCATCCCCCCATATAGTATTTCATCCCTCATATAGTAATTCATCCCTCATATAGTATTTCATCCCCCCATATAGTATTTCATCCCCCCATAGAGTATTTCATCCCTCATATAGTAATTCATCCCTCATATAGTATTTCATCCCCCCATATAGTATTTCATCCCCCCATATAGTATTTCATCCCTCATATAGTAATTCATCCCTCATATAGTATTTCATCCCTCATATAGTATTTCATCCCTCATATAGTATTTCATCCCCCATATAGTATTTCATCCCCCCATATAGTATTTCATCCCCTCATATAATATTTCATCCCTCATATAGTAATTCATCCCTCATATAGTATTTCATCCCTCATATAGTATTTCATCCCCCCATATAGTATTTCATCCCTCATAAAGTAATTCATCCCTCATATAGTAATTCATCCCCCATATAGTATTTCATCCCTCATATAGTATTTCATCCCCCCATATAGTATTTCATCCCTCATATAGTAATTCATCCCTCATATAGTATTTCATCCCCCCATATAGTATTTCATCCCCCCATATAGTATTTCATCCCCCCATATAGTATTTCATCCCTCATATAGTAATTCATCCCTCATATAGTAATTCATCCCTCATATAGTATTTCATCCCTCATATAGTATTTCATCCCCCCATATAGTATTTCATCCCCCCATATAGTATTTCATCCCTCATATAGTATTTCATCCCCCACAGTACTATTCCCCCCCCCCCCCTTCTAGTAAGCCAAGTCCCCCGTGTCAATTCACTTACCTTTTGCGTTCCTCTCGCTGTCTTCCCGCGCCGTTCGGGTCTTCAGGGCGGACTGTGAGAGGAGCCTAGCTCCCCTCCCCTCACGTTCGGCACGCTGCCCCGCCTACACACATCCTGACAGCCACATCCGCAGGCCGGATTAAAAGGTCCGCGCGGACTTTTGGGGCTGCCAACCGAGAGGAGGCAGGGGAGCGGCCGACCGAGAGGAGGGAGGGGAGCAGGCGCCCGGCACACAGAAGAGCCGCATTAGACTGGGTAAAGAGCCGCATGTGGCTCGCGAGCCGCGGCTTGCCGACCACTGGCCTAATGGATAAGGCACTGGCCTCCTAAGCCAGGGATTGTGGGTTCGAGTCCCATCTGGGGTGTCAGATATCTTGCTTGTTCCTTTAAGCCAGGACTCCTTCCAAGCACCTTCAAACATCAGCCAAGAATGAAATATAAAAACCATCACCGAGGGCAGCTACCTTTCTCTGCTTCATGTGTCAGTCCCTGAAGTCCTCTCTCCTGATGCCTTAATCCAAATGTGTGTGCCAATCACTATCTCGCTGAAGTACAGTGTGCCTCACATGACTTGGCTTAGTTGACCAGCATGCTCTGGAAAAGATACAAATACTAATCTCCAGCAGCGCTTCGGACAAAAAAAGTGTCCAACTCCACAGAAAGGAAAAGCAGCTTTTCTTAGGAAGGACTTTTGCCATCCGTCCGGCATTCTCCTGACATCCCGCGGTGGCATGCAAATCTCCACTGGGAAATGGCCATCCTCAAGGGAAATGGCCATCTTGACAGGCATCCTAGGTAAGCTTAAACAGCGGGAAGGCATTTCCGACCTTTTTGTGTCAGTCCCAGAAGTGTTTTTCTTGATGTATCAAGCTATATGAATAGCAGTCAGAATCGCACCTTAGCGCTGTGCCTCCTTTGCCTCAAATGACATGGTGTTGTTGCGTTTCCTGAGATTCACAAAAATAGTTGCTGCTCTGGAACGTGTTCAGATGTCTGCTTGCCGCAAGAGGGCAGAAATCGAACCTCATGTGGATCGCCAGCTTTTCTGCCAAACAGAGCATCAAAATTCTCAACCCAGTCGCTGGAGAGTGGCTTTTCAGATCTATAAAGAACTCTTGCGCTTTAGCTGGGTTTACCCACAAACTGACTTTGGCATGCTGCATTCTAGAGGGACTTGGCATAACCTGACACTTCTTGGTTTACAGTGGCTCTTTCAGTAACTTTTCAAATGTGCATGAATACATGGCTGACACGTCACGATAGCATTTTCAATTTCATTTTTTCCTCTTCTCAAAACAGCTCTCCCTTTTATCTTTAAAAGCTGTCCTTGAGCTCCAGTCAAGTGACTTTGGCAGTGTTTTTTCTAGCAGTACCTCTTACCTACCATTTCTTGCTAGGAAAGAAGGACCATTCCCTTCTTTCTGAGGCGAGCAGGAGTTTAGGTGCAGGATTACTTGGAGGCCTACGATAAACTGAGGCGAGATGGATGAGGAATCTGCCCGCTAAAGACAGCGCTCCAGTGGCGCAATCGGTCAGCGCGCGGTACTTATATGGCAGTATCTGTTGAGCAATGCCGAGGTTGTGAGCTCGAGCCTCACCTGGAGCATGCTTTTCCTTCCTTTTTGCCTTTTTTAATGGAATATTTAATCAGCTGTTGCACCCTGCGGCCTGAGAACTTTACCGCAAGGCTGTAAGCGGTCAAAGAAAGTGAAGGGTGTTTTCGCCAGTGGTGCTTGAATGAGCTGTCTTTCACTTACACTGAGCGCATGCTCTAAATTGTGGAACAAAAGTGATAACCAGAATGTGCTACTTGTTGAAAAGAGGTGTGGGGAGCTACGACACTGCTTTTCAGTTTGAGCAAACCCATTCTTCTGACTCCGTAGCTCAATCTGCTTGGAATTCTGTAGGACGTTTGCAAGGGAAAATCAAAACAGAGACCTTGCCACCCTTACCTTGGCAAGAAGAACGGATGACCTCTACAGGAGAAAAGAAGAAGCTTTGGCAGGGTCTTGAGGCAAGCCCCAGTGGCCTAATGGATAAGGCACTGGCCTCCTAAGCCAGGGATTGTGGGTTCGAGTCCCATCTGGGGTGTCGGATATCTTGCTTGTTCCTTTAAGCCAGGACTCCTTCCAGGCAGCTTCAAACATCAGCCAAGAATGAAATATAAAAACCATCACCGAGGGCAGCTACCTTTCTCTGCTTCATGTGTCAGTCCCTGAAGTCCTCTCTCCTGATGCCTTAATCTAAATGTGTGTGCCAATCACTATGTCGCAGAAGTACAGTGTGCCTCAGATGACTTGGCTTAGTTGACCAGCATGCTCTGGAAAAGATACAAATACTAATCTCCAGCAGCGCTTCGGACAAAAAAAGTGTCCAACTCCACAGAAAGGAAAAGCAGCTTTTCTTAGGAAGGACTTTTGCCATCCGTCCGGCATTCTCCTGACATCCCGCGGTGGCATGCAAATCTCTACTGGGAAATGGCCATCCTCAAGGGAAATGGCCATCTTGACAGGCATCCTAGGTAAGCTTAAACAGCGGGAAGGCATTTCCGACCTTTTTGTGTCAGTCCCAGAAGTGTTTTTCTTGATGTATCAAGCTATATGAATAGCAGTCAGAATCGCACCTTAGCGCTGTGCCTCCTTTGCCTCAAATGACATGGTGTTGTTGCGTTTCCTGAGATTCACAAAAATAGTTGCTGCTCTGGAACGTGTTCAGATGTCTGCTTGCCGCAAGAGGGCAGAAATCGAACCTCATGTGGATCGCCAGCTTTTCTGCCAAACAGAGCATCAAAATTCTCAACCCAGTCGCTGGAGAGTGGCTTTTCAGATCTATAAAGAACTCTTGCGCTTTAGCTGGGTTTACCCACAAACTGACTTTGGCATGCTGCATTCTAGAGGGACTTGGCATAACCTGACACTTCTTGGTTTACAGTGGCTCTTTCAGTAACTTTTCAAATGTGCATGAATACATGGCTGACACGTCACGATAGCATTTTCAATTTCATTTTTTCCTCTTCTCAAAACAGCTCTCCCTTTTATCTTTAAAAGCTGTCCTTGAGCTCCAGTCAAGTGACTTTGGCAGTGTTTTTTCTAGCAGTACCTCTTACCTACCATTTCTTGCTAGGAAAGAAGGACCATTCCCTTCTTTCTGAGGCGAGCAGGAGTTTAGGTGCAGGATTACTTGGAGGCCTACGATAAACTGAGGCGAGATGGATGAGGAAACTGCCCGCTAAAGACAGCGCTCCAGTGGCGCAATCGGTCAGCGCGCGGTACTTATATGGCAGTATCTGTTGAGCAATGCCGAGGTTGTGAGTTCGAGCCTCACCTGGAGCATGCTTTTCCTTCCTTTTTGCCTTTTTTAATGGAATATTTAATCAGCTGTTACACCCTGCGGCCTGAGAACTTTACTGCAAGGCTGTAAGCGGTCAAAGAAAGTGAAGGGTGTTTTCGCCAGTGGTGCTTGAATGAGCTGTCTTTCACTTACACTGAGCGCATGCTCTAAATTGTGGAACAAAAGTGATAACCAGAATGTGCTACTTGTTGAAAAGAGGTGTGGGGAGCTACGACACTGCTTTTCAGTTTGAGCAAACCCATTCTTCTGACTCCGTAGCTCAATCTGCTTGGAATTCTGTAGGACGTTTGCAAGGGAAAATCAAAACAGAGACCTTGCCACCCTTACCTTGGCAAGAAGAAGAACGGATGACCTCTACAGGAGAAAAGAAGAAGCTTTGGCAGGGTCTTGAGGCAAGCCCCAGTGGCCTAATGGATAAGGCACTGGCCTCCTAAGCCAGGGATTGTGGGTTCGAGTCCCATCTGGGGTGTCGGATATCTTGCTTGTTCCTTTAAGCCAGGACTCCTTCCAGGCAGCTTCAAACATCAGCCAAGAATGAAATATAAAAACCATCACCGAGGGCAGCTACCTTTCTCTGCTTCACGTGTCAGTCCCTGAAGTCCTCTCTCCTGATGCCTTAATCTAAATGTGTGTGCCAATCACTATGTCGCAGAAGTACAGTGTGCCTCAGATGACTTGGCTTAGTTGACCAGCATGCTCTGGAAAAGATACAAATACTAATCTCCAGCAGCGCTTCGGACAAAAAAAGTGTCCAACTCCACAGAAAGGAAAAGCAGCTTTTCTTAGGAAGGACTTTTGCCATCCGTCCGGCATTCTCCTGACATCCCGCGGTGGCATGCAAATCTCCACTGGGAAATGGCCATCCTCAAGGGAAATGGCCATCTTGACAGGCATCCTAGGTAAGCTTAAACAGCGGGAAGGCATTTCCGACCTTTTTGTGTCAGTCCCAGAAGTGTTTTTCTTGATGTATCAAGCTATATGAATAGCAGTCAGAATCGCACCTTAGCGCTGTGCCTCCTTTGCCTCAAATGACATGGTGTTGTTGCGTTTCCTGAGATTCACAAAAATAGTTGCTGCTCTGGAACGTGTTCAGATGTCTGCTTGCCGCAAGAGGGCAGAAATCGAACCTCATGTGGATCGCCAGCTTTTCTGCCAAACAGAGCATCAAAATTCTCAACCCAGTCGCTGGAGAGTGGCTTTTCAGATCTATAAAGAACTCTTGCGCTTTAGCTGGGTTTACCCACAAACTGACTTTGGCATGCTGCATTCTAGAGGGACTTGGCATAACCTGACACTTCTTGGTTTACAGTGGCTCTTTCAGTAACTTTTCAAATGTGCATGAATACATGGCTGACACGTCACGATAGCATTTTCAATTTCATTTTTTCCTCTTCTCAAAACAGCTCTCCCTTTTATCTTTAAAAGCTGTCCTTGAGCTCCAGTCAAGTGACTTTGGCAGTGTTTTTTCTAGCAGTACCTCTTACCTACCATTTCTTGCTAGGAAAGAAGGACCATTCCCTTCTTTCTGAGGCGAGCAGGAGTTTAGGTGCAGGATTACTTGGAGGCCTACGATAAACTGAGGCGAGATGGATGAGAAATCTGCCCACTAAAGACAGCGCTCCAGTGGCGCAATCGGTCAGCGCGCGGTACTTATATGGCAGTATCTGTTGAGCAATGCCGAGGTTGTGAGTTCGAGCCTCACCTGGAGCATGCTTTTCCTTCCTTTTTGCCTTTTTTAATGGAATATTTAATCAGCTGTTACACCCTGCGGCCTGAGAACTTTACCGCAAGGCTGTAAGCGGTCAAAGAAAGTGAAGGGTGTTTTCGCCAGTGGTGCTTGAATGAGCTGTCTTTCACTTACACTGAGCGCATGCTCTAAATTGTGGAACAAAAGTGATAACCAGAATGTGCTACTTGTTGAAAAGAGGTGTGGGGAGCTACGACACTGCTTTTCAGTTTGAGCAAACCCATTCTTCTGACTCCGTAGCTCAATCTGCTTGGAATTCTGTAGGACGTTTGCAAGGGAAAATCAAAACAGAGACCTTGCCACCCTTACCTTGGCAAGAAGAAGAACGGATGACCTCTACAGGAGAAAAGAAGAAGCTTTGGCAGGGTCTTGAGGCAAGCCCCAGTGGCCTAATGGATAAGGCACTGGCCTCCTAAGCCAGGGATTGTGGGTTCGAGTCCCATCTGGGGTGTCGGATATCTTGCTTGTTCCTTTAAGCCAGGACTCCTTCCAGGCAGCTTCAAACATCAGCCAAGAATGAAATATAAAAACCATCACCGAGGGCAGCTACCTTTCTCTGCTTCACGTGTCAGTCCCTGAAGTCCTCTCTCCTGATGCCTTAATCTAAATGTGTGTGCCAATCACTATGTCGCAGAAGTACAGTGTGCCTCAGATGACTTGGCTTAGTTGACCAGCATGCTCTGGAAAAGATACAAATACTAATCTCCAGCAGCGCTTCGGACAAAAAAAGTGTCCAACTCCACAGAAAGGAAAAGCAGCTTTTCTTAGGAAGGACTTTTGCCATCCGTCCGGCATTCTCCTGACATCCCGCGGTGGCATGCAAATCTCCACTGGGAAATGGCCATCCTCAAGGGAAATGGCCATCTTGACAGGCATCCTAGGTAAGCTTAAACAGCGGGAAGGCATTTCCGACCTTTTTGTGTCAGTCCCAGAAGTGTTTTTCTTGATGCATCAAGCTATATGAATAGCAGTCAGAATCGCACCTTAGCGCTGTGCCTCCTTTGCCTCAAATGACATGGTGTTGTTGCGTTTCCTGAGATTCACAAAAATAGTTGCTGCTCTGGAACGTGTTCAGATGTCTGCTTGCCGCAAGAGGGCAGAAATCGAACCTCATGTGGATCGCCAGCTTTTCTGCCAAACAGAGCATCAAAATTCTCAACCCAGTCGCTGGAGAGTGGCTTTTCAGATCTATAAAGAACTCTTGCGCTTTAGCTGGGTTTACCCACAAACTGACTTTGGCATGCTGCATTCTAGAGGGACTTGGCATAACCTGACACTTCTTGGTTTACAGTGGCTCTTTCAGTAACTTTTCAAATGTGCATGAATACATGGCTGACACGTCACGATAGCATTTTCAATTTCATTTTTTCCTCTTCTCAAAACAGCTCTCCCTTTTATCTTTAAAAGCTGTCCTTGAGCTCCAGTCAAGTGACTTTGGCAGTGTTTTTTCTAGCAGTACCTCTTACCTACCATTTCTTGCTAGGAAAGAAGGACCATTCCCTTCTTTCTGAGGCGAGCAGGAGTTTAGGTGCAGGATTACTTGGAGGCCTACGATAAACTGAGGCGAGATGGATGAGGAATCTGCCTGCTAAAGACAGCGCTCCAGTGGCGCAATCGGTCAGCGCGCGGTACTTATATGGCAGTATCTGTTGAGCAATGCCGAGGTTGTGAGTTCGAGCCTCACCTGGAGCATGCTTTTCCTTCCTTTTTGCCTTTTTTAATGGAATATTTAATCAGCTGTTACACCCTGCGGCCTGAGAACTTTACCGCAAGGCTGTAAGCGGTCAAAGAAAGTGAAGGGTGTTTTCGCCAGTGGTGCTTGAATGAGCTGTCTTTCACTTACACTGAGCGCATGCTCTAAATTGTGGAACAAAAGTGATAACCAGAATGTGCTACTTGTTGAAAAGAGGTGTGGGGAGCTACGACACTGCTTTTCAGTTTGAGCAAACCCATTCTTCTGACTCCATAGCTCAATCTGCTTGGAATTCTGTAGGACGTTTGCAAGGGAAAATCAAAACAGAGACCTTGCCACCCTTACCTTGGCAAGAAGAAGAACGGATGACCTCTACAGGAGAAAAGAAGAAGCTTTGGCAGGGTCTTGAGGCAAGCCCCAGTGGCCTAATGGATAAGGCACTGGCCTCCTAAGCCAGGGATTGTGGGTTCGAGTCCCATCTGGGGTGTCAGATATCTTGCTTGTTCTTTTAAAGCAGGACTCCTTCCAGGCAGCTTCAAACATCAGCCAAGAATGAAATATAAAAACCATCACCGAGGGCAGCTACCTTTCTCTGCTTCATGTGTCAGTCCCTGAAGTCCTCTCTCCTGATGCCTTAATCCAAATGTGTGTGCCAATCACTATCTCGCTGAAGTACAGTGTGCCTCACATGACTTGGCTTAGTTGACCAGCATGCTCTGGAAAAGATACAAATACTAATCTCCAGCAGCGCTTCGGACAAAAAAAGTGTCCAACTCCACAGAAAGGAAAAGCAGCTTTTCTTAGGAAGGACTTTTGCCATCCGTCCGGCATTCTCCTGACATCCCGCGGTGGCATGCAAATCTCCACTGGGAAATGGCCATCCTCAAGGGAAATGGCCATCTTGACAGGCATCCTAGGTAAGCTTAAACAGCGGGAAGGCATTTCCGACCTTTTTGTGTCAGTCCCAGAAGTGTTTTTCTTGATGTATCAAGCTATATGAATAGCAGTCAGAATCGCACCTTAGCGCTGTGCCTCCTTTGCCTCAAATGACATGGTGTTGTTGCGTTTCCTGAGATTCACAAAAATAGTTGCTGCTCTGGAACGTGTTCAGATGTCTGCTTGCCGCAAGAGGGCAGAAATCGAACCTCATGTGGATCGCCAGCTTTTCTGCCAAACAGAGCATCAAAATTCTCAACCCAGTCGCTGGAGAGTGGCTTTTCAGATCTATAAAGAACTCTTGCGCTTTAGCTGGGTTTACCCACAAACTGACTTTGGCATGCTGCATTCTAGAGGGACTTGGCATAACCTGACACTTCTTGGTTTACAGTGGCTCTTTCAGTAACTTTTCAAATGTGCATGAATACATGGCTGACACGTCACGATAGCATTTTCAATTTCATTTTTTCCTCTTCTCAAAACAGCTCTCCCTTTTATCTTTAAAAGCTGTCCTTGAGCTCCAGTCAAGTGACTTTGGCAGTGTTTTTTCTAGCAGTACCTCTTACCTACCATTTCTTGCTAGGAAAGAAGGACCATTCCCTTCTTTCTGAGGCGAGCAGGAGTTTAGGTGCAGGATTACTTGGAGGCCTACGATAAACTGAGGCGAGATGGATGAGGAATCTGCCTGCTAAAGACAGCGCTCCAGTGGCGCAATCGGTCAGCGCGCGGTACTTATATGGCAGTATCTGTTGAGCAATGCCGAGGTTGTGAGTTCGAGCCTCACCTGGAGCATGCTTTTCCTTCCTTTTTGCCTTTTTTAATGGAATATTTAATCAGCTGTTACACCCTGCGGCCTGAGAACTTTACCGCAAGGCTGTAAGCGGTCAAAGAAAGTGAAGGGTGTTTTCGCCAGTGGTGCTTGAATGAGCTGTCTTTCACTTACACTGAGCGCATGCTCTAAATTGTGGAACAAAAGTGATAACCAGAATGTGCTACTTGTTGAAAAGAGGTGTGGGGAGCTACGACACTGCTTTTCAGTTTGAGCAAACCCATTCTTCTGACTCCGTAGCTCAATCTGCTTGGAATTCTGTAGGACGTTTGCAAGGGAAAATCAAAACAGAGACCTTGCCACCCTTACCTTGGCAAGAAGAAGAACGGATGACCTCTACAGGAGAAAAGAAGAAGCTTTGGCAGGGTCTTGAGGCAAGCCCCAGTGGCCTAATGGATAAGGCACTGGCCTCCTAAGCCAGGGATTGTGGGTTCAAGTCCCATCTGGGGTGTCGGATATCTTGCTTGTTCCTTTAAGCCAGGACTCCTTCCAGGCAGCTTCAAACATCAGCCAAGAATGAAATATAAAAACCATCACCGAGGGCAGCTACCTTTCTCTGCTTCACGTGTCAGTCCCTGAAGTCCTCTCTCCTGATGCCTTAATCTAAATGTGTGTGCCAATCACTATGTCGCAGAAGTACAGTGTGCCTCAGATGACTTGGCTTAGTTGACCAGCATGCTCTGGAAAAGATACAAATACTAATCTCCAGCAGCGCTTCGGACAAAAAAAGTGTCCAACTCCACAGAAAGGAAAAGCAGCTTTTCTTAGGAAGGACTTTTGCCATCCGTCCGGCATTCTCCTGACATCCCGCGGTGGCATGCAAATCTCCACTGGGAAATGGCCATCCTCAAGGGAAATGGCCATCTTGACAGGCATCCTAGGTAAGCTTAAACAGCGGGAAGGCATTTCCGACCTTTTTGTGTCAGTCCCAGAAGTGTTTTTCTTGATGCATCAAGCTATATGAATAGCAGTCAGAATCGCACCTTAGCGCTGTGCCTCCTTTGCCTCAAATGACATGGTGTTGTTGCGTTTCCTGAGATTCACAAAAATAGTTGCTGCTCTGGAACGTGTTCAGATGTCTGCTTGCCGCAAGAGGGCAGAAATCGAACCTCATGTGGATCGCCAGCTTTTCTGCCAAACAGAGCATCAAAATTCTCAACCCAGTCGCTGGAGAGTGGCTTTTCAGATCTATAAAGAACTCTTGCGCTTTAGCTGGGTTTACCCACAAACTGACTTTGGCATGCTGCATTCTAGAGGGACTTGGCATAACCTGACACTTCTTGGTTTACAGTGGCTCTTTCAGTAACTTTTCAAATGTGCATGAATACATGGCTGACACGTCACGATAGCATTTTCAATTTCATTTTTTCCTCTTCTCAAAACAGCTCTCCCTTTTATCTTTAAAAGCTGTCCTTGAGCTCCAGTCAAGTGACTTTGGCAGTGTTTTTTCTAGCAGTACCTCTTACCTACCATTTCTTGCTAGGAAAGAAGGACCATTCCCTTCTTTCTGAGGCGAGCAGGAGTTTAGGTGCAGGATTACTTGGAGGCCTACGATAAACTGAGGCGAGATGGATGAGGAATCTGCCCGCTAAAGACAGCGCTCCAGTGGCGCAATCGGTCAGCGCGCGGTACTTATATGGCAGTATCTGTTGAGCAATGCCGAGGTTGTGAGTTCGAGCCTCACCTGGAGCATGCTTTTCCTTCCTTTTTGCCTTTTTTAATGGAATATTTAATCAGCTGTTACACCCTGCGGCCTGAGAACTTTACCGCAAGGCTGTAAGCGGTCAAAGAAAGTGAAGGGTGTTTTCGCCAGTGGTGCTTGAATGAGCTGTCTTTCACTTACACTGAGCGCATGCTCTAAATTGTGGAACAAAAGTGATAACCAGAATGTGCTACTTGTTGAAAAGAGGTGTGGGGAGCTACGACACTGCTTTTCAGTTTGAGCAAACCCATTCTTCTGACTCCGTAGCTCAATCTGCTTGGAATTCTGTAGGACGTTTGCAAGGGAAAATCAAAACAGAGACCTTGCCACCCTTACCTTGGCAAGAAGAAGAACGGATGACCTCTACAGGAGAAAAGAAGAAGCTTTGGCAGGGTCTTGAGGCAAGCCCCAGTGGCCTAATGGATAAGGCACTGGCCTCCTAAGCCAGGGATTGTGGGTTCGAGTCCCATCTGGGGTGTCGGATATCTTGCTTGTTCCTTTAAGCCAGGACTCCTTCCAGGCAGCTTCAAACATCAGCCAAGAATGAAATATAAAAACCATCACCGAGGGCAGCTACCTTTCTCTGCTTCACGTGTCAGTCCCTGAAGTCCTCTCTCCTGATGCCTTAATCTAAATGTGTGTGCCAATCACTATGTCGCAGAAGTACAGTGTGCCTCAGATGACTTGGCTTAGTTGACCAGCATGCTCTGGAAAAGATACAAATACTAATCTCCAGCAGCGCTTCGGACAAAAAAAGTGTCCAACTCCACAGAAAGGAAAAGCAGCTTTTCTTAGGAAGGACTTTTGCCATCCGTCCGGCATTCTCCTGACATCCCGCGGTGGCATGCAAATCTCCACTGGGAAATGGCCATCCTCAAGGGAAATGGCCATCTTGACAGGCATCCTAGGTAAGCTTAAACAGCGGGAAGGCATTTCCGACCTTTTTGTGTCAGTCCCAGAAGTGTTTTTCTTGATGTATCAAGCTATATGAATAGCAGTCAGAATCGCACCTTAGCGCTGTGCCTCCTTTGCCTCAAATGACATGGTGTTGTTGCGTTTCCTGAGATTCACAAAAATAGTTGCTGCTCTGGAACGTGTTCAGATGTCTGCTTGCCGCAAGAGGGCAGAAATCGAACCTCATGTGGATCGCCAGCTTTTCTGCCAAACAGAGCATCAAAATTCTCAACCCAGTCGCTGGAGAGTGGCTTTTCAGATCTATAAAGAACTCTTGCGCTTTAGCTGGGTTTACCCACAAACTGACTTTGGCATGCTGCATTCTAGAGGGACTTGGCATAACCTGACACTTCTTGGTTTACAGTGGCTCTTTCAGTAACTTTTCAAATGTGCATGAATACATGGCTGACACGTCACGATAGCATTTTCAATTTCATTTTTTCCTCTTCTCAAAACAGCTCTCCCTTTTATCTTTAAAAGCTGTCCTTGAGCTCCAGTCAAGTGACTTTGGCAGTGTTTTTTCTAGCAGTACCTCTTACCTACCATTTCTTGCTAGGAAAGAAGGACCATTCCCTTCTTTCTGAGGTGAGCAGGAGTTTAGGTGCAGGATTACTTGGAGGCCTACGATAAACTAAGGCGAGATGGATGAGGAATCTGCCCGCTAAAGACAGCGCTCCAGTGGCGCAATCGGTCAGCGCGCGGTACTTATATGGCAGTATCTGTTGAGCAATGCCGAGGTTGTGAGTTCGAGCCTCACCTGGAGCATGCTTTTCCTTCCTTTTTGCCTTTTTTAATGGAATATTTAATCAGCTGTTACACCCTGCGGCCTGAGAACTTTACCGCAAGGCTGTAAGCGGTCAAAGAAAGTGAAGGGTGTTTTCGCCAGTGGTGCTTGAATGAGCTGTCTTTCACTTACACTGAGCGCATGCTCTAAATTGTGGAACAAAAGTGATAACCAGAATGTGCTACTTGTTGAAAAGAGGTGTGGGGAGCTACGACACTGCTTTTCAGTTTGAGCAAACCCATTCTTCTGACTCCGTAGCTCAATCTGCTTGGAATTCTGTAGGACGTTTGCAAGGGAAAATCAAAACAGAGACCTTGCCACCCTTACCTTGGCAAGAAGAAGAACGGATGACCTCTACAGGAGAAAAGAAGAAGCTTTGGCAGGGTCTTGAGGCAAGCCCCAGTGGCCTAATGGATAAGGCACTGGCCTCCTAAGCCAGGGATTGTGGGTTCGAGTCCCATCTGGGGTGTCGGATATCTTGCTTGTTCCTTTAAGCCAGGACTCCTTCCAGGCAGCTTCAAACATCAGCCAAGAATGAAATATAAAAACCATCACCGAGGGCAGCTACCTTTCTCTGCTTCACGTGTCAGTCCCTGAAGTCCTCTCTCCTGATGCCTTAATCTAAATGTGTGTGCCAATCACTATGTCGCAGAAGTACAGTGTGCCTCAGATGACTTGGCTTAGTTGACCAGCATGCTCTGGAAAAGATACAAATACTAATCTCCAGCAGCGCTTCGGACAAAAAAAGTGTCCAACTCCACAGAAAGGAAAAGCAGCTTTTCTTAGGAAGGACTTTTGCCATCCGTCCGGCATTCTCCTGACATCCCGCGGTGGCATGCAAATCTCTACTGGGAAATGGCCATCCTCAAGGGAAATGGCCATCTTGACAGGCATCCTAGGTAAGCTTAAACAGCGGGAAGGCATTTCCGACCTTTTTGTGTCAGTCCCAGAAGTGTTTTTCTTGATGTATCAAGCTATATGAATAGCAGTCAGAATCGCACCTTAGCGCTGTGCCTCCTTTGCCTCAAATGACATGGTGTTGTTGCGTTTCCTGAGATTCACAAAAATAGTTGCTGCTCTGGAACGTGTTCAGATGTCTGCTTGCCGCAAGAGGGCAGAAATCGAACCTCATGTGGATCGCCAGCTTTTCTGCCAAACAGAGCATCAAAATTCTCAACCCAGTCGCTGGAGAGTGGCTTTTCAGATCTATAAAGAACTCTTGCGCTTTAGCTGGGTTTACCCACAAACTGACTTTGGCATGCTGCATTCTAGAGGGACTTGGCATAACCTGACACTTCTTGGTTTACAGTGGCTCTTTCAGTAACTTTTCAAATGTGCATGAATACATGGCTGACACGTCATGATAGCATTTTCAATTTCATTTTTTCCTCTTCTCAAAACAGCTCTCCCTTTTATCTTTAAAAGCTGTCCTTGAGCTCCAGTCAAGTGACTTTGGCAGTGTTTTTTCTAGCAGTACCTCTTACCTACCATTTCTTGCTAGGAAAGAAGGACCATTCCCTTCTTTCTGAGGCGAGCAGGAGTTTAGGTGCAGGATTACTTGGAGGCCTACGATAAACTGAGGCGAGATGGATGAGGAATCTGCCCACTAAAGACAGCACTCCAGTGGCGCAATCGGTCAGCGCGCGGTACTTATATGGCAGTATCTGTTGAGCAATGCCGAGGTTGTGAGTTCAAGCCTCACCTGGAGCATGCTTTTCCTTCCTTTTTGCCTTTTTTAATGGAATATTTAATCAGCTGTTACACCCTGCGGCCTGAGAACTTTACCGCAAGGCTGTAAGCGGTCAAAGAAAGTGAAGGGTGTTTTCGCCAGTGGTGCTTGAATGAGCTGTCTTTCACTTACACTGAGCGCATGCTCTAAATTGTGGAACAAAAGTGATAACCAGAATGTGCTACTTGTTGAAAAGAGGTGTGGGGAGCTACGACACTGCTTTTCAGTTTGAGCAAACCCATTCTTCTGACTCCGTAGCTCAATCTGCTTGGAATTCTGTAGGACGTTTGCAAGGGAAAATCAAAACAGAGACCTTGCCACCCTTACCTTGGCAAGAAGAAGAACGGATGACCTCTACAGGAGAAAAGAAGAAGCTTTGGCAGGGTCTTGAGGCAAGCCCCAGTGGCCTAATGGATAAGGCACTGGCCTCCTAAGCCAGGGATTGTGGGTTCGAGTCCCATCTGGGGTGTCGGATATCTTGCTTGTTCCTTTAAGCCAGGACTCCTTCCAGGCAGCTTCAAACATCAGCCAAGAATGAAATGAAATATAAAAACCATCACCGAGGGCAGCTACCTTTCTCTGCTTCACGTGTCAGTCCCTGAAGTCCTCTCTCCTGATGCCTTAATCTAAATGTGTGTGCCAATCACTATGTCGCAGAAGTACAGTGTGCCTCAGATGACTTGGCTTAGTTGACCAGCATGCTCTGGAAAAGATACAAATACTAATCTCCAGCAGCGCTTCGGACAAAAAAAGTGTCCAACTCCACAGAAAGGAAAAGCAGCTTTTCTTAGGAAGGACTTTTGCCATCCGTCCGGCATTCTCCTGACATCCCGCGGTGGCATGCAAATCTCCACTGGGAAATGGCCATCCTCAAGGGAAATGGCCATCTTGACAGGCATCCTAGGTAAGCTTAAACAGCGGGAAGGCATTTCCGACCTTTTTGTGTCAGTCCCAGAAGTGTTTTTCTTGATGTATCAAGCTATATGAATAGCAGTCAGAATCGCACCTTAGCGCTGTGCCTCCTTTGCCTCAAATGACATGGTGTTGTTGCGTTTCCTGAGATTCACAAAAATAGTTGCTGCTCTGGAACGTGTTCAGATGTCTGCTTGCCGCAAGAGGGCAGAAATCGAACCTCATGTGGATCGCCAGCTTTTCTGCCAAACAGAGCATCAAAATTCTCAACCCAGTCGCTGGAGAGTGGCTTTTCAGATCTATAAAGAACTCTTGCGCTTTAGCTGGGTTTACCCACAAACTGACTTTGGCATGCTGCATTCTAGAGGGACTTGGCATAACCTGACACTTCTTGGTTTACAGTGGCTCTTTCAGTAACTTTTCAAATGTGCATGAATACATGGCTGACACGTCACGATAGCATTTTCAATTTCATTTTTTCCTCTTCTCAAAACAGCTCTCCCTTTTATCTTTAAAAGCTGTCCTTGAGCTCCAGTCAAGTGACTTTGGCAGTGTTTTTTCTAGCAGTACCTCTTACCTACCATTTCTTGCTAGGAAAGAAGGACCATTCCCTTCTTTCTGAGGCGAGCAGGAGTTTAGGTGCAGGATTACTTGGAGGCCTACGATAAACTGAGGCGAGATGGATGAGGAATCTGCCCGCTAAAGACAGCGCTCCAGTGGCGCAATCGGTCAGCGCGCGGTACTTATATGGCAGTATCTGTTGAGCAATGCCGAGGTTGTGAGTTCGAGCCTCACCTGGAGCATGCTTTTCCTTCCTTTTTGCCTTTTTTAATGGAATATTTAATCAGCTGTTACACCCTGCGGCCTGAGAACTTTACCGCAAGGCTGTAAGCGGTCAAAGAAAGTGAAGGGTGTTTTCGCCAGTGGTGCTTGAATGAGCTGTCTTTCACTTACACTGAGCGCATGCTCTAAATTGTGGAACAAAAGTGATAACCAGAATGTGCTACTTGTTGAAAAGAGGTGTGGGGAGCTACGACACTGCTTTTCAGTTTGAGCAAACCCATTCTTCTGACTCCGTAGCTCAATCTGCTTGGAATTCTGTAGGACGTTTGCAAGGGAAAATCAAAACAGAGACCTTGCCACCCTTACCTTGGCAAGAAGAAGAACGGATGACCTCTACAGGAGAAAAGAAGAAGCTTTGGCAGGGTCTTGAGGCAAGCCCCAGTGGCCTAATGGATAAGGCACTGGCCTCCTAAGCCAGGGATTGTGGGTTCGAGTCCCATCTGGGGTGTCGGATATCTTGCTTGTTCCTTTAAGCCAGGACTCCTTCCAGGCAGCTTCAAACATCAGCCAAGAATGAAATATAAAAACCATCACCGAGGGCAGCTACCTTTCTCTGCTTCACGTGTCAGTCCCTGAAGTCCTCTCTCCTGATGCCTTAATCCAAATGTGTGTGCCAATCACTATCTCGCTGAAGTACAGTGTGCCTCACATGACTTGGCTTAGTTGACCAGCATGCTCTGGAAAAGATACAAATACTAATCTCCAGCAGCGCTTCGGACAAAAAAAGTGTCCAACTCCACAGAAAGGAAAAGCAGCTTTTCTTAGGAAGGACTTTTGCCATCCGTCCGGCATTCTCCTGACATCCCGCGGTGGCATGCAAATCTCCACTGGGAAATGGCCATCTTGACAGGCATCCTAGGTAAGCTTAAACAGCGGGAAGGCATTTCCGACCTTTTTGTGTCAGTCCCAGAAGTATTTTTCTTGATGTATCAAGCTATATGAATAGCAGTCAGAATCGCACCTTAGCGCTGTGCCTCCTTTGCCTCAAATGACATGGTGTTGTTGCGTTTCCTGAGATTCACAAAAATAGTTGCTGCTCTGGAACGTGTTCAGATGTCTGCTTGCCGCAAGAGGGCAGAAATCGAACCTCATGTGGATCGCCAGCTTTTCTGCCAAACAGAGCATCAAAATTCTCAACCCAGTCGCTGGAGAGTGGCTTTTCAGATCTATAAAGAACTCTTGCGCTTTAGCTGGGTTTACCCACAAACTGACTTTGGCATGCTGCATTCTAGAGGGACTTGGCATAACCTGACACTTCTTGGTTTACAGTGGCTCTTTCAGTAACTTTTCAAATGTGCATGAATACATGGCTGACACGTCACGATAGCATTTTCAATTTCATTTTTTCCTCTTCTCAAAACAGCTCTCCCTTTTATCTTTAAAAGCTGTCCTTGAGCTCCAGTCAAGTGACTTTGGCAGTGTTTTTTCTAGCAGTACCTCTTACCTACCATTTCTTGCTAGGAAAGAAGGACCATTCCCTTCTTTCTGAGGCGAGCAGGAGTTTAGGTGCAGGATTACTTGGAGGCCTACGATAAACTGAGGCGAGATGGATGAGGAATCTGCCCGCTAAAGACAGCGCTCCAGTGGCGCAATCGGTCAGCGCGCGGTACTTATATGGCAGTATCTGTTGAGCAATGCCGAGGTTGTGAGTTCGAGCCTCACCTGGAGCATGCTTTTCCTTCCTTTTTGCCTTTTTTAATGGAATATTTAATCAGCTGTTACACCCTGCGGCCTGAGAACTTTACCGCAAGGCTGTAAGCGGTCAAAGAAAGTGAAGGGTGTTTTCGCCAGTGGTGCTTGAATGAGCTGTCTTTCACTTACACTGAGCGCATGCTCTAAATTGTGGAACAAAAGTGATAACCAGAATGTGCTACTTGTTGAAAAGAGGTGTGGGGAGCTACGACACTGCTTTTCAGTTTGAGCAAACCCATTCTTCTGACTCCGTAGCTCAATCTGCTTGGAATTCTGTAGGACGTTTGCAAGGGAAAATCAAAACAGAGACCTTGCCACCCTTACCTTGGCAAGAAGAAGAACGGATGACCTCTACAGGAGAAAAGAAGAAGCTTTGGCAGGGTCTTGAGGCAAGCCCCAGTGGCCTAATGGATAAGGCACTGGCCTCCTAAGCCAGGGATTGTGGGTTCGAGTCCCATCTGGGGTGTCGGATATCTTGCTTGTTCCTTTAAGCCAGGACTCCTTCCAGGCAGCTTCAAACATCAGCCAAGAATGAAATATAAAAACCATCACCGAGGGCAGCTACCTTTCTCTGCTTCACGTGTCAGTCCCTGAAGTCCTCTCTCCTGATGCCTTAATCTAAATGTGTGTGCCAATCACTATGTCGCAGAAGTACAGTGTGCCTCAGATGACTTGGCTTAGTTGACCAGCATGCTCTGGAAAAGATACAAATACTAATCTCCAGCAGCGCTTCGGACAAAAAAAGTGTCCAACTCCACAGAAAGGAAAAGCAGCTTTTCTTAGGAAGGACTTTTGCCATCCGTCCGGCATTCTCCTGACATCCCGCGGTGGCATGCAAATCTCTACTGGGAAATGGCCATCCTCAAGGGAAATGGCCATCTTGACAGGCATCCTAGGTAAGCTTAAACAGCGGGAAGGCATTTCCGACCTTTTTGTGTCAGTCCCAGAAGTGTTTTTCTTGATGTATCAAGCTATATGAATAGCAGTCAGAATCGCACCTTAGCGCTGTGCCTCCTTTGCCTCAAATGACATGGTGTTGTTGCGTTTCCTGAGATTCACAAAAATAGTTGCTGCTCTGGAACGTGTTCAGATGTCTGCTTGCCGCAAGAGGGCAGAAATCGAACCTCATGTGGATCGCCAGCTTTTCTGCCAAACAGAGCATCAAAATTCTCAACCCAGTCGCTGGAGAGTGGCTTTTCAGATCTATAAAGAACTCTTGCGCTTTAGCTGGGTTTACCCACAAACTGACTTTGGCATGCTGCATTCTAGAGGGACTTGGCATAACCTGACACTTCTTGGTTTACAGTGGCTCTTTCAGTAACTTTTCAAATGTGCATGAATACATGGCTGACACGTCACGATAGCATTTTCAATTTCATTTTTTCCTCTTCTCAAAACAGCTCTCCCTTTTATCTTTAAAAGCTGTCCTTGAGCTCCAGTCAAGTGACTTTGGCAGTGTTTTTTCTAGCAGTACCTCTTACCTACCATTTCTTGCTAGGAAAGAAGGACCATTCCCTTCTTTCTGAGGCGAGCAGGAGTTTAGGTGCAGGATTACTTGGAGGCCTACGATAAACTGAGGCGAGATGGATGAGGAATCTGCCTGCTAAAGACAGCGCTCCAGTGGCGCAATCGGTCAGCGCGCGGTACTTATATGGCAGTATCTGTTGAGCAATGCCGAGGTTGTGAGTTCGAGCCTCACCTGGAGCATGCTTTTCCTTCCTTTTTGCCTTTTTTAATGGAATATTTAATCAGCTGTTACACCCTGCGGCCTGAGAACTTTACCGCAAGGCTGTAAGCGGTCAAAGAAAGTGAAGGGTGTTTTCGCCAGTGGTGCTTGAATGAGCTGTCTTTCACTTACACTGAGCGCATGCTCTAAATTGTGGAACAAAAGTGATAACCAGAATGTGCTACTTGTTGAAAAGAGGTGTGGGGAGCTACGACACTGCTTTTCAGTTTGAGCAAACCCATTCTTCTGACTCCGTAGCTCAATCTGCTTGGAATTCTGTAGGACGTTTGCAAGGGAAAATCAAAACAGAGACCTTGCCACCCTTACCTTGGCAAGAAGAAGAACGGATGACCTCTACAGGAGAAAAGAAGAAGCTTTGGCAGGGTCTTGAGGCAAGCCCCAGTGGCCTAATGGATAAGGCACTGGCCTCCTAAGCCAGGGATTGTGGGTTCGAGTCCCATCTGGGGTGTCGGATATCTTGCTTGTTCCTTTAAGCCAGGACTCCTTCCAGGCAGCTTCAAACATCAGCCAAGAATGAAATATAAAAACCATCACCGAGGGCAGCTACCTTTCTCTGCTTCACGTGTCAGTCCCTGAAGTCCTCTCTCCTGATGCCTTAATCTAAATGTGTGTGCCAATCACTATGTCGCAGAAGTACAGTGTGCCTCAGATGACTTGGCTTAGTTGACCAGCATGCTCTGGAAAAGATACAAATACTAATCTCCAGCAGCGCTTCGGACAAAAAAAGTGTCCAACTCCACAGAAAGGAAAAGCAGCTTTTCTTAGGAAGGACTTTTGCCATCCGTCCGGCATTCTCCTGACATCCCGCGGTGGCATGCAAATCTCCACTGGGAAATGGCCATCCTCAAGGGAAATGGCCATCTTGACAGGCATCCTAGGTAAGCTTAAACAGCGGGAAGGCATTTCCGACCTTTTTGTGTCAGTCCCAGAAGTGTTTTTCTTGATGTATCAAGCTATATGAATAGCAGTCAGAATCGCACCTTAGCGCTGTGCCTCCTTTGCCTCAAATGACATGGTGTTGTTGCGTTTCCTGAGATTCACAAAAATAGTTGCTGCTCTGGAACGTGTTCAGATGTCTGCTTGCCGCAAGAGGGCAGAAATCGAACCTCATGTGGATCGCCAGCTTTTCTGCCAAACAGAGCATCAAAATTCTCAACGCAGTCGCTGGAGAGTGGCTTTTCAGATCTATAAAGAACTCTTGCGCTTTAGCTGGGTTTACCCACAAACTGACTTTGGCATGCTGCATTCTAGAGGGACTTGGCATAACCTGACACTTCTTGGTTTACAGTGGCTCTTTCAGTAACTTTTCAAATGTGCATGAATACATGGCTGACACGTCACGATAGCATTTTCAATTTCATTTTTTCCTCTTCTCAAAACAGCTCTCCCTTTTATCTTTAAAAGCTGTCCTTGAGCTCCAGTCAAGTGACTTTGGCAGTGTTTTTTCTAGCAGTACCTCTTACCTACCATTTCTTGCTAGGAAAGAAGGACCATTCCCTTCTTTCTGAGGCGAGCAGGAGTTTAGGTGCAGGATTACTTGGAGGCCTACGATAAACTGAGGCGAGATGGATGAGGAATCTGCCCACTAAAGACAGCGCTCCAGTGGCGCAATCGGTCAGCGCGCGGTACTTATATGGCAGTATCTGTTGAGCAATGCCGAGGTTGTGAGTTCGAGCCTCACCTGGAGCATGCTTTTCCTTCCTTTTTGCCTTTTTTAATGGAATATTTAATCAGCTGTTACACCCTGCGGCCTGAGAACTTTACCGCAAGGCTGTAAGCGGTCAAAGAAAGTGAAGGGTGTTTTCGCCAGTGGTGCTTGAATGAGCTGTCTTTCACTTACACTGAGCGCATGCTCTAAATTGTGGAACAAAAGTGATAACCAGAATGTGCTACTTCTTGAAAAGAGGTGTGGGGAGCTACGACACTGCTTTTCAGTTTGAGCAAACCCATTCTTCTGACTCCGTAGCTCAATCTGCTTGGAATTCTGTAGGACGTTTGCAAGGGAAAATCAAAACAGAGACCTTGCCACCCTTACCTTGGCAAGAAGAAGAACGGATGACCTCTACAGGAGAAAAGAAGAAGCTTTGGCAGGGTCTTGAGGCAAGCCCCAGTGGCCTAATGGATAAGGCACTGGCCTCCTAAGCCAGGGATTGTGGGTTCGAGTCCCATCTGGGGTGTCGGATATCTTGCTTGTTCCTTTAAGCCAGGACTCCTTCCAGGCAGCTTCAAACATCAGCCAAGAATGAAATATAAAAACCATCACCGAGGGCAGCTACCTTTCTCTGCTTCACATGTCAGTCCCTGAAGTCCTCTCTCCTGATGCCTTAATCTAAATGTGTGTGCCAATCACTATGTCGCAGAAGTACAGTGTGCCTCAGATGACTTGGCTTAGTTGACCAGCATGCTCTGGAAAAGATACAAATACTAATCTCCAGCAGCGCTTCGGACAAAAAAAGTGTCCAACTCCACAGAAAGGAAAAGCAGCTTTTCTTAGGAAGGACTTTTGCCATCCGTCCGGCATTCTCCTGACATCCCGCGGTGGCATGCAAATCTCCACTGGGAAATGGCCATCCTCAAGGGAAATGGCCATCTTGACAGGCATCCTAGGTAAGCTTAAACAGCGGGAAGGCATTTCCGACCTTTTTGTGTCAGTCCCAGAAGTGTTTTTCTTGATGTATCAAGCTATATGAATAGCAGTCAGAGGCACAGGAGTCAGCTGTGCCTCCTTTGCCTCAAATGACATGGTGTTGTTGCGTTTCCTGAGATTCACAAAAATAGTTGCTGCTCTGGAACGTGTTCAGATGTCTGCTTGCCGCAAGAGGGCAGAAATCGAACCTCATGTGGATCGCCAGCTTTTCTGCCAAACAGAGCATCAAAATTCTCAACCCAGTCGCTGGAGAGTGGCTTTTCAGATCTATAAAGAACTCTTGCGCTTTAGCTGGGTTTACCCACAAACTGACTTTGGCATGCTGCATTCTAGAGGGACTTGGCATAACCTGACACTTCTTGGTTTACAGTGGCTCTTTCAGTAACTTTTCAAATGTGCATGAATACATGGCTGACACGTCATGATAGCATTTTCAATTTCATTTTTTCCTCTTCTCAAAACAGCTCTCCCTTTTATCTTTAAAAGCTGTCCTTGAGCTCCAGTCAAGTGACTTTGGCAGTGTTTTTTCTAGCAGTACCTCTTACCTACCATTTCTTGCTAGGAAAGAAGGACCATTCCCTTCTTTCTGAGGCGAGCAGGAGTTTAGGTGCAGGATTACTTGGAGGCCTACGATAAACTGAGGCGAGATGGATGAGGAATCTGCCCACTAAAGACAGCACTCCAGTGGCGCAATCGGTCAGCGCGCGGTACTTATATGGCAGTATCTGTTGAGCAATGCCGAGGTTGTGAGTTCAAGCCTCACCTGGAGCATGCTTTTCCTTCCTTTTTGCCTTTTTTAATGGAATATTTAATCAGCTGTTACACCCTGCGGCCTGAGAACTTTACCGCAAGGCTGTAAGCGGTCAAAGAAAGTGAAGGGTGTTTTCGCCAGTGGTGCTTGAATGAGCTGTCTTTCACTTACACTGAGCGCATGCTCTAAATTGTGGAACAAAAGTGATAACCAGAATGTGCTACTTGTTGAAAAGAGGTGTGGGGAGCTACGACACTGCTTTTCAGTTTGAGCAAACCCATTCTTCTGACTCCGTAGCTCAATCTGCTTGGAATTCTGTAGGACGTTTGCAAGGGAAAATCAAAACAGAGACCTTGCCACCCTTACCTTGGCAAGAAGAAGAACGGATGACCTCTACAGGAGAAAAGAAGAAGCTTTGGCAGGGTCTTGAGGCAAGCCCCAGTGGCCTAATGGATAAGGCACTGGCCTCCTAAGCCAGGGATTGTGGGTTCGAGTCCCATCTGGGGTGTCGGATATCTTGCTTGTTCCTTTAAGCCAGGACTCCTTCCAGGCAGCTTCAAACATCAGCCAAGAATGAAATATAAAAACCATCACCGAGGGCAGCTACCTTTCTCTGCTTCACGTGTCAGTCCCTGAAGTCCTCTCTCCTGATGCCTTAATCTAAATGTGTGTGCCAATCACTATGTCGCAGAAGTACAGTGTGCCTCAGATGACTTGGCTTAGTTGACCAGCATGCTCTGGAAAAGATACAAATACTAATCTCCAGCAGCGCTTCGGACAAAAAAAGTGTCCAACTCCACAGAAAGGAAAAGCAGCTTTTCTTAGGAAGGACTTTTGCCATCCGTCCGGCATTCTCCTGACATCCCGCGGTGGCATGCAAATCTCCACTGGGAAATGGCCATCCTCAAGGGAAATGGCCATCTTGACAGGCATCCTAGGTAAGCTTAAACAGCGGGAAGGCATTTCCGACCTTTTTGTGTCAGTCCCAGAAGTGTTTTTCTTGATGTATCAAGCTATATGAATAGCAGTCAGAATCGCACCTTAGCGCTGTGCCTCCTTTGCCTCAAATGACATGGTGTTGTTGCGTTTCCTGAGATTCACAAAAATAGTTGCTGCTCTGGAACGTGTTCAGATGTCTGCTTGCCGCAAGAGGGCAGAAATCGAACCTCATGTGGATCGCCAGCTTTTCTGCCAAACAGAGCATCAAAATTCTCAACCCAGTCGCTGGAGAGTGGCTTTTCAGATCTATAAAGAACTCTTGCGCTTTAGCTGGGTTTACCCACAAACTGACTTTGGCATGCTGCATTCTAGAGGGACTTGGCATAACCTGACACTTCTTGGTTTACAGTGGCTCTTTCAGTAACTTTTCAAATGTGCATGAATACATGGCTGACACGTCACGATAGCATTTTCAATTTCATTTTTTCCTCTTCTCAAAACAGCTCTCCCTTTTATCTTTAAAAGCTGTCCTTGAGCTCCAGTCAAGTGACTTTGGCAGTGTTTTTTCTAGCAGTACCTCTTACCTACCATTTCTTGCTAGGAAAGAAGGACCATTCCCTTCTTTCTGAGGCGAGCAGGAGTTTAGGTGCAGGATTACTTGGAGGCCTACGATAAACTGAGGCGAGATGGATGAGGAATCTGCCCGCTAAAGACAGCGCTCCAGTGGCGCAATCGGTCAGCGCGCGGTACTTATATGGCAGTATCTGTTGAGCAATGCCGAGGTTGTGAGTTCGAGCCTCACCTGGAGCATGCTTTTCCTTCCTTTTTGCCTTTTTTAATGGAATATTTAATCAGCTGTTACACCCTGCGGCCTGAGAACTTTACCGCAAGGCTGTAAGCGGTCAAAGAAAGTGAAGGGTGTTTTCGCCAGTGGTGCTTGAATGAGCTGTCTTTCACTTACACTGAGCGCATGCTCTAAATTGTGGAACAAAAGTGATAACCAGAATGTGCTACTTGTTGAAAAGAGGTGTGGGGAGCTACGACACTGCTTTTCAGTTTGAGCAAACCCATTCTTCTGACTCCGTAGCTCAATCTGCTTGGAATTCTGTAGGACGTTTGCAAGGGAAAATCAAAACAGAGACCTTGCCACCCTTACCTTGGCAAGAAGAAGAACGGATGACCTCTACAGGAGAAAAGAAGAAGCTTTGGCAGGGTCTTGAGGCAAGCCCCAGTGGCCTAATGGATAAGGCACTGGCCTCCTAAGCCAGGGATTGTGGGTTCGAGTCCCATCTGGGGTGTCGGATATCTTGCTTGTTCCTTTAAGCCAGGACTCCTTCCAGGCAGCTTCAAACATCAGCCAAGAATGAAATATAAAAACCATCACCGAGGGCAGCTACCTTTCTCTGCTTCACGTGTCAGTCCCTGAAGTCCTCTCTCCTGATGCCTTAATCTAAATGTGTGTGCCAATCACTATGTCGCAGAAGTACAGTGTGCCTCAGATGACTTGGCTTAGTTGACCAGCATGCTCTGGAAAAGATACAAATACTAATCTCCAGCAGCGCTTTGGACAAAAAAAGTGTCCAACTCCACAGAAAGGAAAAGCAGCTTTTCTTAGGAAGGACTTTTGCCATCCGTCCGGCATTCTCCTGACATCCCGCGGTGGCATGCAAATCTCCACTGGGAAATGGCCATCCTCAAGGGAAATGGCCATCTTGACAGGCATCCTAGGTAAGCTTAAACAGCGGGAAGGCATTTCCGACCTTTTTGTGTCAGTCCCAGAAGTGTTTTTCTTGATGTATCAAGCTATATGAATAGCAGTCAGAATCGCACCTTAGCGCTGTGCCTCCTTTGCCTCAAATGACATGGTGTTGTTGCGTTTCCTGAGATTCACAAAAATAGTTGCTGCTCTGGAACGTGTTCAGATGTCTGCTTGCCGCAAGAGGGCAGAAATCGAACCTCATGTGGATCGCCAGCTTTTCTGCCAAACAGAGCATCAAAATTCTCAACCCAGTCGCTGGAGAGTGGCTTTTCAGATCTATAAAGAACTCTTGCGCTTTAGCTGGGTTTACCCACAAACTGACTTTGGCATGCTGCATTCTAGAGGGACTTGGCATAACCTGACACTTCTTGGTTTACAGTGGCTCTTTCAGTAACTTTTCAAATGTGCATGAATACATGGCTGACACGTCACGATAGCATTTTCAATTTCATTTTTTCCTCTTCTCAAAACAGCTCTCCCTTTTATCTTTAAAAGCTGTCCTTGAGCTCCAGTCAAGTGACTTTGGCAGTGTTTTTTCTAGCAGTACCTCTTACCTACCATTTCTTGCTAGGAAAGAAGGACCATTCCCTTCTTTCTGAGGCGAGCAGGAGTTTAGGTGCAGGATTACTTGGAGGCCTACGATAAACTGAGGCGAGATGGATGAGGAATCTGCCCGCTAAAGACAGCGCTCCAGTGGCGCAATCGGTCAGCGCGCGGTACTTATATGGCAGTATCTGTTGAGCAATGCCGAGGTTGTGAGTTCGAGCCTCACCTGGAGCATGCTTTTCCTTCCTTTTTGCCTTTTTTAATGGAATATTTAATCAGCTGTTACACCCTGCGGCCTGAGAACTTTACCGCAAGGCTGTAAGCGGTCAAAGAAAGTGAAGGGTGTTTTCGCCAGTGGTGCTTGAATGAGCTGTCTTTCACTTACACTGAGCGCATGCTCTAAATTGTGGAACAAAAGTGATAACCAGAATGTGCTACTTGTTGAAAAGAGGTGTGGGGAGCTACGACACTGCTTTTCAGTTTGAGCAAACCCATTCTTCTGACTCCGTAGCTCAATCTGCTTGGAATTCTGTAGGACGTTTGCAAGGGAAAATCAAAACAGAGGCCTTGCCACCCTTACCTTGGCAAGAAGAAGAACGGATGACCTCTACAGGAGAAAAGAAGAAGCTTTGGCAGGGTCTTGAGGCAAGCCCCAGTGGCCTAATGGATAAGGCACTGGCCTCCTAAGCCAGGGATTGTGGGTTCGAGTCCCATCTGGGGTGTCCGGATATCTTGCTTGTTCCTTTAAGCCAGGACTCCTTCCAGGCAGCTTCAAACATCAGCCAAGAATGAAATATAAAAACCATCACCGAGGGCAGCTACCTTTCTCTGCTTCACGTGTCAGTCCCTGAAGTCCTCTCTCCTGATGCCTTAATCTAAATGTGTGTGCCAATCACTATGTCGCAGAAGTACAGTGTGCCTCAGATGACTTGGCTTAGTTGACCAGCATGCTCTGGAAAAGATACAAATACTAATCTCCAGCAGCGCTTCGGACAAAAAAAGTGTCCAACTCCACAGAAAGGAAAAGCAGCTTTTCTTAGGAAGGACTTTTGCCATCCGTCCGGCATTCTCCTGACATCCCGCGGTGGCATGCAAATCTCCACTGGGAAATGGCCATCCTCAAGGGAAATGGCCATCTTGACAGGCATCCTAGGTAAGCTTAAACAGCGGGAAGGCATTTCCGACCTTTTTGTGTCAGTCCCAGAAGTGTTTTTCTTGATGTATCAAGCTATATGAATAGCAGTCAGAATCGCACCTTAGCGCTGTGCCTCCTTTGCCTCAAATGACATGGTGTTGTTGCGTTTCCTGAGATTCACAAAAATAGTTGCTGCTCTGGAACGTGTTCAGATGTCTGCTTGCCGCAAGAGGGCAGAAATCGAACCTCATGTGGATCGCCAGCTTTTCTGCCAAACAGAGCATCAAAATTCTCAACCCAGTCGCTGGAGAGTGGCTTTTCAGATCTATAAAGAACTCTTGCGCTTTAGCTGGGTTTACCCACAAACTGACTTTGGCATGCTGCATTCTAGAGGGACTTGGCATAACCTGACACTTCTTGGTTTACAGTGGCTCTTTCAGTAACTTTTCAAATGTGCATGAATACATGGCTGACACGTCACGATAGCATTTTCAATTTCATTTTTTCCTCTTCTCAAAACAGCTCTCCCTTTTATCTTTAAAAGCTGTCCTTGAGCTCCAGTCAAGTGACTTTGGCAGTGTTTTTTCTAGCAGTACCTCTTACCTACCATTTCTTGCTAGGAAAGAAGGACCATTCCCTTCTTTCTGAGGCGAGCAGGAGTTTAGGTGCAGGATTACTTGGAGGCCTACGATAAACTGAGGCGAGATGGATGAGGAATCTGCCCGCTAAAGACAGCGCTCCAGTGGCGCAATCGGTTAGCGCGCGGTACTTATATGGCAGTATCTGTTGAGCAATGCCGAGGTTGTGAGTTCGAGCCTCACCTGGAGCATGCTTTTCCTTCCTTTTTGCCTTTTTTAATGGAATATTTAATCAGCTGTTACACCCTGCGGCCTGAGAACTTTACCGCAAGGCTGTAAGCGGTCAAAGAAAGTGAAGGGTGTTTTCGCCAGTGGTGCTTGAATGAGCTGTCTTTCACTTACACTGAGCGCATGCTCTAAATTGTGGAACAAAAGTGATAACCAGAATGTGCTACTTGTTGAAAAGAGGTGTGGGGAGCTACGACACTGCTTTTCAGTTTGAGCAAACCCATTCTTCTGACTCCGTAGCTCAATCTGCTTGGAATTCTGTAGGACGTTTGCAAGGGAAAATCAAAACAGAGACCTTGCCACCCTTACCTTGGCAAGAAGAAGAACGGATGACCTCTACAGGAGAAAAGAAGAAGCTTTGGCAGGGTCTTGAGGCAAGCCCCAGTGGCCTAATGGATAAGGCACTGGCCTCCTAAGCCAGGGATTGTGGGTTCGAGTCCCATCTGGGGTGTCGGATATCTTGCTTGTTCCTTTAAGCCAGGACTCCTTCCAGGCAGCTTCAAACATCAGCCAAGAATGAAATATAAAAACCATCACCGAGGGCAGCTACCTTTCTCTGCTTCACGTGTCAGTCCCTGAAGTCCTCTCTCCTGATGCCTTAATCTAAATGTGTGTGCCAATCACTATGTCGCAGAAGTACAGTGTGCCTCAGATGACTTGGCTTAGTTGACCAGCATGCTCTGGAAAAGATACAAATACTAATCTCCAGCAGCGCTTTGGACAAAAAAAGTGTCCAACTCCACAGAAAGGAAAAGCAGCTTTTCTTAGGAAGGACTTTTGCCATCCGTCCGGCATTCTCCTGACATCCCGCGGTGGCATGCAAATCTCCACTGGGAAATGGCCATCCTCAAGGGAAATGGCCATCTTGACAGGCATCCTAGGTAAGCTTAAACAGCGGGAAGGCATTTCCGACCTTTTTGTGTCAGTCCCAGAAGTGTTTTTCTTGATGTATCAAGCTATATGAATAGCAGTCAGAATCGCACCTTAGCGCTGTGCCTCCTTTGCCTCAAATGACATGGTGTTGTTGCGTTTCCTGAGATTCACAAAAATAGTTGCTGCTCTGGAACGTGTTCAGATGTCTGCTTGCCGCAAGAGGGCAGAAATCGAACCTCATGTGGATCGCCAGCTTTTCTGCCAAACAGAGCATCAAAATTCTCAACCCAGTCGCTGGAGAGTGGCTTTTCAGATCTATAAAGAACTCTTGCGCTTTAGCTGGGTTTACCCACAAACTGACTTTGGCATGCTGCATTCTAGAGGGACTTGGCATAACCTGACACTTCTTGGTTTACAGTGGCTCTTTCAGTAACTTTTCAAATGTGCATGAATACATGGCTGACACGTCACGATAGCATTTTCAATTTCATTTTTTCCTCTTCTCAAAACAGCTCTCCCTTTTATCTTTAAAAGCTGTCCTTGAGCTCCAGTCAAGTGACTTTGGCAGTGTTTTTTCTAGCAGTACCTCTTACCTACCATTTCTTGCTAGGAAAGAAGGACCATTCCCTTCTTTCTGAGGCGAGCAGGAGTTTAGGTGCAGGATTACTTGGAGGCCTACGATAAACTGAGGCGAGATGGATGAGGAATCTGCCCGCTAAAGACAGCGCTCCAGTGGCGCAATCGGTCAGCGCGCAGTACTTATATGGCAGTATCTGTTGAGCAATGCCGAGGTTGTGAGTTCGAGCCTCACCTGGAGCATGCTTTTCCTTCCTTTTTGCCTTTTTTAATGGAATATTTAATCAGCTGTTACACCCTGCGGCCTGAGAACTTTACCGCAAGGCTGTAAGCGGTCAAAGAAAGTGAAGGGTGTTTTCGCCAGTGGTGCTTGAATGAGCTGTCTTTCACTTACACTGAGCGCATGCTCTAAATTGTGGAACAAAAGTGATAACCAGAATGTGCTACTTCTTGAAAAGAGGTGTGGGGAGCTACGACACTGCTTTTCAGTTTGAGCAAACCCATTCTTCTGACTCCGTAGCTCAATCTGCTTGGAATTCTGTAGGACGTTTGCAAGGGAAAATCAAAACAGAGGCCTTGCCACCCTTACCTTGGCAAGAAGAAGAACGGATGACCTCTACAGGAGAAAAGAAGAAGCTTTGGCAGGGTCTTGAGGCAAGCCCCAGTGGCCTAATGGATAAGGCACTGGCCTCCTAAGCCAGGGATTGTGGGTTCGAGTCCCATCTGGGGTGTCCGGATATCTTGCTTGTTCCTTTAAGCCAGGACTCCTTCCAGGCAGCTTCAAACATCAGCCAAGAATGAAATATAAAAACCATCACCGAGGGCAGCTACCTTTCTCTGCTTCACGTGTCAGTCCCTGAAGTCCTCTCTCCTGATGCCTTAATCTAAATGTGTGTGCCAATCACTATGTCGCAGAAGTACAGTGTGCCTCAGATGACTTGGCTTAGTTGACCAGCATGCTCTGGAAAAGATACAAATACTAATCTCCAGCAGCGCTTCGGACAAAAAAAGTGTCCAACTCCACAGAAAGGAAAAGCAGCTTTTCTTAGGAAGGACTTTTGCCATCCGTCCGGCATTCTCCTGACATCCCGCGGTGGCATGCAAATCTCCACTGGGAAATGGCCATCCTCAAGGGAAATGGCCATCTTGACAGGCATCCTAGGTAAGCTTAAACAGCGGGAAGGCATTTCCGACCTTTTTGTGTCAGTCCCAGAAGTGTTTTTCTTGATGTATCAAGCTATATGAATAGCAGTCAGAATCGCACCTTAGCGCTGTGCCTCCTTTGCCTCAAATGACATGGTGTTGTTGCGTTTCCTGAGATTCACAAAAATAGTTGCTGCTCTGGAACGTGTTCAGATGTCTGCTTGCCGCAAGAGGGCAGAAATCGAACCTCATGTGGATCGCCAGCTTTTCTGCCAAACAGAGCATCAAAATTCTCAACCCAGTCGCTGGAGAGTGGCTTTTCAGATCTATAAAGAACTCTTGCGCTTTAGCTGGGTTTACCCACAAACTGACTTTGGCATGCTGCATTCTAGAGGGACTTGGCATAACCTGACACTTCTTGGTTTACAGTGGCTCTTTCAGTAACTTTTCAAATGTGCATGAATACATGGCTGACACGTCACGATAGCATTTTCAATTTCATTTTTTCCTCTTCTCAAAACAGCTCTCCCTTTTATCTTTAAAAGCTGTCCTTGAGCTCCAGTCAAGTGACTTTGGCAGTGTTTTTTCTAGCAGTACCTCTTACCTACCATTTCTTGCTAGGAAAGAAGGACCATTCCCTTCTTTCTGAGGCGAGCAGGAGTTTAGGTGCAGGATTACTTGGAGGCCTACGATAAACTGAGGCGAGATGGATGAGGAATCTGCCCGCTAAAGACAGCGCTCCAGTGGCGCAATCGGTTAGCGCGCGGTACTTATATGGCAGTATCTGTTGAGCAATGCCGAGGTTGTGAGTTCGAGCCTCACCTGGAGCATGCTTTTCCTTCCTTTTTGCCTTTTTTAATGGAATATTTAATCAGCTGTTACACCCTGCGGCCTGAGAACTTTACCGCAAGGCTGTAAGCGGTCAAAGAAAGTGAAGGGTGTTTTCGCCAGTGGTGCTTGAATGAGCTGTCTTTCACTTACACTGAGCGCATGCTCTAAATTGTGGAACAAAAGTGATAACCAGAATGTGCTACTTGTTGAAAAGAGGTGTGGGGAGCTACGACACTGCTTTTCAGTTTGAGCAAACCCATTCTTCTGACTCCGTAGCTCAATCTGCTTGGAATTCTGTAGGACGTTTGCAAGGGAAAATCAAAACAGAGACCTTGCCACCCTTACCTTGGCAAGAAGAAGAACGGATGACCTCTACAGGAGAAAAGAAGAAGCTTTGGCAGGGTCTTGAGGCAAGCCCCAGTGGCCTAATGGATAAGGCACTGGCCTCCTAAGCCAGGGATTGTGGGTTCGAGTCCCATCTGGGGTGTCGGATATCTTGCTTGTTCCTTTAAGCCAGGACTCCTTCCAGGCAGCTTCAAACATCAGCCAAGAATGAAATATAAAAACCATCACCGAGGGCAGCTACCTTTCTCTGCTTCACGTGTCAGTCCCTGAAGTCCTCTCTCCTGATGCCTTAATCTAAATGTGTGTGCCAATCACTATGTCGCAGAAGTACAGTGTGCCTCAGATGACTTGGCTTAGTTGACCAGCATGCTCTGGAAAAGATACAAATACTAATCTCCAGCAGCGCTTCGGACAAAAAAAGTGTCCAACTCCACAGAAAGGAAAAGCAGCTTTTCTTAGGAAGGACTTTTGCCATCCGTCCGGCATTCTCCTGACATCCCGCGGTGGCATGCAAATCTCTACTGGGAAATGGCCATCCTCAAGGGAAATGGCCATCTTGACAGGCATCCTAGGTAAGCTTAAACAGCGGAAAGGCATTTCCGACCTTTTTGTGTCAGTCCCAGAAGTGTTTTTCTTGATGTATCAAGCTATATGAATAGCAGTCAGAATCGCACCTTAGCGCTGTGCCTCCTTTGCCTCAAATGACATGGTGTTGTTGCGTTTCCTGAGATTCACAAAAATAGTTGCTGCTCTGGAACGTGTTCAGATGTCTGCTTGCCGCAAGAGGGCAGAAATCGAACCTCATGTGGATCGCCAGCTTTTCTGCCAAACAGAGCATCAAAATTCTCAACCCAGTCGCTGGAGAGTGGCTTTTCAGATCTATAAAGAACTCTTGCGCTTTAGCTGGGTTTACCCACAAACTGACTTTGGCATGCTGCATTCTAGAGGGACTTGGCATAACCTGACACTTCTTGGTTTACAGTGGCTCTTTCAGTAACTTTTCAAATGTGCATGAATACATGGCTGACACGTCACGATAGCATTTTCAATTTCATTTTTTCCTCTTCTCCAAACAGCTCTCCCTTTTATCTTTAAAAGCTGTCCTTGAGCTCCAGTCAAGTGACTTTGGCAGTGTTTTTTCTAGCAGTACCTCTTACCTACCATTTCTTGCTAGGAAAGAAGGACCATTCCCTTCTTTCTGAGGCGAGCAGGAGTTTAGGTGCAGGATTACTTGGAGGCCTACGATAAACTGAGGCGAGATGGATGAGGAATCTGCCCGCTAAAGACAGCGCTCCAGTGGCGCAATCGGTCAGCGCGCGGTACTTATATGGCAGTATCTGTTGAGCAATGCCGAGGTTGTGAGTTCGAGCCTCACCTGGAGCATGCTTTTCCTTCCTTTTTGCCTTTTTTAATGGAATATTTAATCAGCTGTTACACCCTGCGGCCTGAGAACTTTACCGCAAGGCTGTAAGCGGTCAAAGAAAGTGAAGGGTGTTTTCGCCAGTGGTGCTTGAATGAGCTGTCTTTCACTTACACTGAGCGCATGCTCTAAATTGTGGAACAAAAGTGATAACCAGAATGTGCTACTTCTTGAAAAGAGGTGTGGGGAGCTACGACACTGCTTTTCAGTTTGAGCAAACCCATTCTTCTGACTCCGTAGCTCAATCTGCTTGGAATTCTGTAGGACGTTTGCAAGGGAAAATCAAAACAGAGACCTTGCCACCCTTACCTTGGCAAGAAGAAGAACGGATGACCTCTACAGGAGAAAAGAAGAAGCTTTGGCAGGGTCTTGAGGCAAGCCCCAGTGGCCTAATGGATAAGGCACTGGCCTCCTAAGCCAGGGATTGTGGGTTCGAGTCCCATCTGGGGTGTCGGATATCTTGCTTGTTCCTTTAAGCCAGGACTCCTTCCAGGCAGCTTCAAACATCAGCCAAGAATGAAATATAAAAACCATCACCGAGGGCAGCTACCTTTCTCTGCTTCACGTGTCAGTCCCTGAAGTCCTCTCTCCTGATGCCTTAATCTAAATGTGTGTGCCAATCACTATGTCGCAGAAGTACAGTGTGCCTCAGATGACTTGGCTTAGTTGACCAGCATGCTCTGGAAAAGATACAAATACTAATCTCCAGCAGCGCTTCGGACAAAAAAAGTGTCCAACTCCACAGAAAGGAAAAGCAGCTTTTCTTAGGAAGGACTTTTGCCATCCGTCCGGCATTCTCCTGACATCCCGCGGTGGCATGCAAATCTCTACTGGGAAATGGCCATCCTCAAGGGAAATGGCCATCTTGACAGGCATCCTAGGTAAGCTTAAACAGCGGAAAGGCATTTCCGACCTTTTTGTGTCAGTCCCAGAAGTGTTTTTCTTGATGTATCAAGCTATATGAATAGCAGTCAGAATCGCACCTTAGCGCTGTGCCTCCTTTGCCTCAAATGACATGGTGTTGTTGCGTTTCCTGAGATTCACAAAAATAGTTGCTGCTCTGGAACGTGTTCAGATGTCTGCTTGCCGCAAGAGGGCAGAAATCGAACCTCATGTGGATCGCCAGCTTTTCTGCCAAACAGAGCATCAAAATTCTCAACCCAGTCGCTGGAGAGTGGCTTTTCAGATCTATAAAGAACTCTTGCGCTTTAGCTGGGTTTACCCACAAACTGACTTTGGCATGCTGCATTCTAGAGGGACTTGGCATAACCTGACACTTCTTGGTTTACAGTGGCTCTTTCAGTAACTTTTCAAATGTGCATGAATACATGGCTGACACGTCACGATAGCATTTTCAATTTCATTTTTTCCTCTTCTCAAAACAGCTCTCCCTTTTATCTTTAAAAGCTGTCCTTGAGCTCCAGTCAAGTGACTTTGGCAGTGTTTTTTCTAGCAGTACCTCTTACCTACCATTTCTTGCTAGGAAAGAAGGACCATTCCCATCTTTCTGAGGCGAGCAGGAGTTTAGGTGCAGGATTACTTGGAGGCCTACGATAAACTGAGGCGAGATGGATGAGGAATCTGCCCGCTAGAGACAGCGCTCCAGTGGCGCAATCGGTCAGCGCGCGGTACTTATATGGCAGTATCTGTTGAGCAATGCCGAGGTTGTGAGTTCGAGCCTCACCTGGAGCATGCTTTTCCTTCCTTTTTGCCTTTTTTAATGGAATATTTAATCAGCTGTTACACCCTGCGGCCTGAGAACTTTACTGCAAGGCTGTAAGCGGTCAAAGAAAGTGAAGGGTGTTTTCGCCAGTGGTGCTTGAATGAGCTGTCTTTCACTTACACTGAGCGCATTCTCTAAATTGTGGAACAAAAGTGATAACCAGAATGTGCTACTTGTTGAAAAGAGGTGTGGGGAGCTACGACACTGCTTTTCAGTTTGAGCAAACCCATTCTTCTGACTCCGTAGCTCAATCTGCTTGGAATTCTGTAGGACGTTTGCAAGGGAAAATCAAAACAGAGACCTTGCCACCCTTACCTTGGCAAGAAGAAGAACGGATGACCTCTACAGGAGAAAAGAAGAAGCTTTGACAGGGTCTTGAGGCAAGCCCCAGTGGCCTAATGGATAAGGCACTGGCCTCCTAAGCCAGGGATTGTGGGTTCGAGTCCCATCTGGGGTGTCCGGATATCTTGCTTGTTCCTTTAAGCCAGGACTCCTTCCAGGCAGCTTCAAACATCAGCCAAGAATGAAATATAAAAACCATCACCGAGGGCAGCTACCTTTCTCTGCTTCACGTGTCAGTCCCTGAAGTCCTCTCTCCTGATGCCTTAATCTAAATGTGTGTGCCAATCACTATGTCGCAGAAGTACAGTGTGCCTCAGATGACTTGGCTTAGTTGACCAGCATGCTCTGGAAAAGATACAAATACTAATCTCCAGCAGCGCTTCGGACAAAAAAAGTGTCCAACTCCACAGAAAGGAAAAGCAGCTTTTCTTAGGAAGGACTTTTGCCATCCGTCCGGCATTCTCCTGACATCCCGCGGTGGCATGCAAATCTCCACTGGGAAATGGCCATCCTCAAGGGAAATGGCCATCTTGACAGGCATCCTAGGTAAGCTTAAACAGCGGGAAGGCATTTCCGACCTTTTTGTGTCAGTCCCAGAAGTGTTTTTCTTGATGTATCAAGCTATATGAATAGCAGTCAGAATCGCACCTTAGCGCTGTGCCTCCTTTGCCTCAAATGACATGGTGTTGTTGCGTTTCCTGAGATTCACAAAAATAGTTGCTGCTCTGGAACGTGTTCAGATGTCTGCTTGCCGCAAGAGGGCAGAAATCGAACCTCATGTGGATCGCCAGCTTTTCTGCCAAACAGAGCATCAAAATTCTCAACCCAGTCGCTGGAGAGTGGCTTTTCAGATCTATAAAGAACTCTTGCGCTTTAGCTGGGTTTACCCACAAACTGACTTTGGCATGCTGCATTCTAGAGGGACTTGGCATAACCTGACACTTCTTGGTTTACAGTGGCTCTTTCAGTAACTTTTCAAATGTGCATGAATACATGGCTGACACGTCACGATAGCATTTTCAATTTCATTTTTTCCTCTTCTCAAAACAGCTCTCCCTTTTATCTTTAAAAGCTGTCCTTGAGCTCCAGTCAAGTGACTTTGGCAGTGTTTTTTCTAGCAGTACCTCTTACCTACCATTTCTTGCTAGGAAAGAAGGACCATTCCCTTCTTTCTGAGGCGAGCAGGAGTTTAGGTGCAGGATTACTTGGAGGCCTACGATAAACTGAGGCGAGATGGATGAGGAATCTGCCCACTAGAGACAGCGCTCCAGTGGCGCAATCGGTCAGCGCGCGGTACTTATATGGCAGTATCTGTTGAGCAATGCCGAGGTTGTGAGTTCGAGCCTCACCTGGAGCATGCTTTTCCTTCCTTTTTGCCTTTTTTAATGGAATATTTAATCAGCTGTTACACCCTGCGGCCTGAGAACTTTACCGCAAGGCTGTAAGCGGTCAAAGAAAGTGAAGGGTGTTTTCGCCAGTGGTGCTTGAATGAGCTGTCTTTCACTTACACTGAGCGCATTCTCTAAATTGTGGAACAAAAGTGATAACCAGAATGTGCTACTTGTTGAAAAGAGGTGTGGGGAGCTACGACACTGCTTTTCAGTTTGAGCAAACCCATTCTTCTGACTCCGTAGCTCAATCTGCTTGGAATTCTGTAGGACGTTTGCAAGGGAAAATCAAAACAGAGACCTTGCCACCCTTACCTTGGCAAGAAGAAGAACGGATGACCTCTACAGGAGAAAAGAAGAAGCTTTGACAGGGTCTTGAGGCAAGCCCCAGTGGCCTAATGGATAAGGCACTGGCCTCCTAAGCCAGGGATTGTGGGTTCGAGTCCCATCTGGGGTGTCCGGATATCTTGCTTGTTCCTTTAAGCCAGGACTCCTTCCAGGCAGCTTCAAACATCAGCCAAGAATGAAATATAAAAACCATCACCGAGGGCAGCTACCTTTCTCTGCTTCACGTGTCAGTCCCTGAAGTCCTCTCTCCTGATGCCTTAATCTAAATGTGTGTGCCAATCACTATGTCGCAGAAGTACAGTGTGCCTCAGATGACTTGGCTTAGTTGACCAGCATGCTCTGGAAAAGATACAAATACTAATCTCCAGCAGCGCTTCGGACAAAAAAAGTGTCCAACTCCACAGAAAGGAAAAGCAGCTTTTCTTAGGAAGGACTTTTGCCATCCGTCCGGCATTCTCCTGACATCCCGCGGTGGCATGCAAATCTCCACTGGGAAATGGCCATCCTCAAGGGAAATGGCCATCTTGACAGGCATCCTAGGTAAGCTTAAACAGCGGGAAGGCATTTCCGACCTTTTTGTGTCAGTCCCAGAAGTGTTTTTCTTGATGTATCAAGCTATATGAATAGCAGTCAGAATCGCACCTTAGCGCTGTGCCTCCTTTGCCTCAAATGACATGGTGTTGTTGCGTTTCCTGAGATTCACAAAAATAGTTGCTGCTCTGGAACGTGTTCAGATGTCTGCTTGCCGCAAGAGGGCAGAAATCGAACCTCATGTGGATCGCCAGCTTTTCTGCCAAACAGAGCATCAAAATTCTCAACCCAGTCGCTGGAGAGTGGCTTTTCAGATCTATAAAGAACTCTTGCGCTTTAGCTGGGTTTACCCACAAACTGACTTTGGCATGCTGCATTCTAGAGGGACTTGGCATAACCTGACACTTCTTGGTTTACAGTGGCTCTTTCAGTAACTTTTCAAATGTGCATGAATACATGGCTGACACGTCACGATAGCATTTTCAATTTCATTTTTTCCTCTTCTCAAAACAGCTCTCCCTTTTATCTTTAAAAGCTGTCCTTGAGCTCCAGTCAAGTGACTTTGGCAGTGTTTTTTCTAGCAGTACCTCTTACCTACCATTTCTTGCTAGGAAAGAAGGACCATTCCCTTCTTTCTGAGGCGAGCAGGAGTTTAGGTGCAGGATTACTTGGAGGCCTACGATAAACTGAGGCGAGATGGATGAGGAATCTGCCCGCTAGAGACAGCGCTCCAGTGGCGCAATCGGTCAGCGCGCGGTACTTATATGGCAATATCTGTTGAGCAATGCCGAGGTTGTGAGTTCGAGCCTCACCTGGAGCATGCTTTTCCTTCCTTTTTGCCTTTTTTAATGGAATATTTAATCAGCTGTTACACCCTGCGGCCTGAGAACTTTACCGCAAGGCTGTAAGCGGTCAAAGAAAGTGAAGGGTGTTTTCTCCAGTGGTGCTTGAATGAGCTGTCTTTCACTTACACTGAGCGCATTCTCTAAATTGTGGAACAAAAGTGATAACCAGAATGTGCTACTTGTTGAAAAGAGGTGTGGGGAGCTACGACACTGCTTTTCAGTTTGAGCAAACCCATTCTTCTGACTCCGTAGCTCAATCTGCTTGGAATTCTGTAGGACGTTTGCAAGGGAAAATCAAAACAGAGACCTTGCCACCCTTACCTTGGCAAGAAGAAGAACGGATGACCTCTACAGGAGAAAAGAAGAAGCTTTGGCAGGGTCTTGAGGCAAGCCCCAGTGGCCTAATGGATAAGGCACTGGCCTCCTAAGCCAGGGATTGTGGGTTCGAGTCCCATCTGGGGTGTCCGGATATCTTGCTTGTTCCTTTAAGCCAGGACTCCTTCCAGGCAGCTTCAAACATCAGCCAAGAATGAAATATAAAAACCATCACCGAGGGCAGCTACCTTTCTCTGCTTCACGTGTCAGTCCCTGAAGTCCTCTCTCCTGATGCCTTAATCTAAATGTGTGTGCCAATCACTATGTCGCAGAAGTACAGTGTGCCTCAGATGACTTGGCTTAGTTGACCAGCATGCTCTGGAAAAGATACAAATACTAATCTCCAGCAGCGCTTCGGACAAAAAAAGTGTCCAACTCCACAGAAAGGAAAAGCAGCTTTTCTTAGGAAGGACTTTTGCCATCCGTCCGGCATTCTCCTGACATCCCGCGGTGGCATGCAAATCTCCACTGGGAAATGGCCATCCTCAAGGGAAATGGCCATCTTGACAGGCATCCTAGGTAAGCTTAAACAGCGGGAAGGCATTTCCGACCTTTTTGTGTCAGTCCCAGAAGTGTTTTTCTTGATGTATCAAGCTATATGAATAGCAGTCAGAATCGCACCTTAGCGCTGTGCCTCCTTTGCCTCAAATGACATGGTGTTGTTGCGTTTCCTGAGATTCACAAAAATAGTTGCTGCTCTGGAACGTGTTCAGATGTCTGCTTGCCGCAAGAGGGCAGAAATCGAACCTCATGTGGATCGCCAGCTTTTCTGCCAAACAGAGCATCAAAATTCTCAACCCAGTCGCTGGAGAGTGGCTTTTCAGATCTATAAAGAACTCTTGCGCTTTAGCTGGGTTTACCCACAAACTGACTTTGGCATGCTGCATTCTAGAGGGACTTGGCATAACCTGACACTTCTTGGTTTACAGTGGCTCTTTCAGTAACTTTTCAAATGTGCATGAATACATGGCTGACACGTCACGATAGCATTTTCAATTTCATTTTTTCCTCTTCTCAAAACAGCTCTCCCTTTTATCTTTAAAAGCTGTCCTTGAGCTCCAGTCAAGTGACTTTGGCAGTGTTTTTTCTAGCAGTACCTCTTACCTACCATTTCTTGCTAGGAAAGAAGGACCATTCCCTTCTTTCTGAGGCGAGCAGGAGTTTAGGTGCAGGATTACTTGGAGGCCTACGATAAACTGAGGCGAGATGGATGAGGAATCTGCCCGCTAAAGACAGCGCTCCAGTGGCGCAATCGGTCAGCGCGCGGTACTTATATGGCAGTATCTGTTGAGCAATGCCGAGGTTGTGAGTTCGAGCCTCACCTGGAGCATGCTTTTCCTTCCTTTTTGCCTTTTTTAATGGAATATTTAATCAGCTGTTACACCCTGCGGCCTGAGAACTTTACCGCAAGGCTGTAAGCGGTCAAAGAAAGTGAAGGGTGTTTTCGCCAGTGGTGCTTGAATGAGCTGTCTTTCACTTACACTGAGCGCATGCTCTAAATTGTGGAACAAAAGTGATAACCAGAATGTGCTACTTGTTGAAAAGAGGTGTGGGGAGCTACGACACTGCTTTTCAGTTTGAGCAAACCCATTCTTCTGACTCCGTAGCTCAATCTGCTTGGAATTCTGTAGGACGTTTGCAAGGGAAAATCAAAACAGAGACCTTGCCACCCTTACCTTGGCAAGAAGAAGAACGGATGACCTCTACAGGAGAAAAGAAGAAGCTTTGGCAGGGTCTTGAGGCAAGCCCCAGTGGCCTAATGGATAAGGCACTGGCCTCCTAAGCCAGGGATTGTGGGTTCGAGTCCCATCTGGGGTGTCGGATATCTTGCTTGTTCCTTTAAGCCAGGACTCCTTCCAGGCAGCTTCAAACATCAGCCAAGAATGAAATATAAAAACCATCACCGAGGGCAGCTACCTTTCTCTGCTTCACGTGTCAGTCCCTGAAGTCCTCTCTCCTGATGCCTTAATCTAAATGTGTGTGCCAATCACTATGTCGCAGAAGTACAGTGTGCCTCAGATGACTTGGCTTAGTTGACCAGCATGCTCTGGAAAAGATACAAATACTAATCTCCAGCAGCGCTTCGGACAAAAAAAGTGTCCAACTCCACAGAAAGGAAAAGCAGCTTTTCTTAGGAAGGACTTTTGCCATCCGTCCGGCATTCTCCTGACATCCCGCGGTGGCATGCAAATCTCCACTGGGAAATGGCCATCCTCAAGGGAAATGGCCATCTTGACAGGCATCCTAGGTAAGCTTAAACAGCGGGAAGGCATTTCCGACCTTTTTGTGTCAGTCCCAGAAGTGTTTTTCTTGATGTATCAAGCTATATGAATAGCAGTCAGAATCGCACCTTAGCGCTGTGCCTCCTTTGCCTCAAATGACATGGTGTTGTTGCGTTTCCTGAGATTCACAAAAATAGTTGCTGCTCTGGAACGTGTTCAGATGTCTGCTTGCCGCAAGAGGGCAGAAATCGAACCTCATGTGGATCGCCAGCTTTTCTGCCAAACAGAGCATCAAAATTCTCAACCCAGTCGCTGGAGAGTGGCTTTTCAGATCTATAAAGAACTCTTGCGCTTTAGCTGGGTTTACCCACAAACTGACTTTGGCATGCTGCATTCTAGAGGGACTTGGCATAACCTGACACTTCTTGGTTTACAGTGGCTCTTTCAGTAACTTTTCAAATGTGCATGAATACATGGCTGACACGTCACGATAGCATTTTCAATTTCATTTTTT
Source organism: Staurois parvus (assembly GCF_062004578.1). Classification (NCBI taxonomy): domain Eukaryota; kingdom Metazoa; phylum Chordata; class Amphibia; order Anura; family Ranidae; genus Staurois; species Staurois parvus. The sequence continues at coordinate 2,536,422 of NW_028318072.1, forward strand.
CCTCTTCTCAAAACAGCTCTCCCTTTTATCTTTAAAAGCTGTCCTTGAGCTCCAGTCAAGTGACTTTGGCAGTGTTTTTTCTAGCAGTACCTCTTACCTACCATTTCTTGCTAGGAAAGAAGGACCATTCCCTTCTTTCTGAGGCGAGCAGGAGTTTAGGTGCAGGATTACTTGGAGGCCTACGATAAACTGAGGCGAGATGGATGAGGAATCTGCCCGCTAGAGACAGCGCTCCAGTGGCGCAATCGGTCAGCGCGCGGTACTTATATGGCAGTATCTGTTGAGCAATGCCGAGGTTGTGAGTTCGAGCCTCACCTGGAGCATGCTTTTCCTTCCTTTTTGCCTTTTTTAATGGAATATTTAATCAGCTGTTACACCCTGCGGCCTGAGAACTTTACTGCAAGGCTGTAAGCGGTCAAAGAAAGTGAAGGGTGTTTTCTCCAGTGGTGCTTGAATGAGCTGTCTTTCACTTACACTGAGCGCATTCTCTAAATTGTGGAACAAAAGTGATAACCAGAATGTGCTACTTGTTGAAAAGAGGTGTGGGGAGCTACGACACTGCTTTTCAGTTTGAGCAAACCCATTCTTCTGACTCCGTAGCTCAATCTGCTTGGAATTCTGTAGGACGTTTGCAAGGGAAAATCAAAACAGAGACCTTGCCACCCTTACCTTGGCAAGAAGAAGAACGGATGACCTCTACAGGAGAAAAGAAGAAGCTTTGGCAGGGTCTTGAGGCAAGCCCCAGTGGCCTAATGGATAAGGCACTGGCCTCCTAAGCCAGGGATTGTGGGTTCGAGTCCCATCTGGGGTGTCCGGATATCTTGCTTGTTCCTTTAAGCCAGGACTCCTTCCAGGCAGCTTCAAACATCAGCCAAGAATGAAATATAAAAACCATCACCGAGGGCAGCTACCTTTCTCTGCTTCACGTGTCAGTCCCTGAAGTCCTCTCTCCTGATGCCTTAATCTAAATGTGTGTGCCAATCACTATGTCGCAGAAGTACAGTGTGCCTCAGATGACTTGGCTTAGTTGACCAGCATGCTCTGGAAAAGATACAAATACTAATCTCCAGCAGCGCTTCGGACAAAAAAAGTGTCCAACTCCACAGAAAGGAAAAGCAGCTTTTCTTAGGAAGGACTTTTGCCATCCGTCCGGCATTCTCCTGACATCCCGCGGTGGCATGCAAATCTCCACTGGGAAATGGCCATCCTCAAGGGAAATGGCCATCTTGACAGGCATCCTAGGTAAGCTTAAACAGCGGGAAGGCATTTCCGACCTTTTTGTGTCAGTCCCAGAAGTGTTTTTCTTGATGTATCAAGCTATATGAATAGCAGTCAGAATCGCACCTTAGCGCTGTGCCTCCTTTGCCTCAAATGACATGGTGTTGTTGCGTTTCCTGAGATTCACAAAAATAGTTGCTGCTCTGGAACGTGTTCAGATGTCTGCTTGCCGCAAGAGGGCAGAAATCGAACCTCATGTGGATCGCCAGCTTTTCTGCCAAACAGAGCATCAAAATTCTCAACCCAGTCGCTGGAGAGTGGCTTTTCAGATCTATAAAGAACTCTTGCGCTTTAGCTGGGTTTACCCACAAACTGACTTTGGCATGCTGCATTCTAGAGGGACTTGGCATAACCTGACACTTCTTGGTTTACAGTGGCTCTTTCAGTAACTTTTCAAATGTGCATGAATACATGGCTGACACGTCACGATAGCATTTTCAATTTCATTTTTTCCTCTTCTCAAAACAGCTCTCCCTTTTATCTTTAAAAGCTGTCCTTGAGCTCCAGTCAAGTGACTTTGGCAGTGTTTTTTCTAGCAGTACCTCTTACCTACCATTTCTTGCTAGGAAAGAAGGACCATTCCCTTCTTTCTGAGGCGAGCAGGAGTTTAGGTGCAGGATTACTTGGAGGCCTACGATAAACTGAGGCGAGATGGATGAGGAATCTGCCCACTAGAGACAGCGCTCCAGTGGCGCAATCGGTCAGCGCGCGGTACTTATATGGCAGTATCTGTTGAGCAATGCCGAGGTTGTGAGTTCGAGCCTCACCTGGAGCATGCTTTTCCTTCCTTTTTGCCTTTTTTAATGGAATATTTAATCAGCTGTTACACCCTGCGGCCTGAGAACTTTACTGCAAGGCTGTAAGCGGTCAAAGAAAGTGAAGGGTGTTTTCGCCAGTGGTGCTTGAATGAGCTGTCTTTCACTTACACTGAGCGCATTCTCTAAATTGTGGAACAAAAGTGATAACCAGAATGTGCTACTTGTTGAAAAGAGGTGTGGGGAGCTACGACACTGCTTTTTAGTTTGAGCAAACCCATTCTTCTGACTCCGTAGCTCAATCTGCTTGGAATTCTGTAGGACGTTTGCAAGGGAAAATCAAAACAGAGACCTTGCCACCCTTACCTTGGCAAGAAGAAGAACGGATGACCTCTACAGGAGAAAAGAAGAAGCTTTGACAGGGTCTTGAGGCAAGCCCCAGTGGCCTAATGGATAAGGCACTGGCCTCCTAAGCCAGGGATTGTGGGTTCGAGTCCCATCTGGGGTGTCCGGATATCTTGCTTGTTCCTTTAAGCCAGGACTCCTTCCAGGCAGCTTCAAACATCAGCCAAGAATGAAATATAAAAACCATCACCGAGGGCAGCTACCTTTCTCTGCTTCACGTGTCAGTCCCTGAAGTCCTCTCTCCTGATGCCTTAATCTAAATGTGTGTGCCAATCACTATGTCGCAGAAGTACAGTGTGCCTCAGATGACTTGGCTTAGTTGACCAGCATGCTCTGGAAAAGATACAAATACTAATCTCCAGCAGCGCTTCGGACAAAAAAAGTGTCCAACTCCACAGAAAGGAAAAGCAGCTTTTCTTAGGAAGGACTTTTGCCATCCGTCCGGCATTCTCCTGACATCCCGCGGTGGCATGCAAATCTCCACTGGGAAATGGCCATCCTCAAGGGAAATGGCCATCTTGACAGGCATCCTAGGTAAGCTTAAACAGCGGGAAGGCATTTCCGACCTTTTTGTGTCAGTCCCAGAAGTGTTTTTCTTGATGTATCAAGCTATATGAATAGCAGTCAGAATCGCACCTTAGCGCTGTGCCTCCTTTGCCTCAAATGACATGGTGTTGTTGCGTTTCCTGAGATTCACAAAAATAGTTGCTGCTCTGGAACGTGTTCAGATGTCTGCTTGCCGCAAGAGGGCAGAAATCGAACCTCATGTGGATCGCCAGCTTTTCTGCCAAACAGAGCATCAAAATTCTCAACCCAGTCGCTGGAGAGTGGCTTTTCAGATCTATAAAGAACTCTTGCGCTTTAGCTGGGTTTACCCACAAACTGACTTTGGCATGCTGCATTCTAGAGGGACTTGGCATAACCTGACACTTCTTGGTTTACAGTGGCTCTTTCAGTAACTTTTCAAATGTGCATGAATACATGGCTGACACGTCACGATAGCATTTTCAATTTCATTTTTTCCTCTTCTCAAAACAGCTCTCCCTTTTATCTTTAAAAGCTGTCCTTGAGCTCCAGTCAAGTGACTTTGGCAGTGTTTTTTCTAGCAGTACCTCTTACCTACCATTTCTTGCTAGGAAAGAAGGACCATTCCCTTCTTTCTGAGGCGAGCAGGAGTTTAGGTGCAGGATTACTTGGAGGCCTACGATAAACTGAGGCGAGATGGATGAGGAATCTGCCCGCTAAAGACAGCGCTCCAGTGGCGCAATCGGTCAGCGCGCGGTACTTATATGGCAGTATCTGTTGAGCAATGCCGAGGTTGTGAGTTCGAGCCTCACCTGGAGCATGCTTTTCTTTCCTTTTTGCCTTTTTTAATGGAATATTTAATCAGCTGTTACACCCTGCGGCCTGAGAACTTTACCGCAAGGCTGTAAGCGGTCAAAGAAAGTGAAGGGTGTTTTCGCCAGTGGTGCTTGAATGAGCTGTCTTTCACTTACACTGAGCGCATGCTCTAAATTGTGGAACAAAAGTGATAACCAGAATGTGCTACTTCTTGAAAAGAGGTGTGGGGAGCTACGACACTGCTTTTCAGTTTGAGCAAACCCATTCTTCTGACTCCGTAGCTCAATCTGCTTGGAATTCTGTAGGACGTTTGCAAGGGAAAATCAAAACAGAGACCTTGCCACCCTTACCTTGGCAAGAAGAAGAACGGATGACCTCTACAGGAGAAAAGAAGAAGCTTTGGCAGCGTCTTGAGGCAAGCCCCAGTGGCCTAATGGATAAGGCACTGGCCTCCTAAGCAAGGGATTGTGGGTTCGAGTCCCATCTGGGGTGTCCGGATATCTTGCTTGTTCCTTTAAGCCAGGACTCCTTCCAGGCAGCTTCAAACATCAGCCAAGAATGAAATATAAAAACCATCACCGAGGGCAGCTACCTTTCTCTGCTTCACGTGTCAGTCCCTGAAGTCCTCTCTCCTGATGCCTTAATCTAAATGTGTGTGCCAATCACTATGTCGCAGAAGTACAGTGTGCCTCAGATGACTTGGCTTAGTTGACCAGCATGCTCTGGAAAAGATACAAATACTAATCTCCAGCAGCGCTTCGGACAAAAAAAGTGTCCAACTCCACAGAAAGGAAAAGCAGCTTTTCTTAGGAAGGACTTTTGCCATCCGTCCGGCATTCTCCTGACATCCCGCGGTGGCATGCAAATCTCCACTGGGAAATGGCCATCCTCAAGGGAAATGGCCATCTTGACAGGCATCCTAGGTAAGCTTAAACAGCGGGAAGGCATTTCCGACCTTTTTGTGTCAGTCCCAGAAGTGTTTTTCTTGATGTATCAAGCTATATGAATAGCAGTCAGAATCGCACCTTAGCGCTGTGCCTCCTTTGCCTCAAATGACATGGTGTTGTTGCGTTTCCTGAGATTCACAAAAATAGTTGCTGCTCTGGAACGTGTTCAGATGTCTGCTTGCCGCAAGAGGGCAGAAATCGAACCTCATGTGGATCGCCAGCTTTTCTGCCAAACAGAGCATCAAAATTCTCAACCCAGTCGCTGGAGAGTGGCTTTTCAGATCTATAAAGAACTCTTGCGCTTTAGCTGGGTTTACCCACAAACTGACTTTGGCATGCTGCATTCTAGAGGGACTTGGCATAACCTGACACTTCTTGGTTTACAGTGGCTCTTTCAGTAACTTTTCAAATGTGCATGAATACATGGCTGACACGTCACGATAGCATTTTCAATTTCATTTTTTCCTCTTCTCAAAACAGCTCTCCCTTTTATCTTTAAAAGCTGTCCTTGAGCTCCAGTCAAGTGACTTTGGCAGTGTTTTTTCTAGCAGTACCTCTTACCTACCATTTCTTGCTAGGAAAGAAGGACCATTCCCTTCTTTCTGAGGCGAGCAGGAGTTTAGGTGCAGGATTACTTGGAGGCCTACGATAAACTGAGGCGAGATGGATGAGGAATCTGCCCGCTAAAGACAGAGCTCCAGTGGCGCAATCGGTCAGCGCGCGGTACTTATATGGCAGTATCTGTTGAGCAATGCCGAGGTTGTGAGTTCGAGCCTCACCTGGAGCATGCTTTTCCTTCCTTTTTGCCTTTTTTAATGGAATATTTAATCAGCTGTTACACCCTGCGGCCTGAGAACTTTACCGCAAGGCTGTAAGCGGTCAAAGAAAGTGAAGGGTGTTTTCGCCAGTGGTGCTTGAATGAGCTGTCTTTCACTTACACTGAGCGCATGCTCTAAATTGTGGAACAAAAGTGATAACCAGAATGTGCTACTTGTTGAAAAGAGGTGTGGGGAGCTACGACACTGCTTTTCAGTTTGAGCAAACCCATTCTTCTGACTCCGTAGCTCAATCTGCTTGGAATTCTGTAGGACGTTTGCAAGGGAAAATCAAAACAGAGACCTTGCCACCCTTACCGTGGCAAGAAGAAGAACGGATGACCTCTACAGGAGAAAAGAAGAAGCTTTGGCAGGGTCTTGAGGCAAGCCCCAGTGGCCTAATGGATAAGGCACTGGCCTCCTAAGCCAGGGATTGTGGGTTCAAGTCCCATCTGGGGTGTCGGATATCTTGCTTGTTCCTTTAAGCCAGGACTCCTTCCAGGCAGCTTCAAACATCAGCCAAGAATGAAATATAAAAACCATCACCGAGGGCAGCTACCTTTCTCTGCTTCACGTGTCAGTCCCTGAAGTCCTCTCTCCTGATGCCTTAATCTAAATGTGTGTGCCAATCACTATGTCGCAGAAGTACAGTGTGCCTCAGATGACTTGGCTTAGTTGACCAGCATGCTCTGGAAAAGATACAAATACTAATCTCCAGCAGCGCTTCGGACAAAAAAAGTGTCCAACTCCACAGAAAGGAAAAGCAGCTTTTCTTAGGAAGGACTTTTGCCATCCGTCCGGCATTCTCCTGACATCCCGCGGTGGCATGCAAATCTCCACTGGGAAATGGCCATCCTCAAGGGAAATGGCCATCTTGACAGGCATCCTAGGTAAGCTTAAACAGCGGGAAGGCATTTCCGACCTTTTTGTGTCAGTCCCAGAAGTGTTTTTCTTGATGTATCAAGCTATATGAATAGCAGTCAGAATCGCACCTTAGCGCTGTGCCTCCTTTGCCTCAAATGACATGGTGTTGTTGCGTTTCCTGAGATTCACAAAAATAGTTGCTGCTCTGGAACGTGTTCAGATGTCTGCTTGCCGCAAGAGGGCAGAAATCGAACCTCATGTGGATCGCCAGCTTTTCTGCCAAACAGAGCATCAAAATTCTCAACCCAGTCGCTGGAGAGTGGCTTTTCAGATCTATAAAGAACTCTTGCGCTTTAGCTGGGTTTACCCACAAACTGACTTTGGCATGCTGCATTCTAGAGGGACTTGGCATAACCTGACACTTCTTGGTTTACAGTGGCTCTTTCAGTAACTTTTCAAATGTGCATGAATACATGGCTGACACGTCACGATAGCATTTTCAATTTCATTTTTTCCTCTTCTCAAAACAGCTCTCCCTTTTATCTTTAAAAGCTGTCCTTGAGCTCCAGTCAAGTGACTTTGGCAGTGTTTTTTCTAGCAGTACCTCTTACCTACCATTTCTTGCTAGGAAAGAAGGACCATTCCCTTCTTTCTGAGGCGAGCAGGAGTTTAGGTGCAGGATTACTTGGAGGCCTACGATAAACTGAGGCGAGATGGATGAGGAATCTGCCCGCTAAAGACAGCGCTCCAGTGGCGCAATCGGTCAGCGCGCGGTACTTATATGGCAGTATCTGTTGAGCAATGCCGAGGTTGTGAGTTCGAGCCTCACCTGGAGCATGCTTTTCCTTCCTTTTTGCCTTTTTTAATGGAATATTTAATCAGCTGTTACACCCTGCGGCCTGAGAACTTTACCGCAAGGCTGTAAGCGGTCAAAGAAAGTGAAGGGTGTTTTCGCCAGTGGTGCTTGAATGAGCTGTCTTTCACTTACACTGAGCGCATGCTCTAAATTGTGGAACAAAAGTGATAACCAGAATGTGCTACTTGTTGAAAAGAGGTGTGGGGAGCTACGACACTGCTTTTCAGTTTGAGCAAACCCATTCTTCTGACTCCGTAGCTCAATCTGCTTGGAATTCTGTAGGACGTTTGCAAGGGAAAATCAAAACAGAGACCTTGCCACCCTTACCTTGGCAAGAAGAAGAACGGATGACCTCTACAGGAGAAAAGAAGAAGCTTTGGCAGGGTCTTGAGGCAAGCCCCAGTGGCCTAATGGATAAGGCACTGGCCTCCTAAGCCAGGGATTGTGGGTTGGAATCCCATCGGGTGTCGGATATCTTGCTTGTTCCTTTAAGCCAGGACTCCTTCCAGGCAGCTTCAAACATCAGCCAAGAATGAAATATAAAAACCATCACCGAGGGCAGCTACCTTTCTCTGCTTCACGTGTCAGTCCCTGAAGTCCTCTCTCCTGATGCCTTAATCCAAATGTGTGTGCCAATCACTATCTCGCTGAAGTACAGTGTGCCTCAGATGACTTGGCTTAGTTGACCAGCATGCTCTGGAAAAGATACAAATACTAATCTTCAGCAGCGCTTCGGACAAAAAAAGTGTCCAACTCCACAGAAAGGAAAAGCAGCTTTTCTTAGGAAGGACTTTTGCCATCCGTCCGGCATTCTCCTGACATCCCGCGGTGGCATGCAAATCTCCCCTGGGAAATGGCCATCCTCAAGGGAAATGGCCATCTTGACAGGCATCCTAGGTAAGCTTAAACAGCGGGAAGGCATTTCCGACCTTTTTGTGTCAGTCCCAGAAGTGTTTTCTTGATGTATCAAGCTATATGAATAGCAGTCAGAATCGCACCTTAGCGCTGTGCCTCCTTTGCCTCAAATGACATGGTGTTGTTGCGTTTCCTGAGATTCACAAAAATAGTTGCTGCTCTGGAACGTGTTCAGATGTCTGCTTGCCGCAAGAGGGCAGAAATCGAACCTCATGTGGATCGCCAGCTTTTCTGCCAAACAGAGCATCAAAATTCTCAACCCAGTCGCTGGAGAGTGGCTTTTCAGATCTATAAAGAACTCTTGCGCTTTAGCTGGGTTTACCCACAAACTGACTTTGGCATGCTGCATTCTAGAGGGACTTGGCATAACCTGACACTTCTTGGTTTACAGTGGCTCTTTCAGTAACTTTTCAAATGTGCATGAATACATGGCTGACACGTCACGATAGCATTTTCAATTTCATTTTTTCCTCTTCTCAAAACAGCTCTCCCTTTTATCTTTAAAAGCTGTCCTTGAGCTCCAGTCAAGTGACTTTGGCAGTGTTTTTTCTAGCAGTACCTCTTACCTACCATTTCTTGCTAGGAAAGAAGGACCATTCCCTTCTTTCTGAGGCGAGCAGGAGTTTAGGTGCAGGATTACTTGGAGGCCTACGATAAACTGAGGCGAGATGGATGAGGAATCTGCCCGCTAAAGACAGCGCTCCAGTGGCGCAATCGGTCAGCGCGCGGTACTTATATGGCAGTATCTGTTGAGCAATGCCGAGGTTGTGAGTTCGAGCCTCACCTGGAGCATGCTTTTCCTTCCTTTTTGCCTTTTTTAATGGAATATTTAATCAGCTGTTACACCCTGCGGCCTGAGAACTTTACCGCAAGGCTGTAAGCGGTCAAAGAAAGTGAAGGGTGTTTTCGCCAGTGGTGCTTGAATGAGCTGTCTTTCACTTACACTGAGCGCATGCTCTAAATTGTGGAACAAAAGTGATAACCAGAATGTGCTACTTCTTGAAAAGAGGTGTGGGGAGCTACGACACTGCTTTTCAGTTTGAGCAAACCCATTCTTCTGACTCCGTAGCTCAATCTGCTTGGAATTCTGTAGGACGTTTGCAAGGGAAAATCAAAACAGAGACCTTGCCACCCTTACCTTGGCAAGAAGAAGAACGGATGACCTCTACAGGAGAAAAGAAGAAGCTTTGCAGGGTCTTGAGGCAAGCCCCAGTGGCCTAATGGATAAGGCACTGGCCTCCTAAGCCAGGGATTGTGGGTTCGAGTCCCATCTGGGGTGTCGGATATCTTGCTTGTTCCTTTAAGCCAGGACTCCTTCCAGGCAGCTTCAAACATCAGCCAAGAATGAAATATAAAAACCATCACCGAGGGCAGCTACCTTTCTCTGCTTCACGTGTCAGTCCCTGAAGTCCTCTCTCCTGATGCCTTAATCCAAATGTGTGTGCCAATCACTATCTCGCTGAAGTACAGTGTGCCTCAGATGACTTGGCTTAGTTGACCAGCATGCTCTGGAAAAGATACAAATACTAATCTTCAGCAGCGCTTCGGACAAAAAAAGTGTCCAACTCCACAGAAAGGAAAAGCAGCTTTTCTTAGGAAGGACTTTTGCCATCCGTCCGGCATTCTCCTGACATCCCGCGGTGGCATGCAAATCTCCCCTGGGAAATGGCCATCCTCAAGGGAAATGGCCATCTTGACAGGCATCCTAGGTAAGCTTAAACAGCGGGAAGGCATTTCCGACCTTTTTGTGTCAGTCCCAGAAGTGTTTTCTTGATGTATCAAGCTATATGAATAGCAGTCAGAATCGCACCTTAGCGCTGTGCCTCCTTTGCCTCAAATGACATGGTGTTGTTGCGTTTCCTGAGATTCACAAAAATAGTTGCTGCTCTGGAACGTGTTCAGATGTCTGCTTGCCGCAAGAGGGCAGAAATCGAACCTCATGTGGATCGCCAGCTTTTCTGCCAAACAGAGCATCAAAATTCTCAACCCAGTCGCTGGAGAGTGGCTTTTCAGATCTATAAAGAACTCTTGCGCTTTAGCTGGGTTTACCCACAAACTGACTTTGGCATGCTGCATTCTAGAGGGACTTGGCATAACCTGACACTTCTTGGTTTACAGTGGCTCTTTCAGTAACTTTTCAAATGTGCATGAATACATGGCTGACACGTCACGATAGCATTTTCAATTTCATTTTTTCCTCTTCTCAAAACAGCTCTCCCTTTTATCTTTAAAAGCTGTCCTTGAGCTCCAGTCAAGTGACTTTGGCAGTGTTTTTTCTAGCAGTACCTCTTACCTACCATTTCTTGCTAGGAAAGAAGGACCATTCCCTTCTTTCTGAGGCGAGCAGGAGTTTAGGTGCAGGATTACTTGGAGGCCTACGATAAACTGAGGCGAGATGGATGAGGAATCTGCCCGCTAAAGACAGCGCTCCAGTGGCGCAATCGGTCAGCGCGCGGTACTTATATGGCAGTATCTGTTGAGCAATGCCGAGGTTGTGAGTTCGAGCCTCACCTGGAGCATGCTTTTCCTTCCTTTTTGCCTTTTTTAATGGAATATTTAATCAGCTGTTACACCCTGCGGCCTGAGAACTTTACCGCAAGGCTGTAAGCGGTCAAAGAAAGTGAAGGGTGTTTTCGCCAGTGGTGCTTGAATGAGCTGTCTTTCACTTACACTGAGCGCATGCTCTAAATTGTGGAACAAAAGTGATAACCAGAATGTGCTACTTCTTGAAAAGAGGTGTGGGGAGCTACGACACTGCTTTTCAGTTTGAGCAAACCCATTCTTCTGACTCCGTAGCTCAATCTGCTTGGAATTCTGTAGGACGTTTGCAAGGGAAAATCAAAACAGAGACCTTGCCACCCTTACCTTGGCAAGAAGAAGAACGGATGACCTCTACAGGAGAAAAGAAGAAGCTTTGCAGGGTCTTGAGGCAAGCCCCAGTGGCCTAATGGATAAGGCACTGGCCTCCTAAGCCAGGGATTGTGGGTTCGAGTCCCATCTGGGGTGTCGGATATCTTGCTTGTTCCTTTAAGCCAGGACTCCTTCCAGGCAGCTTCAAACATCAGCCAAGAATGAAATATAAAAACCATCACCGAGGGCAGCTACCTTTCTCTGCTTCACGTGTCAGTCCCTGAAGTCCTCTCTCCTGATGCCTTAATCCAAATGTGTGTGCCAATCACTATCTCGCTGAAGTACAGTGTGCCTCAGATGACTTGGCTTAGTTGACCAGCATGCTCTGGAAAAGATACAAATACTAATCTTCAGCAGCGCTTCGGACAAAAAAAGTGTCCAACTCCACAGAAAGGAAAAGCAGCTTTTCTTAGGAAGGACTTTTGCCATCCGTCCGGCATTCTCCTGACATCCCGCGGTGGCATGCAAATCTCCCCTGGGAAATGGCCATCCTCAAGGGAAATGGCCATCTTGACAGGCATCCTAGGTAAGCTTAAACAGCGGGAAGGCATTTCCGACCTTTTTGTGTCAGTCCCAGAAGTGTTTTCTTGATGTATCAAGCTATATGAATAGCAGTCAGAATCGCACCTTAGCGCTGTGCCTCCTTTGCCTCAAATGACATGGTGTTGTTGCGTTTCCTGAGATTCACAAAAATAGTTGCTGCTCTGGAACGTGTTCAGATGTCTGCTTGCCGCAAGAGGGCAGAAATCGAACCTCATGTGGATCGCCAGCTTTTCTGCCAAACAGAGCATCAAAATTCTCAACCCAGTCGCTGGAGAGTGGCTTTTCAGATCTATAAAGAACTCTTGCGCTTTAGCTGGGTTTACCCACAAACTGACTTTGGCATGCTGCATTCTAGAGGGACTTGGCATAACCTGACACTTCTTGGTTTACAGTGGCTCTTTCAGTAACTTTTCAAATGTGCATGAATACATGGCTGACACGTCACGATAGCATTTTCAATTTCATTTTTTCCTCTTCTCAAAACAGCTCTCCCTTTTATCTTTAAAAGCTGTCCTTGAGCTCCAGTCAAGTGACTTTGGCAGTGTTTTTTCTAGCAGTACCTCTTACCTACCATTTCTTGCTAGGAAAGAAGGACCATTCCCTTCTTTCTGAGGCGAGCAGGAGTTTAGGTGCAGGATTACTTGGAGGCCTACGATAAACTGAGGCGAGATGGATGAGGAATCTGCCCGCTAAAGACAGCGCTCCAGTGGCGCAATCGGTCAGCGCGCGGTACTTATATGGCAGTATCTGTTGAGCAATGCCGAGGTTGTGAGTTCGAGCCTCACCTGGAGCATGCTTTTCCTTCCTTTTTGCCTTTTTTAATGGAATATTTAATCAGCTGTTACACCCTGCGGCCTGAGAACTTTACCGCAAGGCTGTAAGCGGTCAAAGAAAGTGAAGGGTGTTTTCGCCAGTGGTGCTTGAATGAGCTGTCTTTCACTTACACTGAGCGCATGCTCTAAATTGTGGAACAAAAGTGATAACCAGAATGTGCTACTTCTTGAAAAGAGGTGTGGGGAGCTACGACACTGCTTTTCAGTTTGAGCAAACCCATTCTTCTGACTCCGTAGCTCAATCTGCTTGGAATTCTGTAGGACGTTTGCAAGGGAAAATCAAAACAGAGACCTTGCCACCCTTACCTTGGCAAGAAGAAGAACGGATGACCTCTACAGGAGAAAAGAAGAAGCTTTGGCAGGGTCTTGAGGCAAGCCCCAGTGGCCTAATGGATAAGGCACTGGCCTCCTAAGCCAGGGATTGTGGGTTCGAGTCCCATCTGGGGTGTCGGATATCTTGCTTGTTCCTTTAAGCCAGGACTCCTTCCAGGCAGCTTCAAACATCAGCCAAGAATGAAATATAAAAACCATCACCGAGGGCAGCTACCTTTCTCTGCTTCACGTGTCAGTCCCTGAAGTCCTCTCTCCTGATGCCTTAATCCAAATGTGTGTGCCAATCACTATCTCGCTGAAGTACAGTGTGCCTCAGATGACTTGGCTTAGTTGACCAGCATGCTCTGGAAAAGATACAAATACTAATCTTCAGCAGCGCTTCGGACAAAAAAAGTGTCCAACTCCACAGAAAGGAAAAGCAGCTTTTCTTAGGAAGGACTTTTGCCATCCGTCCGGCATTCTCCTGACATCCCGCGGTGGCATGCAAATCTCCCCTGGGAAATGGCCATCCTCAAGGGAAATGGCCATCTTGACAGGCATCCTAGGTAAGCTTAAACAGCGGGAAGGCATTTCCGACCTTTTTGTGTCAGTCCCAGAAGTGTTTTCTTGATGTATCAAGCTATATGAATAGCAGTCAGAATCGCACCTTAGCGCTGTGCCTCCTTTGCCTCAAATGACATGGTGTTGTTGCGTTTCCTGAGATTCACAAAAATAGTTGCTGCTCTGGAACGTGTTCAGATGTCTGCTTGCCGCAAGAGGGCAGAAATCGAACCTCATGTGGATCGCCAGCTTTTCTGCCAAACAGAGCATCAAAATTCTCAACCCAGTCGCTGGAGAGTGGCTTTTCAGATCTATAAAGAACTCTTGCGCTTTAGCTGGGTTTACCCACAAACTGACTTTGGCATGCTGCATTCTAGAGGGACTTGGCATAACCTGACACTTCTTGGTTTACAGTGGCTCTTTCAGTAACTTTTCAAATGTGCATGAATACATGGCTGACACGTCACGATAGCATTTTCAATTTCTTTTTTTCCTCTTCTCAAAACAGCTCTCCCTTTTATCTTTAAAAGCTGTCCTTGAGCTCCAGTCAAGTGACTTTGGCAGTGTTTTTTCTAGCAGTACCTCTTACCTACCATTTCTTGCTAGGAAAGAAGGACCATTCCCTTCTTTCTGAGGCGAGCAGGAGTTTAGGTGCAGGATTACTTGGAGGCCTACGATAAACTGAGGCGAGATGGATGAGGAATCTGCCCGCTAAAGACAGCGCTCCAGTGGCGCAATCGGTCAGCGCGCGGTACTTATATGGCAGTATCTGTTGAGCAATGCCGAGGTTGTGAGTTCGAGCCTCACCTGGAGCATGCTTTTCCTTCCTTTTTGCCTTTTTTAATGGAATATTTAATCAGCTGTTACACCCTGCGGCCTGAGAACTTTACCGCAAGGCTGTAAGCGGTCAAAGAAAGTGAAGGGTGTTTTCGCCAGTGGTGCTTGAATGAGCTGTCTTTCACTTACACTGAGCGCATGCTCTAAATTGTGGAACAAAAGTGATAACCAGAATGTGCTACTTCTTGAAAAGAGGTGTGGGGAGCTACGACACTGCTTTTCAGTTTGAGCAAACCCATTCTTCTGACTCCGTAGCTCAATCTGCTTGGAATTCTGTAGGACGTTTGCAAGGGAAAATCAAAACAGAGACCTTGCCACCCTTACCTTGGCAAGAAGAAGAACGGATGACCTCTACAGGAGAAAAGAAGAAGCTTTGGCAGGGTCTTGAGGCAAGCCCCAGTGGCCTAATGGATAAGGCACTTGCCTCCTAAGCCAGGGATTGTGGGTTGGAATCCCATCGGGTGTCGGATATCTTGCTTGTTCCTTTAAGCCAGGACTCCTTCCAGGCAGCTTCAAACATCAGCCAAGAATGAAATATAAAAACCATCACCGAGGGCAGCTACCTTTCTCTGCTTCACGTGTCAGTCCCTGAAGTCCTCTCTCCTGATGCCTTAATCCAAATGTGTGTGCCAATCACTATCTCGCTGAAGTACAGTGTGCCTCAGATGACTTGGCTTAGTTGACCAGCATGCTCTGGAAAAGATACAAATACTAATCTTCAGCAGCGCTTCGGACAAAAAAAGTGTCCAACTCCACAGAAAGGAAAAGCAGCTTTTCTTAGGAAGGACTTTTGCCATCCGTCCGGCATTCTCCTGACATCCCGCGGTGGCATGCAAATCTCCCCTGGGAAAAGGCCATCCTCAAGGGAAATGGCCATCTTGACAGGCATCCTAGGTAAGCTTAAACAGCGGGAAGGCATTTCCGACCTTTTTGTGTCAGTCCCAGAAGTGTTTTCTTGATGTATCAAGCTATATGAATAGCAGTCAGAATCGCACCTTAGCGCTGTGCCTCCTTTGCCTCAAATGACATGGTGTTGTTGCGTTTCCTGAGATTCACAAAAATAGTTGCTGCTCTGGAACGTGTTCAGATGTCTGCTTGCCGCAAGAGGGCAGAAATCGAACCTCATGTGGATCGCCAGCTTTTCTGCCAAACAGAGCATCAAAATTCTCAACCCAGTCGCTGGAGAGTGGCTTTTCAGATCTATAAAGAACTCTTGCGCTTTAGCTGGGTTTACCCACAAACTGACTTTGGCATGCTGCATTCTAGAGGGACTTGGCATAACCTGACACTTCTTGGTTTACAGTGGCTCTTTCAGTAACTTTTCAAATGTGCATGAATACATGGCTGACACGTCACGATAGCATTTTCAATTTCATTTTTTCCTCTTCTCAAAACAGCTCTCCCTTTTATCTTTAAAAGCTGTCCTTGAGCTCCAGTCAAGTGACTTTGGCAGTGTTTTTTCTAGCAGTACCTCTTACCTACCATTTCTTGCTAGGAAAGAAGGACCATTCCCTTCTTTCTGAGGCGAGCAGGAGTTTAGGTGCAGGATTACTTGGAGGCCTACGATAAACTGAGGCGAGATGGATGAGGAATCTGCCCGCTAAAGACAGCGCTCCAGTGGCGCAATCGGTCAGCGCGCGGTACTTATATGGCAGTATCTGTTGAGCAATGCCGAGGTTGTGAGTTCGAGCCTCACCTGGAGCATGCTTTTCCTTCCTTTTTGCCTTTTTTAATGGAATATTTAATCAGCTGTTACACCCTGCGGCCTGAGAACTTTACCGCAAGGCTGTAAGCGGTCAAAGAAAGTGAAGGGTGTTTTCGCCAGTGGTGCTTGAATGAGCTGTCTTTCACTTACACTGAGCGCATGCTCTAAATTGTGGAACAAAAGTGATAACCAGAATGTGCTACTTCTTGAAAAGAGGTGTGGGGAGCTACGACACTGCTTTTCAGTTTGAGCAAACCCATTCTTCTGACTCCGTAGCTCAATCTGCTTGGAATTCTGTAGGACGTTTGCAAGGGAAAATCAAAACAGAGACCTTGCCACCCTTACCTTGGCAAGAAGAAGAACGGATGACCTCTACAGGAGAAAAGAAGAAGCTTTGGCAGGGTCTTGAGGCAAGCCCCAGTGGCCTAATGGATAAGGCACTGGCCTCCTAAGCCAGGGATTGTGGGTTCGAGTCCCATCTGGGGTGTCGGATATCTTGCTTGTTCCTTTAAGCCAGGACTCCTTCCAGGCAGCTTCAAACATCAGCCAAGAATGAAATATAAAAACCATCACCGAGGGCAGCTACCTTTCTCTGCTTCACGTGTCAGTCCCTGAAGTCCTCTCTCCTGATGCCTTAATCTAAATGTGTGTGCCAATCACTATGTCGCAGAAGTACAGTGTGCCTCAGATGACTTGGCTTAGTTGACCAGCATGCTCTGGAAAAGATACAAATACTAATCTCCAGCAGCGCTTCGGACAAAAAAAGTGTCCAACTCCACAGAAAGGAAAAGCAGCTTTTCTTAGGAAGGACTTTTGCCATCCGTCCGGCATTCTCCTGACATCCCGCGGTGGCATGCAAATCTCCACTGGGAAATGGCCATCCTCAAGGGAAATGGCCATCTTGACAGGCATCCTAGGTAAGCTTAAACAGCGGGAAGGCATTTCCGACCTTTTTGTGTCAGTCCCAGAAGTGTTTTTCTTGATGTATCAAGCTATATGAATAGCAGTCAGAATCGCACCTTAGCGCTGTGCCTCCTTTGCCTCAAATGACATGGTGTTGTTGCGTTTCCTGAGATTCACAAAAATAGTTGCTGCTCTGGAACGTGTTCAGATGTCTGCTTGCCGCAAGAGGGCAGAAATCGAACCTCATGTGGATCGCCAGCTTTTCTGCCAAACAGAGCATCAAAATTCTCAACCCAGTCGCTGGAGAGTGGCTTTTCAGATCTATAAAGAACTCTTGCGCTTTAGCTGGGTTTACCCACAAACTGACTTTGGCATGCTGCATTCTAGAGGGACTTGGCATAACCTGACACTTCTTGGTTTACAGTGGCTCTTTCAGTAACTTTTCAAATGTGCATGAATACATGGCTGACACGTCACGATAGCATTTTCAATTTCATTTTTTCCTCTTCTCAAAACAGCTCTCCCTTTTATCTTTAAAAGCTGTCCTTGAGCTCCAGTCAAGTGACTTTGGCAGTGTTTTTTCTAGCAGTACCTCTTACCTACCATTTCTTGCTAGGAAAGAAGGACCATTCCCTTCTTTCTGAGGCGAGCAGGAGTTTAGGTGCAGGATTACTTGGAGGCCTACGATAAACTGAGGCGAGATGGATGAGGAATCTGCCCGCTAAAGACAGCGCTCCAGTGGCGCAATCGGTCAGCGCGCGGTACTTATATGGCAGTATCTGTTGAGCAATGCCGAGGTTGTGAGTTCGAGCCTCACCTGGAGCATGCTTTTCCTTCCTTTTTGCCTTTTTTAATGGAATATTTAATCAGCTGTTACACCCTGCGGCCTGAGAACTTTACCGCAAGGCTGTAAGCGGTCAAAGAAAGTGAAGGGTGTTTTCGCCAGTGGTGCTTGAATGAGCTGTCTTTCACTTACACTGAGCGCATGCTCTAAATTGTGGAACAAAAGTGATAACCAGAATGTGCTACTTCTTGAAAAGAGGTGTGGGGAGCTACGACACTGCTTTTCAGTTTGAGCAAACCCATTCTTCTGACTCCGTAGCTCAATCTGCTTGGAATTCTGTAGGACGTTTGCAAGGGAAAATCAAAACAGAGACCTTGCCACCCTTACCTTGGCAAGAAGAAGAACGGATGACCTCTACAGGAGAAAAGAAGAAGCTTTGGCAGGGTCTTGAGGCAAGCCCCAGTGGCCTAATGGATAAGGCACTGGCCTCCTAAGCCAGGGATTGTGGGTTCGAGTCCCATCTGGGGTGTCGGATATCTTGCTTGTTCCTTTAAGCCAGGACTCCTTCCAGGCAGCTTCAAACATCAGCCAAGAATGAAATATAAAAACCATCACCGAGGGCAGCTACCTTTCTCTGCTTCACGTGTCAGTCCCTGAAGTCCTCTCTCCTGATGCCTTAATCTAAATGTGTGTGCCAATCACTATGTCGCAGAAGTACAGTGTGCCTCAGATGACTTGGCTTAGTTGACCAGCATGCTCTGGAAAAGATACAAATACTAATCTCCAGCAGCGCTTCGGACAAAAAAAGTGTCCAACTCCACAGAAAGGAAAAGCAGCTTTTCTTAGGAAGGACTTTTGCCATCCGTCCGGCATTCTCCTGACATCCCGCGGTGGCATGCAAATCTCCACTGGGAAATGGCCATCCTCAAGGGAAATGGCCATCTTGACAGGCATCCTAGGTAAGCTTAAACAGCGGGAAGGCATTTCCGACCTTTTTGTGTCAGTCCCAGAAGTGTTTTTCTTGATGTATCAAGCTATATGAATAGCAGTCAGAATCGCACCTTAGCGCTGTGCCTCCTTTGCCTCAAATGACATGGTGTTGTTGCGTTTCCTGAGATTCACAAAAATAGTTGCTGCTCTGGAACGTGTTCAGATGTCTGCTTGCCGCAAGAGGGCAGAAATCGAACCTCATGTGGATCGCCAGCTTTTCTGCCAAACAGAGCATCAAAATTCTCAACCCAGTCGCTGGAGAGTGGCTTTTCAGATCTATAAAGAACTCTTGCGCTTTAGCTGGGTTTACCCACAAACTGACTTTGGCATGCTGCATTCTAGAGGGACTTGGCATAACCTGACACTTCTTGGTTTACAGTGGCTCTTTCAGTAACTTTTCAAATGTGCATGAATACATGGCTGACACGTCACGATAGCATTTTCAATTTCATTTTTTCCTCTTCTCAAAACAGCTCTCCCTTTTATCTTTAAAAGCTGTCCTTGAGCTCCAGTCAAGTGACTTTGGCAGTGTTTTTTCTAGCAGTACCTCTTACCTACCATTTCTTGCTAGGAAAGAAGGACCATTCCCTTCTTTCTGAGGCGAGCAGGAGTTTAGGTGCAGGATTACTTGGAGGCCTACGATAAACTGAGGCGAGATGGATGAGGAATCTGCCCGCTAAAGACAGCGCTCCAGTGGCGCAATCGGTCAGCGCGCGGTACTTATATGGCAGTATCTGTTGAGCAATGCCGAGGTTGTGAGTTCGAGCCTCACCTGGAGCATGCTTTTCCTTCCTTTTTGCCTTTTTTAATGGAATATTTAATCAGCTGTTACACCCTGCGGCCTGAGAACTTTACCGCAAGGCTGTAAGCGGTCAAAGAAAGTGAAGGGTGTTTTCGCCAGTGGTGCTTGAATGAGCTGTCTTTCACTTACACTGAGCGCATGCTCTAAATTGTGGAACAAAAGTGATAACCAGAATGTGCTACTTGTTGAAAAGAGGTGTGGGGAGCTACGACACTGCTTTTCAGTTTGAGCAAACCCATTCTTCTGACTCCGTAGCTCAATCTGCTTGGAATTCTGTAGGACGTTTGCAAGGGAAAATCAAAACAGAGACCTTGCCACCCTTACCTTGGCAAGAAGAAGAACGGATGACCTCTACAGGAGAAAAGAAGAAGCTTTGGCAGGGTCTTGAGGCAAGCCCCAGTGGCCTAATGGATAAGGCACTGGCCTCCTAAGCCAGGGATTGTGGGTTCGAGTCCCATCTGGGGTGTCGGATATCTTGCTTGTTCCTTTAAGCCAGGACTCCTTCCAGGCAGCTTCAAACATCAGCCAAGAATGAAATATAAAAACCATCACCGAGGGCAGCTACCTTTCTCTGCTTCACGTGTCAGTCCCTGAAGTCCTCTCTCCTGATGCCTTAATCTAAATGTGTGTGCCAATCACTATGTCGCAGAAGTACAGTGTGCCTCAGATGACTTGGCTTAGTTGACCAGCATGCTCTGGAAAAGATACAAATACTAATCTCCAGCAGCGCTTCGGACAAAAAAAGTGTCCAACTCCACAGAAAGGAAAAGCAGCTTTTCTTAGGAAGGACTTTTGCCATCCGTCCGGCATTCTCCTGACATCCCGCGGTGGCATGCAAATCTCCACTGGGAAATGGCCATCCTCAAGGGAAATGGCCATCTTGACAGGCATCCTAGGTAAGCTTAAACAGCGGGAAGGCATTTCCGACCTTTTTGTGTCAGTCCCAGAAGTGTTTTTCTTGATGTATCAAGCTATATGAATAGCAGTCAGAATCGCACCTTAGCGCTGTGCCTCCTTTGCCTCAAATGACATGGTGTTGTTGCGTTTCCTGAGATTCACAAAAATAGTTGCTGCTCTGGAACGTGTTCAGATGTCTGCTTGCCGCAAGAGGGCAGAAATCGAACCTCATGTGGATCGCCAGCTTTTCTGCCAAACAGAGCATCAAAATTCTCAACCCAGTCGCTGGAGAGTGGCTTTTCAGATCTATAAAGAACTCTTGCGCTTTAGCTGGGTTTACCCACAAACTGACTTTGGCATGCTGCATTCTAGAGGGACTTGGCATAACCTGACACTTCTTGGTTTACAGTGGCTCTTTCAGTAACTTTTCAAATGTGCATGAATACATGGCTGACACGTCACGATAGCATTTTCAATTTCATTTTTTCCTCTTCTCAAAACAGCTCTCCCTTTTATCTTTAAAAGCTGTCCTTGAGCTCCAGTCAAGTGACTTTGGCAGTGTTTTTTCTAGCAGTACCTCTTACCTACCATTTCTTGCTAGGAAAGAAGGACCATTCCCTTCTTTCTGAGGCGAGCAGGAGTTTAGGTGCAGGATTACTTGGAGGCCTACGATAAACTGAGGCGAGATGGATGAGGAATCTGCCCGCTAAAGACAGCGCTCCAGTGGCGCAATCGGTCAGCGCGCGGTACTTATATGGCAGTATCTGTTGAGCAATGCCGAGGTTGTGAGTTCGAGCCTCACCTGGAGCATGCTTTTCCTTCCTTTTTGCCTTTTTTAATGGAATATTTAATCAGCTGTTACACCCTGCGGCCTGAGAACTTTACCGCAAGGCTGTAAGCGGTCAAAGAAAGTGAAGGGTGTTTTCGCCAGTGGTGCTTGAATGAGCTGTCTTTCACTTACACTGAGCGCATGCTCTAAATTGTGGAACAAAAGTGATAACCAGAATGTGCTACTTCTTGAAAAGAGGTGTGGGGAGCTACGACACTGCTTTTCAGTTTGAGCAAACCCATTCTTCTGACTCCGTAGCTCAATCTGCTTGGAATTCTGTAGGACGTTTGCAAGGGAAAATCAAAACAGAGACCTTGCCACCCTTACCTTGGCAAGAAGAAGAACGGATGACCTCTACAGGAGAAAAGAAGAAGCTTTGGCAGGGTCTTGAGGCAAGCCCCAGTGGCCTAATGGATAAGGCACTGGCCTCCTAAGCCAGGGATTGTGGGTTCGAGTCCCATCTGGGGTGTCGGATATCTTGCTTGTTCCTTTAAGCCAGGACTCCTTCCAGGCAGCTTCAAACATCAGCCAAGAATGAAATATAAAAACCATCACCGAGGGCAGCTACCTTTCTCTGCTTCACGTGTCAGTCCCTGAAGTCCTCTCTCCTGATGCCTTAATCTAAATGTGTGTGCCAATCACTATGTCGCAGAAGTACAGTGTGCCTCAGATGACTTGGCTTAGTTGACCAGCATGCTCTGGAAAAGATACAAATACTAATCTCCAGCAGCGCTTCGGACAAAAAAAGTGTCCAACTCCACAGAAAGGAAAAGCAGCTTTTCTTAGGAAGGACTTTTGCCATCCGTCCGGCATTCTCCTGACATCCCGCGGTGGCATGCAAATCTCCACTGGGAAATGGCCATCCTCAAGGGAAATGGCCATCTTGACAGGCATCCTAGGTAAGCTTAAACAGCGGGAAGGCATTTCCGACCTTTTTGTGTCAGTCCCAGAAGTGTTTTTCTTGATGTATCAAGCTATATGAATAGCAGTCAGAATCGCACCTTAGCGCTGTGCCTCCTTTGCCTCAAATGACATGGTGTTGTTGCGTTTCCTGAGATTCACAAAAATAGTTGCTGCTCTGGAACGTGTTCAGATGTCTGCTTGCCGCAAGAGGGCAGAAATCGAACCTCATGTGGATCGCCAGCTTTTCTGCCAAACAGAGCATCAAAATTCTCAACCCAGTCGCTGGAGAGTGGCTTTTCAGATCTATAAAGAACTCTTGCGCTTTAGCTGGGTTTACCCACAAACTGACTTTGGCATGCTGCATTCTAGAGGGACTTGGCATAACCTGACACTTCTTGGTTTACAGTGGCTCTTTCAGTAACTTTTCAAATGTGCATGAATACATGGCTGACACGTCACGATAGCATTTTCAATTTCATTTTTTCCTCTTCTCAAAACAGCTCTCCCTTTTATCTTTAAAAGCTGTCCTTGAGCTCCAGTCAAGTGACTTTGGCAGTGTTTTTTCTAGCAGTACCTCTTACCTACCATTTCTTGCTAGGAAAGAAGGACCATTCCCTTCTTTCTGAGGCGAGCAGGAGTTTAGGTGCAGGATTACTTGGAGGCCTACGATAAACTGAGGCGAGATGGATGAGGAATCTGCCCGCTAAAGACAGCGCTCCAGTGGCGCAATCGGTCAGCGCGCGGTACTTATATGGCAGTATCTGTTGAGCAATGCCGAGGTTGTGAGTTCGAGCCTCACCTGGAGCATGCTTTTCCTTCCTTTTTGCCTTTTTTAATGGAATATTTAATCAGCTGTTACACCCTGCGGCCTGAGAACTTTACCGCAAGGCTGTAAGCGGTCAAAGAAAGTGAAGGGTGTTTTCGCCAGTGGTGCTTGAATGAGCTGTCTTTCACTTACACTGAGCGCATGCTCTAAATTGTGGAACAAAAGTGATAACCAGAATGTGCTACTTGTTGAAAAGAGGTGTGGGGAGCTACGACACTGCTTTTCAGTTTGAGCAAACCCATTCTTCTGACTCCGTAGCTCAATCTGCTTGGAATTCTGTAGGACGTTTGCAAGGGAAAATCAAAACAGAGACCTTGCCACCCTTACCTTGGCAAGAAGAAGAACGGATGACCTCTACAGGAGAAAAGAAGAAGCTTTGGCAGGGTCTTGAGGCAAGCCCCAGTGGCCTAATGGATAAGGCACTGGCCTCCTAAGCCAGGGATTGTGGGTTCGAGTCCCATCTGGGGTGTCGGATATCTTGCTTGTTCCTTTAAGCCAGGACTCCTTCCAGGCAGCTTCAAACATCAGCCAAGAATGAAATATAAAAACCATCACCGAGGGCAGCTACCTTTCTCTGCTTCACGTGTCAGTCCCTGAAGTCCTCTCTCCTGATGCCTTAATCTAAATGTGTGTGCCAATCACTATGTCGCAGAAGTACAGTGTGCCTCAGATGACTTGGCTTAGTTGACCAGCATGCTCTGGAAAAGATACAAATACTAATCTCCAGCAGCGCTTCGGACAAAAAAAGTGTCCAACTCCACAGAAAGGAAAAGCAGCTTTTCTTAGGAAGGACTTTTGCCATCCGTCCGGCATTCTCCTGACATCCCGCGGTGGCATGCAAATCTCCACTGGGAAATGGCCATCCTCAAGGGAAATGGCCATCTTGACAGGCATCCTAGGTAAGCTTAAACAGCGGGAAGGCATTTCCGACCTTTTTGTGTCAGTCCCAGAAGTGTTTTTCTTGATGTATCAAGCTATATGAATAGCAGTCAGAATCGCACCTTAGCGCTGTGCCTCCTTTGCCTCAAATGACATGGTGTTGTTGCGTTTCCTGAGATTCACAAAAATAGTTGCTGCTCTGGAACGTGTTCAGATGTCTGCTTGCCGCAAGAGGGCAGAAATCGAACCTCATGTGGATCGCCAGCTTTTCTGCCAAACAGAGCATCAAAATTCTCAACCCAGTCGCTGGAGAGTGGCTTTTCAGATCTATAAAGAACTCTTGCGCTTTAGCTGGGTTTACCCACAAACTGACTTTGGCATGCTGCATTCTAGAGGGACTTGGCATAACCTGACACTTCTTGGTTTACAGTGGCTCTTTCAGTAACTTTTCAAATGTGCATGAATACATGGCTGACACGTCACGATAGCATTTTCAATTTCATTTTTTCCTCTTCTCAAAACAGCTCTCCCTTTTATCTTTAAAAGCTGTCCTTGAGCTCCAGTCAAGTGACTTTGGCAGTGTTTTTTCTAGCAGTACCTCTTACCTACCATTTCTTGCTAGGAAAGAAGGACCATTCCCTTCTTTCTGAGGCGAGCAGGAGTTTAGGTGCAGGATTACTTGGAGGCCTACGATAAACTGAGGCGAGATGGATGAGGAATCTGCCTGCTAAAGACAGCGCTCCAGTGGCGCAATCGGTCAGCGCGCGGTACTTATATGGCAGTATCTGTTAAGCAATGCCGAGGTTGTGAGTTCGAGCCTCACCTGGAGCATGCTTTTCCTTCCTTTTTGCCTTTTTTAATGGAATATTTAATCAGCTGTTACACCCTGCGGCCTGAGAACTTTACCGCAAGGCTGTAAGCGGTCAAAGAAAGTGAAGGGTGTTTTCGCCAGTGGTGCTTGAATGAGCTGTCTTTCACTTACACTGAGCGCATGCTCTAAATTGTGGAACAAAAGTGATAACCAGAATGTGCTACTTGTTGAAAAGAGGTGTGGGGAGCTACGACACTGCTTTTCAGTTTGAGCAAACCCATTCTTCTGACTCCGTAGCTCAATCTGCTTGGAATTCTGTAGGACGTTTGCAAGGGAAAATCAAAACAGAGACCTTGCCACCCTTACCTTGGCAAGAAGAAGAACGGATGACCTCTACAGGAGAAAAGAAGAAGCTTTGGCAGGGTCTTGAGGCAAGCCCCAGTGGCCTAATGGATAAGGCACTGGCCTCCTAAGCCAGGGATTGTGGGTTCGAGTCCCATCTGGGGTGTCGGATATCTTGCTTGTTCCTTTAAGCCAGGACTCCTTCCAGGCAGCTTCAAACATCAGCCAAGAATGAAATATAAAAACCATCACCGAGGGCAGCTACCTTTCTCTGCTTCACGTGTCAGTCCCTGAAGTCCTCTCTCCTGATGCCTTAATCTAAATGTGTGTGCCAATCACCATGTCGCAGAAGTACAGTGTGCCTCAGATGACTTGGCTTAGTTGACCAGCATGCTCTGGAAAAGATACAAATACTAATCTCCAGCAGCGCTTCGGACAAAAAAAGTGTCCAACTCCACAGAAAGGAAAAGCAGCTTTTCTTAGGAAGGACTTTTGCCATCCGTCCGGCATTCTCCTGACATCCCGCGGTGGCATGCAAATCTCCACTGGGAAATGGCCATCCTCAAGGGAAATGGCCATCTTGACAGGCATCCTAGGTAAGCTTAAACAGCGGGAAGGCATTTCCGACCTTTTTGTGTCAGTCCCAGAAGTGTTTTTCTTGATGTATCAAGCTATATGAATAGCAGTCAGAATCGCACCTTAGCGCTGTGCCTCCTT
Organism: Staurois parvus; assembly: GCF_062004578.1. NCBI lineage: Eukaryota > Metazoa > Chordata > Amphibia > Anura > Ranidae > Staurois > Staurois parvus. The sequence goes on from NW_028318072.1 coordinate 2,561,982, forward strand.
TGCCTCAAATGACATGGTGTTGTTGCGTTTCCTGAGATTCACAAAAATAGTTGCTGCTCTGGAACGTGTTCAGATGTCTGCTTGCCGCAAGAGGGCAGAAATCGAACCTCATGTGGATCGCCAGCTTTTCTGCCAAACAGAGCATCAAAATTCTCAACCCAGTCGCTGGAGAGTGGCTTTTCAGATCTATAAAGAACTCTTGCGCTTTAGCTGGGTTTACCCACAAACTGACTTTGGCATGCTGCATTCTAGAGGGACTTGGCATAACCTGACACTTCTTGGTTTACAGTGGCTCTTTCAGTAACTTTTCAAATGTGCATGAATACATGGCTGACACGTCACGATAGCATTTTCAATTTCATTTTTTCCTCTTCTCAAAACAGCTCTCCCTTTTATCTTTAAAAGCTGTCCTTGAGCTCCAGTCAAGTGACTTTGGCAGTGTTTTTTCTAGCAGTACCTCTTACCTACCATTTCTTGCTAGGAAAGAAGGACCATTCCCTTCTTTCTGAGGCGAGCAGGAGTTTAGGTGCAGGATTACTTGGAGGCCTACGATAAACTGAGGCGAGATGGATGAGGAATCTGCCCGCTAAAGACAGCGCTCCAGTGGCGCAATCGGTCAGCGCGCGGTACTTATATGGCAGTATCTGTTGAGCAATGCCGAGGTTGTGAGTTCGAGCCTCACCTGGAGCATGCTTTTCCTTCCTTTTTGCCTTTTTTAATGGAATATTTAATCAGCTGTTACACCCTGCGGCCTGAGAACTTTACCGCAAGGCTGTAAGCGGTCAAAGAAAGTGAAGGGTGTTTTCGCCAGTGGTGCTTGAATGAGCTGTCTTTCACTTACACTGAGCGCATGCTCTAAATTGTGGAACAAAAGTGATAACCAGAATGTGCTACTTGTTGAAAAGAGGTGTGGGGAGCTACGACACTGCTTTTCAGTTTGAGCAAACCCATTCTTCTGACTCCGTAGCTCAATCTGCTTGGAATTCTGTAGGACGTTTGCAAGGGAAAATCAAAACAGAGACCTTGCCACCCTTACCTTGGCAAGAAGAAGAACGGATGACCTCTACAGGAGAAAAGAAGAAGCTTTGGCAGGGTCTTGAGGCAAGCCCCAGTGGCCTAATGGATAAGGCACTGGCCTCCTAAGCCAGGGATTGTGGGTTCGAGTCCCATCTGGGGTGTAGGATATCTTGCTTGTTCCTTTAAGCCAGGACTCCTTCCAGGCAGCTTCAAACATCAGCCAAGAATGAAATATAAAAACCATCACCGAGGGCAGCTACCTTTCTCTGCTTCACGTGTCAGTCCCTGAAGTCCTCTCTCCTGATGCCTTAATCTAAATGTGTGTGCCAATCACTATGTCGCAGAAGTACAGTGTGCCTCAGATGACTTGGCTTAGTTGACCAGCATGCTCTGGAAAAGATACAAATACTAATCTCCAGCAGCGCTTCGGACAAAAAAAGTGTCCAACTCCACAGAAAGGAAAAGCAGCTTTTCTTAGGAAGGACTTTTGCCATCCGTCCGGCATTCTCCTGACATCCCGCGGTGGCATGCAAATCTCCACTGGGAAATGGCAATCCTCAAGGGAAATGGCCATCTTGACAGGCATCCTAGGTAAGCTTAAACAGCGGGAAGGCATTTCCGACCTTTTTGTGTCAGTCCCAGAAGTGTTTTTCTTGATGTATCAAGCTATATGAATAGCAGTCAGAATCGCACCTTAGCGCTGTGCCTCCTTTGCCTCAAATGACATGGTGTTGTTGCGTTTCCTGAGATTCACAAAAATAGTTGCTGCTCTGGAACGTGTTCAGATGTCTGCTTGCCGCAAGAGGGCAGAAATCGAACCTCATGTGGATCGCCAGCTTTTCTGCCAAACAGAGCATCAAAATTCTCAACCCAGTCGCTGGAGAGTGGCTTTTCAGATCTATAAAGAACTCTTGCGCTTTAGCTGGGTTTACCCACAAACTGACTTTGGCATGCTGCATTCTAGAGGGACTTGGCATAACCTGACACTTCTTGGTTTACAGTGGCTCTTTCAGTAACTTTTCAAATGTGCATGAATACATGGCTGACACGTCACGATAGCATTTTCAATTTCATTTTTTCCTCTTCTCAAAACGGCTCTCCCTTTTATCTTTAAAAGCTGTCCTTGAGCTCCAGTCAAGTGACTTTGGCAGTGTTTTTTCTAGCAGTACCTCTTACCTACCATTTCTTGCTAGGAAAGAAGGACCATTCCCTTCTTTCTGAGGCGAGCAGGAGTTTAGGTGCAGGATTACTTGGAGGCCTACGATAAACTGAGGCGAGATGGATGAGGAATCTGCCCGCTAAAGACAGCGCTCCAGTGGCGCAATCGGTCAGCGCGCGGTACTTATATGGCAGTATCTGTTGAGCAATGCCGAGGTTGTGAGTTCGAGCCTCACCTGGAGCATGCTTTTCCTTCCTTTTTGCCTTTTTTAATGGAATATTTAATCAGCTGTTACACCCTGCGGCCTGAGAACTTTACCGCAAGGCTGTAAGCGGTCAAAGAAAGTGAAGGGTGTTTTCGCCAGTGGTGCTTGAATGAGCTGTCTTTCACTTACACTGAGCGCATGCTCTAAATTGTGGAACAAAAGTGATAACCAGAATGTGCTACTTGTTGAAAAGAGGTGTGGGGAGCTACGACACTGCTTTTCAGTTTGAGCAAACCCATTCTTCTGACTCCGTAGCTCAATCTGCTTGGAATTCTGTAGGACGTTTGCAAGGGAATATCAAAACAGAGACCTTGCCACCCTTACCTTGGCAAGAAGAAAAACGGATGACCTCTACAGGAGAAAAGAAGAAGCTTTGGCAGGGTCTTGAGGCAAGCCCCAGTGGCCTAATGGATAAGGCACTGGCCTCCTAAGCCAGGGATTGTGGGTTCGAGTCCCATCTGGGGTGTCGGATATCTTGCTTGTTCCTTTAAGCCAGGACTCCTTCCAGGCAGCTTCAAACATCAGCCAAGAATGAAATATAAAAACCATCACCGAGGGCAGCTACCTTTCTCTGCTTCACGTGTCAGTCCCTGAAGTCCTCTCTCCTGATGCCTTAATCTAAATGTGTGTGCCAATCACTATGTCGCAGAAGTACAGTGTGCCTCAGATGACTTGGCTTAGTTGACCAGCATGCTCTGGAAAAGATACAAATACTAATCTCCAGCAGCGCTTCGGACAAAAAAAGTGTCCAACTCCACAGAAAGGAAAAGCAGCTTTTCTTAGGAAGGACTTTTGCCATCCGTCCGGCATTCTCCTGACATCCCGCGGTGGCATGCAAATCTCCACTGGGAAATGGCCATCCTCAAGGGAAATGGCCATCTTGACAGGCATCCTAGGTAAGCTTAAACAGCGGGAAGGCATTTCCGACCTTTTTGTGTCAGTCCCAGAAGTGTTTTTCTTGATGTATCAAGCTATATGAATAGCAGTCAGAATCGCACCTTAGCGCTGTGCCTCCTTTGCCTCAAATGACATGGTGTTGTTGCGTTTCCTGAGATTCACAAAAATAGTTGCTGCTCTGGAACGTGTTCAGATGTCTGCTTGCCGCAAGAGGGCAGAAATCGAACCTCATGTGGATCGCCAGCTTTTCTGCCAAACAGAGCATCAAAATTCTCAACCCAGTCGCTGGAGAGTGGCTTTTCAGATCTATAAAGAACTCTTGCGCTTTAGCTGGGTTTACCCACAAACTGACTTTGGCATGCTGCATTCTAGAGGGACTTGGCATAACCTGACACTTCTTGGTTTACAGTGGCTCTTTCAGTAACTTTTCAAATGTGCATGAATACATGGCTGACACGTCACGATAGCATTTTCAATTTCATTTTTTCCTCTTCTCAAAACAGCTCTCCCTTTTATCTTTAAAAGCTGTCCTTGAGCTCCAGTCAAGTGACTTTGGCAGTGTTTTTTCTAGCAGTACCTCTTACCTACCATTTCTTGCTAGGAAAGAAGGACCATTCCCTTCTTTCTGAGGCGAGCAGGAGTTTAGGTGCAGGATTACTTGGAGGCCTACGATAAACTGAGGCGAGATGGATGAGGAATCTGCCCGCTAAAGACAGCGCTCCAGTGGCGCAATCGGTCAGCGCGCGGTACTTATATGGCAGTATCTGTTGAGCAATGCCGAGGTTGTGAGTTCGAGCCTCACCTGGAGCATGCTTTTCCTTCCTTTTTGCCTTTTTTAATGGAATATTTAATCAGCTGTTACACCCTGCGGCCTGAGAACTTTACCGCAAGGCTGTAAGCGGTCAAAGAAAGTGAAGGGTGTTTTCGCCAGTGGTGCTTGAATGAGCTGTCTTTCACTTACACTGAGCGCATGCTCTAAATTGTGGAACAAAAGTGATAACCAGAATGTGCTACTTGTTGAAAAGAGGTGTGGGGAGCTACGACACTGCTTTTCAGTTTGAGCAAACCCATTCTTCTGACTCCGTAGCTCAATCTGCTTGGAATTCTGTAGGACGTTTGCAAGGGAAAATCAAAACAGAGACCTTGCCACCCTTACCTTGGCAAGAAGAAGAACGGATGACCTCTACAGGAGAAAAGAAGAAGCTTTGGCAGGGTCTTGAGGCAAGCCCCAGTGGCCTAATGGATAAGGCACTGGCCTCCTAAGCCAGGGATTGTGGGTTCGAGTCCCATCTGGGGTGTCGGATATCTTGCTTGTTCCTTTAAGCCAGGACTCCTTCCAGGCAGCTTCAAACATCAGCCAAGAATGAAATATAAAAACCATCACCGAGGGCAGCTACCTTTCTCTGCTTCACGTGTCAGTCCCTGAAGTCCTCTCTCCTGATGCCTTAATCTAAATGTGTGTGCCAATCACTATGTCGCAGAAGTACAGTGTGCCTCAGATGACTTGGCTTAGTTGACCAGCATGCTCTGGAAAAGATACAAATACTAATCTCCAGCAGCGCTTCGGACAAAAAAAGTGTCCAACTCCACAGAAAGGAAAAGCAGCTTTTCTTAGGAAGGACTTTTGCCATCCGTCCGGCATTCTCCTGACATCCCGCGGTGGCATGCAAATCTCCACTGGGAAATGGCCATCCTCAAGGGAAATGGCCATCTTGACAGGCATCCTAGGTAAGCTTAAACAGCGGGAAGGCATTTCCGACCTTTTTGTGTCAGTCCCAGAAGTGTTTTTCTTGATGTATCAAGCTATATGAATAGCAGTCAGAATCGCACCTTAGCGTTGTGCCTCCTTTGCCTCAAATGACATGGTGTTGTTGCGTTTCCTGAGATTCACAAAAATAGTTGCTGCTCTGGAACGTGTTCAGATGTCTGCTTGCCGCAAGAGGGCAGAAATCGAACCTCATGTGGATCGCCAGCTTTTCTGCCAAACAGAGCATCAAAATTCTCAACCCAGTCGCTGGAGAGTGGCTTTTCAGATCTATAAAGAACTCTTGCGCTTTAGCTGGGTTTACCCACAAACTGACTTTGGCATGCTGCATTCTAGAGGGACTTGGCATAACCTGACACTTCTTGGTTTACAGTGGCTCTTTCAGTAACTTTTCAAATGTGCATGAATACATGGCTGACACGTCACGATAGCATTTTCAATTTCATTTTTTCCTCTTCTCAAAACAGCTCTCCCTTTTATCTTTAAAAGCTGTCCTTGAGCTCCAGTCAAGTGACTTTGGCAGTGTTTTTTCTAGCAGTACCTCTTACCTACCATTTCTTGCTAGGAAAGAAGGACCATTCCCTTCTTTCTGAGGCGAGCAGGAGTTTAGGTGCAGGATTACTTGGAGGCCTACGATAAACTGAGGCGAGATGGATGAGGAATCTGCCCGCTAAAGACAGCGCTCCAGTGGCGCAATCGGTCAGCGCGCGGTACTTATATGGCAGTATCTGTTGAGCAATGCCGAGGTTGTGAGTTCGAGCCTCACCTGGAGCATGCTTTTCCTTCCTTTTTGCCTTTTTTAATGGAATATTTAATCAGCTGTTACACCCTGCGGCCTGAGAACTTTACCGCAAGGCTGTAAGCGGTCAAAGAAAGTGAAGGGTGTTTTCGCCAGTGGTGCTTGAATGAGCTGTCTTTCACTTACACTGAGCGCATGCTCTAAATTGTGGAACAAAAGTGATAACCAGAATGTGCTACTTGTTGAAAAGAGGTGTGGGGAGCTACGACACTGCTTTTCAGTTTGAGCAAACCCATTCTTCTGACTCCGTAGCTCAATCTGCTTGGAATTCTGTAGGACGTTTGCAAGGGAAAATCAAAACAGAGACCTTGCCACCCTTACCTTGGCAAGAAGAAGAACGGATGACCTCTACAGGAGAAAAGAAGAAGCTTTGGCAGGGTCTTGAGGCAAGCCCCAGTGGCCTAATGGATAAGGCACTGGCCTCCTAAGCCAGGGATTGTGGGTTCGAGTCCCATCTGGGGTGTCGGATATCTTGCTTGTTCCTTTAAGCCAGGACTCCTTCCAGGCAGCTTCAAACATCAGCCAAGAATGAAATATAAAAACCATCACCGAGGGCAGCTACCTTTCTCTGCTTCACGTGTCAGTCCCTGAAGTCCTCTCTCCTGATGCCTTAATCTAAATGTGTGTGCCAATCACTATGTCGCAGAAGTACAGTGTGCCTCAGATGACTTGGCTTAGTTGACCAGCATGCTCTGGAAAAGATACAAATACTAATCTCCAGCAGCGCTTCGGACAAAAAAAGTGTCCAACTCCACAGAAAGGAAAAGCAGCTTTTCTTAGGAAGGACTTTTGCCATCCGTCCGGCATTCTCCTGACATCCCGCGGTGGCATGCAAATCTCCACTGGGAAATGGCCATCCTCAAGGGAAATGGCCATCTTGACAGGCATCCTAGGTAAGCTTAAACAGCGGGAAGGCATTTCCGACCTTTTTGTGTCAGTCCCAGAAGTGTTTTTCTTGATGTATCAAGCTATATGAATAGCAGTCAGAATCGCACCTTAGCGCTGTGCCTCCTTTGCCTCAAATGACATGGTGTTGTTGCGTTTCCTGAGATTCACAAAAATAGTTGCTGCTCTGGAACGTGTTCAGATGTCTGCTTGCCGCAAGAGGGCAGAAATCGAACCTCATGTGGATCGCCAGCTTTTCTGCCAAACAGAGCATCAAAATTCTCAACCCAGTCGCTGGAGAGTGGCTTTTCAGATCTATAAAGAACTCTTGCGCTTTAGCTGGGTTTACCCACAAACTGACTTTGGCATGCTGCATTCTAGAGGGACTTGGCATAACCTGACACTTCTTGGTTTACAGTGGCTCTTTCAGTAACTTTTCAAATGTGCATGAATACATGGCTGACACGTCACGATAGCATTTTCAATTTCATTTTTTCCTCTTCTCAAAACAGCTCTCCCTTTTATCTTTAAAAGCTGTCCTTGAGCTCCAGTCAAGTGACTTTGGCAGTGTTTTTTCTAGCAGTACCTCTTACCTACCATTTCTTGCTAGGAAAGAAGGACCATTCCCTTCTTTCTGAGGCGAGCAGGAGTTTAGGTGCAGGATTACTTGGAGGCCTACGATAAACTGAGGCGAGATGGATGAGGAATCTGCCCGCTAAAGACAGCGCTCCAGTGGCGCAATCGGTCAGCGCGCGGTACTTATATGGCAGTATCTGTTGAGCAATGCCGAGGTTGTGAGTTCGAGCCTCACCTGGAGCATGCTTTTCCTTCCTTTTTGCCTTTTTTAATGGAATATTTAATCAGCTGTTACACCCTGCGGCCTGAGAACTTTACCGCAAGGCTGTAAGCGGTCAAAGAAAGTGAAGGGTGTTTTCGCCAGTGGTGCTTGAATGAGCTGTCTTTCACTTACACTGAGCGCATGCTCTAAATTGTGGAACAAAAGTGATAACCAGAATGTGCTACTTGTTGAAAAGAGGTGTGGGGAGCTACGACACTGCTTTTCAGTTTGAGCAAACCCATTCTTCTGACTCCGTAGCTCAATCTGCTTGGAATTCTGTAGGACGTTTGCAAGGGAAAATCAAAACAGAGACCTTGCCACCCTTACCTTGGCAAGAAGAAGAACGGATGACCTCTACAGGAGAAAAGAAGAAGCTTTGGCAGGGTCTTGAGGCAAGCCCCAGTGGCCTAATGGATAAGGCACTGGCCTCCTAAGCCAGGGATTGTGGGTTCGAGTCCCATCTGGGGTGTCGGATATCTTGCTTGTTCCTTTAAGCCAGGACTCCTTCCAGGCAGCTTCAAACATCAGCCAAGAATGAAATATAAAAACCATCACCGAGGGCAGCTACCTTTCTCTGCTTCACGTGTCAGTCCCTGAAGTCCTCTCTCCTGATGCCTTAATCTAAATGTGTGTGCCAATCACTATGTCGCAGAAGTACAGTGTGCCTCAGATGACTTGGCTTAGTTGACCAGCATGCTCTGGAAAAGATACAAATACTAATCTCCAGCAGCGCTTCGGACAAAAAAAGTGTCCAACTCCACAGAAAGGAAAAGCAGCTTTTCTTAGGAAGGACTTTTGCCATCCGTCCGGCATTCTCCTGACATCCCGCGGTGGCATGCAAATCTCCACTGGGAAATGGCCATCCTCAAGGGAAATGGCCATCTTGACAGGCATCCTAGGTAAGCTTAAACAGCGGGAAGGCATTTCCGACCTTTTTGTGTCAGTCCCAGAAGTGTTTTTCTTGATGTATCAAGCTATATGAATAGCAGTCAGAATCGCACCTTAGCGCTGTGCCTCCTTTGCCTCAAATGACATGGTGTTGTTGCGTTTCCTGAGATTCACAAAAATAGTTGCTGCTCTGGAACGTGTTCAGATGTCTGCTTGCCGCAAGAGGGCAGAAATCGAACCTCATGTGGATCGCCAGCTTTTCTGCCAAACAGAGCATCAAAATTCTCCACCCAGTCGCTGGAGAGTGGCTTTTCAGATCTATAAAGAACTCTTGCGCTTTAGCTGGGTTTACCCACAAACTGACTTTGGCATGCTGCATTCTAGAGGGACTTGGCATAACCTGACACTTCTTGGTTTACAGTGGCTCTTTCAGTAACTTTTCAAATGTGCATGAATACATGGCTGACACGTCACGATAGCATTTTCAATTTCATTTTTTCCTCTTCTCAAAACAGCTCTCCCTTTTATCTTTAAAAGCTGTCCTTGAGCTCCAGTCAAGTGACTTTGGCAGTGTTTTTTCTAGCAGTACCTCTTACCTACCATTTCTTGCTAGGAAAGAAGGACCATTCCCTTCTTTCTGAGGCGAGCAGGAGTTTAGGTGCAGGATTACTTGGAGGCCTACGATAAACTGAGGCGAGATGGATGAGGAATCTGCCCGCTAAAGACAGCGCTCCAGTGGCGCAATCGGTCAGCGCGCGGTACTTATATGGCAGTATCTGTTGAGCAATGCCGAGGTTGTGAGTTCGAGCCTCACCTGGAGCATGCTTTTCCTTCCTTTTTGCCTTTTTTAATGGAATATTTAATCAGCTGTTACACCCTGCGGCCTGAGAACTTTACCGCAAGGCTGTAAGCGGTCAAAGAAAGTGAAGGGTGTTTTCGCCAGTGGTGCTTGAATGAGCTGTCTTTCACTTACACTGAGCGCATGCTCTAAATTGTGGAACAAAAGTGATAACCAGAATGTGCTACTTGTTGAAAAGAGGTGTGGGGAGCTACGACACTGCTTTTCAGTTTGAGCAAACCCATTCTTCTGACTCCGTAGCGCAATCTGCTTGGAATTCTGTAGGACGTTTGCAAGGGAAAATCAAAACAGAGACCTTGCCACCCTTACCTTGGCAAGAAGAAGAACGGATGACCTCTACAGGAGAAAAGAAGAAGCTTTGGCAGGGTCTTGAGGCAAGCCCCAGTGGCCTAATGGATAAGGCACTGGCCTCCTAAGCCAGGGATTGTGGGTTCGAGTCCCATCTGGGGTGTAGGATATCTTGCTTGTTCCTTTAAGCCAGGACTCCTTCCAGGCAGCTTCAAACATCAGCCAAGAATGAAATATAAAAACCATCACCGAGGGCAGCTACCTTTCTCTGCTTCACGTGTCAGTCCCTGAAGTCCTCTCTCCTGATGCCTTAATCTAAATGTGTGTGCCAATCACTATGTCGCAGAAGTACAGTGTGCCTCAGATGACTTGGCTTAGTTGACCAGCATGCTCTGGAAAAGATACAAATACTAATCTCCAGCAGCGCTTCGGACAAAAAAAGTGTCCAACTCCACAGAAAGGAAAAGCAGCTTTTCTTAGGAAGGACTTTTGCCATCCGTCCGGCATTCTCCTGACATCCCGCGGTGGCATGCAAATCTCCACTGGGAAATGGCCATCCTCAAGGGAAATGGCCATCTTGACAGGCATCCTAGGTAAGCTTAAACAGCGGGAAGGCATTTCCGACCTTTTTGTGTCAGTCCCAGAAGTGTTTTTCTTGATGTATCAAGCTATATGAATAGCAGTCAGAATCGCACCTTAGCGCTGTGCCTCCTTTGCCTCAAATGACATGGTGTTGTTGCGTTTCCTGAGATTCACAAAAATAGTTGCTGCTCTGGAACGTGTTCAGATGTCTGCTTGCCGCAAGAGGGCAGAAATCGAACCTCATGTGGATCGCCAGCTTTTCTGCCAAACAGAGCATCAAAATTCTCAACCCAGTCGCTGGAGAGTGGCTTTTCAGATCTATAAAGAACTCTTGCGCTTTAGCTGGGTTTACCCACAAACTGACTTTGGCATGCTGCATTCTAGAGGGACTTGGCATAACCTGACACTTCTTGGTTTACAGTGGCTCTTTCAGTAACTTTTCAAATGTGCATGAATACATGGCTGACACGTCACGATAGCATTTTCAATTTCATTTTTTCCTCTTCTCAAAACAGCTCTCCCTTTTATCTTTAAAAGCTGTCCTTGAGCTCCAGTCAAGTGACTTTGGCAGTGTTTTTTCTAGCAGTACCTCTTACCTACCATTTCTTGCTAGGAAAGAAGGACCATTCCCTTCTTTCTGAGGCGAGCAGGAGTTTAGGTGCAGGATTACTTGGAGGCCTACGATAAACTGAGGCGAGATGGATGAGGAATCTGCCCGCTAAAGACAGCGCTCCAGTGGCGCAATCGGTCAGCGCGCGGTACTTATATGGCAGTATCTGTTGAGCAATGCCGAGGTTGTGAGTTCAAGCCTCACCTGGAGCATGCTTTTCCTTCCTTTTTGCCTTTTTTAATGGAATATTTAATCAGCTGTTACACCCTGCGGCCTGAGAACTTTACCGCAAGGCTGTAAGCGGTCAAAGAAAGTGATGGGTGTTTTCGCCAGTGGTGCTTGAATGAGCTGTCTTTCACTTACACTGAGCGCATGCTCTAAATTGTGGAACAAAAGTGATAACCAGAATGTGCTACTTGTTGAAAAGAGGTGTGGGGAGCTACGACACTGCTTTTCAGTTTGAGCAAACCCATTCTTCTGACTCCGTAGCTCAATCTGCTTGGAATTCTGTAGGACGTTTGCAAGGGAAAATCAAAACAGAGACCTTGCCACCCTTACCTTGGCAAGAAGAAGAACGGATGACCTCTACAGGAGAAAAGAAGAAGCTTTGGCAGGGTCTTGAGGCAAGCCCCAGTGGCCTAATGGATAAGGCACTGGCCTCCTAAGCCAGGGATTGTGGGTTCGAGTCCCATCTGGGGTGTAGGATATCTTGCTTGTTCCTTTAAGCCAGGACTCCTTCCAGGCAGCTTCAAACATCAGCCAAGAATGAAATATAAAAACCATCACCGAGGGCAGCTACCTTTCTCTGCTTCACGTGTCAGTCCCTGAAGTCCTCTCTCCTGATGCCTTAATCTAAATGTGTGTGCCAATCACTATGTCGCAGAAGTACAGTGTGCCTCAGATGACTTGGCTTAGTTGACCAGCATGCTCTGGAAAAGATACAAATACTAATCTCCAGCAGCGCTTCGGACAAAAAAAGTGTCCAACTCCACAGAAAGGAAAAGCAGCTTTTCTTAGGAAGGACTTTTGCCATCCGTCCGGCATTCTCCTGACATCCCGCGGTGGCATGCAAATCTCCACTGGGAAATGGCCATCCTCAAGGGAAATGGCCATCTTGACAGGCATCCTAGGTAAGCTTAAACAGCGGGAAGGCATTTCCGACCTTTTTGTGTCAGTCCCAGAAGTGTTTTTCTTGATGTATCAAGCTATATGAATAGCAGTCAGAATCGCACCTTAGCGCTGTGCCTCCTTTGCCTCAAATGACATGGTGTTGTTGCGTTTCCTGAGATTCACAAAAATAGTTGCTGCTCTGGAACGTGTTCAGATGTCTGCTTGCCGCAAGAGGGCAGAAATCGAACCTCATGTGGATCGCCAGCTTTTCTGCCAAACAGAGCATCAAAATTCTCAACCCAGTCGCTGGAGAGTGGCTTTTCAGATCTATAAAGAACTCTTGCGCTTTAGCTGGGTTTACCCACAAACTGACTTTGGCATGCTGCATTCTAGAGGGACTTGGCATAACCTGACACTTCTTGGTTTACAGTGGCTCTTTCAGTAACTTTTCAAATGTGCATGAATACATGGCTGACACGTCACGATAGCATTTTCAATTTCATTTTTTCCTCTTCTCAAAACGGCTCTCCCTTTTATCTTTAAAAGCTGTCCTTGAGCTCCAGTCAAGTGACTTTGGCAGTGTTTTTTCTAGCAGTACCTCTTACCTACCATTTCTTGCTAGGAAAGAAGGACCATTCCCTTCTTTCTGAGGCGAGCAGGAGTTTAGGTGCAGGATTACTTGGAGGCCTACGATAAACTGAGGCGAGATGGATGAGGAATCTGCCCGCTAAAGACAGCGCTCCAGTGGCGCAATCGGTCAGCGCGCGGTACTTATATGGCAGTATCTGTTGAGCAATGCCGAGGTTGTGAGTTCGAGCCTCACCTGGAGCATGCTTTTCCTTCCTTTTTGCCTTTTTTAATGGAATATTTAATCAGCTGTTACACCCTGCGGCCTGAGAACTTTACCGCAAGGCTGTAAGCGGTCAAAGAAAGTGAAGGGTGTTTTCGCCAGTGGTGCTTGAATGAGCTGTCTTTCACTTACACTGAGCGCATGCTCTAAATTGTGGAACAAAAGTGATAACCAGAATGTGCTACTTGTTGAAAAGAGGTGTGGGGAGCTACGACACTGCTTTTCAGTTTGAGCAAACCCATTCTTCTGACTCCGTAGCTCAATCTGCTTGGAATTCTGTAGGACGTTTGCAAGGGAATATCAAAACAGAGACCTTGCCACCCTTACCTTGGCAAGAAGAAGAACGGATGACCTCTACAGGAGAAAAGAAGAAGCTTTGGCAGGGTCTTGAGGCAAGCCCCAGTGGCCTAATGGATAAGGCACTGGCCTCCTAAGCCAGGGATTGTGGGTTCGAGTCCCATCTGGGGTGTCGGATATCTTGCTTGTTCCTTTAAGCCAGGACTCCTTCCAGGCAGCTTCAAACATCAGCCAAGAATGAAATATAAAAACCATCACCGAGGGCAGCTACCTTTCTCTGCTTCACGTGTCAGTCCCTGAAGTCCTCTCTCCTGATGCCTTAATCTAAATGTGTGTGCCAATCACTATGTCGCAGAAGTACAGTGTGCCTCAGATGACTTGGCTTAGTTGACCAGCATGCTCTGGAAAAGATACAAATACTAATCTCCAGCAGCGCTTCGGACAAAAAAAGTGTCCAACTCCACAGAAAGGAAAAGCAGCTTTTCTTAGGAAGGACTTTTGCCATCCGTCCGGCATTCTCCTGACATCCCGCGGTGGCATGCAAATCTCCACTGGGAAATGGCCATCCTCAAGGGAAATGGCCATCTTGACAGGCATCCTAGGTAAGCTTAAACAGCGGGAAGGCATTTCCGACCTTTTTGTGTCAGTCCCAGAAGTGTTTTTCTTGATGTATCAAGCTATATGAATAGCAGTCAGAATCGCACCTTAGCGCTGTGCCTCCTTTGCCTCAAATGACATGGTGTTGTTGCGTTTCCTGAGATTCACAAAAATAGTTGCTGCTCTGGAACGTGTTCAGATGTCTGCTTGCCGCAAGAGGGCAGAAATCGAACCTCATGTGGATCGCCAGCTTTTCTGCCAAACAGAGCATCAAAATTCTCAACCCAGTCGCTGGAGAGTGGCTTTTCAGATCTATAAAGAACTCTTGCGCTTTAGCTGGGTTTACCCACAAACTGACTTTGGCATGCTGCATTCTAGAGGGACTTGGCATAACCTGACACTTCTTGGTTTACAGTGGCTCTTTCAGTAACTTTTCAAATGTGCATGAATACATGGCTGACACGTCACGATAGCATTTTCAATTTCATTTTTTCCTCTTCTCAAAACAGCTCTCCCTTTTATCTTTAAAAGCTGTCCTTGAGCTCCAGTCAAGTGACTTTGGCAGTGTTTTTTCTAGCAGTACCTCTTACCTACCATTTCTTGCTAGGAAAGAAGGACCATTCCCTTCTTTCTGAGGCGAGCAGGAGTTTAGGTGCAGGATTACTTGGAGGCCTACGATAAACTGAGGCGAGATGGATGAGGAATCTGCCCGCTAAAGACAGCGCTCCAGTGGCGCAATCGGTCAGCGCGCGGTACTTATATGGCAGTATCTGTTGAGCAATGCCGAGGTTGTGAGTTCGAGCCTCACCTGGAGCATGCTTTTCCTTCCTTTTTGCCTTTTTTAATGGAATATTTAATCAGCTGTTACACCCTGCGGCCTGAGAACTTTACCGCAAGGCTGTAAGCGGTCAAAGAAAGTGAAGGGTGTTTTCGCCAGTGGTGCTTGAATGAGCTGTCTTTCACTTACACTGAGCGCATGCTCTAAATTGTGGAACAAAAGTGATAACCAGAATGTGCTACTTGTTGAAAAGAGGTGTGGGGAGCTACGACACTGCTTTTCAGTTTGAGCAAACCCATTCTTCTGACTCCGTAGCTCAATCTGCTTGGAATTCTGTAGGACGTTTGCAAGGGAAAATCAAAACAGAGACCTTGCCACCCTTACCTTGGCAAGAAGAAGAACGGATGACCTCTACAGGAGAAAAGAAGAAGCTTTGGCAGGGTCTTGAGGCAAGCCCCAGTGGCCTAATGGATAAGGCACTGGCCTCCTAAGCCAGGGATTGTGGGTTCGAGTCCCATCTGGGGTGTCGGATATCTTGCTTGTTCCTTTAAGCCAGGACTCCTTCCAGGCAGCTTCAAACATCAGCCAAGAATGAAATATAAAAACCATCACCGAGGGCAGCTACCTTTCTCTGCTTCACGTGTCAGTCCCTGAAGTCCTCTCTCCTGATGCCTTAATCTAAATGTGTGTGCCAATCACTATGTCGCAGAAGTACAGTGTGCCTCAGATGACTTGGCTTAGTTGACCAGCATGCTCTGGAAAAGATACAAATACTAATCTCCAGCAGCGCTTCGGACAAAAAAAGTGTCCAACTCCACAGAAAGGAAAAGCAGCTTTTCTTAGGAAGGACTTTTGCCATCCGTCCGGCATTCTCCTGACATCCCGCGGTGGCATGCAAATCTCCACTGGGAAATGGCCATCCTCAAGGGAAATGGCCATCTTGACAGGCATCCTAGGTAAGCTTAAACAGCGGGAAGGCATTTCCGACCTTTTTGTGTCAGTCCCAGAAGTGTTTTTCTTGATGTATCAAGCTATATGAATAGCAGTCAGAATCGCACCTTAGCGCTGTGCCTCCTTTGCCTCAAATGACATGGTGTTGTTGCGTTTCCTGAGATTCACAAAAATAGTTGCTGCTCTGGAACGTGTTCAGATGTCTGCTTGCCGCAAGAGGGCAGAAATCGAACCTCATGTGGATCGCCAGCTTTTCTGCCAAACAGAGCATCAAAATTCTCCACCCAGTCGCTGGAGAGTGGCTTTTCAGATCTATAAAGAACTCTTGCGCTTTAGCTGGGTTTACCCACAAACTGACTTTGGCATGCTGCATTCTAGAGGGACTTGGCATAACCTGACACTTCTTGGTTTACAGTGGCTCTTTCAGTAACTTTTCAAATGTGCATGAATACATGGCTGACACGTCACGATAGCATTTTCAATTTCATTTTTTCCTCTTCTCAAAACAGCTCTCCCTTTTATCTTTAAAAGCTGTCCTTGAGCTCCAGTCAAGTGACTTTGGCAGTGTTTTTTCTAGCAGTACCTCTTACCTACCATTTCTTGCTAGGAAAGAAGGACCATTCCCTTCTTTCTGAGGCGAGCAGGAGTTTAGGTGCAGGATTACTTGGAGGCCTACGATAAACTGAGGCGAGATGGATGAGGAATCTGCCCGCTAAAGACAGCGCTCCAGTGGCGCAATCGGTCAGCGCGCGGTACTTATATGGCAGTATCTGTTGAGCAATGCCGAGGTTGTGAGTTCGAGCCTCACCTGGAGCATGCTTTTCCTTCCTTTTTGCCTTTTTTAATGGAATATTTAATCAGCTGTTACACCCTGCGGCCTGAGAACTTTACCGCAAGGCTGTAAGCGGTCAAAGAAAGTGAAGGGTGTTTTCGCCAGTGGTGCTTGAATGAGCTGTCTTTCACTTACACTGAGCGCATGCTCTAAATTGTGGAACAAAAGTGATAACCAGAATGTGCTACTTGTTGAAAAGAGGTGTGGGGAGCTACGACACTGCTTTTCAGTTTGAGCAAACCCATTCTTCTGACTCCGTAGCGCAATCTGCTTGGAATTCTGTAGGACGTTTGCAAGGGAAAATCAAAACAGAGACCTTGCCACCCTTACCTTGGCAAGAAGAAGAACGGATGACCTCTACAGGAGAAAAGAAGAAGCTTTGGCAGGGTCTTGAGGCAAGCCCCAGTGGCCTAATGGATAAGGCACTGGCCTCCTAAGCCAGGGATTGTGGGTTCGAGTCCCATCTGGGGTGTAGGATATCTTGCTTGTTCCTTTAAGCCAGGACTCCTTCCAGGCAGCTTCAAACATCAGCCAAGAATGAAATATAAAAACCATCACCGAGGGCAGCTACCTTTCTCTGCTTCACGTGTCAGTCCCTGAAGTCCTCTCTCCTGATGCCTTAATCTAAATGTGTGTGCCAATCACTATGTCGCAGAAGTACAGTGTGCCTCAGATGACTTGGCTTAGTTGACCAGCATGCTCTGGAAAAGATACAAATACTAATCTCCAGCAGCGCTTCGGACAAAAAAAGTGTCCAACTCCACAGAAAGGAAAAGCAGCTTTTCTTAGGAAGGACTTTTGCCATCCGTCCGGCATTCTCCTGACATCCCGCGGTGGCATGCAAATCTCCACTGGGAAATGGCCATCCTCAAGGGAAATGGCCATCTTGACAGGCATCCTAGGTAAGCTTAAACAGCGGGAAGGCATTTCCGACCTTTTTGTGTCAGTCCCAGAAGTGTTTTTCTTGATGTATCAAGCTATATGAATAGCAGTCAGAATCGCACCTTAGCGCTGTGCCTCCTTTGCCTCAAATGACATGGTGTTGTTGCGTTTCCTGAGATTCACAAAAATAGTTGCTGCTCTGGAACGTGTTCAGATGTCTGCTTGCCGCAAGAGGGCAGAAATCGAACCTCATGTGGATCGCCAGCTTTTCTGCCAAACAGAGCATCAAAATTCTCAACCCAGTCGCTGGAGAGTGGCTTTTCAGATCTATAAAGAACTCTTGCGCTTTAGCTGGGTTTACCCACAAACTGACTTTGGCATGCTGCATTCTAGAGGGACTTGGCATAACCTGACACTTCTTGGTTTACAGTGGCTCTTTCAGTAACTTTTCAAATGTGCATGAATACATGGCTGACACGTCACGATAGCATTTTCAATTTCATTTTTTCCTCTTCTCAAAACAGCTCTCCCTTTTATCTTTAAAAGCTGTCCTTGAGCTCCAGTCAAGTGACTTTGGCAGTGTTTTTTCTAGCAGTACCTCTTACCTACCATTTCTTGCTAGGAAAGAAGGACCATTCCCTTCTTTCTGAGGCGAGCAGGAGTTTAGGTGCAGGATTACTTGGAGGCCTACGATAAACTGAGGCGAGATGGATGAGGAATCTGCCCGCTAAAGACAGCGCTCCAGTGGCGCAATCGGTCAGCGCGCGGTACTTATATGGCAGTATCTGTTAAGCAATGCCGAGGTTGTGAGTTCGAGCCTCACCTGGAGCATGCTTTTCCTTCCTTTTTGCCTTTTTTAATGGAATATTTAATCAGCTGTTACACCCTGCGGCCTGAGAACTTTACCGCAAGGCTGTAAGCGGTCAAAGAAAGTGAAGGGTGTTTTCGCCAGTGGTGCTTGAATGAGCTGTCTTTCACTTACACTGAGCGCATGCTCTAAATTGTGGAACAAAAGTGATAACCAGAATGTGCTACTTGTTGAAAAGAGGTGTGGGGAGCTACGACACTGCTTTTCAGTTTGAGCAAACCCATTCTTCTGACTCCGTAGCTCAATCTGCTTGGAATTCTGTAGGACGTTTGCAAGGGAAAATCAAAACAGAGACCTTGCCACCCTTACCTTGGCAAGAAGAAGAACGGATGACCTCTACAGGAGAAAAGAAGAAGCTTTGGCAGGGTCTTGAGGCAAGCCCCAGTGGCCTAATGGATAAGGCACTGGCCTCCTAAGCCAGGGATTGTGGGTTCGAGTCCCATCTGGGGTGTCGGATATCTTGCTTGTTCCTTTAAGCCAGGACTCCTTCCAGGCAGCTTCAAACATCAGCCAAGAATGAAATATAAAAACCATCACCGAGGGCAGCTACCTTTCTCTGCTTCACGTGTCAGTCCCTGAAGTCCTCTCTCCTGATGCCTTAATCTAAATGTGTGTGCCAATCACTATGTCGCAGAAGTACAGTGTGCCTCAGATGACTTGGCTTAGTTGACCAGCATGCTCTGGAAAAGATACAAATACTAATCTCCAGCAGCGCTTCGGACAAAAAAAGTGTCCAACTCCACAGAAAGGAAAAGCAGCTTTTCTTAGGAAGGACTTTTGCCATCCGTCCGGCATTCTCCTGACATCCCGCGGTGGCATGCAAATCTCCACTGGGAAATGGCCATCCTCAAGGGAAATGGCCATCTTGACAGGCATCCTAGGTAAGCTTAAACAGCGGGAAGGCATTTCCGACCTTTTTGTGTCAGTCCCAGAAGTGTTTTTCTTGATGTATCAAGCTATATGAATAGCAGTCAGAATCGCACCTTAGCGCTGTGCCTCCTTTGCCTCAAATGACATGGTGTTGTTGCGTTTCCTGAGATTCACAAAAATAGTTGCTGCTCTGGAACGTGTTCAGATGTCTGCTTGCCGCAAGAGGGCAGAAATCGAACCTCATGTGGATCGCCAGCTTTTCTGCCAAACAGAGCATCAAAATTCTCAACCCAGTCGCTGGAGAGTGGCTTTTCAGATCTATAAAGAACTCTTGCGCTTTAGCTGGGTTTACCCACAAACTGACTTTGGCATGCTGCATTCTAGAGGGACTTGGCATAACCTGACACTTCTTGGTTTACAGTGGCTCTTTCAGTAACTTTTCAAATGTGCATGAATACATGGCTGACACGTCACGATAGCATTTTCAATTTCATTTTTTCCTCTTCTCAAAACGGCTCTCCCTTTTATCTTTAAAAGCTGTCCTTGAGCTCCAGTCAAGTGACTTTGGCAGTGTTTTTTCTAGCAGTACCTCTTACCTACCATTTCTTGCTAGGAAAGAAGGACCATTCCCTTCTTTCTGAGGCGAGCAGGAGTTTAGGTGCAGGATTACTTGGAGGCCTACGATAAACTGAGGCGAGATGGATGAGGAATCTGCCCGCTAAAGACAGCGCTCCAGTGGCGCAATCGGTCAGCGCGCGGTACTTATATGGCAGTATCTGTTGAGCAATGCCGAGGTTGTGAGTTCGAGCCTCACCTGGAGCATGCTTTTCCTTCCTTTTTGCCTTTTTTAATGGAATATTTAATCAGCTGTTACACCCTGCGGCCTGAGAACTTTACCGCAAGGCTGTAAGCGGTCAAAGAAAGTGAAGGGTGTTTTCGCCAGTGGTGCTTGAATGAGCTGTCTTTCACTTACACTGAGCGCATGCTCTAAATTGTGGAACAAAAGTGATAACCAGAATGTGCTACTTCTTGAAAAGAGGTGTGGGGAGCTACGACACTGCTTTTCAGTTTGAGCAAACCCATTCTTCTGACTCCGTAGCTCAATCTGCTTGGAATTCTGTAGGACGTTTGCAAGGGAATATCAAAACAGAGACCTTGCCACCCTTACCTTGGCAAGAAGAAGAACGGATGACCTCTACAGGAGAAAAGAAGAAGCTTTGGCAGTGTCTTGAGGCAAGCCCCAGTGGCCTAATGGATAAGGCACTGGCCTCCTAAGCCAGGGATTGTGGGTTCGAGTCCCATCTGGGGTGTCGGATATCTTGCTTGTTCCTTTAAGCCAGGACTCCTTCCAGGCAGCTTCAAACATCAGCCAAGAATGAAATATAAAAACCATCACCGAGGGCAGCTACCTTTCTCTGCTTCACGTGTCAGTCCCTGAAGTCCTCTCTCCTGATGCCTTAATCTAAATGTGTGTGCCAATCACTATGTCGCAGAAGTACAGTGTGCCTCAGATGACTTGGCTTAGTTGACCAGCATGCTCTGGAAAAGATACAAATACTAATCTCCAGCAGCGCTTCGGACAAAAAAAGTGTCCAACTCCACAGAAAGGAAAAGCAGCTTTTCTTAGGAAGGACTTTTGCCATCCGTCCGGCATTCTCCTGACATCCCGCGGTGGCATGCAAATCTCCACTGGGAAATGGCCATCCTCAAGGGAAATGGCCATCTTGACAGGCATCCTAGGTAAGCTTAAACAGCGGGAAGGCATTTCCGACCTTTTTGTGTCAGTCCCAGAAGTGTTTTTCTTGATGTATCAAGCTATATGAATAGCAGTCAGAATCGCACCTTAGCGCTGTGCCTCCTTTGCCTCAAATGACATGGTGTTGTTGCGTTTCCTGAGATTCACAAAAATAGTTGCTGCTCTGGAACGTGTTCAGATGTCTGCTTGCCGCAAGAGGGCAGAAATCGAACCTCATGTGGATCGCCAGCTTTTCTGCCAAACAGAGCATCAAAATTCTCAACCCAGTCGCTGGAGAGTGGCTTTTCAGATCTATAAAGAACTCTTGCGCTTTAGCTGGGTTTACCCACAAACTGACTTTGGCATGCTGCATTCTAGAGGGACTTGGCATAACCTGACACTTCTTGGTTTACAGTGGCTCTTTCAGTAACTTTTCAAATGTGCATGAATACATGGCTGACACGTCACGATAGCATTTTCAATTTCATTTTTTCCTCTTCTCAAAACAGCTCTCCCTTTTATCTTTAAAAGCTGTCCTTGAGCTCCAGTCAAGTGACTTTGGCAGTGTTTTTTCTAGCAGTACCTCTTACCTACCATTTCTTGCTAGGAAAGAAGGACCATTCCCTTCTTTCTGAGGCGAGCAGGAGTTTAGGTGCAGGATTACTTGGAGGCCTACGATAAACTGAGGCGAGATGGATGAGGAATCTGCCCGCTAAAGACAGCGCTCCAGTGGCGCAATCGGTCAGCGCGTGGTACTTATATGGCAGTATCTGTTGAGCAATGCCGAGGTTGTGAGTTCGAGCCTCACCTGGAGCATGCTTTTCCTTCCTTTTTGCCTTTTTTAATGGAATATTTAATCAGCTGTTACACCCTGCGGCCTGAGAACTTTACCGCAAGGCTGTAAGCGGTCAAAGAAAGTGAAGGGTGTTTTCGCCAGTGGTGCTTGAATGAGCTGTCTTTCACTTACACTGAGCGCATGCTCTAAATTGTGGAACAAAAGTGATAACCAGAATGTGCTACTTGTTGAAAAGAGGTGTGGGGAGCTACGACACTGCTTTTCAGTTTGAGCAAACCCATTCTTCTGACTCCGTAGCTCAATCTGCTTGGAATTCTGTAGGACGTTTGCAAGGGAAAATCAAAACAGAGACCTTGCCACCCTTACCTTGGCAAGAAGAAGAACGGATGACCTCTACAGGAGAAAAGAAGAAGCTTTGGCAGGGTCTTGAGGCAAGCCCCAGTGGCCTAATGGATAAGGCACTGGCCTCCTAAGCCAGGGATTGTGGGTTCGAGTCCCATCTGGGGTGTCGGATATCTTGCTTGTTCCTTTAAGCCAGGACTCCTTCCAGGCAGCTTCAAACATCAGCCAAGAATGAAATATAAAAACCATCACCGAGGGCAGCTACCTTTCTCTGCTTCACGTGTCAGTCCCTGAAGTCCTCTCTCCTGATGCCTTAATCTAAATGTGTGTGCCAATCACTATGTCGCAGAAGTACAGTGTGCCTCAGATGACTTGGCTTAGTTGACCAGCATGCTCTGGAAAAGATACAAATACTAATCTCCAGCAGCGCTTCGGACAAAAAAAGTGTCCAACTCCACAGAAAGGAAAAGCAGCTTTTCTTAGGAAGGACTTTTGCCATCCGTCCGGCATTCTCCTGACATCCCGCGGTGGCATGCAAATCTCCACTGGGAAATGGCCATCCTCAAGGGAAATGGCCATCTTGACAGGCATCCTAGGTAAGCTTAAACAGCGGGAAGGCATTTCCGACCTTTTTGTGTCAGTCCCAGAAGTGTTTTTCTTGATGTATCAAGCTATATGAATAGCAGTCAGAATCGCACCTTAGCGCTGTGCCTCCTTTGCCTCAAATGACATGGTGTTGTTGCGTTTCCTGAGATTCACAAAAATAGTTGCTGCTCTGGAACGTGTTCAGATGTCTGCTTGCCGCAAGAGGGCAGAAATCGAACCTCATGTGGATCGCCAGCTTTTCTGCCAAACAGAGCATCAAAATTCTCAACCCAGTCGCTGGAGAGTGGCTTTTCAGATCTATAAAGAACTCTTGCGCTTTAGCTGGGTTTACCCACAAACTGACTTTGGCATGCTGCATTCTAGAGGGACTTGGCATAACCTGACACTTCTTGGTTTACAGTGGCTCTTTCAGTAACTTTTCAAATGTGCATGAATACATGGCTGACACGTCACGATAGCATTTTCAATTTCATTTTTTCCTCTTCTCAAAACAGCTCTCCCTTTTATCTTTAAAAGCTGTCCTTGAGCTCCAGTCAAGTGACTTTGGCAGTGTTTTTTCTAGCAGTACCTCTTACCTACCATTTCTTGCTAGGAAAGAAGGACCATTCCCTTCTTTCTGAGGCGAGCAGGAGTTTAGGTGCAGGATTACTTGGAGGCCTACGATAAACTGAGGCGAGATGGATGAGGAATCTGCCCGCTAAAGACAGCGCTCCAGTGGCGCAATCGGTCAGCGCGCGGTACTTATATGGCAGTATCTGTTGAGCAATGCCGAGGTTGTGAGTTCGAGCCTCACCTGGAGCATGCTTTTCCTTCCTTTTTGCCTTTTTTAATGGAATATTTAATCAGCTGTTACACCCTGCGGCCTGAGAACTTTACCGCAAGGCTGTAAGCGGTCAAAGAAAGTGAAGGGTGTTTTCGCCAGTGGTGCTTGAATGAGCTGTCTTTCACTTACACTGAGCGCATGCTCTAAATTGTGGAACAAAAGTGATAACCAGAATGTGCTACTTGTTGAAAAGAGGTGTGGGGAGCTACGACACTGCTTTTCAGTTTGAGCAAACCCATTCTTCTGACTCCGTAGCTCAATCTGCTTGGAATTCTGTAGGACGTTTGCAAGGGAATATCAAAACAGAGACCTTGCCACCCTTACCTTGGCAAGAAGAAGAACGGATGACCTCTACAGGAGAAAAGAAGAAGCTTTGGCAGGGTCTTGAGGCAAGCCCCAGTGGCCTAATGGATAAGGCACTGGCCTCCTAAGCCAGGGATTGTGGGTTCGAGTCCCATCTGGGGTGTCGGATATCTTGCTTGTTCCTTTAAGCCAGGACTCCTTCCAGGCAGCTTCAAACATCAGCCAAGAATGAAATATAAAAACCATCACCGAGGGCAGCTACCTTTCTCTGCTTCACGTGTCAGTCCCTGAAGTCCTCTCTCCTGATGCCTTAATCTAAATGTGTGTGCCAATCACTATGTCGCAGAAGTACAGTGTGCCTCAGATGACTTGGCTTAGTTGACCAGCATGCTCTGGAAAAGATACAAATACTAATCTCCAGCAGCGCTTCGGACAAAAAAAGTGTCCAACTCCACAGAAAGGAAAAGCAGCTTTTCTTAGGAAGGACTTTTGCCATCCGTCCGGCATTCTCCTGACATCCCGCGGTGGCATGCAAATCTCCACTGGGAAATGGCCATCCTCAAGGGAAATGGCCATCTTGACAGGCATCCTAGGTAAGCTTAAACAGCGGGAAGGCATTTCCGACCTTTTTGTGTCAGTCCCAGAAGTGTTTTTCTTGATGTATCAAGCTATATGAATAGCAGTCAGAATCGCACCTTAGCGCTGTGCCTCCTTTGCCTCAAATGACATGGTGTTGTTGCGTTTCCTGAGATTCACAAAAATAGTTGCTGCTCTGGAACGTGTTCAGATGTCTGCTTGCCGCAAGAGGGCAGAAATCGAACCTCATGTGGATCGCCAGCTTTTCTGCCAAACAGAGCATCAAAATTCTCAACCCAGTCGCTGGAGAGTGGCTTTTCAGATCTATAAAGAACTCTTGCGCTTTAGCTGGGTTTACCCACAAACTGACTTTGGCATGCTGCATTCTAGAGGGACTTGGCATAACCTGACACTTCTTGGTTTACAGTGGCTCTTTCAGTAACTTTTCAAATGTGCATGAATACATGGCTGACACGTCACGATAGCATTTTCAATTTCATTTTTTCCTCTTCTCAAAACAGCTCTCCCTTTTATCTTTAAAAGCTGTCCTTGAGCTCCAGTCAAGTGACTTTGGCAGTGTTTTTTCTAGCAGTACCTCTTACCTACCATTTCTTGCTAGGAAAGAAGGACCATTCCCTTCTTTCTGAGGCGAGCAGGAGTTTAGGTGCAGGATTACTTGGAGGCCTACGATAAACTGAGGCGAGATGGATGAGGAATCTGCCCGCTAAAGACAGCGCTCCAGTGGCGCAATCGGTCAGCGCGCGGTACTTATATGGCAGTATCTGTTGAGCAATGCCGAGGTTGTGAGTTCGAGCCTCACCTGGAGCATGCTTTTCCTTCCTTTTTGCCTTTTTTAATGGAATATTTAATCAGCTGTTACACCCTGCGGCCTGAGAACTTTACCGCAAGGCTGTAAGCGGTCAAAGAAAGTGAAGGGTGTTTTCGCCAGTGGTGCTTGAATGAGCTGTCTTTCACTTACACTGAGCGCATGCTTTAAATTGTGGAACAAAAGTGATAACCAGAATGTGCTACTTGTTGAAAAGAGGTGTGGGGAGCTACGACACTGCTTTTCAGTTTGAGCAAACCCATTCTTCTGACTCCGTAGCTCAATCTGCTTGGAATTCTGTAGGACGTTTGCAAGGGAAAATCAAAACAGAGACCTTGCCACCCTTACCTTGGCAAGAAGAAGAACGGATGACCTCTACAGGAGAAAAGAAGAAGCTTTGGCAGGGTCTTGAGGCAAGCCCCAGTGGCCTAATGGATAAGGCACTGGCCTCCTAAGCCAGGGATTGTGGGTTCGAGTCCCATCTGGGGTGTCGGATATCTTGCTTGTTCCTTTAAGCCAGGACTCCTTCCAGGCAGCTTCAAACATCAGCCAAGAATGAAATATAAAAACCATCACCGAGGGCAGCTACCTTTCTCTGCTTCACGTGTCAGTCCCTGAAGTCCTCTCTCCTGATGCCTTAATCTAAATGTGTGTGCCAATCACTATGTCGCAGAAGTACAGTGTGCCTCAGATGACTTGGCTTAGTTGACCAGCATGCTCTGGAAAAGATACAAATACTAATCTCCAGCAGCGCTTCGGACAAAAAAAGTGTCCAACTCCACAGAAAGGAAAAGCAGCTTTTCTTAGGAAGGACTTTTGCCATCCGTCCGGCATTCTCCTGACATCCCGCGGTGGCATGCAAATCTCCACTGGGAAATGGCCATCCTCAAGGGAAATGGCCATCTTGACAGGCATCCTAGGTAAGCTTAAACAGCGGGAAGGCATTTCCGACCTTTTTGTGTCAGTCCCAGAAGTGTTTTTCTTGATGTATCAAGCTATATGAATAGCAGTCAGAATCGCACCTTAGCGCTGTGCCTCCTTTGCCTCAAATGACATGGTGTTGTTGCGTTTCCTGAGATTCACAAAAATAGTTGCTGCTCTGGAACGTGTTCAGATGTCTGCTTGCCGCAAGAGGGCAGAAATCGAACCTCATGTGGATCGCCAGCTTTTCTGCCAAACAGAGCATCAAAATTCTCAACCCAGTCGCTGGAGAGTGGCTTTTCAGATCTATAAAGAACTCTTGCGCTTTAGCTGGGTTTACCCACAAACTGACTTTGGCATGCTGCATTCTAGAGGGACTTGGCATAACCTGACACTTCTTGGTTTACAGTGGCTCTTTCAGTAACTTTTCAAATGTGCATGAATACATGGCTGACACGTCACGATAGCATTTTCAATTTCATTTTTTCCTCTTCTCAAAACAGCTCTCCCTTTTATCTTTAAAAGCTGTCCTTGAGCTCCAGTCAAGTGACTTTGGCAGTGTTTTTTCTAGCAGTACCTCTTACCTACCATTTCTTGCTAGGAAAGAAGGACCATTCCCTTCTTTCTGAGGCGAGCAGGAGTTTAGGTGCAGGATTACTTGGAGGCCTACGATAAACTGAGGCGAGATGGATGAGGAATCTGCCCGCTAAAGACAGCGCTCCAGTGGCGCAATCGGTCAGCGCGCGGTACTTATATGGCAGTATCTGTTGAGCAATGCCGAGGTTGTGAGTTCGAGCCTCACCTGGAGCATGCTTTTCCTTCCTTTTTGCCTTTTTTAATGGAATATTTAATCAGCTGTTACACCCTGCGGCCTGAGAACTTTACCGCAAGGCTGTAAGCGGTCAAAGAAAGTGAAGGGTGTTTTCGCCAGTGGTGCTTGAATGAGCTGTCTTTCACTTACACTGAGCGCATGCTCTAAATTGTGGAACAAAAGTGATAACCAGAATGTGCTACTTGTTGAAAAGAGGTGTGGGGAGCTACGACACTGCTTTTCAGTTTGAGCAAACCCATTCTTCTGACTCCGTAGCTCAATCTGCTTGGAATTCTGTAGGACGTTTGCAAGGGAAAATCAAAACAGAGACCTTGCCACCCTTACCTTGGCAAGAAGAAGAACGGATGACCTCTACAGGAGAAAAGAAGAAGCTTTGGCAGGGTCTTGAGGCAAGCCCCAGTGGCCTAATGGATAAGGCACTGGCCTCCTAAGCCAGGGATTGTGGGTTCGAGTCCCATCTGGGGTGTCGGATATCTTGCTTGTTCCTTTAAGCCAGGACTCCTTCCAGGCAGCTTCAAACATCAGCCAAGAATGAAATATAAAAACCATCACCGAGGGCAGCTACCTTTCTCTGCTTCACGTGTCAGTCCCTGAAGTCCTCTCTCCTGATGCCTTAATCTAAATGTGTGTGCCAATCACTATGTCGCAGAAGTACAGTGTGCCTCAGATGACTTGGCTTAGTTGACCAGCATGCTCTGGAAAAGATACAAATACTAATCTCCAGCAGCGCTTCGGACAAAAAAAGTGTCCAACTCCACAGAAAGGAAAAGCAGCTTTTCTTAGGAAGGACTTTTGCCATCCGTCCGGCATTCTCCTGACATCCCGCGGTGGCATGCAAATCTCCACTGGGAAATGGCCATCCTCAAGGGAAATGGCCATCTTGACAGGCATCCTAGGTAAGCTTAAACAGCGGGAAGGCATTTCCGACCTTTTTGTGTCAGTCCCAGAAGTGTTTTTCTTGATGTATCAAGCTATATGAATAGCAGTCAGAATCGCACCTTAGCGCTGTGCCTCCTTTGCCTCAAATGACATGGTGTTGTTGCGTTTCCTGAGATTCACAAAAATAGTTGCTGCTCTGGAACGTGTTCAGATGTCTGCTTGCCGCAAGAGGGCAGAAATCGAACCTCATGTGGATCGCCAGCTTTTCTGCCAAACAGAGCATCAAAATTCTCAACCCAGTCGCTGGAGAGTGGCTTTTCAGATCTATAAAGAACTCTTGCGCTTTAGCTGGGTTTACCCACAAACTGACTTTGGCATGCTGCATTCTAGAGGGACTTGGCATAACCTGACACTTCTTGGTTTACAGTGGCTCTTTCAGTAACTTTTCAAATGTGCATGAATACATGGCTGACACGTCACGATAGCATTTTCAATTTCATTTTTTCCTCTTCTCAAAACGGCTCTCCCTTTTATCTTTAAAAGCTGTCCTTGAGCTCCAGTCAAGTGACTTTGGCAGTGTTTTTTCTAGCAGTACCTCTTACCTACCATTTCTTGCTAGGAAAGAAGGACCATTCCCTTCTTTCTGAGGCGAGCAGGAGTTTAGGTGCAGGAATACTTGGAGGCCTACGATAAACTGAGGCGAGATGGATGAGGAATCTGCCCGCTAAAGACAGCGCTCCAGTGGCGCAATCGGTCAGCGCGCGGTACTTATATGGCAGTATCTGTTGAGCAATGCCGAGGTTGTGAGTTCGAGCCTCACCTGGAGCATGCTTTTCCTTCCTTTTTGCCTTTTTTAATGGAATATTTAATCAGCTGTTACACCCTGCGGCCTGAGAACTTTACCGCAAGGCTGTAAGCGGTCAAAGAAAGTGAAGGGTGTTTTCGCCAGTGGTGCTTGAATGAGCTGTCTTTCACTTACACTGAGCGCATGCTCTAAATTGTGGAACAAAAGTGATAACCAGAATGTGCTACTTGTTCAAAAGAGGTGTGGGGAGCTACGACACTGCTTTTCAGTTTGAGCAAACCCATTCTTCTGACTCCGTAGCTCAATCTGCTTGGAATTCTGTAGGACGTTTGCAAGGGAAAATCAAAACAGAGACCTTGCCACCCTTACCTTGGCAAGAAGAAGAACGGATGACCTCTACAGGAGAAAAGAAGAAGCTTTGGCAGGGTCTTGAGGCAAGCCCCAGTGGCCTAATGGATAAGGCACTGGCCTCCTAAGCCAGGGATTGTGGGTTTGAGTCCCATCTGGGGTGTCGGATATCTTGCTTGTTCCTTTAAGCCAGGACTCCTTCCAGGCAGCTTCAAACATCAGCCAAGAATGAAATATAAAAACCATCACCGAGGGCAGCTACCTTTCTCTGCTTCACGTGTCAGTCCCTGAAGTCCTCTCTCCTGATGCCCTAATCTAAATGTGTGTGCCAATCACTATGTCGCAGAAGTACAGTGTGCCTCAGATGACTTGGCTTAGTTGACCAGCATGCTCTGGAAAAGATACAAATACTAATCTCCAGCAGCGCTTCGGACAAAAAAAGTGTCCAACTCCACAGAAAGGAAAAGCAGCTTTTCTTAGGAAGGACTTTTGCCATCCGTCCGGCATTCTCCTGACATCCCGCGGTGGCATGCAAATCTCCACTGGGAAATGGCCATCCTCAAGGGAAATGGCCATCTTGACAGGCATCCTAGGTAAGCTTAAACAGCGGGAAGGCATTTCCGACCTTTTTGTGTCAGTCCCAGAAGTGTTTTTCTTGATGTATCAAGCTATATGAATAGCAGTCAGAATCGCACCTTAGCGCTGTGCCTCCTTTGCCTCAAATGACATGGTGTTGTTGCGTTTCCTGAGATTCACAAAAATAGTTGCTGCTCTGGAACGTGTTCAGATGTCTGCTTGCCGCAAGAGGGCAGAAATCGAACCTCATGTGGATCGCCAGCTTTTCTGCCAAACAGAGCATCAAAATTCTCAACCCAGTCGCTGGAGAGTGGCTTTTCAGATCTATAAAGAACTCTTGCGCTTTAGCTGGGTTTACCCACAAACTGACTTTGGCATGCTGCATTCTAGAGGGACTTGGCATAACCTGACACTTCTTGGTTTACAGTGGCTCTTTCAGTAACTTTTCAAATGTGCATGAATACATGGCTGACACGTCACGATAGCATTTTCAATTTCATTTTTTCCTCTTCTCAAAACAGCTCTCCCTTTTATCTTTAAAAGCTGTCCTTGAGCTCCAGTCAAGTGACTTTGGCAGTGTTTTTTCTAGCAGTACCTCTTACCTACCATTTCTTGCTAGGAAAGAAGGACCATTCCCTTCTTTCTGAGGCGAGCAGGAGTTTAGGTGCAGGATTACTTGGAGGCCTACGATAAACTGAGGCGAGATGGATGAGGAATCTGCCCGCTAAAGACAGCGCTCCAGTGGCGCAATCGGTCAGCGCGCGGTACCTATAAGGCAGTATCTGTTGAGCAATGCCGAGGTTGTGAGTTCGAGCCTCACCTGGAGCATGCTTTTCCTTCCTTTTTGCCTTTTTTAATGGAATATTTAATCAGCTGTTACACCCTGCGGCCTGAGAACTTTACCGCAAGGCTGTAAGCGGTCAAAGAAAGTGAAGGGTGTTTTCGCCAGTGGTGCTTGAATGAGCTGTCTTTCACTTACACAGAGCGCATGCTCTAAATTGTGGAACAAAAGTGATAACCAGAATGTGCTACTTGTTGAAAAGAGGTGTGGGGAGCTACGACACTGCTTTTCAGTTTGAGCAAACCCATTCTTCTGACTCCGTAGCTCAATCTGCTTGGAATTCTGTAGGACGTTTGCAAGGGAAAATCAAAACAGAGACCTTGCCACCCTTACCTTGGCAAGAAGAAGAACGGATGACCTCTACAGGAGAAAAGAAGAAGCTTTGGCAGGGTCTTGCGGCAAGCCCCAGTGGCCTAATGGATAAGGCACTGGCCTCCTAAGCCAGGGATTGTGGGTTTGAGTCCCATCTGGGGTGTCGGATATCTTGCTTGTTCCTTTAAGCCAGGACTCCTTCCAGGCAGCTTCAAACATCAGCCAAGAATGAAATATAAAAACCATCACCGAGGGCAGCTACCTTTCTCTGCTTCACGTGTCAGTCCCTGAAGTCCTCTCTCCTGATGCCCTAATCTAAATGTGTGTGCCAATCACTATGTCGCAGAAGTACAGTGTGCCTCAGATGACTTGGCTTAGTTGACCAGCATGCTCTGGAAAAGATACAAATACTAATCTCCAGCAGCGCTTCGGACAAAAAAAGTGTCCAACTCCACAGAAAGGAAAAGCAGCTTTTCTTAGGAAGGACTTTTGCCATCCGTCCGGCATTCTCCTGACATCCCGCGGTGGCATGCAAATCTCCACTGGGAAATGGCCATCCTCAAGGGAAATGGCCATCTTGACAGGCATCCTAGGTAAGCTTAAACAGCGGGAAGGCATTTCCGACCTTTTTGTGTCAGTCCCAGAAGTGTTTTTCTTGATGTATCAAGCTATATGAATAGCAGTCAGAATCGCACCTTAGCGCTGTGCCTCCTTTGCCTCAAATGACATGGTGTTGTTGCGTTTCCTGAGATTCACAAAAATAGTTGCTGCTCTGGAACGTGTTCAGATGTCTGCTTGCCGCAAGAGGGCAGAAATCGAACCTCATGTGGATCGCCAGCTTTTCTGCCAAACAGAGCATCAAAATTCTCAACCCAGTCGCTGGAGAGTGGCTTTTCAGATCTATAAAGAACTCTTGCGCTTTAGCTGGGTTTACCCACAAACTGACTTTGGCATGCTGCATTCTAGAGGGACTTGGCATAACCTGACACTTCTTGGTTTACAGTGGCTCTTTCAGTAACTTTTCAAATGTGCATGAATACATGGCTGACACGTCACGATAGCATTTTCAATTTCATTTTTTCCTCTTCTCAAAACAGCTCTCCCTTTTATCTTTAAAAGCTGTCCTTGAGCTCCAGTCAAGTGACTTTGGCAGTGTTTTTTCTAGCAGTACCTCTTACCTACCATTTCTTGCTAGGAAAGAAGGACCATTCCCTTCTTTCTGAGGCGAGCAGGAGTTTAGGTGCAGGATTACTTGGAGGCCTACGATAAACTGAGGCGAGATGGATGAGGAATCTGCCCGCTAAAGACAGCGCTCCAGTGGCGCAATCGGTCAGCGCGCGGTACTTATATGGCAGTATCTGTTGAGCAATGCCGAGGTTGTGAGTTCGAGCCTCACCTGGAGCATGCTTTTCCTTCCTTTTTGCCTTTTTTAATGGAATATTTAATCAGCTGTTACACCCTGCGGCCTGAGAACTTTACCGCAAGGCTGTAAGCGGTCAAAGAAAGTGAAGGGTGTTTTCGCCAGTGGTGCTTGAATGAGCTGTCTTTCACTTACACTGAGCGCATGCTCTAAATTGTGGAACAAAAGTGATAACCAGAATGTGCTACTTCTTGAAAAGAGGTGTGGGGAGCTACGACACTGCTTTTCAGTTTGAGCAAACCCATTCTTCTGACTCCGTAGCTCAATCTGCTTGGAATTCTGTAGGACGTTTGCAAGGGAAAATCAAAACAGAGACCTTGCCACCCTTACCTTGGCAAGAAGAAGAACGGATGACCTCTACAGGAGAAAAGAAGAAGCTTTGGCAGGGTCTTGAGGCA
Organism: Staurois parvus; assembly: GCF_062004578.1. NCBI lineage: Eukaryota > Metazoa > Chordata > Amphibia > Anura > Ranidae > Staurois > Staurois parvus. The sequence continues at coordinate 2,594,208 of NW_028318072.1, forward strand.
AGCCCCAGTGGCCTAATGGATAAGGCACTGGCCTCCTAAGCCAGGGATTGTGGGTTTGAGTCCCATCTGGGGTGTCGGATATCTTGCTTGTTCCTTTAAGCCAGGACTCCTTCCAGGCAGCTTCAAACATCAGCCAAGAATGAAATATAAAAACCATCACCGAGGGCAGCTACCTTTCTCTGCTTCACGTGTCAGTCCCTGAAGTCCTCTCTCCTGATGCCTTAATCTAAATGTGTGTGCCAATCACTATGTCGCAGAAGTACAGTGTGCCTCAGATGACTTGGCTTAGTTGACCAGCATGCTCTGGAAAAGATACAAATACTAATCTCCAGCAGCGCTTCGGACAAAAAAAGTGTCCAACTCCACAGAAAGGAAAAGCAGCTTTTCTTAGGAAGGACTTTTGCCATCCGTCCGGCATTCTCCTGACATCCCGCGGTGGCATGCAAATCTCCACTGGGAAATGGCCATCCTCAAGGGAAATGGCCATCTTGACAGGCATCCTAGGTAAGCTTAAACAGCGGGAAGGCATTTCCGACCTTTTTGTGTCAGTCCCAGAAGTGTTTTTCTTGATGTATCAAGCTATATGAATAGCAGTCAGAATCGCACCTTAGCGCTGTGCCTCCTTTGCCTCAAATGACATGGTGTTGTTGCGTTTCCTGAGATTCACAAAAATAGTTGCTGCTCTGGAACGTGTTCAGATGTCTGCTTGCCGCAAGAGGGCAGAAATCGAACCTCATGTGGATCGCCAGCTTTTCTGCCAAACAGAGCATCAAAATTCTCAACCCAGTCGCTGGAGAGTGGCTTTTCAGATCTATAAAGAACTCTTGCGCTTTAGCTGGGTTTACCCACAAACTGACTTTGGCATGCTGCATTCTAGAGGGACTTGGCATAACCTGACACTTCTTGGTTTACAGTGGCTCTTTCAGTAACTTTTCAAATGTGCATGAATACATGGCTGACACGTCACGATAGCATTTTCAATTTCATTTTTTCCTCTTCTCAAAACAGCTCTCCCTTTTATCTTTAAAAGCTGTCCTTGAGCTCCAGTCAAGTGACTTTGGCAGTGTTTTTTCTAGCAGTACCTCTTACCTACCATTTCTTGCTAGGAAAGAAGGACCATTCCCTTCTTTCTGAGGCGAGCAGGAGTTTAGGTGCAGGATTACTTGGAGGCCTACGATAAACTGAGGCGAGATGGATGAGGAATCTGCCCGCTAAAGACAGCGCTCCAGTGGCGCAATCGGTCAGCGCGCGGTACCTATAAGGCAGTATCTGTTGAGCAATGCCGAGGTTGTGAGTTCGAGCCTCACCTGGAGCATGCTTTTCCTTCCTTTTTGCCTTTTTTAATGGAATATTTAATCAGCTGTTACACCCTGCGGCCTGAGAACTTTACCGCAAGGCTGTAAGCGGTCAAAGAAAGTGAAGGGTGTTTTCGCCAGTGGTGCTTGAATGAGCTGTCTTTCACTTACACAGAGCGCATGCTCTAAATTGTGGAACAAAAGTGATAACCAGAATGTGCTACTTGTTGAAAAGAGGTGTGGGGAGCTACGACACTGCTTTTCAGTTTGAGCAAACCCATTCTTCTGACTCCGTAGCTCAATCTGCTTGGAATTCTGTAGGACGTTTGCAAGGGAAAATCAAAACAGAGACCTTGCCACCCTTACCTTGGCAAGAAGAAGAACGGATGACCTCTACAGGAGAAAAGAAGAAGCTTTGGCAGGGTCTTGCGGCAAGCCCCAGTGGCCTAATGGATAAGGCACTGGCCTCCTAAGCCAGGGATTGTGGGTTTGAGTCCCATCTGGGGTGTCGGATATCTTGCTTGTTCCTTTAAGCCAGGACTCCTTCCAGGCAGCTTCAAACATCAGCCAAGAATGAAATATAAAAACCATCACCGAGGGCAGCTACCTTTCTCTGCTTCACGTGTCAGTCCCTGAAGTCCTCTCTCCTGATGCCCTAATCTAAATGTGTGTGCCAATCACTATGTCGCAGAAGTACAGTGTGCCTCAGATGACTTGGCTTAGTTGACCAGCATGCTCTGGAAAAGATACAAATACTAATCTCCAGCAGCGCTTCGGACAAAAAAAGTGTCCAACTCCACAGAAAGGAAAAGCAGCTTTTCTTAGGAAGGACTTTTGCCATCCGTCCGGCATTCTCCTGACATCCCGCGGTGGCATGCAAATCTCCACTGGGAAATGGCCATCCTCAAGGGAAATGGCCATCTTGACAGGCATCCTAGGTAAGCTTAAACAGCGGGAAGGCATTTCCGACCTTTTTGTGTCAGTCCCAGAAGTGTTTTTCTTGATGTATCAAGCTATATGAATAGCAGTCAGAATCGCACCTTAGCGCTGTGCCTCCTTTGCCTCAAATGACATGGTGTTGTTGCGTTTCCTGAGATTCACAAAAATAGTTGCTGCTCTGGAACGTGTTCAGATGTCTGCTTGCCGCAAGAGGGCAGAAATCGAACCTCATGTGGATCGCCAGCTTTTCTGCCAAACAGAGCATCAAAATTCTCAACCCAGTCGCTGGAGAGTGGCTTTTCAGATCTATAAAGAACTCTTGCGCTTTAGCTGGGTTTACCCACAAACTGACTTTGGCATGCTGCATTCTAGAGGGACTTGGCATAACCTGACACTTCTTGGTTTACAGTGGCTCTTTCAGTAACTTTTCAAATGTGCATGAATACATGGCTGACACGTCACGATAGCATTTTCAATTTCATTTTTTCCTCTTCTCAAAACAGCTCTCCCTTTTATCTTTAAAAGCTGTCCTTGAGCTCCAGTCAAGTGACTTTGGCAGTGTTTTTTCTAGCAGTACCTCTTACCTACCATTTCTTGCTAGGAAAGAAGGACCATTCCCTTCTTTCTGAGGCGAGCAGGAGTTTAGGTGCAGGATTACTTGGAGGCCTACGATAAACTGAGGCGAGATGGATGAGGAATCTGCCCGCTAAAGACAGCGCTCCAGTGGCGCAATCGGTCAGCGCGCGGTACTTATATGGCAGTATCTGTTGAGCAATGCCGAGGTTGTGAGTTCGAGCCTCACCTGGAGCATGCTTTTCCTTCCTTTTTGCCTTTTTTAATGGAATATTTAATCAGCTGTTACACCCTGCGGCCTGAGAACTTTACCGCAAGGCTGTAAGCGGTCAAAGAAAGTGAAGGGTGTTTTCGCCAGTGGTGCTTGAATGAGCTGTCTTTCACTTACACTGAGCGCATGCTCTAAATTGTGGAACAAAAGTGATAACCAGAATGTGCTACTTGTTGAAAAGAGGTGTGGGGAGCTACGACACTGCTTTTCAGTTTGAGCAAACCCATTCTTCTGACTCCATAGCTCAATCTGCTTGGAATTCTGTAGGACGTTTGCAAGGGAAAATCAAAACAGAGACCTTGCCACCCTTACCTTGGCAAGAAGAAGAACGGATGACCTCTACAGGAGAAAAGAAGAAGCTTTGGCAGGGTCTTGAGGCAAGCCCCAGTGGCCTAATGGATAAGGCACTGGCCTCCTAAGCCAGGGATTGTGGGTTTGAGTCCCATCTGGGGTGTCGGATATCTTGCTTGTTCCTTTAAGCCAGGACTCCTTCCAGGCAGCTTCAAACATCAGCCAAGAATGAAATATAAAAACCATCACCGAGGGCAGCTACCTTTCTCTGCTTCACGTGTCAGTCCCTGAAGTCCTCTCTCCTGATGCCTTAATCTAAATGTGTGTGCCAATCACTATGTCGCAGAAGTACAGTGTGCCTCAGATGACTTGGCTTAGTTGACCAGCATGCTCTGGAAAAGATACAAATACTAATCTCCAGCAGCGCTTCGGACAAAAAAAGTGTCCAACTCCACAGAAAGGAAAAGCAGCTTTTCTTAGGAAGGACTTTTGCCATCCGTCCGGCATTCTCCTGACATCCCGCGGTGGCATGCAAATCTCCACTGGGAAATGGCCATCCTCAAGGGAAATGGCCATCTTGACAGGCATCCTAGGTAAGCTTAAACAGCGGGAAGGCATTTCCGACCTTTTTGTGTCAGTCCCAGAAGTGTTTTTCTTGATGTATCAAGCTATATGAATAGCAGTCAGAATCGCACCTTAGCGCTGTGCCTCCTTTGCCTCAAATGACATGGTGTTGTTGCGTTTCCTGAGATTCACAAAAATAGTTGCTGCTCTGGAACGTGTTCAGATGTCTGCTTGCCGCAAGAGGGCAGAAATCGAACCTCATGTGGATCGCCAGCTTTTCTGCCAAACAGAGCATCAAAATTCTCAACCCAGTCGCTGGAGAGTGGCTTTTCAGATCTATAAAGAACTCTTGCGCTTTAGCTGGGTTTACCCACAAACTGACTTTGGCATGCTGCATTCTAGAGGGACTTGGCATAACCTGACACTTCTTGGTTTACAGTGGCTCTTTCAGTAACTTTTCAAATGTGCATGAATACATGGCTGACACGTCACGATAGCATTTTCAATTTCATTTTTTCCTCTTCTCAAAACAGCTCTCCCTTTTATCTTTAAAAGCTGTCCTTGAGCTCCAGTCAAGTGACTTTGGCAGTGTTTTTTCTAGCAGTACCTCTTACCTACCATTTCTTGCTAGGAAAGAAGGACCATTCCCTTCTTTCTGAGGCGAGCAGGAGTTTAGGTGCAGGATTACTTGGAGGCCTACGATAAACTGAGGCGAGATGGATGAGGAATCTGCCCGCTAAAGACAGCGCTCCAGTGGCGCAATCGGTCAGCGCGCGGTACTTATATGGCAGTATCTGTTGAGCAATGCCGAGGTTGTGAGTTCGAGCCTCACCTGGAGCATGCTTTTCCTTCCTTTTTGCCTTTTTTAATGGAATATTTAATCAGCTGTTACACCCTGCGGCCTGAGAACTTTACCGCAAGGCTGTAAGCGGTCAAAGAAAGTGAAGGGTGTTTTCGCCAGTGGTGCTTGAATGAGCTGTCTTTCACTTACACTGAGCGCATGCTCTAAATTGTGGAACAAAAGTGATAACCAGAATGTGCTACTTGTTGAAAAGAGGTGTGGGGAGCTACGACACTGCTTTTCAGTTTGAGCAAACCCATTCTTCTGACTCCGTAGCTCAATCTGCTTGGAATTCTGTAGGACGTTTGCAAGGGAAAATCAAAACAGAGACCTTGCCACCCTTACCTTGGCAAGAAGAAGAACGGATGACCTCTACAGGAGAAAAGAAGAAGCTTTGGCAGGGTCTTGAGGCAAGCCCCAGTGGCCTAATGGATAAGGCACTGGCCTCCTAAGCCAGGGATTGTGGGTTCGAGTCCCATCTGGGGTGTCGGATATCTTGCTTGTTCCTTTAAGCCAGGACTCCTTCCAGGCAGCTTCAAACATCAGCCAAGAATGAAATATAAAAACCATCACCGAGGGCAGCTACCTTTCTCTGCTTCACGTGTCAGTCCCTGAAGTCCTCTCTCCTGATGCCTTAATCTAAATGTGTGTGCCAATCACTATGTCGCAGAAGTACAGTGTGCCTCAGATGACTTGGCTTAGTTGACCAGCATGCTCTGGAAAAGATACAAATACTAATCTCCAGCAGCGCTTCGGACAAAAAAAGTGTCCAACTCCACAGAAAGGAAAAGCAGCTTTTCTTAGGAAGGACTTTTGCCATCCGTCCGGCATTCTCCTGACATCCCGCGGTGGCATGCAAATCTCCACTGGGAAATGGCCATCCTCAAGGGAAATGGCCATCTTGACAGGCATCCTAGGTAAGCTTAAACAGCGGGAAGGCATTTCCGACCTTTTTGTGTCAGTCCCAGAAGTGTTTTTCTTGATGTATCAAGCTATATGAATAGCAGTCAGAATCGCACCTTAGCGCTGTGCCTCCTTTGCCTCAAATGACATGGTGTTGTTGCGTTTCCTGAGATTCACAAAAATAGTTGCTGCTCTGGAACGTGTTCAGATGTCTGCTTGCCGCAAGAGGGCAGAAATCGAACCTCATGTGGATCGCCAGCTTTTCTGCCAAACAGAGCATCAAAATTCTCAACCCAGTCGCTGGAGAGTGGCTTTTCAGATCTATAAAGAACTCTTGCGCTTTAGCTGGGTTTACCCACAAACTGACTTTGGCATGCTGCATTCTAGAGGGACTTGGCATAACCTGACACTTCTTGGTTTACAGTGGCTCTTTCAGTAACTTTTCAAATGTGCATGAATACATGGCTGACACGTCACGATAGCATTTTCAATTTCATTTTTTCCTCTTCTCAAAACAGCTCTCCCTTTTATCTTTAAAAGCTGTCCTTGAGCTCCAGTCAAGTGACTTTGGCAGTGTTTTTTCTAGCAGTACCTCTTACCTACCATTTCTTGCTAGGAAAGAAGGACCATTCCCTTCTTTCTGAGGCGAGCAGGAGTTTAGGTGCAGGATTACTTGGAGGCCTACGATAAACTGAGGCGAGATGGATGAGGAATCTGCCCGCTAAAGACAGCGCTCCAGTGGCGCAATCGGTCAGCGCGCGGTACTTATATGGCAGTATCTGTTGAGCAATGCCGAGGTTGTGAGTTCGAGCCTCACCTGGAGCATGCTTTTCCTTCCTTTTTGCCTTTTTTAATGGAATATTTAATCAGCTGTTACACCCTGCGGCCTGAGAACTTTACCGCAAGGCTGTAAGCGGTCAAAGAAAGTGAAGGGTGTTTTCGCCAGTGGTGCTTGAATGAGCTGTCTTTCACTTACACTGAGCGCATGCTCTAAATTGTGGAACAAAAGTGATAACCAGAATGTGCTACTTCTTGAAAAGAGGTGTGGGGAGCTACGACACTGCTTTTCAGTTTGAGCAAACCCATTCTTCTGACTCCGTAGCTCAATCTGCTTGGAATTCTGTAGGACGTTTGCAAGGGAAAATCAAAACAGAGACCTTGCCACCCTTACCTTGGCAAGAAGAAGAACGGATGACCTCTACAGGAGAAAAGAAGAAGCTTTGGCAGGGTCTTGAGGCAAGCCCCAGTGGCCTAATGGATAAGGCACTGGCCTCCTAAGCCAGGGATTGTGGGTTCGAGTCCCATCTGGGGTGTAGGATATCTTGCTTGTTCCTTTAAGCCAGGACTCCTTCCAGGCAGCTTCAAACATCAGCCAAGAATGAAATATAAAAACCATCACCGAGGGCAGCTACCTTTCTCTGCTTCACGTGTCAGTCCCTGAAGTCCTCTCTCCTGATGCCTTAATCTAAATGTGTGTGCCAATCACTATGTCGCAGAAGTACAGTGTGCCTCAGATGACTTGGCTTAGTTGACCAGCATGCTCTGGAAAAGATACAAATACTAATCTCCAGCAGCGCTTCGGACAAAAAAAGTGTCCAACTCCACAGAAAGGAAAAGCAGCTTTTCTTAGGAAGGACTTTTGCCATCCGTCCGGCATTCTCCTGACATCCCGCGGTGGCATGCAAATCTCCACTGGGAAATGGCCATCCTCAAGGGAAATGGCCATCTTGACAGGCATCCTAGGTAAGCTTAAACAGCGGGAAGGCATTTCCGACCTTTTTGTGTCAGTCCCAGAAGTGTTTTTCTTGATGTATCAAGCTATATGAATAGCAGTCAGAATCGCACCTTAGCGCTGTGCCTCCTTTGCCTCAAATGACATGGTGTTGTTGCGTTTCCTGAGATTCACAAAAATAGTTGCTGCTCTGGAACGTGTTCAGATGTCTGCTTGCCGCAAGAGGGCAGAAATCGAACCTCATGTGGATCGCCAGCTTTTCTGCCAAACAGAGCATCAAAATTCTCAACCCAGTCGCTGGAGAGTGGCTTTTCAGATCTATAAAGAACTCTTGCGCTTTAGCTGGGTTTACCCACAAACTGACTTTGGCATGCTGCATTCTAGAGGGACTTGGCATAACCTGACACTTCTTGGTTTACAGTGGCTCTTTCAGTAACTTTTCAAATGTGCATGAATACATGGCTGACACGTCACGATAGCATTTTCAATTTCATTTTTTCCTCTTCTCAAAACGGCTCTCCCTTTTATCTTTAAAAGCTGTCCTTGAGCTCCAGTCAAGTGACTTTGGCAGTGTTTTTTCTAGCAGTACCTCTTACCTACCATTTCTTGCTAGGAAAGAAGGACCATTCCCTTCTTTCTGAGGCGAGCAGGAGTTTAGGTGCAGGATTACTTGGAGGCCTACGATAAACTGAGGCGAGATGGATGAGGAATCTGCCCGCTAAAGACAGCGCTCCAGTGGCGCAATCGGTCAGCGCGCGGTACTTATATGGCAGTATCTGTTGAGCAATGCCGAGGTTGTGAGTTCGAGCCTCACCTGGAGCATGCTTTTCCTTCCTTTTTGCCTTTTTTAATGGAATATTTAATCAGCTGTTACACCCTGCGGCCTGAGAACTTTACCGCAAGGCTGTAAGCGGTCAAAGAAAGTGAAGGGTGTTTTCGCCAGTGGTGCTTGAATGAGCTGTCTTTCACTTACACTGAGCGCATGCTCTAAATTGTGGAACAAAAGTGATAACCAGAATGTGCTACTTCTTGAAAAGAGGTGTGGGGAGCTACGACACTGCTTTTCAGTTTGAGCAAACCCATTCTTCTGACTCCGTAGCTCAATCTGCTTGGAATTCTGTAGGACGTTTGCAAGGGAAAATCAAAACAGAGACCTTGCCACCCTTACCTTGGCAAGAAGAAGAACGGATGACCTCTACAGGAGAAAAGAAGAAGCTTTGGCAGGGTCTTGAGGCAAGCCCCAGTGGCCTAATGGATAAGGCACTGGCCTCCTAAGCCAGGGATTGTGGGTTCGAGTCCCATCTGGGGTGTCGGATATCTTGCTTGTTCCTTTAAGCCAGGACTCCTTCCAGGCAGCTTCAAACATCAGCCAAGAATGAAATATAAAAACCATCACCGAGGGCAGCTACCTTTCTCTGCTTCACGTGTCAGTCCCTGAAGTCCTCTCTCCTGATGCCTTAATCTAAATGTGTGTGCCAATCACTATGTCGCAGAAGTACAGTGTGCCTCAGATGACTTGGCTTAGTTGACCAGCATGCTCTGGAAAAGATACAAATACTAATCTCCAGCAGCGCTTCGGACAAAAAAAGTGTCCAACTCCACAGAAAGGAAAAGCAGCTTTTCTTAGGAAGGACTTTTGCCATCCGTCCGGCATTCTCCTGACATCCCGCGGTGGCATGCAAATCTCCACTGGGAAATGGCCATCCTCAAGGGAAATGGCCATCTTGACAGGCATCCTAGGTAAGCTTAAACAGCGGGAAGGCATTTCCGACCTTTTTGTGTCAGTCCCAGAAGTGTTTTTCTTGATGTATCAAGCTATATGAATAGCAGTCAGAATCGCACCTTAGCGCTGTGCCTCCTTTGCCTCAAATGACATGGTGTTGTTGCGTTTCCTGAGATTCACAAAAATAGTTGCTGCTCTGGAACGTGTTCAGATGTCTGCTTGCCGCAAGAGGGCAGAAATCGAACCTCATGTGGATCGCCAGCTTTTCTGCCAAACAGAGCATCAAAATTCTCAACCCAGTCGCTGGAGAGTGGCTTTTCAGATCTATAAAGAACTCTTGCGCTTTAGCTGGGTTTACCCACAAACTGACTTTGGCATGCTGCATTCTAGAGGGACTTGGCATAACCTGACACTTCTTGGTTTACAGTGGCTCTTTCAGTAACTTTTCAAATGTGCATGAATACATGGCTGACACGTTACGATAGCATTTTCAATTTCATTTTTTCCTCTTCTCAAAACAGCTCTCCCTTTTATCTTTAAAAGCTGTCCTTGAGCTCCAGTCAAGTGACTTTGGCAGTGTTTTTTCTAGCAGTACCTCTTACCTACCATTTCTTGCTAGGAAAGAAGGACCATTCCCTTCTTTCTGAGGCGAGCAGGAGTTTAGGTGCAGGATTACTTGGAGGCCTACGATAAACTGAGGCGAGATGGATGAGGAATCTGCCCGCTAAAGACAGCGCTCCAGTGGCGCAATCGGTCAGCGCGCGGTACTTATATGGCAATTTCTGTTGAGCAATGCCGAGGTTGTGAGTTCGAGCCTCACCTGGAGCATGCTTTTCCTTCCTTTTTGCCTTTTTTAATGGAATATTTAATCAGCTGTTACACCCTGCGGCCTGAGAACTTTACCGCAAGGCTGTAAGCGGTCAAAGAAAGTGAAGGGTGTTTTCGCCAGTGGTGCTTGAATGAGCTGTCTTTCACTTACACTGAGCGCATGCTCTAAATTGTGGAACAAAAGTGATAACCAGAATGTGCTACTTCTTGAAAAGAGGTGTGGGGAGCTACGACACTGCTTTTCAGTTTGAGCAAACCCATTCTTCTGACTCCGTAGCTCAATCTGCTTGGAATTCTGTAGGACGTTTGCAAGGGAAAATCAAAACAGAGACCTTGCCACCCTTACCTTGGCAAGAAGAACGGATGACCTCTACAGGAGAAAAGAAGAAGCTTTGGCAGGGTCTTGAGGCAAGCCCCAGTGGCCTAATGGATAAGGCACTGGCCTCCTAAGCCAGGGATTGTGGGTTCGAGTCCCATCTGGGGTGTAGGATATCTTGCTTGTTCCTTTAAGCCAGGACTCCTTCCAGGCAGCTTCAAACATCAGCCAAGAATGAAATATAAAAACCATCACCGAGGGCAGCTACCTTTCTCTGCTTCATGTGTCAGTCCCTGAAGTCCTCTCTCCTGATGCCTTAATCTAAATGTGTGTGCCAATCACTATGTCGCAGAAGTACAGTGTGCCTCAGATGACTTGGCTTAGTTGACCAGCATGCTCTGGAAAAGATACAAATACTAATCTCCAGCAGCGCTTCGGACAAAAAAAGTGTCCAACTCCACAGAAAGGAAAAGCAGCTTTTCTTAGGAAGGACTTTTGCCATCCGTCCGGCATTCTCCTGACATCCCGCGGTGGCATGCAAATCTCCACTGGGAAATGGCCATCCTCAAGGGAAATGGCCATCTTGACAGGCATCCTAGGTAAGCTTAAACAGCGGGAAGGCATTTCCGACCTTTTTGTGTCAGTCCCAGAAGTGTTTTTCTTGATGTATCAAGCTATATGAATAGCAGTCAGAATCGCACCTTAGCGCTGTGCCTCCTTTGCCTCAAATGACATGGTGTTGTTGCGTTTCCTGAGATTCACAAAAATAGTTGCTGCTCTGGAACGTGTTCAGATGTCTGCTTGCCGCAAGAGGGCAGAAATCGAACCTCATGTGGATCGCCAGCTTTTCTGCCAAACAGAGCATCAAAATTCTCAACCCAGTCGCTGGAGAGTGGCTTTTCAGATCTATAAAGAACTCTTGCGCTTTAGCTGGGTTTACCCACAAACTGACTTTGGCATGCTGCATTCTAGAGGGACTTGGCATAACCTGACACTTCTTGGTTTACAGTGGCTCTTTCAGTAACTTTTCAAATGTGCATGAATACATGGCTGACACGTCACGATAGCATTTTCAATTTCATTTTTTCCTCTTCTCAAAACAGCTCTCCCTTTTATCTTTAAAAGCTGTCCTTGAGCTCCAGTCAAGTGACTTTGGCAGTGTTTTTTCTAGCAGTACCTCTTACCTACCATTTCTTGCTAGGAAAGAAGGACCATTCCCTTCTTTCTGAGGCGAGCAGGAGTTTAGGTGCAGGAATACTTGGAGGCCTACGATAAACTGAGGCGAGATGGATGAGGAATCTGCCCGCTAAAGACAGCGCTCCAGTGGCGCAATCGGTCAGCGCGCGGTACTTATATGGCAGTATCTGTTGAGCAATGCCGAGGTTGTGAGTTCGAGCCTCACCTGGAGCATGCTTTTCCTTCCTTTTTGCCTTTTTTAATGGAATATTTAATCAGCTGTTACACCCTGCGGCCTGAGAACATTACCGCAAGGCTGTAAGCGGTCAAAGAAAGTGAAGGGTGTTTTCGCCAGTGGTGCTTGAATGAGCTGTCTTTCACTTACACTGAGCGCATGCTCTAAATTGTGGAACAAAAGTGATAACCAGAATGTGCTACTTGTTCAAAAGAGGTGTGGGGAGCTACGACACTGCTTTTCAGTTTGAGCAAACCCATTCTTCTGACTCCGTAGCTCAATCTGCTTGGAATTCTGTAGGACGTTTGCAAGGGAAAATCAAAACAGAGACCTTGCCACCCTTACCTTGGCAAGAAGAAGAACGGATGACCTCTACAGGAGAAAAGAAGAAGCTTTGGCAGGGTCTTGAGGCAAGCCCCAGTGGCCTAATGGATAAGGCACTGGCCTCCTAAGCCAGGGATTGTGGGTTTGAGTCCCATCTGGGGTGTCGGATATCTTGCTTGTTCCTTTAAGCCAGGACTCCTTCCAGGCAGCTTCAAACATCAGCCAAGAATGAAATATAAAAACCATCACCGAGGGCAGCTACCTTTCTCTGCTTCACGTGTCAGTCCCTGAAGTCCTCTCTTCTGATGCCTTAATCCAAATGTGTGTGCCAATCACTATCTCGCTGAAGTACAGTGTGCCTCAGATGACTTGGCTTAGTTGACCAGCATGCTCTGGAAAAGATACAAATACTAATCTCCAGCAGCGCTTCGGACAAAAAAAGTGTCCAACTCCACAGAAAGGAAAAGCAGCTTTTCTTAGGAAGGACTTTTGCCATCCGTCCGGCATTCTCCTGACATCCCGCGGTGGCATGCAAATCTCCACTGGGAAATGGCCATCCTCAAGGGAAATGGCCATCTTGACAGGCATCCTAGGTAAGCTTAAACAGCGGGAAGGCATTTCCGACCTTTTTGTGTCAGTCCCAGAAGTGTTTTTCTTGATGTATCAAGCTATATGAATAGCAGTCAGAATCGCACCTTAGCGCTGTGCCTCCTTTGCCTCAAATGACATGGTGTTGTTGCGTTTCCTGAGATTCACAAAAATAGTTGCTGCTCTGGAACGTGTTCAGATGTCTGCTTGCCGCAAGAGGGCAGAAATTGAACCTCATGTGGATCGCCAGCTTTTCTGCCAAACAGAGCATCAAAATTCTCAACCCAGTCGCTGGAGAGTGGCTTTTCAGATCTATAAAGAACTCTTGCGCTTTAGCTGGGTTTACCCACAAACTGACTTTGGCATGCTGCATTCTAGAGGGACTTGGCATAACCTGACACTTCTTGGTTTACAGTGGCTCTTTCAGTAACTTTTCAAATGTGCATGAATACATGGCTGACACGTCACGATAGCATTTTCAATTTCATTTTTTCCTCTTCTCAAAACAGCTCTCCCTTTTATCTTTAAAAGCTGTCCTTGAGCTCCAGTCAAGTGACTTTGGCAGTGTTTTTTCTAGCAGTACCTCTTACCTACCATTTCTTGCTAGGAAAGAAGGACCATTCCCTTCTTTCTGAGGCGAGCAGGAGTTTAGGTGCAGGATTACTTGGAGGCCTACGATAAACTGAGGCGAGATGGATGAGGAATCTGCCCACTAGAGACAGCGCTCCAGTGGCGCAATCGGTCAGCGCACGGTACTTATATGGCAGTATCTGTTGAGCAATGCCGAGGTTGTGAGTTCGAGCCTCACCTGGAGCATGCTTTTCCTTCCTTTTTGCCTTTTTTAATGGAATATTTAATCAGCTGTTACACCCTGCGGCCTGAGAACTTTACCGCAAGGCTGTAAGCGGTCAAAGAAAGTGAAGGGTGTTTTCGCCAGTGGTGCTTGAATGAGCTGTCTTTCACTTACACTGAGCGCATTCTCTAAATTGTGGAACAAAAGTGATAACCAGAATGTGCTACTTGTTGAAAAGAGGTGTGGGGAGCTACGACACTGCTTTTCAGTTTGAGCAAACCCATTCTTCTGACTCCGTAGCTCAATCTGCTTGGAATTCTGTAGGACGTTTGCAAGGGAAAATCAAAACAGAGACCTTGCCACCCTTACCTTGGCAAGAAGAAGAACGGATGACCTCTACAGGAGAAAAGAAGAAGCTTTGGCAGGGTCTTCAGGCAAGCCCCAGTGGCCTAATGGATAAGGCACTGGCCTCCTACGCCAGGCATTGTGGGTTCGAGTCCCATCTGGGGTGTCGGATATCTTGCTTGTTCCTTTAAGCCAGGACTCCTTCCAGGCAGCTTCAAACATCAGCCAAGAATGAAATATAAAAACCATCACCGAGGGCAGCTACCTTTCTCTGCTTCACGTGTCAGTCCCTGAAGTCCTCTTTCCTGATGCCTTAATCTAAATGTGTGTGCCAATCACTATGTCGCAGAAGTACAGTGTGCCTCAGATGACTTGGCTTAGTTGACCAGCATGCTCTGGAAAAGATACAAATACTAATCTCCAGCAGCGCTTCGGACAAAAAAAGTGTCCAACTCCACAGAAAGGAAAAGCAGCTTTTCTTAGGAAGGACTTTTGCCATCCGTCCGGCATTCTCCTGACATCCCGCGGTGGCATGCAAATCTCCACTGGGAAATGGCCACCCTCAAGGGAAATGGCCATCTTGACAGGCATCCTAGGTAAGCTTAAACAGCGGGAAGGCATTTCCGACCTTTTTGTGTCAGTCCCAGAAGTGTTTTTCTTGATGTATCAAGCTATATGAATAGCAGTCAGAATCGCACCTTAGCGCTGTGCCTCCTTTGCCTCAAATGACATGGTGTTGTTGCGTTTCCTGAGATTCACAAAAATAGTTGCTGCTCTGGAACGTGTTCAGATGTCTGCTTGCCGCAAGAGGGCAGAAATCGAACCTCATGTGGATCGCCAGCTTTTCTGCCAAACAGAGCATCGAAATTCTCAACCCAGTCGCTGGAGAGTGGCTTTTCAGATCTATAAAGAACTCTTGCGCTTTAGCTGGGTTTACCCACAAACTGACTTTGGCATGCTGCATTCTAGAGGGACTTGGCATAACCTGACACTTCTTGGTTTACAGTGGCTCTTTCAGTAACTTTTCAAATGTGCATGAATACATGGCTGACACGTCACGATAGCATTTTCAATTTCATTTTTTCCTCTTCTCAAAACAGCTCTCCCTTTTATCTTTAAAAGCTGTCCTTGAGCTCCAGTCAAGTGACTTTGGCAGTGTTTTTTCTAGCAGTACCTCTTACCTACCATTTCTTGCTAGGAAAGAAGGACCATTCCCTTCTTTCTGAGGCGAGCAGGAGTTTAGGTGCAGGATTACTTGGAGGCCTACGATAAACTGAGGCGAGATGGATGAGGAATCTGCCCACTAGAGACAGCGCTCCAGTGGCGCAATCGGTCAGCGCACGGTACTTATATGGCAGTATCTGTTGAGCAATGCCGAGGTTGTGAGTTCGAGCCTCACCTGGAGCATGCTTTTCCTTCCTTTTTGCCTTTTTTAATGGAATATTTAATCAGCTGTTACACCCTGCGGCCTGAGAACTTTACCGCAAGGCTGTAAGCGGTCAAAGAAAGTGAAGGGTGTTTTCGCCAGTGGTGCTTGAATGAGCTGTCTTTCACTTACACTGAGCGCATGCTCTAAATTGTGGAACAAAAGTGATAACCAGAATGTGCTACTTGTTCAAAAGAGGTGTGGGGAGCTACGACACTGCTTTTCAGTTTGAGCAAACCCATTCTTCTGACTCCGTAGCTCAATCTGCTTGGAATTCTGTAGGACGTTTGCAAGGGAAAATCAAAACAGAGACCTTGCCACCCTTACCTTGGCAAGAAGAAGAACGGATGACCTCTACAGGAGAAAAGAAGAAGCTTTGGCAGGGTCTTGAGGCAAGCCCCAGTGGCCTAATGGATAAGGCACTGGCCTCCTAAGCCAGGGTTTGTGGGTTCGAGTCCCATCTGGGGTGTCGGATATCTTGCTTGTTCCTTTAAGCCAGGACTCCTTCCAGGCAGCTTCAAACATCAGCCAAGAATGAAATATAAAAACCATCACCGAGGGCAGCTACCTTTCTCTGCTTCACGTGTCAGTCCCTGAAGTCCTCTCTCCTGATGCCTTAATCTAAATGTGTGTGCCAATCACTATGTCGCAGAAGTACAGTGTGCCTCAGATGACTTGGCTTAGTTGACCAGCATGCTCTGGAAAAGATACAAATACTAATCTCCAGCAGCGCTTCGGACAAAAAAAGTGTCCAACTCCACAGAAAGGAAAAGCAGCTTTTCTTAGGAAGGACTTTTGCCATCCGTCCGGCATTCTCCTGACATCCCGCGGTGGCATGCAAATCTCCACTGGGAAATGGCCATCCTCAAGGGAAATGGCCATCTTGACAGGCATCCTAGGTAAGCTTAAACAGCGGGAAGGCATTTCCGACCTTTTTGTGTCAGTCCCAGAAGTGTTTTTCTTGATGTATCAAGCTATATGAATAGCAGTCAGAATCGCACCTTAGCGCTGTGCCTCCTTTGCCTCAAATGACATGGTGTTGTTGCGTTTCCTGAGATTCACAAAAATAGTTGCTGCTCTGGAACGTGTTCAGATGTCTGCTTGCCGCAAGAGGGCAGAAATCGAACCTCATGTGGATCGCCAGCTTTTCTGCCAAACAGAGCATCAAAATTCTCAACCCAGTCGCTGGAGAGTGGCTTTTCAGATCTATAAAGAACTCTTGCGCTTTAGCTGGGTTTACCCACAAACTGACTTTGGCATGCTGCATTCTAGAGGGACTTGGCATAACCTGACACTTCTTGGTTTACAGTGGCTCTTTCAGTAACTTTTCAAATGTGCATGAATACATGGCTGACACGTCACGATAGCATTTTCAATTTCATTTTTTCCTCTTCTCAAAACGGCTCTCCCTTTTATCTTTAAAAGCTGTCCTTGAGCTCCAGTCAAGTGACTTTGGCAGTGTTTTTTCTAGCAGTACCTCCTACCTACCATTTCTTGCTAGGAAAGAAGGACCATTCCCTTCTTTCTGAGGCGAGCAGGAGTTTAGGTGCAGGAATACTTGGAGGCCTACGATAAACTGAGGCGAGATGGATGAGGAATCTGCCCGCTAAAGACAGCGCTCCAGTGGCGCAATCGGTCAGCGCGCGGTACTTATATGGCAGTATCTGTTGAGCAATGCCGAGGTTGTGAGTTTGAGCCTCACCTGGAGCATGCTTTTCCTTCCTTTTTGCCTTTTTTAATGGAATATTTAATCAGCTGTTACACCCTGCGGCCTGAGAACTTTACCGCAAGGCTGTAAGCGGTCAAAGAAAGTGAAGGGTGTTTTCGCCAGTGGTGCTTGAATGAGCTGTCTTTCACTTACACTGAGCGCATGCTCTAAATTGTGGAACAAAAGTGATAACCAGAATGTGCTACTTGTTCAAAAGAGGTGTGGGGAGCTACGACACTGCTTTTCAGTTTGAGCAAACCCATTCTTCTGACTCCGTAGCTCAATCTGCTTGGAATTCTGTAGGACGTTTGCAAGGGAAAATCAAAACAGAGACCTTGCCACCCTTACCTTGGCAAGAAGAAGAACGGATGACCTCTACAGGAGAAAAGAAGAAGCTTTGGCAGGGTCTTGAGGCAAGCCCCAGTGGCCTAATGGATAAGGCACTGGCCTCCTAAGCCAGGGATTGTGGGTTTGAGTCCCATCTGGGGTGTCGGATATCTTGCTTGTTCCTTTAAGCCAGGACTCCTTCCAGGCAGCTTCAAACATCAGCCAAGAATGAAATATAAAAACCATCACCGAGGGCAGCTACCTTTCTCTGCTTCACGTGTCAGTCCCTGAAGTCCTCTCTCCTGATGCCCTAATCTAAATGTGTGTGCCAATCACTATGTCGCAGAAGTACAGTGTGCCTCAGATGACTTGGCTTAGTTGACCAGCATGCTCTGGAAAAGATACAAATACTAATCTCCAGCAGCGCTTCGGACAAAAAAAGTGTCCAACTCCACAGAAAGGAAAAGCAGCTTTTCTTAGGAAGGACTTTTGCCATCCGTCCGGCATTCTCCTGACATCCCGCGGTGGCATGCAAATCTCCACTGGGAAATGGCCATCCTCAAGGGAAATGGCCATCTTGACAGGCATCCTAGGTAAGCTTAAACAGCGGGAAGGCATTTCCGACCTTTTTGTGTCAGTCCCAGAAGTGTTTTTCTTGATGTATCAAGCTATATGAATAGCAGTCAGAATCGCACCTTAGCGCTGTGCCTCCTTTGCCTCAAATGACATGGTGTTGTTGCGTTTCCTGAGATTCACAAAAATAGTTGCTGCTCTGGAACGTGTTCAGATGTCTGCTTGCCGCAAGAGGGCAGAAATCGAACCTCATGTGGATCGCCAGCTTTTCTGCCAAACAGAGCATCAAAATTCTCAACCCAGTCGCTGGAGAGTGGCTTTTCAGATCTATAAAGAACTCTTGCGCTTTAGCTGGGTTTACCCACAAACTGACTTTGGCATGCTGCATTCTAGAGGGACTTGGCATAACCTGACACTTCTTGGTTTACAGTGGCTCTTTCAGTAACTTTTCAAATGTGCATGAATACATGGCTGACACGTCACGATAGCATTTTCAATTTCATTTTTTCCTCTTCTCAAAACAGCTCTCCCTTTTATCTTTAAAAGCTGTCCTTGAGCTCCAGTCAAGTGACTTTGGCAGTGTTTTTTCTAGCAGTACCTCTTACCTACCATTTCTTGCTAGGAAAGAAGGACCATTCCCTTCTTTCTGAGGCGAGCAGGAGTTTAGGTGCAGGATTACTTGGAGGCCTACGATAAACTGAGGCGAGATGGATGAGGAATCTGCCCGCTAAAGACAGCGCTCCAGTGGCGCAATCGGTCAGCGCGCGGTACTTATAAGGCAGTATCTGTTGAGCAATGCCGAGGTTGTGAGTTCGAGCCTCACCTGGAGCATGCTTTTCCTTCCTTTTTGCCTTTTTTAATGGAATATTTAATCAGCTGTTACACCCTGCGGCCTGAGAACTTTACCGCAAGGCTGTAAGCGGTCAAAGAAAGTGAAGGGTGTTTTCGCCAGTGGTGCTTGAATGAGCTGTCTTTCACTTACACTGAGCGCATGCTCTAAATTGTGGAACAAAAGTGATAACCAGAATGTGCTACTTGTTGAAAAGAGGTGTGGGGAGCTACGACACTGCTTTTCAGTTTGAGCAAACCCATTCTTCTGACTCCGTAGCTCAATCTGCTTGGAATTCTGTAGGACGTTTGCAAGGGAAAATCAAAACAGAGACCTTGCCACCCTTACCTTGGCAAGAAGAAGAACGGATGACCTCTACAGGAGAAAAGAAGAAGCTTTGGCAGGGTCTTGAGGCAAGCCCCAGTGGCCTAATGGATAAGGCACTGGCCTCCTAAGCCAGGGATTGTGGGTTTGAGTCCCATCTGGGGTGTCGGATATCTTGCTTGTTCCTTTAAGCCAGGACTCCTTCCAGGCAGCTTCAAACATCAGCCAAGAATGAAATATAAAAACCATCACCGAGGGCAGCTACCTTTCTCTGCTTCACGTGTCAGTCCCTGAAGTCCTCTCTCCTGATGCCCTAATCTAAATGTGTGTGCCAATCACTATGTCGCAGAAGTACAGTGTGCCTCAGATGACTTGGCTTAGTTGACCAGCATGCTCTGGAAAAGATACAAATACTAATCTCCAGCAGCGCTTCGGACAAAAAAAGTGTCCAACTCCACAGAAAGGAAAAGCAGCTTTTCTTAGGAAGGACTTTTGCCATCCGTCCGGCATTCTCCTGACATCCCGCGGTGGCATGCAAATCTCCACTGGGAAATGGCCATCCTCAAGGGAAATGGCCATCTTGACAGGCATCCTAGGTAAGCTTAAACAGCGGGAAGGCATTTCCGACCTTTTTGTGTCAGTCCCAGAAGTGTTTTTCTTGATGTATCAAGCTATATGAATAGCAGTCAGAATCGCACCTTAGCGCTGTGCCTCCTTTGCCTCAAATGACATGGTGTTGTTGCGTTTCCTGAGATTCACAAAAATAGTTGCTGCTCTGGAACGTGTTCAGATGTCTGCTTGCCGCAAGAGGGCAGAAATCGAACCTCATGTGGATCGCCAGCTTTTCTGCCAAACAGAGCATCAAAATTCTCAACCCAGTCGCTGGAGAGTGGCTTTTCAGATCTATAAAGAACTCTTGCGCTTTAGCTGGGTTTACCCACAAACTGACTTTGGCATGCTGCATTCTAGAGGGACTTGGCATAACCTGACACTTCTTGGTTTACAGTGGCTCTTTCAGTAACTTTTCAAATGTGCATGAATACATGGCTGACACGTCACGATAGCATTTTCAATTTCATTTTTTCCTCTTCTCAAAACAGCTCTCCCTTTTATCTTTAAAAGCTGTCCTTGAGCTCCAGTCAAGTGACTTTGGCAGTGTTTTTTCTAGCAGTACCTCTTACCTACCATTTCTTGCTAGGAAAGAAGGACCATTCCCTTCTTTCTGAGGCGAGCAGGAGTTTAGGTGCAGGATTACTTGGAGGCCTACGATAAACTGAGGCGAGATGGATGAGGAATCTGCCCGCTAAAGACAGCGCTCCAGTGGCGCAATCGGTCAGCGCGCGGTACTTATATGGCAGTATCTGTTGAGCAATGCCGAGGTTGTGAGTTCGAGCCTCACCTGGAGCATGCTTTTCCTTCCTTTTTGCCTTTTTTAATGGAATATTTAATCAGCTGTTACACCCTGCGGCCTGAGAACTTTACCGCAAGGCTGTAAGCGGTCAAAGAAAGTGAAGGGTGTTTTCGCCAGTGGTGCTTGAATGAGCTGTCTTTCACTTACACTGAGCGCATGCTCTAAATTGTGGAACAAAAGTGATAACCAGAATGTGCTACTTGTTGAAAAGAGGTGTGGGGAGCTACGACACTGCTTTTCAGTTTGATCAAACCCATTCTTCTGACTCCGTAGCTCAATCTGCTTGGAATTCTGTAGGACGTTTGCAAGGGAAAATCAAAACAGAGACCTTGCCACCCTTACCTTGGCAAGAAGAAGAACGGATGACCTCTACAGGAGAAAAGAAGAAGCTTTGGCAGGGTCTTGAGGCAAGCCCCAGTGGCCTAATGGATAAGGCACTGGCCTCCTAAGCCAGGGATTGTGGGTTCGAGTCCCATCTGGGGTGTCGGATATCTTGCTTGTTCCTTTAAGCCAGGACTCCTTCCAGGCAGCTTCAAACATCAGCCAAGAATGAAATATAAAAACCATCACCGAGGGCAGCTACCTTTCTCTGCTTCACGTGTCAGTCCCTGAAGTCCTCTCTCCTGATGCCTTAATCTAAATGTGTGTGCCAATCACTATGTCGCAGAAGTACAGTGTGCCTCAGATGACTTGGCTTAGTTGACCAGCATGCTCTGGAAAAGATACAAATACTAATCTCCAGCAGCGCTTCGGACAAAAAAAGTGTCCAACTCCACAGAAAGGAAAAGCAGCTTTTCTTAGGAAGGACTTTTGCCATCCGTCCGGCATTCTCCTGACATCCCGCGGTGGCATGCAAATCTCCACTGGGAAATGGCCATCCTCAAGGGAAATGGCCATCTTGACAGGCATCCTAGGTAAGCTTAAACAGCGGGAAGGCATTTCCGACCTTTTTGTGTCAGTCCCAGAAGTGTTTTTCTTGATGTATCAAGCTATATGAATAGCAGTCAGAATCGCACCTTAGCGCTGTGCCTCCTTTGCCTCAAATGACATGGTGTTGTTGCGTTTCCTGAGATTCACAAAAATAGTTGCTGCTCTGGAACGTGTTCAGATGTCTGCTTGCCGCAAGAGGGCAGAAATCGAACCTCATGTGGATCGCCAGCTTTTCTGCCAAACAGAGCATCAAAATTCTCAACCCAGTCGCTGGAGAGTGGCTTTTCAGATCTATAAAGAACTCTTGCGCTTTAGCTGGGTTTACCCACAAACTGACTTTGGCATGCTGCATTCTAGAGGGACTTGGCATAACCTGACACTTCTTGGTTTACAGTGGCTCTTTCAGTAACTTTTCAAATGTGCATGAATACATGGCTGACACGTCACGATAGCATTTTCAATTTCATTTTTTCCTCTTCTCAAAACAGCTCTCCCTTTTATCTTTAAAAGCTGTCCTTGAGCTCCAGTCAAGTGACTTTGGCAGTGTTTTTTCTAGCAGTACCTCTTACCTACCATTTCTTGCTAGGAAAGAAGGACCATTCCCTTCTTTCTGAGGCGAGCAGGAGTTTAGGTGCAGGATTACTTGGAGGCCTACGATAAACTGAGGCGAGATGGATGAGGAATCTGCCCGCTAAAGACAGCGCTCCAGTGGCGCAATCGGTCAGCGCGCGGTACTTATATGGCAGTATCTGTTGAGCAATGCCGAGGTTGTGAGTTCGAGCCTCACCTGGAGCATGCTTTTCCTTCCTTTTTGCCTTTTTTAATGGAATATTTAATCAGCTGTTACACCCTGCGGCCTGAGAACTTTACCGCAAGGCTGTAAGCGGTCAAAGAAAGTGAAGGGTGTTTTCGCCAGTGGTGCTTGAATGAGCTGTCTTTCACTTACACTGAGCGCATGCTCTAAATTGTGGAACAAAAGTGATAACCAGAATGTGCTACTTCTTGAAAAGAGGTGTGGGGAGCTACGACACTGCTTTTCAGTTTGAGCAAACCCATTCTTCTGACTCCGTAGCTCAATCTGCTTGGAATTCTGTAGGACGTTTGCAAGGGAAAATCAAAACAGAGACCTTGCCACCCTTACCTTGGCAAGAAGAAGAACGGATGACCTCTACAGGAGAAAAGAAGAAGCTTTGGCAGGGTCTTGAGGCAAGCCCCAGTGGCCTAATGGATAAGGCACTGGCCTCCTAAGCCAGGGATTGTGGGTTCGAGTCCCATCTGGGGTGTCGGATATCTTGCTTGTTCCTTTAAGCCAGGACTCCTTCCAGGCAGCTTCAAACATCAGCCAAGAATGAAATATAAAAACCATCACCGAGGGCAGCTACCTTTCTCTGCTTCACGTGTCAGTCCCTGAAGTCCTCTCTCCTGATGCCTTAATCTAAATGTGTGTGCCAATCACTATGTCGCAGAAGTACAGTGTGCCTCAGATGACTTGGCTTAGTTGACCAGCATGCTCTGGAAAAGATACAAATACTAATCTCCAGCAGCGCTTCGGACAAAAAAAGTGTCCAACTCCACAGAAAGGAAAAGCAGCTTTTCTTAGGAAGGACTTTTGCCATCCGTCCGGCATTCTCCTGACATCCCGCGGTGGCATGCAAATCTCCACTGGGAAATGGCCATCCTCAAGGGAAATGGCCATCTTGACAGGCATCCTAGGTAAGCTTAAACAGCGGGAAGGCATTTCCGACCTTTTTGTGTCAGTCCCAGAAGTGTTTTTCTTGATGTATCAAGCTATATGAATAGCAGTCAGAATCGCACCTTAGCGCTGTGCCTCCTTTGCCTCAAATGACATGGTGTTGTTGCGTTTCCTGAGATTCACAAAAATAGTTGCTGCTCTGGAACGTGTTCAGATGTCTGCTTGCCGCAAGAGGGCAGAAATCGAACCTCATGTGGATCGCCAGCTTTTCTGCCAAACAGAGCATCAAAATTCTCAACCCAGTCGCTGGAGAGTGGCTTTTCAGATCTATAAAGAACTCTTGCGCTTTAGCTGGGTTTACCCACAAACTGACTTTGGCATGCTGCATTCTAGAGGGACTTGGCATAACCTGACACTTCTTGGTTTACAGTGGCTCTTTCAGTAACTTTTCAAATGTGCATGAATACATGGCTGACACGTCACGATAGCATTTTCAATTTCATTTTTTCCTCTTCTCAAAACAGCTCTCCCTTTTATCTTTAAAAGCTGTCCTTGAGCTCCAGTCAAGTGACTTTGGCAGTGTTTTTTCTAGCAGTACCTCTTACCTACCATTTCTTGCTAGGAAAGAAGGACCATTCCCTTCTTTCTGAGGCGAGCAGGAGTTTAGGTGCAGGATTACTTGGAGGCCTACGATAAACTGAGGCGAGATGGATGAGGAATCTGCCCGCTAAAGACAGCGCTCCAGTGGCGCAATCGGTCAGCGCGCGGTACTTATATGGCAGTATCTGTTGAGCAATGCCGAGGTTGTGAGTTCGAGCCTCACCTGGAGCATGCTTTTCCTTCCTTTTTGCCTTTTTTAATGGAATATTTAATCAGCTGTTACACCCTGCGGCCTGAGAACTTTACCGCAAGGCTGTAAGCGGTCAAAGAAAGTGAAGGGTGTTTTCGCCAGTGGTGCTTGAATGAGCTGTCTTTCACTTACACTGAGCGCATGCTCTAAATTGTGGAACAAAAGTGATAACCAGAATGTGCTACTTGTTGAAAAGAGGTGTGGGGAGCTACGACACTGCTTTTCAGTTTGAGCAAACCCATTCTTCTGACTCCGTAGCTCAATCTGCTTGGAATTCTGTAGGACGTTTGCAAGGGAAAATCAAAACAGAGACCTTGCCACCCTTACCTTGGCAAGAAGAAGAACGGATGACCTCTACAGGAGAAAAGAAGAAGCTTTGGCAGGGTCTTGAGGCAAGCCCCAGTGGCCTAATGGATAAGGCACTGGCCTCCTAAGCCAGGGATTGTGGGTTCGAGTCCCATCTGGGGTGTAGGATATCTTGCTTGTTCCTTTAAGCCAGGACTCCTTCCAGGCAGCTTCAAACATCAGCCAAGAATGAAATATAAAAACCATCACCGAGGGCAGCTACCTTTCTCTGCTTCACGTGTCAGTCCCTGAAGTCCTCTCTCCTGATGCCTTAATCTAAATGTGTGTGCCAATCACTATGTCGCAGAAGTACAGTGTGCCTCAGATGACTTGGCTTAGTTGACCAGCATGCTCTGGAAAAGATACAAATACTAATCTCCAGCAGCGCTTCGGACAAAAAAAGTGTCCAACTCCACAGAAAGGAAAAGCAGCTTTTCTTAGGAAGGACTTTTGCCATCCGTCCGGCATTCTCCTGACATCCCGCGGTGGCATGCAAATCTCCACTGGGAAATGGCCATCCTCAAGGGAAATGGCCATCTTGACAGGCATCCTAGGTAAGCTTAAACAGCGGGAAGGCATTTCCGACCTTTTTGTGTCAGTCCCAGAAGTGTTTTTCTTGATGTATCAAGCTATATGAATAGCAGTCAGAATCGCACCTTAGCGCTGTGCCTCCTTTGCCTCAAATGACATGGTGTTGTTGCGTTTCCTGAGATTCACAAAAATAGTTGCTGCTCTGGAACGTGTTCAGATGTCTGCTTGCCGCAAGAGGGCAGAAATCGAACCTCATGTGGATCGCCAGCTTTTCTGCCAAACAGAGCATCAAAATTCTCAACCCAGTCGCTGGAGAGTGGCTTTTCAGATCTATAAAGAACTCTTGCGCTTTAGCTGGGTTTACCCACAAACTGACTTTGGCATGCTGCATTCTAGAGGGACTTGGCATAACCTGACACTTCTTGGTTTACAGTGGCTCTTTCAGTAACTTTTCAAATGTGCATGAATACATGGCTGACACGTCACGATAGCATTTTCAATTTCATTTTTTCCTCTTCTCAAAACGGCTCTCCCTTTTATCTTTAAAAGCTGTCCTTGAGCTCCAGTCAAGTGACTTTGGCAGTGTTTTTTCTAGCAGTACCTCTTACCTACCATTTCTTGCTAGGAAAGAAGGACCATTCCCTTCTTTCTGAGGCGAGCAGGAGTTTAGGTGCAGGATTACTTGGAGGCCTACGATAAACTGAGGCGAGATGGATGAGGAATCTGCCCGCTAAAGACAGCGCTCCAGTGGCGCAATCGGTCAGCGCGCGGTACTTATATGGCAGTATCTGTTGAGCAATGCCGAGGTTGTGAGTTCGAGCCTCACCTGGAGCATGCTTTTCCTTCCTTTTTGCCTTTTTTAATGGAATATTTAATCAGCTGTTACACCCTGCGGCCTGAGAACTTTACCGCAAGGCTGTAAGCGGTCAAAGAAAGTGAAGGGTGTTTTCGCCAGTGGTGCTTGAATGAGCTGTCTTTCACTTACACTGAGCGCATGCTCTAAATTGTGGAACAAAAGTGATAACCAGAATGTGCTACTTCTTGAAAAGAGGTGTGGGGAGCTACGACACTGCTTTTCAGTTTGAGCAAACCCATTCTTCTGACTCCGTAGCTCAATCTGCTTGGAATTCTGTAGGACGTTTGCAAGGGAAAATCAAAACAGAGACCTTGCCACCCTTACCTTGGCAAGAAGAAGAACGGATGACCTCTACAGGAGAAAAGAAGAAGCTTTGGCAGGGTCTTGAGGCAAGCCCCAGTGGCCTAATGGATAAGGCACTGGCCTCCTAAGCCAGGGATTGTGGGTTCGAGTCCCATCTGGGGTGTAGGATATCTTGCTTGTTCCTTTAAGCCAGGACTCCTTCCAGGCAGCTTCAAACATCAGCCAAGAATGAAATATAAAAACCATCACCGAGGGCAGCTACCTTTCTCTGCTTCACGTGTCAGTCCCTGAAGTCCTCTCTCCTGATGCCTTAATCTAAATGTGTGTGCCAATCACTATGTCGCAGAAGTACAGTGTGCCTCAGATGACTTGGCTTAGTTGACCAGCATGCTCTGGAAAAGATACAAATACTAATCTCCAGCAGCGCTTCGGACAAAAAAAGTGTCCAACTCCACAGAAAGGAAAAGCAGCTTTTCTTAGGAAGGACTTTTGCCATCCGTCCGGCATTCTCCTGACATCCCGCGGTGGCATGCAAATCTCCACTGGGAAATGGCCATCCTCAAGGGAAATGGCCATCTTGACAGGCATCCTAGGTAAGCTTAAACAGCGGGAAGGCATTTCCGACCTTTTTGTGTCAGTCCCAGAAGTGTTTTTCTTGATGTATCAAGCTATATGAATAGCAGTCAGAATCGCACCTTAGCGCTGTGCCTCCTTTGCCTCAAATGACATGGTGTTGTTGCGTTTCCTGAGATTCACAAAAATAGTTGCTGCTCTGGAACGTGTTCAGATGTCTGCTTGCCGCAAGAGGGCAGAAATCGAACCTCATGTGGATCGCCAGCTTTTCTGCCAAACAGAGCATCAAAATTCTCAACCCAGTCGCTGGAGAGTGGCTTTTCAGATCTATAAAGAACTCTTGCGCTTTAGCTGGGTTTACCCACAAACTGACTTTGGCATGCTGCATTCTAGAGGGACTTGGCATAACCTGACACTTCTTGGTTTACAGTGGCTCTTTCAGTAACTTTTCAAATGTGCATGAATACATGGCTGACACGTCACGATAGCATTTTCAATTTCATTTTTTCCTCTTCTCAAAACGGCTCTCCCTTTTATCTTTAAAAGCTGTCCTTGAGCTCCAGTCAAGTGACTTTGGCAGTGTTTTTTCTAGCAGTACCTCTTACCTACCATTTCTTGCTAGGAAAGAAGGACCATTCCCTTCTTTCTGAGGCGAGCAGGAGTTTAGGTGCAGGATTACTTGGAGGCCTACGATAAACTGAGGCGAGATGGATGAGGAATCTGCCCGCTAAAGACAGCGCTCCAGTGGCGCAATCGGTCAGCGCGCGGTACTTATATGGCAGTATCTGTTGAGCAATGCCGAGGTTGTGAGTTCGAGCCTCACCTGGAGCATGCTTTTCCTTCCTTTTTGCCTTTTTTAATGGAATATTTAATCAGCTGTTACACCCTGCGGCCTGAGAACTTTACCGCAAGGCTGTAAGCGGTCAAAGAAAGTGAAGGGTGTTTTCGCCAGTGGTGCTTGAATGAGCTGTCTTTCACTTACACTGAGCGCATGCTCTAAATTGTGGAACAAAAGTGATAACCAGAATGTGCTACTTCTTGAAAAGAGGTGTGGGGAGCTACGACACTGCTTTTCAGTTTGAGCAAACCCATTCTTCTGACTCCGTAGCTCAATCTGCTTGGAATTCTGTAGGACGTTTGCAAGGGAAAATCAAAACAGAGACCTTGCCACCCTTACCTTGGCAAGAAGAAGAACGGATGACCTCTACAGGAGAAAAGAAGAAGCTTTGGCAGGGTCTTGAGGCAAGCCCCAGTGGCCTAATGGATAAGGCACTGGCCTCCTAAGCCAGGGATTGTGGGTTCGAGTCCCATCTGGGGTGTAGGATATCTTGCTTGTTCCTTTAAGCCAGGACTCCTTCCAGGCAGCTTCAAACATCAGCCAAGAATGAAATATAAAAACCATCACCGAGGGCAGCTACCTTTCTCTGCTTCACGTGTCAGTCCCTGAAGTCCTCTCTCCTGATGCCTTAATCTAAATGTGTGTGCCAATCACTATGTCGCAGAAGTACAGTGTGCCTCAGATGACTTGGCTTAGTTGACCAGCATGCTCTGGAAAAGATACAAATACTAATCTCCAGCAGCGCTTCGGACAAAAAAAGTGTCCAACTCCACAGAAAGGAAAAGCAGCTTTTCTTAGGAAGGACTTTTGCCATCCGTCCGGCATTCTCCTGACATCCCGCGGTGGCATGCAAATCTCCACTGGGAAATGGCCATCCTCAAGGGAAATGGCCATCTTGACAGGCATCCTAGGTAAGCTTAAACAGCGGGAAGGCATTTCCGACCTTTTTGTGTCAGTCCCAGAAGTGTTTTTCTTGATGTATCAAGCTATATGAATAGCAGTCAGAATCGCACCTTAGCGCTGTGCCTCCTTTGCCTCAAATGACATGGTGTTGTTGCGTTTCCTGAGATTCACAAAAATAGTTGCTGCTCTGGAACGTGTTCAGATGTCTGCTTGCCGCAAGAGGGCAGAAATCGAACCTCATGTGGATCGCCAGCTTTTCTGCCAAACAGAGCATCAAAATTCTCAACCCAGTCGCTGGAGAGTGGCTTTTCAGATCTATAAAGAACTCTTGCGCTTTAGCTGGGTTTACCCACAAACTGACTTTGGCATGCTGCATTCTAGAGGGACTTGGCATAACCTGACACTTCTTGGTTTACAGTGGCTCTTTCAGTAACTTTTCAAATGTGCATGAATACATGGCTGACACGTCACGATAGCATTTTCAATTTCATTTTTTCCTCTTCTCAAAACGGCTCTCCCTTTTATCTTTAAAAGCTGTCCTTGAGCTCCAGTCAAGTGACTTTGGCAGTGTTTTTTCTAGCAGTACCTCTTACCTACCATTTCTTGCTAGGAAAGAAGGACCATTCCCTTCTTTCTGAGGCGAGCAGGAGTTTAGGTGCAGGATTACTTGGAGGCCTACGATAAACTGAGGCGAGATGGATGAGGAATCTGCCCGCTAAAGACAGCGCTCCAGTGGCGCAATCGGTCAGCGCGCGGTACTTATATGGCAGTATCTGTTGAGCAATGCCGAGGTTGTGAGTTCGAGCCTCACCTGGAGCATGCTTTTCCTTCCTTTTTGCCTTTTTTAATGGAATATTTAATCAGCTGTTACACCCTGCGGCCTGAGAACTTTACCGCAAGGCTGTAAGCGGTCAAAGAAAGTGAAGGGTGTTTTCGCCAGTGGTGCTTGAATGAGCTGTCTTTCACTTACACTGAGCGCATGCTCTAAATTGTGGAACAAAAGTGATAACCAGAATGTGCTACTTCTTGAAAAGAGGTGTGGGGAGCTACGACACTGCTTTTCAGTTTGAGCAAACCCATTCTTCTGACTCCGTAGCTCAATCTGCTTGGAATTCTGTAGGACGTTTGCAAGGGAAAATCAAAACAGAGACCTTGCCACCCTTACCTTGGCAAGAAGAAGAACGGATGACCTCTACAGGAGAAAAGAAGAAGCTTTGGCAGGGTCTTGAGGCAAGCCCCAGTGGCCTAATGGATAAGGCACTGGCCTCCTAAGCCAGGGATTGTGGGTTCGAGTCCCATCTGGGGTGTCGGATATCTTGCTTGTTCCTTTAAGCCAGGACTCCTTCCAGGCAGCTTCAAACATCAGCCAAGAATGAAATATAAAAACCATCACCGAGGGCAGCTACCTTTCTCTGCTTCACGTGTCAGTCCCTGAAGTCCTCTCTCCTGATGCCTTAATCTAAATGTGTGTGCCAATCACTATGTCGCAGAAGTACAGTGTGCCTCAGATGACTTGGCTTAGTTGACCAGCATGCTCTGGAAAAGATACAAATACTAATCTCCAGCAGCGCTTCGGACAAAAAAAGTGTCCAACTCCACAGAAAGGAAAAGCAGCTTTTCTTAGGAAGGACTTTTGCCATCCGTCCGGCATTCTCCTGACATCCCGCGGTGGCATGCAAATCTCCACTGGGAAATGGCCATCCTCAAGGGAAATGGCCATCTTGACAGGCATCCTAGGTAAGCTTAAACAGCGGGAAGGCATTTCCGACCTTTTTGTGTCAGTCCCAGAAGTGTTTTTCTTGATGTATCAAGCTATATGAATAGCAGTCAGAATCGCACCTTAGCGCTGTGCCTCCTTTGCCTCAAATGACATGGTGTTGTTGCGTTTCCTGAGATTCACAAAAATAGTTGCTGCTCTGGAACGTGTTCAGATGTCTGCTTGCCGCAAGAGGGCAGAAATCGAACCTCATGTGGATCGCCAGCTTTTCTGCCAAACAGAGCATCAAAATTCTCAACCCAGTCGCTGGAGAGTGGCTTTTCAGATCTATAAAGAACTCTTGCGCTTTAGCTGGGTTTACCCACAAACTGACTTTGGCATGCTGCATTCTAGAGGGACTTGGCATAACCTGACACTTCTTGGTTTACAGTGGCTCTTTCAGTAACTTTTCAAATGTGCATGAATACATGGCTGACACGTTACGATAGCATTTTCAATTTCATTTTTTCCTCTTCTCAAAACAGCTCTCCCTTTTATCTTTAAAAGCTGTCCTTGAGCTCCAGTCAAGTGACTTTGGCAGTGTTTTTTCTAGCAGTACCTCTTACCTACCATTTCTTGCTAGGAAAGAAGGACCATTCCCTTCTTTCTGAGGCGAGCAGGAGTTTAGGTGCAGGATTACTTGGAGGCCTACGATAAACTGAGGCGAGATGGATGAGGAATCTGCCCGCTAAAGACAGCGCTCCAGTGGCGCAATCGGTCAGCGCGCGGTACTTATATGGCAATTTCTGTTGAGCAATGCCGAGGTTGTGAGTTCGAGCCTCACCTGGAGCATGCTTTTCCTTCCTTTTTGCCTTTTTTAATGGAATATTTAATCAGCTGTTACACCCTGCGGCCTGAGAACTTTACCGCAAGGCTGTAAGCGGTCAAAGAAAGTGAAGGGTGTTTTCGCCAGTGGTGCTTGAATGAGCTGTCTTTCACTTACACTGAGCGCATGCTCTAAATTGTGGAACAAAAGTGATAACCAGAATGTGCTACTTCTTGAAAAGAGGTGTGGGGAGCTACGACACTGCTTTTCAGTTTGAGCAAACCCATTCTTCTGACTCCGTAGCTCAATCTGCTTGGAATTCTGTAGGACGTTTGCAAGGGAAAATCAAAACAGAGACCTTGCCACCCTTACCTTGGCAAGAAGAAGAACGGATGACCTCTACAGGAGAAAAGAAGAAGCTTTGGCAGGGTCTTGAGGCAAGCCCCAGTGGCCTAATGGATAAGGCACTGGCCTCCTAAGCCAGGGATTGTGGGTTCGAGTCCCATCTGGGGTGTAGGATATCTTGCTTGTTCCTTTAAGCCAGGACTCCTTCCAGGCAGCTTCAAACATCAGCCAAGAATGAAATATAAAAACCATCACCGAGGGCAGCTACCTTTCTCTGCTTCATGTGTCAGTCCCTGAAGTCCTCTCTCCTGATGCCTTAATCTAAATGTGTGTGCCAATCACTATGTCGCAGAAGTACAGTGTGCCTCAGATGACTTGGCTTAGTTGACCAGCATGCTCTGGAAAAGATACAAATACTAATCTCCAGCAGCGCTTCGGACAAAAAAAGTGTCCAACTCCACAGAAAGGAAAAGCAGCTTTTCTTAGGAAGGACTTTTGCCATCCGTCCGGCATTCTCCTGACATCCCGCGGTGGCATGCAAATCTCCACTGGGAAATGGCCATCCTCAAGGGAAATGGCCATCTTGACAGGCATCCTAGGTAAGCTTAAACAGCGGGAAGGCATTTCCGACCTTTTTGTGTCAGTCCCAGAAGTGTTTTTCTTGATGTATCAAGCTATATGAATAGCAGTCAGAATCGCACCTTAGCGCTGTGCCTCCTTTGCCTCAAATGACATGGTGTTGTTGCGTTTCCTGAGATTCACAAAAATAGTTGCTGCTCTGGAACGTGTTCAGATGTCTGCTTGCCGCAAGAGGGCAGAAATCGAACCTCATGTGGATCGCCAGCTTTTCTGCCAAACAGAGCATCAAAATTCTCAACCCAGTCGCTGGAGAGTGGCTTTTCAGATCTATAAAGAACTCTTGCGCTTTAGCTGGGTTTACCCACAAACTGACTTTGGCATGCTGCATTCTAGAGGGACTTGGCATAACCTGACACTTCTTGGTTTACAGTGGCTCTTTCAGTAACTTTTCAAATGTGCATGAATACATGGCTGACACGTCACGATAGCATTTTCAATTTCATTTTTTCCTCTTCTCAAAACAGCTCTCCCTTTTATCTTTAAAAGCTGTCCTTGAGCTCCAGTCAAGTGACTTTGGCAGTGTTTTTTCTAGCAGTACCTCTTACCTACCATTTCTTGCTAGGAAAGAAGGACCATTCCCTTCTTTCTGAGGCGAGCAGGAGTTTAGGTGCAGGAATACTTGGAGGCCTACGATAAACTGAGGCGAGATGGATGAGGAATCTGCCCGCTAAAGACAGCGCTCCAGTGGCGCAATCGGTCAGCGCGCGGTACTTATATGGCAGTATCTGTTGAGCAATGCCGAGGTTGTGAGTTCGAGCCTCACCTGGAGCATGCTTTTCCTTCCTTTTTGCCTTTTTTAATGGAATATTTAATCAGCTGTTACACCCTGCGGCCTGAGAACATTACCGCAAGGCTGTAAGCGGTCAAAGAAAGTGAAGGGTGTTTTCGCCAGTGGTGCTTGAATGAGCTGTCTTTCACTTACACTGAGCGCATGCTCTAAATTGTGGAACAAAAGTGATAACCAGAATGTGCTACTTGTTCAAAAGAGGTGTGGGGAGCTACGACACTGCTTTTCAGTTTGAGCAAACCCATTCTTCTGACTCCGTAGCTCAATCTGCTTGGAATTCTGTAGGACGTTTGCAAGGGAAAATCAAAACAGAGACCTTGCCACCCTTACCTTGGCAAGAAGAAGAACGGATGACCTCTACAGGAGAAAAGAAGAAGCTTTGGCAGGGTCTTGAGGCAAGCCCCAGTGGCCTAATGGATAAGGCACTGGCCTCCTAAGCCAGGGATTGTGGGTTTGAGTCCCATCTGGGGTGTCGGATATCTTGCTTGTTCCTTTAAGCCAGGACTCCTTCCAGGCAGCTTCAAACATCAGCCAAGAATGAAATATAAAAACCATCACCGAGGGCAGCTACCTTTCTCTGCTTCATGTGTCAGTCCCTGAAGTCCTCTCTCCTGATGCCTTAATCCAAATGTGTGTGCCAATCACTATCTCGCTGAAGTACAGTGTGCCTCAGATGACTTGGCTTAGTTGACCAGCATGCTCTGGAAAAGATACAAATACTAATCTCCAGCAGCGCTTCGGACAAAAAAAGTGTCCAACTCCACAGAAAGGAAAAGCAGCTTTTCTTAGGAAGGACTTTTGCCATCCGTCCGGCATTCTCCTGACATCCCGCGGTGGCATGCAAATCTCCACTGGGAAATGGCCATCCTCAAGGGAAATGGCCATCTTGACAGGCATCCTAGGTAAGCTTAAACAGCGGGAAGGCATTTCCGACCTTTTTGTGTCAGTCCCAGAAGTGTTTTTCTTGATGTATCAAGCTATATGAATAGCAGTCAGAATCGCACCTTAGCGCTGTGCCTCCTTTGCCTCAAATGACATGGTGTTGTTGCGTTTCCTGAGATTCACAAAAATAGTTGCTGCTCTGGAACGTGTTCAGATGTCTGCTTGCCGCAAGAGGGCAGAAATTGAACCTCATGTGGATCGCCAGCTTTTCTGCCAAACAGAGCATCAAAATTCTCAACCCAGTCGCTGGAGAGTGGCTTTTCAGATCTATAAAGAACTCTTGCGCTTTAGCTGGGTTTACCCACAAACTGACTTTGGCATGCTGCATTCTAGAGGGACTTGGCATAACCTGACACTTCTTGGTTTACAGTGGCTCTTTCAGTAACTTTTCAAATGTGCATGAATACATGGCTGACACGTCACGATAGCATTTTCAATTTCATTTTTTCCTCTTCTCAAAACAGCTCTCCCTTTTATCTTTAAAAGCTGTCCTTGAGCTCCAGTCAAGTGACTTTGGCAGTGTTTTTTCTAGCAGTACCTCTTACCTACCATTTCTTGCTAGGAAAGAAGGACCATTCCCTTCTTTCTGAGGCGAGCAGGAGTTTAGGTGCAGGATTACTTGGAGGCCTACGATAAACTGAGGCGAGATGGATGAGGAATCTGCCCACTAGAGACAGCGCTCCAGTGGCGCAATCGGTCAGCGCACGGTACTTATATGGCAGTATCTGTTGAGCAATGCCGAGGTTGTGAGTTCGAGCCTCACCTGGAGCATGCTTTTCCTTCCTTTTTGCCTTTTTTAATGGAATATTTAATCAGCTGTTACACCCTGCGGCCTGAGAACTTTACCGCAAGGCTGTAAGCGGTCAAAGAAAGTGAAGGGTGTTTTCGCCAGTGGTGCTTGAATGAGCTGTCTTTCACTTACACTGAGCGCATTCTCTAAATTGTGGAACAAAAGTGATAACCAGAATGTGCTACTTGTTGAAAAGAGGTGTGGGGAGCTACGACACTGCTTTTCAGTTTGAGCAAACCCATTCTTCTGACTCCGTAGCTCAATCTGCTTGGAATTCTGTAGGACGTTTGCAAGGGAAAATCAAAACAGAGACCTTGCCACCCTTACCTTGGCAAGAAGAAGAACGGATGACCTCTACAGGAGAAAAGAAGAAGCTTTGGCAGGGTCTTCAGGCAAGCCCCAGTGGCCTAATGGATAAGGCACTGGCCTCCTACGCCAGGCATTGTGGGTTCGAGTCCCATCTGGGGTGTCGGATATCTTGCTTGTTCCTTTAAGCCAGGACTCCTTCCAGGCAGCTTCAAACATCAGCCAAGAATGAAATATAAAAACCATCACCGAGGGCAGCTACCTTTCTCTGCTTCACGTGTCAGTCCCTGAAGTCCTCTTTCCTGATGCCTTAATCTAAATGTGTGTGCCAATCACTATGTCGCAGAAGTACAGTGTGCCTCAGATGACTTGGCTTAGTTGACCAGCATGCTCTGGAAAAGATACAAATACTAATCTCCAGCAGCGCTTCGGACAAAAAAAGTGTCCAACTCCACAGAAAGGAAAAGCAGCTTTTCTTAGGAAGGACTTTTGCCATCCGTCCGGCATTCTCCTGACATCCCGCGGTGGCATGCAAATCTCCACTGGGAAATGGCCACCCTCAAGGGAAATGGCCATCTTGACAGGCATCCTAGGTAAGCTTAAACAGCGGGAAGGCATTTCCGACCTTTTTGTGTCAGTCCCAGAAGTGTTTTTCTTGATGTATCAAGCTATATGAATAGCAGTCAGAATCGCACCTTAGCGCTGTGCCTCCTTTGCCTCAAATGACATGGTGTTGTTGCGTTTCCTGAGATTCACAAAAATAGTTGCTGCTCTGGAACGTGTTCAGATGTCTGCTTGCCGCAAGAGGGCAGAAATCGAACCTCATGTGGATCGCCAGCTTTTCTGCCAAACAGAGCATCAAAATTCTCAACCCAGTCGCTGGAGAGTGGCTTTTCAGATCTATAAAGAACTCTTGCGCTTTAGCTGGGTTTACCCACAAACTGACTTTGGCATGCTGCATTCTAGAGGGACTTGGCATAACCTGACACTTCTTGGTTTACAGTGGCTCTTTCAGTAACTTTTCAAATGTGCATGAATACATGGCTGACACGTCACGATAGCATTTTCAATTTCATTTTTTCCTCTTCTCAAAACAGCTCTCCCTTTTATCTTTAAAAGCTGTCCTTGAGCTCCAGTCAAGTGACTTTGGCAGTGTTTTTTCTAGCAGTACCTCTTACCTACCATTTCTTGCTAGGAAAGAAGGACCATTCCCTTCTTTCTGAGGCGAGCAGGAGTTTAGGTGCAGGATTACTTGGAGGCCTACGATAAACTGAGGCGAGATGGATGAGGTATCTGCCCGCTAAAGACAGCGCTCCAGTGGCGCAATCGGTCAGCGCGCGGTACTTATATGGCAGTATCTGTTGAGCAATGCCGAGGTTGTGAGTTCGAGCCTCACCTGGAGCATGCTTTTCCTTCCTTTTTGCCTTTTTTAATGGAATATTTAATCAGCTGTTACACCCTGCGGCCTGAGAACTTTACCGCAAGGCTTTAAGCGGTCAAAGAAAGTGAAGGGTGTTTTCGCCAGTGGTGCTTGAATGAGCTGTCTTTCACTTACACTGAGCGCATGCTCTAAATTGTGGAACAAAAGTGATAACCAGAATGTGCTACTTCTTGAAAAGAGGTGTGGGGAGCTACGACACTGCTTTTCAGTTTGAGCAAACCCATTCTTCTGACTCCGTAGCTCAATCTGCTTGGAATTCTGTAGGACGTTTGCAAGGGAAAATCAAAACAGAGACCTTGCCACCCTTACCTTGGCAAGAAGAAGAACGGATGACCTCTACAGGAGAAAAGAAGAAGCTTTGGCAGGGTCTTGAGGCAAGCCCCAGTGGCCTAATGGATAAGGCACTGGCCTCCTAAGCCAGGGATTGTGGGTTCGAGTCCCATCTGGGGTGTAGGATATCTTGCTTGTTCCTTTAAGCCAGGACTCCTTCCAGGCAGCTTCAAACATCAGCCAAGAATGAAATATAAAAACCTTCACCGAGGGCAGCTACCTTTCTCTGCTTCACGTGTCAGTCCCTGAAGTCCTCTCTCCTGATGCCTTAATCTAAATGTGTGTGCCAATCACTATGTCGCAGAAGTACAGTGTGCCTCAGATGACTTGGCTTAGTTGACCAGCATGCTCTGGAAAAGATACAAATACTAATCTCCAGCAGCGCTTCGGACAAAAAAAGTGTCCAACTCCACAGAAAGGAAAAGCAGCTTTTCTTAGGAAGGACTTTTGCCATCCGTCCGGCATTCTCCTGACATCCCGCGGTGGCATGCAAATCTCCACTGGGAAATGGCCATCCTCAAGGGAAATGGCCATCTTGACAGGCATCCTAGGTAAGCTTAAACAGCGGGAAGGCATTTCCGACCTTTTTGTGTCAGTCCCAGAAGTGTTTTTCTTGATGTATCAAGCTATATGAATAGCAGTCAGAATCGCACCTTAGCGCTGTGCCTCCTTTGCCTCAAATGACATGGTGTTGTTGCGTTTCCTGAGATTCACAAAAATAGTTGCTGCTCTGGAACGTGTTCAGATGTCTGCTTGCCGCAAGAGGGCAGAAATCGAACCTCATGTGGATCGCCAGCTTTTCTGCCAAACAGAGCATCAAAATTCTCAACCCAGTCGCTGGAGAGTGGCTTTTCAGATCTATAAAGAACTCTTGCGCTTTAGCTGGGTTTACCCACAAACTGACTTTGGCATGCTGCATTCTAGAGGGACTTGGCATAACCTGACACTTCTTGGTTTACAGTGGCTCTTTCAGTAACTTTTCAAATGTGCATGAATACATGGCTGACACGTCACGATAGCATTTTCAATTTCATTTCTTCCTCTTCTCAAAACAGCTCTCCCTTTTATCTTTAAAAGCTGTCCTTGAGCTCCAGTCAAGTGACTTTGGCAGTGTTTTTTCTAGCAGTACCTCTTACCTACCATTTCTTGCTAGGAAAGAAGGACCATTCCCTTCTTTCTGAGGTGAGCAGGAGTTTAGGTGCAGGATTACTTGGAGGCCTACGATAAACTGAGGTGAGATGGATGAGAAATCTGCCCACTAGAGACAGCGCTCCAGTGGCGCAATCGGTCAGCGCGCGGTACTTATAAGGCAGTATCTGTTGAGCAATGCCGAGGTTGTGAGTTCGAGCCTCACCTTGAGCATGCTTTTCCTTCCTTTTTTAATGGAATATTTAATCAGCTGTTACACCCTGCGGCCTGAGAACTTTACCGCAAGGCTGTAAGCGGTCAAAGAAAGTGAAGGGTGTTTTCGCCAGTGGTGCTTGAATGAGCTGTCTTTCACTTACACTGAGCGCATGCTCTAAATTGTGGAACAAAAGTGATAACCAGAATGTGCTACTTGTTGAAAAGAGGTGTGGGGAGCTACGACACTGCTTTTCAGTTTGAGCAAACCCATTCTTCTGACTCCGTAGCTCAATCTGCTTGGAATTCTGTAGGACGTTTGCAAGGGAAAATCAAAACAGAGACCTTGCCACCCTTACCTTGGCAAGAAGAAGAACGGATGACCTCTACAGGAGAAAAGAAGAAGCTTTGGCAGGGTCTTGAGGCAAGCCCCAGTGGCCTAATGGATAAGGCACTGGCCTCCTAAGCCAGGGATTGTGGGTTCGAGTCCCATCTGGGGTGTCGGATATCTTGCTTGTTCCTTTAAGCCAGGACTCCTTCCAGGCAGCTTCAAACATCAGCCAAGAATGAAATATAAAAACCATCACCGAGGGCAGCTACCTTTCTCTGCTTCACGTGTCAGTCCCTGAAGTCCTCTCTCCTGATGCCTTAATCTAAATGTGTGTGCCAATCACTATGTCGCAGAAGTACAGTGTGCCTCAGATGACTTGGCTTAGTTGACCAGCATGCTCTGGAAAAGATACAAATACTAATCTCCAGCAGCGCTTCGGACAAAAAAAGTGTCCAACTCCACAGAAAGGAAAAGCAGCTTTTCTTAGGAAGGACTTTTGCCATCCGTCCGGCATTCTCCTGACATCCCGCGGTGGCATGCAAATCTCCACTGGGAAATGGCCATCCTCAAGGGAAATGGCCATCTTGACAGGCATCCTAGGTAAGCTTAAACAGCGGGAAGGCATTTCCGACCTTTTTGTGTCAGTCCCAGAAGTGTTTTTCTTGATGTATCAAGCTATATGAATAGCAGTCAGAATCGCACCTTAGCGCTGTGCCTCCTTTGCCTCAAATGACATGGTGTTGTTGCGTTTCCTGAGATTCACAAAAATAGTTGCTGCTCTGGAACGTGTTCAGATGTCTGCTTGCCGCAAGAGGGCAGAAATCGAACCTCATGTGGATCGCCAGCTTTTCTGCCAAACAGAGCATCAAAATTCTCAACCCAGTCGCTGGAGAGTGGCTTTTCAGATCTATAAAGAACTCTTGCGCTTTAGCTGGGTTTACCCACAAACTGACTTTGGCATGCTGCATTCTAGAGGGACTTGGCATAACCTGACACTTCTTGGTTTACAGTGGCTCTTTCAGTAACTTTTCAAATGTGCATGAATACATGGCTGACACGTCACGATAGCATTTTCAATTTCATTTCTTCCTCTTCTCAAAACAGCTCTCCCTTTTATCTTTAAAAGCTGTCCTTGAGCTCCAGTCAAGTGACTTTGGCAGTGTTTTTTCTAGCAGTACCTCTTACCTACCATTTCTTGCTAGGAAAGAAGGACCATTCCCTTCTTTCTGAGGTGAGCAGGAGTTTAGGTGCAGGATTACTTGGAGGCCTACGATAAACTGAGGTGAGATGGATGAGAAATCTGCCCACTAGAGACAGCGCTCCAGTGGCGCAATCGGTCAGCGCGCGGTACTTATAAGGCAGTATCTGTTGAGCAATGCCGAGGTTGTGAGTTCGAGCCTCACCTTGAGCATGCTTTTCCTTCCTTTTTTAATGGAATATTTAATCAGCTGTTACACCCTGCGGCCTGAGAACTTTACCGCAAGGCTGTAAGCGGTCAAAGAAAGTGAAGGGTGTTTTCGCCAGTGGTGCTTGAATGAGCTGTCTTTCACTTACACTGAGCGCATGCTCTAAATTGTGGAACAAAAGTGATAACCAGAATGTGCTACTTCTTGAAAAGAGGTGTGGGGAGCTACGACACTGCTTTTCAGTTTGAGCAAACCCATTCTTCTGACTCCGTAGCTCAATCTGCTTGGAATTCTGTAGGACGTTTGCAAGGGAAAATCAAAACAGAGACCTTGCCACCCTTACCTTGGCAAGAAGAAGAACGGATGACCTCTACAGGAGAAAAGAAGAAGCTTTGGCAGGGTCTTCAGGCAAGCCCCAGTGGCCTAATGGATAAGGCACTGGCCTCCTAAGCCAGGGATTGTGGGTTTGAGTCCCATCTGGGGTGTCGGATATCTTGCTTGTTCCTTTAAGCCAGGACTCCTTCCAGGCAGCTTCAAACATCAGCCAAGAATGAAATATAAAAACCATCACCGAGGGCAGCTACCTTTCTCTGCTTCATGTGTCAGTCCCTGAAGTCCTCTCTCCTGATGCCTTAATCCAAATGTGTGTGCCAATCACTATCTCGCTGAAGTACAGTGTGCCTCACATGACTTGGCTTAGTTGACCAGCATGCACTGGAAAAGATACAAATACTAATCTCCAGCAGCGCTTCGGACAAAAAAAGTGTCCAACTCCACAGAAAGGAAAAGCAGCTTTTCTTAGGAAGGACTTTTGCCATCCGTCCGGCATTCTCCTGACATCCCGCGGTGGCATGCAAATCTCCACTGGGAAATGGCCATCCTCAAGGGAAATGGCCATCTTGACAGGCATCCTAGGTAAGCTTAAACAGCGGGAAGGCATTTCCGACCTTTTTGTGTCAGTCCCAGAAGTGTTTTTCTTGATGTATCAAGCTATATGAATAGCAGTCAGAATCGCACCTTAGCGCTGTGCCTCCTTTGCCTCAAATGACATGGTGTTGTTGCGTTTCCTGAGATTCACAAAAATAGTTGCTGCTCTGGAACGTGTTCAGATGTCTGCTTGCCGCAAGAGGGCAGAAATCGAACCTCATGTGGATCGCCAGCTTTTCTGCCAAACAGAGCATCAAAATTCTCAACCCAGTCGCTGGAGAGTGGCTTTTCAGATCTATAAAGAACTCTTGCGCTTTAGCTGGGTTTACCCACAAACTGACTTTGGCATGCTGCATTCTAGAGGGACTTGGCATAACCTGACACTTCTTGGTTTACAGTGGCTCTTTCAGTAACTTTTCAAATGTGCATGAATACATGGCTGACACGTCACGATAGCATTTTCAATTTCATTTTTTCCTCTTCTCAAAACAGCTCTCCCTTTTATCTTTAAAAGCTGTCCTTGAGCTCCAGTCAAGTGACTTTGGCAGTGTTTTTTCTAGCAGTACCTCTTACCTACCATTTCTTGCTAGGAAAGAAGGACCATTCCCTTCTTTCTGAGGCAAGCAGGAGTTTAGGTGCAGGATTACTTGGAGGCCTACGATAAACTGAGGTGAGATGGATGAGAAATCTGCCCACTAGAGACAGCGCTCCAGTGGCGCAATCGGTCAGCGCGCGGTACTTATAAGGCAGTATCTGTTGAGCAATGCCGAGGTTGTGAGTTAAAGCCTCACCTGGAGCATGCTTTTCCTTCCTTTTTTAATGGAATATTTAATCAGCTGTTACACCCTGCGGCCTGAGAACTTTACCGCAAGGCTGTAAGCGGTCAAAGAAAGTGAAGGGTGTTTTCGCCAGTGGTGCTTGAATGAGCTGTCTTTCACTTACACTGAGCGCATGCTCTAAATTGTGGAACAAAAGTGATAACCAGAATGTGCTACTTCTTGAAAAGAGGTGTGGGGAGCTACGACACTGCTTTTCAGTTTGAGCAAACCCATTCTTCTGACTCCGTAGCTCAATCTGCTTGGAATTCTGTAGGACGTTTGCAAGGGAAAATCAAAACAGAGACCTTGCCACCCTTACCTTGGCAAGAAGAACGGATGACCTCTACAGGAGAAAAGAAGAAGCTTTGGCAGGGTCTTGAGGCAAGCCCCAGTGGCCTAATGGATAAGGCACTGGCCTCCTAAGCCAGGGATTGTGGGTTCGAGTCCCATCTGGGGTGTCGGATATCTTGCTTGTTCCTTTAAGCCAGGACTCCTTCCAGGCAGCTTCAAACATCAGCCAAGAATGAAATATAAAAACCATCACCGAGGGCAGCTACCTTTCTCTGCTTCACGTGTCAGTCCCTGAAGTCCTCTCTCCTGATGCCTTAATCCAAATGTGTGTGCCAATCACTATCTCGCTGAAGTACAGTGTGCCTCACATGACTTGGCTTAGTTGACCAGCATGCTCTGGAAAAGATACAAATACTAATCTCCAGCAGTGCTTCGGACAAAAAAAGTGTCCAACTCCACAGAAAGGAAAAGCAGCTTTTCTTAGGAAGGACTTTTGCCATCCTTCCGGCATTCTCCTGACATCCCGCGGTGGCATGCAAATCTCCACTGGGAAATGGCCATCCTCAAGGGAAATGGCCATCTTGACAGGCATCCTAGGTAAGCTTAAACAGCGGGAAGGCATTTCCGACCTTTTTGTGTCAGTCCCAGAAGTGTTTTTCTTGATGTATCAAGCTATATGAATAGCAGTCAGAATCGCACCTTAGCGCTGTGCCTCCTTTGCCTCAAATGACATGGTGTTGTTGCGTTTCCTGAGATTCACAAAAATAGTTGCTGCTCTGGAACGTGTTCAGATGTCTGCTTGCCGCAAGAGGGCCGAAATCGAACCTCATGTGGATCGCCAGCTTTTCTGCCAAACAGAGCATCAAAATTCTCAACCCAGTCGCTGGAGAGTGGCTTTTCAGATCTATAAAGAACTCTTGCGCTTTAGCTGGGTTTACCCACAAACTGACTTTGGCATGCTGCATTCTAGAGGGACTTGGCATAACCTGACACTTCTTGGTTTACAGTGGCTCTTTCAGTAACTTTTCAAATGTGCATGAATACATGGCTGACACATCACGATAGCATTTTCAATTTCATTTTTTCCTCTTCTCAAAACAGCTCTCCCTTTTATCTTTAAAAGCTGTCCTTGAGCTCCAGTCAAGTGACTTTGGCAGTGTTTTTTCTAGCAGTACCTCTTACCTACCATTTCTTGCTAGGAAAGAAGGACCATTCCCTTCTTTCTGAGGCGAGCAGGAGTTTAGGTGCAGGATTACTTGGAGGCCTACGATAAACTGAGGTGAGATGGATGAGAAATCTGCCCACTAGAGACAGCGCTCCAGTGGCGCTATCGGTCAGCGCGCGGTACTTATAAGGCAGTATCTGTTGAGCAATGACGAGGTTGTGAGTTCGAGCCTCACCTGAAGCATGCTTTTCCTTCCTTTTTGCCTTTTTTAATGGAATATTTAATCAGCTGTTACACCCTGCGGCCTGAGAACTTTACCGCAAGGCTGTAAGCGGTCAAAGAAAGTGAAGGGTGTTTTCGCCAGTGGTGCTTGAATGAGCTGTCTTTCACTTACACTGAGCGCATGCTCTAAATTGTGGAACAAAAGTGATAACCAGAAAGTGCTACTTGTTGAAAAGAGGTGTGGGGAGCTACGACACTGCTTTTCAGTTTGAGCAAACCCATTCTTCTGACTCCGTAGCTCAATCTGCTTGGAATTCTGTAGGACGTTTGCAAGGGAAAATCAAAACAGAGACCTTGCCACCCTTACCTTGGCAAGAAGAAGAACGGATGACCTCTACAGGAGAAAAGAAGAAGCTTTGGCAGGGTCTTGAGGCAAGCCCCAGTGGCCTAATGGATAAGGCACTGGCCTCCTAAGCCAGGGATTGTGGGTTCGAGTCCCATCTGGGGTGTCGGATATCTTGCTTGTTCCTTTAAGCCAGGACTCCTTCCAGGCAGCTTCAAACATCAGCCAAGAATGAAATATAAAAACCATCACCGAGGGCAGCTACCTTTCTCTGCTTCATGTGTCAGTCCCTGAAGTCCTCTCTCCTGATGCCTTAATCCAAATGTGTGTGCCAATCACTATCTCGCTGAAGTACAGTGTGCCT
Source organism: Staurois parvus (assembly GCF_062004578.1). Classification (NCBI taxonomy): domain Eukaryota; kingdom Metazoa; phylum Chordata; class Amphibia; order Anura; family Ranidae; genus Staurois; species Staurois parvus. The sequence goes on from NW_028318072.1 coordinate 2,637,675, forward strand.
CACATGACTTGGCTTAGTTGACCAGCATGCTCTGGAAAAGATACAAATACTAATCTCCAGCAGCGCTTCGGAGAAAAAAAGTGTCCAACTCCACAGAAAGGAAAAGCAGCTTTTCTTAGGAAGGACTTTTGCCATCCGTCCGGCATTCTCCTGACATCCCGCGGTGGCATGCAAATCTCCACTGGGAAATGGCCATCCTCAAGGGAAATGGCCATCTTGACAGGCATCCTAGGTAAGCTTAAACAGCGGGAAGGCATTTCCGACCTTTTTGTGTCAGTCCCAGAAGTGTTTTTCTTGATGTATCAAGCTATATGAATAGCAGTCAGAATCGCACCTTAGCGCTGTGCCTCCTTTGCCTCAAATGACATGGTGTTGTTGCGTTTCCTGAGATTCACAAAAATAGTTGCTGCTCTGGAACGTGTTCAGATGTCTGCTTGCCGCAAGAGGGCCGAAATCGAACCTCATGTGGATCGCCAGCTTTTCTGCCAAACAGAGCATCAAAATTCTCAACCCAGTCGCTGGAGAGTGGCTTTTCAGATCTATAAAGAACTCTTGCGCTTTAGCTGGGTTTACCCACAAACTGACTTTGGCATGCTGCATTCTAGAGGGACTTGGCATAACCTGACACTTCTTGGTTTACAGTGGCTCTTTCAGTAACTTTTCAAATGTGCATGAATACATGGCTGACACGTCACGATAGCATTTTCAATTTCATTTTTTCCTCTTCTCAAAACAGCTCTCCCTTTTATCTTTAAAAGCTGTCCTTGAGCTCCAGTCAAGTGACTTTGGCAGTGTTTTTTCTAGCAGTACCTCTTACCTACCATTTCTTGCTAGGAAAGAAGGACCATTCCCTTCTTTCTGAGGCGAGCAGGAGTTTAGGTGCAGGTTTACTTGGAGGCCTACGATAAACTGAGGTGAGATGGATGAGAAATCTGCCCACTAGAGACAGCGCTCCAGTGGCGCAATCGGTCAGCGCGCGGTACTTATAAGGCAGTATCTGTTGAGCAATGCCGAGGTTGTGAGTTCCAGCCTCACCTGGAGCATGCTTTTCCTTCCTTTTTGCCTTTTTTAATGGAATATTTAATCAGCTGTTACACCCTGCGGCCTGAGAACTTTACCGCAAGGCTGTAAGCGGTCAAAGAAAGTGAAGGGTGTTTTCGCCAGTGGTGCTTGAATGAGCTGTCTTTCACTTACACTGAGCGCATGCTCTAAATTGTAGAACAAAAGTGATAACCAGAATGTGCTACTTCTTGAAAAGAGGTGTGGGGAGCTACGACACTGCTTTTCAGTTTGAGCAAACCCATTCTTCTGACTCCGTAGCTCAATCTGCTTGGAATTCTGTAGGACGTTTGCAAGGGAAAATCAAAACAGAGACCTTGCCACCCTTACCTTGGCAAGAAGAAGAACGGATGACCTCTACAGGAGAAACGAAGAAGCTTTGGCAGAGTCTTCAGGTAAGCCCCAGTGGCCTCATGGATAAGCCACTGGCCTCCTAAGCCAGGGATTGTGGGTTCGAGTTCCATCTGGGGTGTCGGATATCTTGCTTGTTTCTTTAAGCCAGGACTCCTTCCAGGCAGCTTCAAACATCAGCCAAGAATGAAATATAAAAACCATCACCGAGGGCAGCTACCTTTCTCTGCTTCATGTGTCAGTCCCTGAAGTCCTCTCTCCTGATGCCTTAATCCAAATGTGTGTGCCAATCACTATCTCGCTGAAGTACAGTGTGCCTCACATGACTTGGCTTAGTTGACCAGCATGCTCTGGAAAAGATACAAATACTAATCTCCAGCAGCGCTTCGGAGAAAAAAAGTGTCCAACTCCACAGAAAGGAAAAGCAGCTTTTCTTAGGAAGGACTTTTGCCATCCGTCCGGCATTCTCCTGACATCCCGCGGTGGCATGCAAATCTCCACTGGGAAATGGCCATCCTCAAGGGAAATGGCCATCTTGACAGGCATCCTAGGTAAGCTTAAACAGCGGGAAGGCATTTCCGACCTTTTTGTGTCAGTCCCAGAAGTGTTTTTCTTGATGTATCAAGCTATATGAATAGCAGTCAGAATCGCACCTTAGCGCTGTGCCTCCTTTGCCTCAAATGACATGGTGTTGTTGCGTTTCCTGAGATTCACAAAAATAGTTGCTGCTCTGGAACGTGTTCAGATGTCTGCTTGCCGCAAGAGGGCAGAAATCGAACCTCATGTGGATCGCCAGCTTTTCTGCCAAACAGAGCATCAAAATTCTCAACCCAGTCGCTGGAGAGTGGCTTTTCAGATCTATAAAGAACTCTTGCGCTTTAGCTGGGTTTACCCACAAACTGACTTTGGCATGCTGCATTCTAGAGGGACTTGGCATAACCTGACACTTCTTGGTTTACAGTGGCTCTTTCAGTAACTTTTCAAATGTGCATGAATACATGGCTGACACGTCACGATAGCATTTTCAATTTCATTTTTTCCTCTTCTCAAAACAGCTCTCCCTTTTATCTTTAAAAGCTGTCCTTGAGCTCCAGTCAAGTGACTTTGGCAGTGTTTTTTCTAGCAGTACCTCTTACCTACCATTTCTTGCTAGGAAAGAAGGACCATTCCCTTCTTTCTGAGGCGAGCAGGAGTTTAGGTGCAGGATTACTTGGAGGCCTACGATAAACTGAGGTGAGATGGATGAGAAATGTGCCCACTAGAGACAGCGCTCCAGTGGCGCAATCGGTCAGCGCGCGGTACTTATATGGCAGTATCTGTTGAGCAATGCCGAGGTTGTGAGTTCCAGCCTCACCTGGAGCATGCTTTTCCTTCCTTTTTGCCTTTTTTAATGGAATATTTAATCAGCTGTTACACCCTGCGGCCTGAGAACTTTACCGCAAGGCTGTAAGCGGTCAAAGAAAGTGAAGGGTGTTTTCGCCAGTGGTGCTTGAATGAGCTGTCTTTCACTTACACTGAGCGCATGCTCTAAATTGTGGAACAAAAGTGATAACCAGAATGTGCTACTTCTTGAAAAGAGGTGTGGGGAGCTACGACACTGCTTTTCAGTTTGAGCAAACCCATTCTTCTGACTCCGTAGCTCAATCTGCTTGGAATTCTGTAGGACGTTTGCAAGGGAAAATCAAAACAGAGACCTTGCCACCCTTACCTTGGCAAGAAGAAGAACGGATGACCTCTACAGGAGAAAAGAAGAAGCTTTGGCAGGGTCTTGAGGCAAGCCCCAGTGGCCTAATGGATAAGGCACTGGCTTCCTAAGCCAGGGATTGTTGGTTCGAGTCCCATCTGGGGTGTCGGATATCTTGCTTGTTGGTTTAAGCCAGGACTCCTTCCAGGCAGCTTCAAACATCAGCCAAGAATGAAATATAAAAACCATCACCGAGGGCAGCTACCTTTCTCTGCTTCATGTGTCAGTCCCTGAAGTCCTCTCTCCTGATGCCTTAATCCAAATGTGTGTGCCAATCACTATCTCGCTGAAGTACAGTGTGCCTCACATGACTTGGCTTAGTTGACCAGCATGCTCTGGAAAAGATACAAATACTAATCTCCAGCAGCACTTCGGACAAAAAAAGTGTCCAACTCCACAGAAAGGAAAAGCAGCTTTTCTTAGGAAGGACTTTTGCCATCCTTCCGGCATTCTCCTGACATCCCGCGGTGGCATGCAAATCTCCACTGGGAAATGGCCATCCTCAAGGGAAATGGCCATCTTGACAGGCATCCTAGGTAAGCTTAAACAGCGGGAAGGCATTTCCGACCTTTTTGTGTCAGTCCCAGAAGTGTTTTTCTTGATGTATCAAGCTATATGAATAGCAGTCAGAATCGCACATTAGCGCTGTGCCTCAAATGACATGGTGTTGTTGCGTTTCCTGAGATTCACAAAAATAGTTGCTGCTCTGGAACGTGTTCAGATGTCTGCTTGCCGCAAGAGGGCAGAAATCAAACCTCATGTGGATCGCCAGCTTTTCTGCCAAACAGAGCATCAAAATTCTCAACCCAGTCGCTGGAGAGTGGCTTTTCAGATCTATAAAGAACTCTTGCGCTTTAGCTGGGTTTACCCACAAACTGACTTTGGCATGCTGCATTCTAGAGGGACTTGGCATAACCTGACACTTCTTGGTTTACAGTGGCTCTTTCAGTAACTTTTCAAATGTGCATGAATACATGGCTGACACGTCACAATAGCATTTTCAATTTCATTTTTTCCTCTTCTCAAAACAGCTCTCCCTTTTATCTTTAAAAGCTGTCCTTGAGCTCCAGTCAAGTGACTTTGGCAGTGTTTTTTCTAGCAGTACCTCTTACCTACCATTTCTTGCTAGGAAAGAAGGACCATTCCCTTCTTTCTGAGGCGAGCAGGAGTTTAGGTGCAGGATTACTTGGAGGCCTACGATAAACTGAGGCGAGATGGATGAGGAATCTGCCCACTAGAGACAGCGCTCCAGTGGCGCAATCGGTCAGCGCGCGGTACTTATATGGCAGTATCTGTTGAGCAATGCCGAGGTTGTGAGTTCGAGCCTCACCTGGAGCATGCTTTTCCTTCCTTTTTGCCTTTTTTAATGGAATATTTAATCAGCTGTTACACCCTGCGGCCTGAGAACTTTACCGCAAGGCTGTAAGCGGTCAAAGAAAGTGAAGGGTGTTTTCGCCAGTGGTGCTTGAATGAGCTGTCTTTCACTTACACTGAGCGCATTCTCTAAATTGTGGAACAAAAGTGATAACCAGAATGTGCTACTTCTTGAAAAGAGGTGTGGGGAGCTACGACACTGCTTTTCAGTTTGAGCAAACCCATTCTTCTGACTCCGTAGCTCAATCTGCTTGGAATTCTGTAGGACGTTTGCAAGGGAAAATCAAAACAGAGACCTTGCCACCCTTACCTTGGCAAGAAGAAGAACGGATGACCTCTACAGGAGAAAAGAAGAAGCTTTGGCAGGTTTTTGAGGCAAGCCCCAGTGGCCTAATGGATAAGGCACTGGCCTCCTAAGCCAGGGATTGTGGGTTCGAGTCCCATCTGGGGTGTCGGATATCTTGCTTGTTCCTTTAAGCCAGGACTCCTTCCAGGCAGCTTCAAACATCAGCCAAGAATGAAATATAAAAACCATCACAGAGGGCAGCTACCTTTCTCTGCTTCACGTGTCAGTCCCTGAAGTCCTCTCTCCTGATGCCTTAATCTAAATGTGTGTGCCAATCACTATGTCGCAGAAGTACAGTGTGCCTCAGATGACTTGGCTTAGTTGACCAGCATGCTCTGGAAAAGATACAAATACTAATCTCCAGCAGCGCTTTGGACAAAAAAAGTGTCCAACTCCACAGAAAGGAAAAGCAGCTTTTCTTAGGAAGGACTTTTGCCATCCGTCCGGCATTCTCCTGACATCCCGCGGTGGCATGCAAATCTCCACTGGGAAATGGCCATCCTCAAGGGAAATGGCCATCTTGACAGGCATCCTAGGTAAGCTTAAACAGCGGGAAGGCATTTCCGACCTTTTTGTGTCAGTCCCAGAAGTGTTTTTCTTGATGTATCAAGCTATATGAATAGCAGTCAGAATCGCACCTTAGCGCTGTGCCTCCTTTGCCTCAAATGACATGGTGTTGTTGCGTTTCCTGAGATTCACAAAAATAGTTGCTGCTCTGGAACGTGTTCAGATGTCTGCTTGCCGCAAGAGGGCAGAAATCGAACCTCATGTGGATCGCCAGCTTTTCTGCCAAACAGAGCATCAAAATTCTCAACCCAGTCGCTGGAGAGTGGCTTTTCAGATCTATAAAGAACTCTTGCGCTTTAGCTGGGTTTACCCACAAACTGACTTTGGCATGCTGCATTCTAGAGGGACTTGGCATAACCTGACACTTCTTGGTTTACAGTGGCTCTTTCAGTAACTTTTCAAATGTGCATGAATACATGGCTGACACGTCACGATAGCATTTTCAATTTTATTTTTTCCTCTTCTCAAAACAGCTCTCCCTTTTATCTTTAAAAGCTGTCCTTGAGCTCCAGTCAAGTGACTTTGGCAGTGTTTTTTCTAGCAGTACCTCTTACCTACCATTTCTTGCTAGGAAAGAAGGACCATTCCCTTCTTTCTGAGGCGAGCAGGAGTTTAGGTGCAGGATTACTTGGAGGCCTACGATAAACTGAGGCGAGATGGATGAGGAATCTGCCCGCTAGAGACAGCGCTCCAGTGGCGCAATCGGTCAGCGCGCGGTACTTATATGGCAGTATCTGTTGAGCAATGCCGAGATTGTGAGTTCGAGCCTTACCTGGAGCATGCTTTTCCTTCCTTTTTGCCTTTTTTAATGGAATATTTAATCAGCTGTTACACCCTGCGGCCTGAGAACTTTACCGCAAGGCTGTAAGCGGTCAAAGAAAGTGAAGGGTGTTTTCGCCAGTGGTGCTTGAATGAGCTGTCTTTCACTTACACTGAGCGCATTCTCTAAATTGTGGAACAAAAGTGATAACCAGAATGTGCTACTTCTTGAAAAGAGGTGTGGGGAGCTACGACACTGCTTTTCAGTTTGAGCAAACCCATTCTTCTGACTCCGTAGCTCAATCTGCTTGGAATTCTGTAGGACGTTTGCAAGGGAAAATCAAAACAGAGACCTTGCCACCCTTACCTTGGCAAGAAGAAGAACGGATGACCTCTACAGGAGAAAAGAAGAAGCTTTGGCAGGGTCTTGAGGCAAGCCCCAGTGGCCTAATGGATAAGGCACTGGCCTCCTAAGCCAGGGATTGTGGGTTGGAGTCCCATCGGGTGTCGGATATCTTGCTTGTTCCTTTAAGCCAGGACTCCTTCCAGGCAGCTTCAAACATCAGCCAAGAATGAAATATAAAAACCATCACCGAGGGCAGCTACCTTTCTCCGCTTCACGTGTCAGTCCCTGAAGTCCTCTCTCCTGATGCCTTAATCCAAATGTGTGTGCCAATCACTATCTCGCTGAAGTACAGTGTGCCTCACATGACTTGGCTTAGTTGACCAGCATGCTCTGGAAAAGATACAAATACTAATCTCCAGCAGCGCTTCGGACAAAAAAAGTGTCCAACTCCACAGAAAGGAAAAGCAGCTTTTCTTAGGAAGGACTTTTGCCATCCTTCCGGCATTCTCCTGACATCCCGCGGTGGCATGCAAATCTCCACTGGGAAATGGCCATCCTCAAGGGAAATGGCCATCTTGACAGGCATCCTAGGTAAGCTTAAACAGCGGGAAGGCATTTCCGACCTTTTTGTGTCAGTCCCAGAAGTGTTTTTCTTGATGTATCAAGCTATATGAATAGCAGTCAGAATCGCACCTTAGCGCTGTGCCTCCTTTGCCTCAAATGACATGGTGTTGTTGCGTTTCCTGAGATTCACAAAAATAGTTGCTGCTCTGGAACGTGTTCAGATGTCTGCTTGCCGCAAGAGGGCAGAAATCAAACCTCATGTGGATCGCCAGCTTTTCTGCCAAACAGAGCATCAAAATTCTCAACCCAGTCGCTGGAGAGTGGCTTTTCAGATCTATAAAGAACTCTTGCGCTTTAGCTGGGTTTACCCACAAACTGACTTTGGCATGCTGCATTCTAGAGGGACTTGGCATAACCTGACACTTCTTGGTTTACAGTGGCTCTTTCAGTAACTTTTCAAATGTGCATGAATACATGGCTGACACGTCACGATAGCATTTTCAATTTCATTTTTTCCTCTTCTCAAAACAGCTCTCCCTTTTATCTTTAAAAGCTGTCCTTGAGCTCCAGTCAAGTGACTTTGGCAGTGTTTTTTCTAGCAGTACCTCTTACCTACCATTTCTTGCTAGGAAAGAAGGACCATTCCCTTCTTTCTGAGGCGAGCAGGAGTTTAGGTGCAGGATTACTTGGAGGCCTACGATAAACTGAGGTGAGATGGATGAGAAATCTGCCCACTAGAGACAGCGCTCCAGTGGCGCAATCGGTCAGCGCGCGGTACTTATAAGGCAGTATCTGTTGAGCAATGCCGAGGTTGTGAGTTCGAGCCTCACCTGGAGCATGCTTTTCCTTCCTTTTTGCCTTTTTTAATGGAATATTTAATCAGCTGTTACACCCTGCAGCCTGAGAACTTTACCGCAAGGCTGTAAGCGGTGAAAGAAAGTGAAGGGTGTTTTCGCCAGTGGTGCTTGAATGAGCTGTCTTTCACTTACACTGAGCGCATGCTCTAAATTGTGGAACAAAAGTGATAACCAGAATGTGCTACTTCTTGAAAAGAGGTGTGGGGAGCTCCGACACTGCTTTTCAGTTTGAGCAAACCCATTCTTCTGACTCCGTAGCTCAATCTGCTTGGAATTCTGTAGGACGTTTGCAAGGGAAAATCAAAACAGAGACCTTGCCACCCTTACCTTGGCAAGAAGAAGAACGGATGACCTCTACAGGAGAAAAGAAGAAGCTTTGGCAGGGTCTTGAGGCAAGCCCCAGTGGCCTAATGGATAAGGCACTGGCCTCCTAAGCCAGGGATTGTGGGTTGGAGTCCCATCGGGTGTTGGATATCTTGCTTGTTCCTTTAAGCCAGGACTCCTTCCAGGCAGCTTCAAACATCAGCCAAGAATGAAATATAAAAACCATTACCGAGGGCAGCTACCTTTCTCTGCTTCATGTGTCAGTCCCTGAAGTCCTCTCTCCTGATGCCTTAATCCAAATGTGTGTGCCAATCACTATCTCGCTGAAGTACAGTGTGCCTCAGATGACTTGGCTTAGTTGACCAGCATGCTCTGGAAAAGATACAAATACTAATCTCCAGCAGCGCTTCGGACAAAAAAAGTGTCCAACTCCACAGAAAGGAAAAGCAGCTTTTCTTAGGAAGGACTTTTGCCATCCGTCCGGCATTCTCCTGACATCCCGCGGTGGCATGCAAATCTCCACTGGGAAATGGCCATCCTCAAGGGAAATGGCCATCTTGACAGGCATCCTAGGTAAGCTTAAACAGCGGGAAGGCATTTCCGACCTTTTTGTGTCAGTCCCAGAAGTGTTTTTCTTGATGTATCAAGCTATATGAATAGCAGTCAGAATCGCACATTAGCGCTGTGCCTCAAATGACATGGTGTTGTTGCGTTTCCTGAGATTCACAAAAATAGTTGCTGCTCTGGAACGTGTTCAGATGTCTGCTTGCCGCAAGAGGGCAGAAATCAAACCTCATGTGGATCGCCAGCTTTTCTGCCAAACAGAGCATCAAAATTCTCAACCCAGTCGCTGGAGAGTGGCTTTTCAGATCTATAAAGAACTCTTGCGCTTTAGCTGGGTTTACCCACAAACTGACTTTGGCATGCTGCATTCTAGAGGGACTTGGCATAACCTGACACTTCTTGGTTTACAGTGGCTCTTTCAGTAACTTTTCAAATGTGCATGAATACATGGCTGACACGTCACAATAGCATTTTCAATTTCATTTTTTCCTCTTCTCAAAACAGCTCTCCCTTTTATCTTTAAAAGCTGTCCTTGAGCTCCAGTCAAGTGACTTTGGCAGTGTTTTCTCTAGCAGTACCTCTTACCTACCATTTCTTGCTAGGAAAGAAGGACCATTCCCTTCTTTCTGAGGCGAGCAGGAGTTTAGGTGCAGGATTACTTGGAGGCCTACGATAAACTGAGGCGAGATGGATGAGGAATCTGCCCACTAGAGACAGCGCTCAGGTGGCGCAATCGGTCAGCGCGCGGTACTTATATGGCAGTATCTGTTGAGCAATGCCGAGGTTGTGAGTTCGAGCCTCACCTGGAGCATGCTTTTCCTTCCTTTTTGCCTTTTTTAATGGAATATTTAATCAGCTGTTACACCCTGCGGCCTGAGAACTTTACCGCAAGGCTGTAAGCGGTCAAAGAAAGTGAAGGGTGTTTTCGCCAGTGGTGCTTGAATGAGCTGTCTTTCACTTACACTGAGCGCATTCTCTAAATTGTGGAACAAAAGTGATAACCAGAATGTGCTACTTCTTGAAAAGAGGTGTGGGGAGCTACGACACTGCTTTTCAGTTTGAGCAAACCCATTCTTCTGACTCCGTAGCTCAATCTGCTTGGAATTCTGTAGGACGTTTGCAAGGGAAAATCAAAACAGAGACCTTGCCACCCTTACCTTGGCAAGAAGAAGAACGGATGACCTCTACAGGAGAAAAGAAGAAGCTTTGGCAGGTTTTTGAGGCAAGCCCCAGTGGCCTAATGGATAAGGCACTGGCCTCCTAAGCCAGGGATTGTGGGTTCGAGTCCCATCTGGGGTGTCGGATATCTTGCTTGTTCCTTTAAGCCAGGACTCCTTCCAGGCAGCTTCAAACATCAGCCAAGAATGAAATATAAAAACCATCACAGAGGGCAGCTACCTTTCTCTGCTTCACGTGTCAGTCCCTGAAGTCCTCTCTCCTGATGCCTTAATCTAAATGTGTGTGCCAATCACTATGTCGCAGAAGTACAGTGTGCCTCAGATGACTTGGCTTAGTTGACCAGCATGCTCTGGAAAAGATACAAATACTAATCTCCAGCAGCGCTTCGGACAAAAAAAGTGTCCAACTCCACAGAAAGGAAAAGCAGCTTTTCTTAGGAAGGACTTTTGCCATCCGTCCGGCATTCTCCTGACATCCCGCGGTGGCATGCAAATCTCCACTGGGAAATGGCCATCCTCAAGGGAAATGGCCATCTTGACAGGCATCCTAGGTAAGCTTAAACAGCGGGAAGGCATTTCCGACCTTTTTGTGTCAGTCCCAGAAGTGTTTTTCTTGATGTATCAAGCTATATGAATAGCAGTCAGAATCGCACCTTAGCGCTGTGCCTCCTTTGCCTCAAATGACATGGTGTTGTTGCGTTTCCTGAGATTCACAAAAATAGTTGCTGCTCTGGAACGTGTTCAGATGTCTGCTTGCCGCAAGAGGGCAGAAATCGAACCTCATGTGGATCGCCAGCTTTTCTGCCAAACAGAGCATCAAAATTCTCAACCCAGTCGCTGGAGAGTGGCTTTTCAGATCTATAAAGAACTCTTGCGCTTTAGCTGGGTTTACCCACAAACTGACTTTGGCATGCTGCATTCTAGAGGGACTTGGCATAACCTGACACTTCTTGGTTTACAGTGGCTCTTTCAGTAACTTTTCAAATGTGCATGAATACATGGCTGACACGTCACGATAGCATTTTCAATTTTATTTTTTCCTCTTCTCAAAACAGCTCTCCCTTTTATCTTTAAAAGCTGTCCTTGAGCTCCAGTCAAGTGACTTTGGCAGTGTTTTTTCTAGCAGTACCTCTTACCTACCATTTCTTGCTAGGAAAGAAGGACCATTCCCTTCTTTCTGAGGCGAGCAGGAGTTTAGGTGCAGGATTACTTGGAGGCCTACGATAAACTGAGGCGAGATGGATGAGGAATCTGCCCGCTAGAGACAGCGCTCCAGTGGCGCAATCGGTCAGCGCGCGGTACTTATATGGCAGTATCTGTTGAGCAATGCCGAGGTTGTGAGTTCGAGCCTTACCTGGAGCATGCTTTTCCTTCCTTTTTGCCTTTTTTAATGGAATATTTAATCAGCTGTTACACCCTGCGGCCTGAGAACTTTACCGCAAGGCTGTAAGCGGTCAAAGAAAGTGAAGGGTGTTTTCGCCAGTGGTGCTTGAATGAGCTGTCTTTCACTTACACTGAGCGCATTCTCTAAATTGTGGAACAAAAGTGATAACCAGAATGTGCTACTTCTTGAAAAGAGGTGTGGGGAGCTACGACACTGCTTTTCAGTTTGAGCAAACCCATTCTTCTGACTCCGTAGCTCAATCTGCTTGGAATTCTGTAGGACGTTTGCAAGGGAAAATCAAAACAGAGACCTTGCCACCCTTACCTTGGCAAGAAGAAGAACGGATGACCTCTACAGGAGAAAAGAAGAAGCTTTGGCAGGGTCTTGAGGCAAGCCCCAGTGGCCTAATGGATAAGGCACTGGCCTCCTAAGCCAGGGATTGTGGGTTGGAGTCCCATCGGGTGTCGGATATCTTGCTTGTTCCTTTAAGCCAGGACTCCTTCCAGGCAGCTTCAAACATCAGCCAAGAATGAAATATAAAAACCATCACCGAGGGCAGCTACCTTTCTCCGCTTCACGTGTCAGTCCCTGAAGTCCTCTCTCCTGATGCCTTAATCCAAATGTGTGTGCCAATCACTATCTCGCTGAAGTACAGTGTGCCTCACATGACTTGGCTTAGTTGACCAGCATGCTCTGGAAAAGATACAAATACTAATCTCCAGCAGCGCTTCGGACAAAAAAAGTGTCCAACTCCACAGAAAGGAAAAGCAGCTTTTCTTAGGAAGGACTTTTGCCATCCTTCCGGCATTCTCCTGACATCCCGCGGTGGCATGCAAATCTCCACTGGGAAATGGCCATCCTCAAGGGAAATGGCCATCTTGACAGGCATCCTAGGTAAGCTTAAACAGCGGGAAGGCATTTCCGACCTTTTTGTGTCAGTCCCAGAAGTGTTTTTCTTGATGTATCAAGCTATATGAATAGCAGTCAGAATCGCACCTTAGCGCTGTGCCTCCTTTGCCTCAAATGACATGGTGTTGTTGCGTTTCCTGAGATTCACAAAAATAGTTGCTGCTCTGGAACGTGTTCAGATGTCTGCTTGCCGCAAGAGGGCAGAAATCAAACCTCATGTGGATCGCCAGCTTTTCTGCCAAACAGAGCATCAAAATTCTCAACCCAGTCGCTGGAGAGTGGCTTTTCAGATCTATAAAGAACTCTTGCGCTTTAGCTGGGTTTACCCACAAACTGACTTTGGCATGCTGCATTCTAGAGGGACTTGGCATAACCTGACACTTCTTGGTTTACAGTGGCTCTTTCAGTAACTTTTCAAATGTGCATGAATACATGGCTGACACGTCACGATAGCATTTTCAATTTCATTTTTTCCTCTTCTCAAAACAGCTCTCCCTTTTATCTTTAAAAGCTGTCCTTGAGCTCCAGTCAAGTGACTTTGGCAGTGTTTTTTCTAGCAGTACCTCTTACCTACCATTTCTTGCTAGGAAAGAAGGACCATTCCCTTCTTTCTGAGGCGAGCAGGAGTTTAGGTGCAGGATTACTTGGAGGCCTACGATAAACTGAGGTGAGATGGATGAGAAATCTGCCCACTAGAGACAGCGCTCCAGTGGCGCAATCGGTCAGCGCGCGGTACTTATAAGGCAGTATCTGTTGAGCAATGCCGAGGTTGTGAGTTCGAGCCTCACCTGGAGCATGCTTTTCCTTCCTTTTTGCATTTTTTAATGGAATATTTAATCAGCTGTTACACCCTGCAGCCTGAGAACTTTACCGCAAGGCTGTAAGCGGTGAAAGAAAGTGAAGGGTGTTTTCGCCAGTGGTGCTTGAATGAGCTGTCTTTCACTTACACTGAGCGCATGCTCTAAATTGTGGAACAAAAGTGATAACCAGAATGTGCTACTTCTTGAAAAGAGGTGTGGGGAGCTACGACACTGCTTTTCAGTTTGAGCAAACCCATTCTTCTGACTCCGTAGCTCAATCTGCTTGGAATTCTGTAGGACGTTTGCAAGGGAAAATCAAAACAGAGACCTTGCCACCCTTACCTTGGCAAGAAGAAGAACGGATGACCTCTACAGGAAAAAAGAAGAAGCTTTGGCAGGGTCTTCAGGCAAGCCCCAGTGGCCTAATGGATAAGGCACTGGCCTCCTAAGCCAGGGATTGTGGGTTCGAGTCCCATCTGGGGTGTCGGATATCTTGCTTGTTCCTTTAAGCCAGGACTCCTTCCAGGCAGCTTCAAACATCAGCCAAGAATGAAATATAAAAACCATCACCGAGGGCAGCTACCTTTCTCTGCTTCATGTGTCAGTCCCTGAAGTCCTCTCTCCTGATGCCTTAATCCAAATGTGTGTGCCAATCACTATCTCGCTGAAGTACAGTGTGCCTCACATGACTTGGCTTAGTTGACCAGCATGCTCTGGAAAAGATACAAATACTAATCTCCAGCAGCACTTCGGACAAAAAAAGTGTCCAACTCCACAGAAAGGAAAAGCAGCTTTTCTTAGGAAGGACTTTTGGCATTCTCCTGACATCCCGCGGTGGCATGCAAATCTCCACTGGGAAATGGCCATCCTCAAGGGAAATGGCCATCTTGACAGGCATCCTAGGTAAGCTTAAACAGCGGGAAGGCATTTCCGACCTTTTTGTGTCAGTCCCAGAAGTGTTTTTCTTGATGTATCAAGCTATATGAATAGCAGTCAGAATCGCACCTTAGCGCTGTGCCTCCTTTGCCTCAAATGACATGGTGTTGTTGCGTTTCCTGAGATTCACAAAAATAGTTGCTGCTCTGGAACGTGTTCAGATGTCTGCTTGCCGCAAGAGGGCAGAAATCGAACCTCATGTGGATCGCCAGCTTTTCTGCCAAACAGAGCATCAAAATTCTCAACCCAGTCGCTGGAGAGTGGCTTTTCAGATCTATAAAGAACTCTTGCGCTTTAGCTGGGTTTACCCACAAACTGACTTTGGCATGCTGCATTCTAGAGGGACTTGGCATAACCTGACACTTCTTGGTTTACAGTGGCTCTTTCAGTAACTTTTCAAATGTGCATGAATACATGGCTGACACGTCACGATAGCATTTTCAATTTCATTTTTTCCTCTTCTCAAAACAGCTCTCCCTTTTATCTTTAAAAGCTGTCCTTGAGCTCCAGTCAAGTGACTTTGGCAGTGTTTTTTCTAGCAGTACCTCTTACCTACCATTTCTTGCTAGGGAAGAAGGACCATTCCCTTCTTTCTGAGGCGAGCAGAAGTTTAGGTGCAGGATTACTTGGAGGCCTACGATAAACTGAGGTGAGATGGATGAGAAATCTGCCCACTAGAGACAGCGCTCCAGTGGCGCAATCGGTCAGCGCGCAGTACTTATAAGGCAGTATCTGTTGAGCAATGCCGAGGTTGTGAGTTCGAGCCTCACCTGGAGCATGCTTTTCCTTCCTTTTTGCCTTTTTTAATGGAATATTTAATCAGCTGTTACACCCTGCGCCCTGAGAACTTTACCGCAAGGCTGTAAGCGGTCAAAGAAAGTGAAGGGTGTTTTCGCCAGTGGTGCTTGAATGAGCTGTCTTTCACTTACACTGAGCGCATGCTCTAAATTGTGGAACAAAAGTGATAACCAGAATGTGCTACTTGTTGAAAAGAGGTGTGGGGAGCTACGACACTGCTTTTCAGTTTGAGCAAACCCATTCTTCTGACTCCGTAGCTCAATCTGCTTGGAATTCTGTAGGACGTTTGCAAGGGAAAATCAAAACAGAGACCTTGCCACCCTTACCTTGGCAAGAAGAAGAACGGATGACCTCTACAGAAGAAAAGAAGAAGCTTTGGCAGGGTCTTGAGGCAAGCCCCAGTGGCCTAATGGATAAGGCACTGGCCTCCTAAGCCAGGGATTGTGGGTTCGAGTCCCATCTGGGGTGTCGGATATCTTGCTTGTTCCTTTAAGCCAGGACTCCTTCCAGGCAGCTTCAAACATCAGCCAAGAATGAAATATAAAAACCATTACCGAGGGCAGCTACCTTTCTCTGCTTCATGTGTCAGTCCCTGAAGTCCTCTCTCCTGATGCCTTAATCCAAATGTGTGTGCCAATCACTATCTCGCTGAAGTACAGTGTGCCTCAGATGACTTGGCTTAGTTGACCAGCATGCTCTGGAAAAGATACAAATACTAATCTCCAGCAGCGCTTCGGACAAAAAAAGTGTCCAACTCCACAGAAAGGAAAAGCAGCTTTTCTTAGGAAGGACTTTTGGCATTCTCCTGACATCCCGCGGTGGCATGCAAATCTCCACTGGGAAATGGCCATCCTCAAGGGAAATGGCCATCTTGACAGGCATCCTAGGTAAGCTTAAACAGCGGGAAGGCATTTCCGACCTTTTTGTGTCAGTCCCAGAAGTGTTTTTCTTGATGTATCAAGCTATATGAATAGCAGTCAGAATCGCACCTTAGCGCTGTGCCTCCTTTCCCTCAAATGACATGGTGTTGTTGCGTTTCCTGAGATTCACAAAAATAGTTGCTGCTCTGGAACGTGTTCAGATGTCTGCTTGCCGCAAGAGGGCAGAAATCGAACCTCATGTGGATCGCCAGCTTTTCTGCCAAACAGAGCATCAAAATTCTCAACCCAGTCGCTGGAGAGTGGCTTTTCAGATCTATAAAGAACTCTTGCGCTTTAGCTGGGTTTACCCACAAACTGACTTTGGCATGCTGCATTCTAGAGGGACTTGGCATAACCTGACACTTCTTGGTTTACAGTGGCTCTTTCAGTAACTTTTCAAATGTGCATGAATACATGGCTGACACGTCACGATAGCATTTTCAATTTCATTTTTTCCTCTTCTCAAAACAGCTCTCCCTTTTATCTTTAAAAGCTGTCCTTGAGCTCCAGTCAAGTGACTTTGGCAGTGTTTTTTCTAGCAGTACCTCTTACCTACCATTTCTTGCTAGGAAAGAAGGACCATTCCCTTCTTTCTGAGGCGAGCAGGAGTTTAGGTGCAGGATTACTTGGAGGCCTACGATAAACTGAGGCGAGATGGATGAGGAATCTGCCCACTAGAGACAGCGCTCCAGTGGCGCAATCGGTCAGCGCGCGGTACTTATATGGCAGTATCTGTTGAGCAATGCCGAGGTTGTGAGTTCAAGCCTCACCTGGAGCATGCTTTTCCTTCTTTTTTGCCTTTTTTAATGGAATATTTAATCAGCTGTTACACCCTGTGGCCTGAGAACTTTACCGCAAGGCTGTAAGCGGTGAAAGAAAGTGAAGGGTGTTTTCGCCAGTGGTGCTTGAATGAGCTGTCTTTCACTTACACTGAGCGCATTCTCTAAATTGTGGAACAAAAGTGATAACCAGAATGTGCTACTTGTTGAAAAGAGGTGTGGGGAGCTACGACACTGCTTTTCAGTTTGAGCAAACCCATTCTTCTGACTCCGTAGCTCAATCTGCTTGGAATTCTGTAGGACGTTTGCAAGGGAAAATCAAAACAGAGACCTTGCCACCCTTACCTTGGCAAGAAGAAGAACGGATGACCTCTACAGAAGAAAAGAAGAAGCTTTGGCAGGGTCTTGAGGCAAGCCCCAGTGGCCTAATGGATAAGGCACTGGCCTCCTAAGCCAGGGATTGTGGGTTCGAGTCCCATCTGGGGTGTCGGATATCTTGCTTGTTCCTTTAAGCCAGGACTCCTTCCAGGCAGCTTCAAACATCAGCCAAGAATGAAATATAAAAACCATTACCGAGGGCAGCTACCTTTCTCTGCTTCATGTGTCAGTCCCTGAAGTCCTCTCTCCTGATGCCTTAATCCAAATGTGTGTGCCAATCACTATCTCGCTGAAGTACAGTGTGCCTCAGATGACTTGGCTTAGTTGACCAGCATGCTCTGGAAAAGATACAAATACTAATCTCCAGCAGCGCTTCGGACAAAAAAAGTGTCCAACTCCACAGAAAGGAAAAGCAGCTTTTCTTAGGAAGGACTTTTGGCATTCTCCTGACATCCCGCGGTGGCATGCAAATCTCCACTGGGAAATGGCCATCCTCAAGGGAAATGGCCATCTTGACAGGCATCCTAGGTAAGCTTAAACAGCGGGAAGGCATTTCCGACCTTTTTGTGTCAGTCCCAGAAGTGTTTTTCTTGATGTATCAAGCTATATGAATAGCAGTCAGAATCGCACCTTAGCGCTGTGCCTCCTTTCCCTTAAATGACATGGTGTTGTTGCGTTTCCTGAGATTCACAAAAATAGTTGCTGCTCTGGAACGTGTTCAGATGTCTGCTTGCCGCAAGAGGGCAGAAATCGAACCTCATGTGGATCGCCAGCTTTTCTGCCAAACAGAGCATCAAAATTCTCAACCCAGTCGCTGGAGAGTGGCTTTTCAGATCTATAAAGAACTCTTGCGCTTTAGCTGGGTTTACCCACAAACTGACTTTGGCATGCTGCATTCTAGAGGGACTTGGCATAACCTGACACTTCTTGGTTTACAGTGGCTCTTTCAGTAACTTTTCAAATGTGCATGAATACATGGCTGACACGTCACGATAGCATTTTCAATTTCATTTTTTCCTCTTCTCAAAACAGCTCTCCCTTTTATCTTTAAAAGCTGTCCTTGAGCTCCAGTCAAGTGACTTTGGCAGTGTTTTTTCTAGCAGTACCTCTTACCTACCATTTCTTGCTAGGAAAGAAGGACCATTCCCTTCTTTCTGAGGCGAGCAGGAGTTTAGGTGCAGGATTACTTGGAGGCCTACGATAAACTGAGGTGAGATGGATGAGAAATCTGCCCACTAGAGACAGCGCTCCAGTGGCGCAATCGGTCAGCGCGCGGTACTTATAAGGCAGTATCTGTTGAGCAATGCCGAGGTTGTGAGTTCGAGCCTCACCTGGAGCATGCTTTTCCTTCCTTTTTGCCTTTTTTAATGGAATATTTAATCAGCTGTTACACCCTGCAGCCTGAGAACTTTACCGCAAGGCTGTAAGCGGTGAAAGAAAGTGAAGGGTGTTTTCGCCAGTGGTGCTTGAATGAGCTGTCTTTCACTTACACTGAGCGCATGCTCTAAATTGTGGAACAAAAGTGATAACCAGAATGTGCTACTTCTTGAAAAGAGGTGTGGGGAGCTACGACACTGCTTTTCAGTTTGAGCAAACCCATTCTTCTGACTCCGTAGCTCAATCTGCTTGGAATTCTGTAGGACGTTTGCAAGGGAAAATCAAAACAGAGACCTTGCCACCCTTACCTTGGCAAGAAGAAGAACGGATGACCTCTACAGGAGAAAAGAAGAAGCTTTGGCAGGGTCTTGAGGCAAGCCCCAGTGGCCTAATGGATAAGGCACTGGCCTCCTAAGCCAGGGATTGTGGGTTGGAGTCCCATCGGGTGTTGGATATCTTGCTTGTTCCTTTAAGCCAGGACTCCTTCCAGGCAGCTTCAAACATCAGCCAAGAATGAAATATAAAAACCATTACCGAGGGCAGCTACCTTTCTCTGCTTCATGTGTCAGTCCCTGAAGTCCTCTCTCCTGATGCCTTAATCCAAATGTGTGTGCCAATCACTATCTCGCTGAAGTACAGTGTGCCTCAGATGACTTGGCTTAGTTGACCAGCATGCTCTGGAAAAGATACAAATACTAATCTCCAGCAGCGCTTCGGACAAAAAAAGTGTCCAACTCCACAGAAAGGAAAAGCAGCTTTTCTTAGGAAGGACTTTTGCCATCCGTCCGGCATTCTCCTGACATCCCGCGGTGGCATGCAAATCTCCACTGGGAAATGGCCATCCTCAAGGGAAATGGCCATCTTGACAGGCATCCTAGGTAAGCTTAAACAGCGGGAAGGCATTTCCGACCTTTTTGTGTCAGTCCCAGAAGTGTTTTTCTTGATGTATCAAGCTATATGAATAGCAGTCAGAATCGCACCTTAGCGCTGTGCCTCCTTTGCCTCAAATGACATGGTGTTGTTGCGTTTCCTGAGATTCACAAAAATAGTTGCTGCTCTGGAACGTGTTCAGATGTCTGCTTGCCGCAAGAGGGCAGAAATCGAACCTCATGTGGATCGCCAGCTTTTCTGCCAAACAGAGCATCAAAATTCTCAACCCAGTCGCTGGAGAGTGGCTTTTCAGATCTATAAAGAACTCTTGCGCTTTAGCTGGGTTTACCCACAAACTGACTTTGGCATGCTGCATTCTAGAGGGACTTGGCATAACCTGACACTTCTTGGTTTACAGTGGCTCTTTCAGTAACTTTTCAAATGTGCATGAATACATGGCTGACACGTCACGATAGCATTTTCAATTTCATTTTTTCCTCTTCTCAAAACAGCTCTCCCTTTTATCTTTAAAAGCTGTCCTTGAGCTCCAGTCAAGTGACTTTGGCAGTGTTTTTTCTAGCAGTACCTCTTACCTACCATTTCTTGCTAGGGAAGAAGGACCATTCCCTTCTTTCTGAGGCGAGCAGAAGTTTAGGTGCAGGATTACTTGGAGGCCTACGATAAACTGAGGTGAGATGGATGAGAAATCTGCCCACTAGAGACAGCGCTCCAGTGGCGCAATCGGTCAGCGCGCAGTACTTATAAGGCAGTATCTGTTGAGCAATGCCGAGGTTGTGAGTTCGAGCCTCACCTGGAGCATGCTTTTCCTTCCTTTTTGCCTTTTTTAATGGAATATTTAATCAGCTGTTACACCCTGCGCCCTGAGAACTTTACCGCAAGGCTGTAAGCGGTCAAAGAAAGTGAAGGGTGTTTTCGCCAGTGGTGCTTGAATGAGCTGTCTTTCACTTACACTGAGCGCATGCTCTAAATTGTGGAACAAAAGTGATAACCAGAATGTGCTACTTGTTGAAAAGAGGTGTGGGGAGCTACGACACTGCTTTTCAGTTTGAGCAAACCCATTCTTCTGACTCCGTAGCTCAATCTGCTTGGAATTCTGTAGGACGTTTGCAAGGGAAAATCAAAACAGAGACCTTGCCACCCTTACCTTGGCAAGAAGAAGAACGGATGACCTCTACAGAAGAAAAGAAGAAGCTTTGGCAGGGTCTTGAGGCAAGCCCCAGTGGCCTAATGGATAAGGCACTGGCCTCCTAAGCCAGGGATTGTGGGTTCGAGTCCCATCTGGGGTGTCGGATATCTTGCTTGTTCCTTTAAGCCAGGACTCCTTCCAGGCAGCTTCAAACATCAGCCAAGAATGAAATATAAAAACCATTACCGAGGGCAGCTACCTTTCTCTGCTTCATGTGTCAGTCCCTGAAGTCCTCTCTCCTGATGCCTTAATCCAAATGTGTGTGCCAATCACTATCTCGCTGAAGTACAGTGTGCCTCAGATGACTTGGCTTAGTTGACCAGCATGCTCTGGAAAAGATACAAATACTAATCTCCAGCAGCGCTTCGGACAAAAAAAGTGTCCAACTCCACAGAAAGGAAAAGCAGCTTTTCTTAGGAAGGACTTTTGGCATTCTCCTGACATCCCGCGGTGGCATGCAAATCTCCACTGGGAAATGGCCATCCTCAAGGGAAATGGCCATCTTGACAGGCATCCTAGGTAAGCTTAAACAGCGGGAAGGCATTTCCGACCTTTTTGTGTCAGTCCCAGAAGTGTTTTTCTTGATGTATCAAGCTATATGAATAGCAGTCAGAATCGCACCTTAGCGCTGTGCCTCCTTTGCCTCAAATGACATGGTGTTGTTGCGTTTCCTGAGATTCACAAAAATAGTTGCTGCTCTGGAACGTGTTCAGATGTCTGCTTGCCGCAAGAGGGCAGAAATCGAACCTCATGTGGATCGCCAGCTTTTCTGCCAAACAGAGCATCAAAATTCTCAACCCAGTCGCTGGAGAGTGGCTTTTCAGATCTATAAAGAACTCTTGCGCTTTAGCTGGGTTTACCCACAAACTGACTTTGGCATGCTGCATTCTAGAGGGACTTGGCATAACCTGACACTTCTTGGTTTACAGTGGCTCTTTCAGTAACTTTTCAAATGTGCATGAATACATGGCTGACACGTCACGATAGCATTTTCAATTTCATTTTTTCCTCTTCTCAAAACAGCTCTCCCTTTTATCTTTAAAAGCTGTCCTTGAGCTCCAGTCAAGTGACTTTGGCAGTGTTTTTTCTAGCAGTACCTCTTACCTACCATTTCTTGCTAGGAAAGAAGGACCATTCCCTTCTTTCTGAGGCGAGCAGGAGTTTAGGTGCAGGATTACTTGGAGGCCTACGATAAACTGAGGCGAGATGGATGAGGAATCTGCCCACTAGAGACAGCGCTCCAGTGGCGCAATCGGTCAGCGCGCGGTACTTATATGGCAGTATCTGTTGAGCAATGCCGAGGTTGTGAGTTCAAGCCTCACCTGGAGCATGCTTTTCCTTCTTTTTTGCCTTTTTTAATGGAATATTTAATCAGCTGTTACACCCTGTGGCCTGAGAACTTTACCGCAAGGCTGTAAGCGGTGAAAGAAAGTGAAGGGTGTTTTCGCCAGTGGTGCTTGAATGAGCTGTCTTTCACTTACACTGAGCGCATTCTCTAAATTGTGGAACAAAAGTGATAACCAGAATGTGCTACTTGTTGAAAAGAGGTGTGGGGAGCTATGACACTGCTTTTCAGTTTGAGCAAACCCATTCTTCTGACTCCGTAGCTCAATCTGCTTGGAATTCTGTAGGACGTTTGCAAGGGAAAATCAAAACAGAGACCTTGCCACCCTTACCTTGGCAAGAAGAAGAACGGATGACCTCTACAGAAGAAAAGAAGAAGCTTTGGCAGGGTCTTGAGGCAAGCCCCAGTGGCCTAATGGATAAGGCACTGGCCTCCTAAGCCAGGGATTGTGGGTTCGAGTCCCATCTGGGGTGTCGGATATCTTGCTTGTTCCTTTAAGCCAGGACTCCTTCCAGGCAGCTTCAAACATCAGCCAAGAATGAAATATAAAAACCATTACCGAGGGCAGCTACCTTTCTCTGCTTCATGTGTCAGTCCCTGAAGTCCTCTCTCCTGATGCCTTAATCCAAATGTGTGTGCCAATCACTATCTCGCTGAAGTACAGTGTGCCTCAGATGACTTGGCTTAGTTGACCAGCATGCTCTGGAAAAGATACAAATACTAATCTCCAGCAGCGCTTCGGACAAAAAAAGTGTCCAACTCCACAGAAAGGAAAAGCAGCTTTTCTTAGGAAGGACTTTTGGCATTCTCCTGACATCCCGCGGTGGCATGCAAATCTCCACTGGGAAATGGCCATCCTCAAGGGAAATGGCCATCTTGACAGGCATCCTAGGTAAGCTTAAACAGCGGGAAGGCATTTCCGACCTTTTTGTGTCAGTCCCAGAAGTGTTTTTCTTGATGTATCAAGCTATATGAATAGCAGTCAGAATCGCACCTTAGCGCTGTGCCTCCTTTCCCTTAAATGACATGGTGTTGTTGCGTTTCCTGAGATTCACAAAAATAGTTGCTGCTCTGGAACGTGTTCAGATGTCTGCTTGCCGCAAGAGGGCAGAAATCGAACCTCATGTGGATCGCCAGCTTTTCTGCCAAACAGAGCATCAAAATTCTCAACCCAGTCGCTGGAGAGTGGCTTTTCAGATCTATAAAGAACTCTTGCGCTTTAGCTGGGTTTACCCACAAACTGACTTTGGCATGCTGCATTCTAGAGGGACTTGGCATAACCTGACACTTCTTGGTTTACAGTGGCTCTTTCAGTAACTTTTCAAATGTGCATGAATACATGGCTGACACGTCACGATAGCATTTTCAATTTCATTTTTTCCTCTTCTCAAAACAGCTCTCCCTTTTATCTTTAAAAGCTGTCCTTGAGCTCCAGTCAAGTGACTTTGGCAGTGTTTTTTCTAGCAGTACCTCTTACCTACCATTTCTTGCTAGGAAAGAAGGACCATTCCCTTCTTTCTGAGGCGAGCAGGAGTTTAGGTGCAGGATTACTTGGAGGCCTACGATAAACTGAGGCGAGATGGATGAGGAATCTGCCCACTAGAGACAGCGCTCCAGTGGCGCAATCGGTCAGCGCGCGGTACTTATATGGCAGTATCTGTTGAGCAATGCCGAGGTTGTGAGTTCAAGCCTCACCTGGAGCATGCTTTTCCTTCTTTTTTGCCTTTTTTAATGGAATATTTAATCAGCTGTTACACCCTGTGGCCTGAGAACTTTACCGCAAGGCTGTAAGCGGTGAAAGAAAGTGAAGGGTGTTTTCGCCAGTGGTGCTTGAATGAGCTGTCTTTCACTTACACTGAGCGCATTCTCTAAATTGTGGAACAAAAGTGATAACCAGAATGTGCTACTTGTTGAAAAGAGGTGTGGGGAGCTACGACACTGCTTTTCAGTTTGAGCAAACCCATTCTTCTGACTCCGTAGCTCAATCTGCTTGGAATTCTGTAGGACGTTTGCAAGGGAAAATCAAAACAGAGACCTTGCCACCCTTACCTTGGCAAGAAGAAGAACGGATGACCTCTACAGGAAAAAAGAAGAAGCTTTGGCAGGGTCTTCAGGCAAGCCCCAGTGGCCTAATGGATAAGGCACTGGCCTCCTAAGCCAGGGATTGTGGGTTCGAGTCCCATCTGGGGTGTCGGATATCTTGCTTGTTCCTTTAAGCCAGGACTCCTTCCAGGCAGCTTCAAACATCAGCCAAGAATGAAATATAAAAACCATCACCGAGGGCAGCTACCTTTCTCTGCTTCATGTGTCAGTCCCTGAAGTCCTCTCTCCTGATGCCTTAATCCAAATGTGTGTGCCAATCACTATCTCGCTGAAGTACAGTGTGCCTCACATGACTTGGCTTAGTTGACCAGCATGCTCTGGAAAAGATACAAATACTAATCTCCAGCAGCACTTCGGACAAAAAAAGTGTCCAACTCCACAGAAAGGAAAAGCAGCTTTTCTTAGGAAGGACTTTTGGCATTCTCCTGACATCCCGCGGTGGCATGCAAATCTCCACTGGGAAATGGCCATCCTCAAGGGAAATGGCCATCTTGACAGGCATCCTAGGTAAGCTTAAACAGCGGGAAGGCATTTCCGACCTTTTTGTGTCAGTCCCAGAAGTGTTTTTCTTGATGTATCAAGCTATATGAATAGCAGTCAGAATCGCACCTTAGCGCTGTGCCTCCTTTGCCTCAAATGACATGGTGTTGTTGCGTTTCCTGAGATTCACAAAAATAGTTGCTGCTCTGGAACGTGTTCAGATGTCTGCTTGCCGCAAGAGGGCAGAAATCGAACCTCATGTGGATCGCCAGCTTTTCTGCCAAACAGAGCATCAAAATTCTCAACCCAGTCGCTGGAGAGTGGCTTTTCAGATCTATAAAGAACTCTTGCGCTTTAGCTGGGTTTACCCACAAACTGACTTTGGCATGCTGCATTCTAGAGGGACTTGGCATAACCTGACACTTCTTGGTTTACAGTGGCTCTTTCAGTAACTTTTCAAATGTGCATGAATACATGGCTGACACGTCACGATAGCATTTTCAATTTCATTTTTTCCTCTTCTCAAAACAGCTCTCCCTTTTATCTTTAAAAGCTGTCCTTGAGCTCCAGTCAAGTGACTTTGGCAGTGTTTTTTCTAGCAGTACCTCTTACCTACCATTTCTTGCTAGGAAAGAAGGACCATTCCCTTCTTTCTGAGGCGAGCAGGAGTTTAGGTGCAGGATTACTTGGAGGCCTACGATAAACTGAGGCGAGATGGATGAGGAATCTGCCCGCTAGAGACAGCGCTCCAGTGGCGCAATCGGTCAGCGCGCGGTACTTATATGGCAGTATCTGTTGAGCAATGCCGAGGTTGTGAGTTCAAGCCTCACCTGGAGCATGCTTTTCCTTCTTTTTTGCCTTTTTTAATGGAATATTTAATCAGCTGTTACACCCTGTGGCCTGAGAACTTTACCGCAAGGCTGTAAGCGGTGAAAGAAAGTGAAGGGTGTTTTCGCCAGTGGTGCTTGAATAAGCTGTCTTTCACTTACACTGAGCGCATTCTCTAAATTGTGGAACAAAAGTGATAACCAGAATGTGCTACTTGTTGAAAAGAGGTGTGGGGAGCTACGACACTGCTTTTCAGTTTGAGCAAACCCATTCTTCTGACTCCGTAGCTCAATCTGCTTGGAATTCTGTAGGACGTTTGCAAGGGAAAATCAAAACAGAGACCTTGCCACCCTTACCTTGGCAAGAAGAAGAACGGATGACCTCTACAGGAAAAAAGAAGAAGCTTTGGCAGGGTCTTCAGGCAAGCCCCAGTGGCCTAGTGGATAAGGCACTGGCCTCCTAAGCCAGGGATTGTGGGTTCGAGTCCCATCTGGAGTGTCGGATATCTTGCTTGTTCCTTTAAGCCAGGACTCCTTCCAGGCAGCTTCAAACATCAGCCAAGAATGAAATATAAAAACCATCACCGAGGGCAGCTACCTTTCTCTGCTTCATGTGTCAGTCCCTGAAGTCCTCTCTCCTGATGCCTTAATCCAAATGTGTGTGCCAATCACTATCTCGCTGAAGTACAGTGTGCCTCACATGACTTGGCTTAGTTGACCAGCATGCTCTGGAAAAGATACAAATACTAATCTCCAGCAGCACTTCGGACAAAAAAAGTGTCCAACTCCACAGAAAGGAAAAGCAGCTTTTCTTAGGAAGGACTTTTGGCATTCTCCTGACATCCCGCGGTGGCATGCAAATCTCCACTGGGAAATGGCCATCCTCAAGGGAAATGGCCATCTTGACAGGCATCCTAGGTAAGCTTAAACAGCGGGAAGGCATTTCCGACCTTTTTGTGTCAGTCCCAGAAGTGTTTTTCTTGATGTATCAAGCTATATGAATAGCAGTCAGAATCGCACCTTAGCGCTGTGCCTCCTTTGCCTCAAATGACATGGTGTTGTTGCGTTTCCTGAGATTCACAAAAATAGTTGCTGCTCTGGAATGTGTTCAGATGTCTGCTTGCCGCAAGAGGGCAGAAATCGAACCTCATGTGGATCGCCAGCTTTTCTGCCAAACAGAGCATCAAAATTCTCAACCCAGTCGCTGGAGAGTGGCTTTTCAGATCTATAAAGAACTCTTGCGCTTTAGCTGGGTTTACCCACAAACTGACTTTGGCATGCTGCATTCTAGAGGGACTTGGCATAACCTGACACTTCTTGGTTTACAGTGGCTCTTTCAGTAACTTTTCAAATGTGCATGAATACATGGCTGACACGTCACGATAGCATTTTCAATTTCATTTTTTCCTCTTCTCAAAACAGCTCTCCCTTTTATCTTTAAAAGCTGTCCTTGAGCTCCAGTCAAGTGACTTTGGCAGTGTTTTTTCTAGCAGTACCTCTTACCTACCATTTCTTGCTAGGAAAGAAAGACCATTCCCTTCTTTCTGAGGCGAGCAGGAGTTTAGGTGCAGGATTACTTGGAGGCCTACGATAAACTGAGGCGAGATGGATGAGGAATGTGCCCGCTAGAGACAGCGCTCCAGTGGCGCAATCGGTCAGCGCGCGGTACTTATATGGCAGTATCTGTTGAGCAATGCCGAGGTTGTGAGTTCGAGCCTCACCTGGAGCATGCTTTTCCTTCTTTTTTGCCTTTTTTAATGGAATATTTAATCAGCTGTTACACCCTGCGGCCTGAGAACTTTACCGCAAGGCTGTAAGCGGTCAAAGAAAGTGAAGGGTGTTTTCGCCAGTGGTGCTTGAATGAGCTGTCTTTCACTTACACTGAGCGTATTCTCTAAATTGTGGAACAAAAGTGATAACCAGAATGTGCTACTTGTTGAAAAGAGGTGTGGGGAGCAACGACACTGCTTTTCAGTTTGAGCAAACCCATTCTTCTGACTCCGTAGCTCAATCTGCTTGGAATTCTGTAGGACGTTTGCAAGGGAAAATCAAAACAGAGACCTTGCCACCCTTACCTTGGCAAGAAGAAGAACGGATGACCTCTACAGGAGAAAAGAAGAAGCTTTGGCAGGCTCTTGAGGCAAGCCCCAGTGGCCTAATGGATAAGGCACTGGCCCCCTAAGCCAGGGATTGTGGGTTCGAGTCCCATCTGGGGTGTCGGATATCTTGCTTGTTCCTTTAAGCCAGGACTCCTTCCAGGCAGCTTCAAACATCAGCCAAGAATGAAATATAAAAACCATCACCGAGGGCAGCTACCTTTCTCTGCTTCATGTGTCAGTCCCTGATGTCCTCTCTCCTGATGCCTTAATCCAAATGTGTGTGCCAATCACTATCTCGCTGAAGTACAGTGTACCTCAGATGACTTGGCTTAGTTGACCAGCATGCTCTGGAAAAGATACAAATACTAATCTCCAGCAGCGCTTCGGACAAAAAAAGTGTCCAACTCCACAGAAAGGAAAAGCAGCTTTTCTTAGGAAGGACTTTTGGCATTCTCCTGACATCCCGCAGTGGCATGCAAATCTCCACTGGGAAATGGCCATCCTCAAGGGAAATGGCCATCTTGACAGGCATCCTAGGTAAGCTTAAACAGCGGGAAGGCATTTCCAACCTTTTTGTGTCAGTCCCAGAAGTGTTTTTCTTGATGTATCAAGCTATATGAATAGCAGTCAGAATCGCACCTTAGCGCTGTGCCTCCTTTGCCTCAAATGACATGGTGTTGTTGCGTTTCCTGAGATTCACAAAAATAGTTGCTGCTCTGGAACGTGTTCAGATGTCTGCTTGCCGCAA
The DNA here is from genome assembly GCF_062004578.1 of Staurois parvus. NCBI lineage: Eukaryota > Metazoa > Chordata > Amphibia > Anura > Ranidae > Staurois > Staurois parvus. The sequence continues at coordinate 2,665,668 of NW_028318072.1, forward strand.
GAGGGCAGAAATCGAACCTCATGTGGATCGCCAGCTTTTCTGCCAAACAGAGCATCAAAATTCTCAACCCAGTCGCTGGAGAGTGGCTTTTCAGATCTATAAAGAACTCTTGCGCTTTAGCTGGGTTTACCCACAAACTGACTTTGGCATGCTGCATTCTAGAGGGACTTGGCATAACCTGACACTTCTTGGTTTACAGTGGCTCTTTCAGTAACTTTTCAAATGTGCATGAATACATGGCTGACACGTCACGATAGCATTTTCAATTTCATTTTTTCCTCTTCTCAAAACAGCTCTCCCTTTTATCTTTAAAAGCTGTCCTTGAGCTCCAGTCAAGTGACTTTGGCAGTGTTTTTTCTAGCAGTACCTCTTACCTACCATTTCTTGCTAGGAAAGAAGGACCATTCCCTTCTTTCTGAGGTGAGCAGGAGTTTAGGTGCAGGATTACTTGGAGGCCTACGATAAACTGAGGCGAGATGGATGAGGAATCTGCCCACTAGAGACAGCGCTCCAGTGGCGCAATCGGTCAGCGCGCGATACTTATATGTCAGTATCTGTTGAGCAATGCCGAGGTTGTGAGTTCGAGCCTCACCTGGAGCATGCTTTTCCTTCCTTTTTGCCTTTTTTAATGGAATATTTAATCAGCTGTTACACCCTGCGGCCTGAGAACTTTACCGCAAGGCTGTAAGCGGTCAAAGAAAGTGAAGGGTGTTTTCGCCAGTGGTGCTTGAATGAGCTGTCTTTCACTTACACTGAGCGCATTCTCTAAATTGTGGAACAAAAGTGATAACCAGAATGTGCTACTTCTTGAAAAGAGGTGTGGGGAGCTACGACACTGCTTTTCAGTTTGAGCAAACCCATTCTTCTGACTCCGTAGCTCAATCTGCTTGGAATTCTGTAGAACGTTTGCAAGGGAAAATCAAAACAGAGACCTTGCCACCCTTACCTTGGCAAGAAGAAGAACGGATGACCTCTACAGGAGAAAAGAAGAAGCTTTGGCAGGGTCTTTAGGCAAGCCCCAGTGGCCTAATGGATAAGGCACTGGCCTCCTAAGCCAGGGATTGTGGGTTCGAGTCCCATCTGGGGTGTCGGATATCTTGCTTGTTCCTTTAAGCCAGGACTCCTTCCAGGCAGCTTCAAACATCAGCCAAGAATGAAATATAAAAACCATCACCGAGGGCAGCTACCTTTCTCTGCTTCACGTGTCAGTCCCTGAAGTCCTCTCTCCTGATGCCTTAATCTAAATGTGTGTGCCAATCACTATGTCGCAGAAGTACAGTGTGCCTCAGATGACTTGGCTTAGTTGACCAGCATGCTCTGGAAAAGATACAAATACTAATCTCCAGCAGCGCTTCGGACAAAAAAAGTGTCCAACTCCACAGAAAGGAAAAGCAGCTTTTCTTAGGAAGGACTTTTGCCATCCGTCCGGCATTCTCCTGACATCCCGCGGTGGCATGCAAATCTCTACTGGGAAATGGCCATCTTGACAGGCATCCTAGGTAAGCTTAAACAGCGGGAAGGCATTTCCGACCTTTTTGTGTCAGTCCCAGAAGTGTTTTTCTTGATGTATCAAGCTATATGAATAGCAGTCAGAATCGCACCTTAGCGCTGTGCCTCCTTTGCCTCAAATGACATGGTGTTGTTGCGTTTCCTGAGATTCACAAAAATAGTTGCTGCTCTGGAACGTGTTCAGATGTCTGCTTGCCGCAAGAGGGCAGAAATCGAACCTCATGTGGATCGCCAGCTTTTCTGCCAAACAGAGCATCAAAATTCTCAACCCAGTCGCTGGAGAGTGGCTTTTCAGATCTATAAAGAACTCTTGCGCTTTAGCTGGGTTTACCCACAAACTGACTTTGGCATGCTGCATTCTAGAGGGACTTGGCATAACCTGACACTTCTTGGTTTACAGTGGCTCTTTCAGTAACTTTTCAAATGTGCATGAATACATGGCTGACACGTCACGATAGCATTTTCAATTTCATTTTTTCCTCTTCTCAAAACAGCTCTCCCTTTTATCTTTAAAAGCTGTCCTTGAGCTCCAGTCAAGTGACTTTGGCAGTGTTTTTTCTAGCAGTACCTCTTACCTACCATTTCTTGCTAGGAAAGAAGGACCATTCCCTTATTTCTGAGGCGAGCAGGAGTTTAGGTGCAGGATTACTTGGAGGCCTACGATAAACTGAGGCGAGATGGATGAGGAATCTGCCCACTAGAGACAGCGCTCCAGTGGCGCAATCGGTCAGCGCGCGGTACTTATATGGCAGTATCTGTTGAGCAATGCCGAGGTTGTGAGTTCCAGCCTCACCTGGAGCATGCTTTTCCTTCCTTTTTGCCTTTTTTAATGGAATATTTAATCAGCTGTTACACCCTGCGGCCTGAGAACTTTACCGCAAGGCTGTAAGCGGTCAAAGAAAGTGAAGGGTGTTTTCGCCAGTGGTGCTTGAATGAGCTGTCTTTCACTTACACTGAGCGCATTCTCTAAATTGTGGAACAAAAGTGATAACCAGAATGTGCTACTTGTTGAAAAGAGGTGTGGGGAGCTACGACACTGCTTTTCAGTTTGAGCAAACCCATTCTTCTGACTCCGTAGCTCAATCTGCTTGGAATTCTGTAGAACGTTTGCAAGGGAAAATCAAAACAGAGACCTTGCCACCCTTACCTTGGGGAGAAGAAGAACGGATGACCTCTACAGGAGAAAAGAAGAAGCTTTGGCAGGCTCTTGAGGCAAGCCCCAGTGGCCTAATGGATAAGGCACTGGCCTCCTAAGCCAGGGATTGTGGGTCCAAGTCCCATCTGGGGTGTCGGATATCTTGCTTGTTCCTTTAAGCCAGGACTCCTTCCAGGCAGCTTCAAACATCAGCCAAGAATGAAATATAAAAACCATCACCGAGGGCAGCTACCTTTCTCTGCTTCACGTGTCAGTCCCTGAAGTCCTCTCTCCTGATGCCTTAATCTAAATGTGTGTGCCAATCACTATGTCGCTGAAGTACAGTGTGCCTCAGATGACTTGGCTTAGTTGACCAGCATGCTCTGGAAAAGATACAAATACTAATCTCCAGCAGCGCTTCGGACAAAAAAAGTGTCCAACTCCACAGAAAGGAAAAGCAGCTTTTCTTAGGAAGGACTTTTGCCATCCGTCCGGCATTCTCCTGACATCCCGCGGTGGCATGCAAATCTCCACTGGGAAATGGCCATCCTCAAGGGAAATGGCCATCTTGACAGGCATCCTAGGTAAGCTTAAACAGCGGGAAGGCATTTCCGACCTTTTTGTGTCAGTCCCAGAAGTGTTTTTCTTGATGTATCAAGCTATATGAATAGCAGTCAGAATCGCACCTTAGCGCTGTGCCTCCTTTCCCTCAAATGACATGGTGTTGTTGCGTTTCCTGAGATTCACAAAAATAGTTGCTGCTCTGGAACGTGTTCAGATGTCTGCTTGCCGCAAGAGGGCAGAAATCGAACCTCATGTGGATCGCCAGCTTTTCTGCCAAACAGAGCATCAAAATTCTCAACCCAGTCGCTGGAGAGTGGCTTTTCAGATCTATAAAGAACTCTTGCGCTTTAGCTGGGTTTACCCACAAACTGACTTTGGCATGCTGCATTCTAGAGGGACTTGACATAACCTGACACTTCTTGGTTTACAGTGGCTCTTTCAGTAACTTTTCAAATGTGCATGAATACATGGCTGACACGTCACGATAGCATTTTCAATTTCATTTTTTCCTCTTCTCAAAACAGCTCTCCCTTTTATCTTTAAAAGCTGTCCTTGAGCTCCAGTCAAGTGACTTTGGCAGTGTTTTTTCTAGCAGTACCTCTTACCTACCATTTCTTGCTAGGAAAGAAGGACCATTCCCTTATTTCTGAGGCGAGCAGGAGTTTAGATGCAGGATTACTTGGAGGCCTACGATAAACTGAGGCGAGATGGATGAGGAATCTGCCCACTAGAGACAGCGCTCCAGTGGCGCAATCGGTCAGCGCGCGGTACTTATATGGCAGTATCTGTTGAGCAATGCCCAGGTTGTGAGTTCGAGCCTCACCTGGAGCATGCTTTTCCTTCTTTTTTGCCTTTTTTAATGGAATATTTAATCAGCTGTTACACCCTGCGGCCTGAGAACTTTACCGCAAGGCTGTAAGCGGTCAAAGAAAGTGAAGGGTGTTTTCGCCAGTGGTGCTTGAATGAGCTGTCTTTCACTTACACTGAGCGCATTCTCTAAATTGTGGAACAAAAGTGATAACCAGAATGTGCTACTTGTTGAAAAGAGGTGTGGGGAGCTACGACACTGCTTTTCAGTTTGAGCAAACCCATTCTTCTGACTCCGTAGCTCAATCTGCTTGGAATTCTGTAGGACGTTTGCAAGGGAAAATTTAAACAGAGACCTTGCCACCCTTACCTTGGCAAGAAGAAGAACGGATGACCTCTACAGGAGAAAAGAAGAAGCTTTGGCAGGATCTTCAGGCAAGCCCCAGTGGCCTAATGGATAAGGCACTGGCCTCCTAAGCCAGGGATTGTGGGTTCGAGTCCCATCTGGGGAGTCGGATATCTTGCTTGTTCCTTTAAGCCAGGACTCCTTCCAGGCAGCTTCAAACATCAGCCAAGAATGAAATATAAAAACCATCACCGAGGGCAGCTACCTTTCTCTGCTTCACGTGTCAGTCCCTGAACTCCTCTCTCCTGATGCCTTAATCCAAATGTGTGTGCCAATCACTATCTCGCTGAAGTACAGTGTGCCTCAGATGACTTGGCTTAGTTGACCAGCATGCTCTGGAAAAGATACAAATACTAATCTCCAGCAGCGCTTCGGACAAAAAAAGTGTCCAACTCCACAGAAAGGAAAAGCAGCTTTTCTTAGGAAGGACTTTTGCCATCCGTCCGGCATTCTCCTGACATCCCGCGGTGGCATGCAAATCTCCACTGGGAAATGGCCATCCTCAAGGGAAATGGCCATCTTGACAGGCATCCTAGGTAAGCTTAAACAGCGGGAAGGCATTTCCGACCTTTTTGTGTCAGTCCCAGAAGTGTTTTTCTTGATGTATCAAGCTATATGAATAGCAGTCAGAATCGCACCTTAGCGCTGTGCCTCCTTTCCCTCAAATGACATGGTGTTGTTGCGTTTCCTGAGATTCACAAAAATAGTTGCTGCTCTGGAACGTGTTCAGATGTCTGCTTGCCGCAAGAGGGCAGAAATCGAACCTCATGTGGATCGCCAGCTTTTCTGCCAAACAGAGCATCAAAATTCTCAACCCAGTCGCTGGAGAGTGGCTTTTCAGATCTATAAAGAACTCTTGCGCTTTAGCTGGGTTTACCCACAAACTGACTTTGGCATGCTGCATTCTAGAGGGACTTGGCATAACCTGACACTTCTTGGTTTACAGTGGCTCTTTCAGTAACTTTTCAAATGTGCATGAATACATGGCTGACACGTCACGATAGCATTTTCAATTTCATTTTTTCCTCTTCTCAAAACAGCTCTCCCTTTTATCTTTAAAAGCTGTCCTTGAGCTCCAGTCAAGTGACTTTGGCAGTGTTTTTTCTAGCAGTACCTCTTACCTACCATTTCTTGCTAGGAAAGAAGGACCATTCCCTTCTTTCTGAGGCGAGCAGGAGTTTAGGTGCAGGATTACTTGGAGGCCTACGATAAACTGAGGTGAGATGGATGAGAAATCTGCCCACTAGAGACAGCGCTCCAGTGGCGCAATCGGTCAGCGCGCGGTACTTATAAGGCAGTATCTGTTGAGCAATGCCGAGGTTGTGAGTTCGAGCCTCACCTGGAGCATGCTTTTCCTTCCTTTTTGCCTTTTTTAATGGAATATTTAATCAGCTGTTACACCCTGCAGCCTGAGAACTTTACCGCAAGGCTGTAAGCGGTGAAAGAAAGTGAAGGGTGTTTTCGCCAGTGGTGCTTGAATGAGCTGTCTTTCACTTACACTGAGCGCATGCTCTAAATTGTGGAACAAAAGTGATAACCAGAATGTGCTACTTCTTGAAAAGAGGTGTGGGGAGCTACGACACTGCTTTTCAGTTTGAGCAAACCCATTCTTCTGACTCCGTAGCTCAATCTGCTTGGAATTCTGTAGGACGTTTGCAAGGGAAAATCAAAACAGAGACCTTGCCACCCTTACCTTGGCAAGAAGAAGAACGGATGACCTCTACAGGAAAAAAGAAGAAGCTTTGGCAGGGTCTTCAGGCAAGCCCCAGTGGCCTAATGGATAAGGCACTGGCCTCCTAAGCCAGGGATTGTGGGTTCGAGTCCCATCTGGGGTGTCGGATATCTTGCTTGTTCCTTTAAGCCAGGACTCCTTCCAGGCAGCTTCAAACATCAGCCAAGAATGAAATATAAAAACCATCACCGAGGGCAGCTACCTTTCTCTGCTTCATGTGTCAGTCCCTGAAGTCCTCTCTCCTGATGCCTTAATCCAAATGTGTGTGCCAATCACTATCTCGCTGAAGTACAGTGTGCCTCACATGACTTGGCTTAGTTGACCAGCATGCTCTGGAAAAGATACAAATACTAATCTCCAGCAGCACTTCGGACAAAAAAAGTGTCCAACTCCACAGAAAGGAAAAGCAGCTTTTCTTAGGAAGGACTTTTGGCATTCTCCTGACATCCCGCGGTGGCATGCAAATCTCCACTGGGAAATGGCCATCCTCAAGGGAAATGGCCATCTTGACAGGCATCCTAGGTAAGCTTAAACAGCGGGAAGGCATTTCCGACCTTTTTGTGTCAGTCCCAGAAGTGTTTTTCTTGATGTATCAAGCTATATGAATAGCAGTCAGAATCGCACCTTAGCGCTGTGCCTCCTTTGCCTCAAATGACATGGTGTTGTTGCGTTTCCTGAGATTCACAAAAATAGTTGCTGCTCTGGAACGTGTTCAGATGTCTGCTTGCCGCAAGAGGGCAGAAATCGAACCTCATGTGGATCGCCAGCTTTTCTGCCAAACAGAGCATCAAAATTCTCAACCCAGTCGCTGGAGAGTGGCTTTTCAGATCTATAAAGAACTCTTGCGCTTTAGCTGGGTTTACCCACAAACTGACTTTGGCATGCTGCATTCTAGAGGGACTTGGCATAACCTGACACTTCTTGGTTTACAGTGGCTCTTTCAGTAACTTTTCAAATGTGCATGAATACATGGCTGACACGTCACGATAGCATTTTCAATTTCATTTTTTCCTCTTCTCAAAACAGCTCTCCCTTTTATCTTTAAAAGCTGTCCTTGAGCTCCAGTCAAGTGACTTTGGCAGTGTTTTTTCTAGCAGTACCTCTTACCTACCATTTCTTGCTAGGGAAGAAGGACCATTCCCTTCTTTCTGAGGCGAGCAGAAGTTTAGGTGCAGGATTACTTGGAGGCCTACGATAAACTGAGGTGAGATGGATGAGAAATCTGCCCACTAGAGACAGCGCTCCAGTGGCGCAATCGGTCAGCGCGCAGTACTTATAAGGCAGTATCTGTTGAGCAATGCCGAGGTTGTGAGTTCGAGCCTCACCTGGAGCATGCTTTTCCTTCCTTTTTGCCTTTTTTAATGGAATATTTAATCAGCTGTTACACCCTGCGCCCTGAGAACTTTACCGCAAGGCTGTAAGCGGTCAAAGAAAGTGAAGGGTGTTTTCGCCAGTGGTGCTTGAATGAGCTGTCTTTCACTTACACTGAGCGCATGCTCTAAATTGTGGAACAAAAGTGATAACCAGAATGTGCTACTTGTTGAAAAGAGGTGTGGGGAGCTACGACACTGCTTTTCAGTTTGAGCAAACCCATTCTTCTGACTCCGTAGCTCAATCTGCTTGGAATTCTGTAGGACGTTTGCAAGGGAAAATCAAAACAGAGACCTTGCCACCCTTACCTTGGCAAGAAGAAGAACGGATGACCTCTACAGAAGAAAAGAAGAAGCTTTGGCAGGGTCTTGAGGCAAGCCCCAGTGGCCTAATGGATAAGGCACTGGCCTCCTAAGCCAGGGATTGTGGGTTCGAGTCCCATCTGGGGTGTCGGATATCTTGCTTGTTCCTTTAAGCCAGGACTCCTTCCAGGCAGCTTCAAACATCAGCCAAGAATGAAATATAAAAACCATTACCGAGGGCAGCTACCTTTCTCTGCTTCATGTGTCAGTCCCTGAAGTCCTCTCTCCTGATGCCTTAATCCAAATGTGTGTGCCAATCACTATCTCGCTGAAGTACAGTGTGCCTCAGATGACTTGGCTTAGTTGACCAGCATGCTCTGGAAAAGATACAAATACTAATCTCCAGCAGCGCTTCGGACAAAAAAAGTGTCCAACTCCACAGAAAGGAAAAGCAGCTTTTCTTAGGAAGGACTTTTGGCATTCTCCTGACATCCCGCGGTGGCATGCAAATCTCCACTGGGAAATGGCCATCCTCAAGGGAAATGGCCATCTTGACAGGCATCCTAGGTAAGCTTAAACAGCGGGAAGGCATTTCCGACCTTTTTGTGTCAGTCCCAGAAGTGTTTTTCTTGATGTATCAAGCTATATGAATAGCAGTCAGAATCGCACCTTAGCGCTGTGCCTCCTTTCCCTCAAATGACATGGTGTTGTTGCGTTTCCTGAGATTCACAAAAATAGTTGCTGCTCTGGAACGTGTTCAGATGTCTGCTTGCCGCAAGAGGGCAGAAATCGAACCTCATGTGGATCGCCAGCTTTTCTGCCAAACAGAGCATCAAAATTCTCAACCCAGTCGCTGGAGAGTGGCTTTTCAGATCTATAAAGAACTCTTGCGCTTTAGCTGGGTTTACCCACAAACTGACTTTGGCATGCTGCATTCTAGAGGGACTTGGCATAACCTGACACTTCTTGGTTTACAGTGGCTCTTTCAGTAACTTTTCAAATGTGCATGAATACATGGCTGACACGTCACGATAGCATTTTCAATTTCATTTTTTCCTCTTCTCAAAACAGCTCTCCCTTTTATCTTTAAAAGCTGTCCTTGAGCTCCAGTCAAGTGACTTTGGCAGTGTTTTTTCTAGCAGTACCTCTTACCTACCATTTCTTGCTAGGAAAGAAGGACCATTCCCTTCTTTCTGAGGCGAGCAGGAGTTTAGGTGCAGGATTACTTGGAGGCCTACGATAAACTGAGGCGAGATGGATGAGGAATCTGCCCACTAGAGACAGCGCTCCAGTGGCGCAATCGGTCAGCGCGCGGTACTTATATGGCAGTATCTGTTGAGCAATGCCGAGGTTGTGAGTTCAAGCCTCACCTGGAGCATGCTTTTCCTTCTTTTTTGCCTTTTTTAATGGAATATTTAATCAGCTGTTACACCCTGTGGCCTGAGAACTTTACCGCAAGGCTGTAAGCGGTGAAAGAAAGTGAAGGGTGTTTTCGCCAGTGGTGCTTGAATGAGCTGTCTTTCACTTACACTGAGCGCATTCTCTAAATTGTGGAACAAAAGTGATAACCAGAATGTGCTACTTGTTGAAAAGAGGTGTGGGGAGCTACGACACTGCTTTTCAGTTTGAGCAAACCCATTCTTCTGACTCCGTAGCTCAATCTGCTTGGAATTCTGTAGGACGTTTGCAAGGGAAAATCAAAACAGAGACCTTGCCACCCTTACCTTGGCAAGAAGAAGAACGGATGACCTCTACAGAAGAAAAGAAGAAGCTTTGGCAGGGTCTTGAGGCAAGCCCCAGTGGCCTAATGGATAAGGCACTGGCCTCCTAAGCCAGGGATTGTGGGTTCGAGTCCCATCTGGGGTGTCAGATATCTTGCTTGTTCCTTTAAGCCAGGACTCCTTCCAGGCAGCTTCAAACATCAGCCAAGAATGAAATATAAAAACCATTACCGAGGGCAGCTACCTTTCTCTGCTTCATGTGTCAGTCCCTGAAGTCCTCTCTCCTGATGCCTTAATCCAAATGTGTGTGCCAATCACTATCTCGCTGAAGTACAGTGTGCCTCAGATGACTTGGCTTAGTTGACCAGCATGCTCTGGAAAAGATACAAATACTAATCTCCAGCAGCGCTTCGGACAAAAAAAGTGTCCAACTCCACAGAAAGGAAAAGCAGCTTTTCTTAGGAAGGACTTTTGGCATTCTCCTGACATCCCGCGGTGGCATGCAAATCTCCACTGGGAAATGGCCATCCTCAAGGGAAATGGCCATCTTGACAGGCATCCTAGGTAAGCTTAAACAGCGGGAAGGCATTTCCGACCTTTTTGTGTCAGTCCCAGAAGTGTTTTTCTTGATGTATCAAGCTATATGAATAGCAGTCAGAATCGCACCTTAGCGCTGTGCCTCCTTTCCCTTAAATGACATGGTGTTGTTGCGTTTCCTGAGATTCACAAAAATAGTTGCTGCTCTGGAACGTGTTCAGATGTCTGCTTGCCGCAAGAGGGCAGAAATCGAACCTCATGTGGATCGCCAGCTTTTCTGCCAAACAGAGCATCAAAATTCTCAACCCAGTCGCTGGAGAGTGGCTTTTCAGATCTATAAAGAACTCTTGCGCTTTAGCTGGGTTTACCCACAAACTGACTTTGGCATGCTGCATTCTAGAGGGACTTGGCATAACCTGACACTTCTTGGTTTACAGTGGCTCTTTCAGTAACTTTTCAAATGTGCATGAATACATGGCTGACACGTCACGATAGCATTTTCAATTTCATTTTTTCCTCTTCTCAAAACAGCTCTCCCTTTTATCTTTAAAAGCTGTCCTTGAGCTCCAGTCAAGTGACTTTGGCAGTGTTTTTTCTAGCAGTACCTCTTACCTACCATTTCTTGCTAGGAAAGAAGGACCATTCCCTTCTTTCTGAGGCGAGCAGGAGTTTAGGTGCAGGATTACTTGGAGGCCTACGATAAACTGAGGTGAGATGGATGAGAAATCTGCCCACTAGAGACAGCGCTCCAGTGGCGCAATCGGTCAGCGCGCGGTACTTATAAGGCAGTATCTGTTGAGCAATGCCGAGGTTGTGAGTTCGAGCCTCACCTGGAGCATGCTTTTCCTTCCTTTTTGCCTTTTTTTATGGAATATTTAATCAGCTGTTACACCCTGCAGCCTGAGAACTTTACCGCAAGGCTGTAAGCGGTGAAAGAAAGTGAAGGGTGTTTTCGCCAGTGGTGCTTGAATGAGCTGTCTTTCACTTACACTGAGCGCATGCTCTAAATTGTGGAACAAAAGTGATAACCAGAATGTGCTACTTGTTGAAAAGAGGTGTGGGGAGCTACGACACTGCTTTTCAGTTTGAGCAAACCCATTCTTCTGACTCCGTAGCTCAATCTGCTTGGAATTCTGTAGGACGTTTGCAAGGGAAAATCAAAACAGAGACCTTGCCACCCTTACCTTGGCAAGAAGAAGAACGGATGACCTCTACAGGAGAAAAGAAGAAGCTTTGGCAGGGTCTTGAGGCAAGCCCCAGTGGCCTAATGGATAAGGCACTGGCCTCCTAAGCCGGGGATTGTGGGTTGGAGTCCCATCGGGTGTTGGATATCTTGCTTGTTCCTTTAAGCCAGGACTCCTTCCAGGCAGCTTCAAACATCAGCCAAGAATGAAATATAAAAACCATTACCGAGGGCAGCTACCTTTCTCTGCTTCATGTGTCAGTCCCTGAAGTCCTCTCTCCTGATGCCTTAATCCAAATGTGTGTGCCAATCACTATCTCGCTGAAGTACAGTGTGCCTCAGATGACTTGGCTTAGTTGACCAGCATGCTCTGGAAAAGATACAAATACTAATCTCCAGCAGCGCTTCGGACAAAAAAAGTGTCCAACTCCACAGAAAGGAAAAGCAGCTTTTCTTAGGAAGGACTTTTGCCATCCGTCCGGCATTCTCCTGACATCCCGCGGTGGCATGCAAATCTCCACTGGGAAATGGCCATCCTCAAGGGAAATGGCCATCTTGACAGGCATCCTAGGTAAGCTTAAACAGCGGGAAGGCATTTCCGACCTTTTTGTGTCAGTCCCAGAAGTGTTTTTCTTGATGTATCAAGCTATATGAATAGCAGTCAGAATCGCACCTTAGCGCTGTGCCTCCTTTGCCTCAAATGACATGGTGTTGTTGCGTTTCCTGAGATTCACAAAAATAGTTGCTGCTCTGGAACGTGTTCAGATGTCTGCTTGCCGCAAGAGGGCAGAAATCGAACCTCATGTGGATCGCCAGCTTTTCTGCCAAACAGAGCATCAAAATTCTCAACCCAGTCGCTGGAGAGTGGCTTTTCAGATCTATAAAGAACTCTTGCGCTTTAGCTGGGTTTACCCACAAACTGACTTTGGCATGCTGCATTCTAGAGGGACTTGGCATAACCTGACACTTCTTGGTTTACAGTGGCTCTTTCAGTAACTTTTCAAATGTGCATGAATACATGGCTGACACGTCACGATAGCATTTTCAATTTCATTTTTTCCTCTTCTCAAAACAGCTCTCCCTTTTATCTTTAAAAGCTGTCCTTGAGCTCCAGTCAAGTGACTTTGGCAGTGTTTTTTCTAGCAGTACCTCTTACCTACCATTTCTTGCTAGGGAAGAAGGACCATTCCCTTCTTTCTGAGGCGAGCAGAAGTTTAGGTGCAGGATTACTTGGAGGCCTACGATAAACTGAGGTGAGATGGATGAGAAATCTGCCCACTAGAGACAGCGCTCCAGTGGCGCAATCGGTCAGCGCGCAGTACTTATAAGGCAGTATCTGTTGAGCAATGCCGAGGTTGTGAGTTCGAGCCTCACCTGGAGCATGCTTTTCCTTCCTTTTTGCCTTTTTTAATGGAATATTTAATCAGCTGTTACACCCTGCGCCCTGAGAACTTTACCGCAAGGCTGTAAGCGGTCAAAGAAAGTGAAGGGTGTTTTCGCCAGTGGTGCTTGAATGAGCTGTCTTTCACTTACACTGAGCGCATGCTCTAAATTGTGGAACAAAAGTGATAACCAGAATGTGCTACTTGTTGAAAAGAGGTGTGGGGAGCTACGACACTGCTTTTCAGTTTGAGCAAACCCATTCTTCTGACTCCGTAGCTCAATCTGCTTGGAATTCTGTAGGACGTTTGCAAGGGAAAATCAAAACAGAGACCTTGCCACCCTTACCTTGGCAAGAAGAAGAACGGATGACCTCTACAGAAGAAAAGAAGAAGCTTTGGCAGGGTCTTGAGGCAAGCCCCAGTGGCCTAATGGATAAGGCACTGGCCTCCTAAGCCAGGGATTGTGGGTTCGAGTCCCATCTGGGGTGTCGGATATCTTGCTTGTTCCTTTAAGCCAGGACTCCTTCCAGGCAGCTTCAAACATCAGCCAAGAATGAAATATAAAAACCATTACCGAGGGCAGCTACCTTTCTCTGCTTCATGTGTCAGTCCCTGAAGTCCTCTCTCCTGATGCCTTAATCCAAATGTGTGTGCCAATCACTATCTCGCTGAAGTACAGTGTGCCTCAGATGACTTGGCTTAGTTGACCAGCATGCTCTGGAAAAGATACAAATACTAATCTCCAGCAGCGCTTCGGACAAAAAAAGTGTCCAACTCCACAGAAAGGAAAAGCAGCTTTTCTTAGGAAGGACTTTTGGCATTCTCCTGACATCCCGCGGTGGCATGCAAATCTCCACTGGGAAATGGCCATCCTCAAGGGAAATGGCCATCTTGACAGGCATCCTAGGTAAGCTTAAACAGCGGGAAGGCATTTCCAACCTTTTTGTGTCAGTCCCAGAAGTGTTTTTCTTGATGTATCAAGCTATATGAATAGCAGTCAGAATCGCACCTTAGCGCTGTGCCTCCTTTCCCTCAAATGACATGGTGTTGTTGCGTTTCCTGAGATTCACAAAAATAGTTGCTGCTCTGGAACGTGTTCAGATGTCTGCTTGCCGCAAGAGGGCAGAAATCGAACCTCATGTGGATCGCCAGCTTTTCTGCCAAACAGAGCATCAAAATTCTCAACCCAGTCGCTGGAGAGTGGCTTTTCAGATCTATAAAGAACTCTTGCGCTTTAGCTGGGTTTACCCACAAACTGACTTTGGCATGCTGCATTCTAGAGGGACTTGGCATAACCTGACACTTCTTGGTTTACAGTGGCTCTTTCAGTAACTTTTCAAATGTGCATGAATACATGGCTGACACGTCACGATAGCATTTTCAATTTCATTTTTTCCTCTTCTCAAAACAGCTCTCCCTTTTATCTTTAAAAGCTGTCCTTGAGCTCCAGTCAAGTGACTTTGGCAGTGTTTTTTCTAGCAGTACCTCTTACCTACCATTTCTTGCTAGGAAAGAAGGACCATTCCCTTCTTTCTGAGGCGAGCAGGAGTTTAGGTGCAGGATTACTTGGAGGCCTACGATAAACTGAGGCGAGATGGATGAGGAATCTGCCCACTAGAGACAGCGCTCCAGTGGCGCAATCGGTCAGCGCGCGGTACTTATATGGCAGTATCTGTTGAGCAATGCCGAGGTTGTGAGTTCAAGCCTCACCTGGAGCATGCTTTTCCTTCTTTTTTGCCTTTTTTAATGGAATATTTAATCAGCTGTTACACCCTGTGGCCTGAGAACTTTACCGCAAGGCTGTAAGCGGTGAAAGAAAGTGAAGGGTGTTTTCGCCAGTGGTGCTTGAATGAGCTGTCTTTCACTTACACTGAGCGCATTCTCTAAATTGTGGAACAAAAGTGATAACCAGAATGTGCTACTTGTTGAAAAGAGGTGTGGGGAGCTACGACACTGCTTTTCAGTTTGAGCAAACCCATTCTTCTGACTCCGTAGCTCAATCTGCTTGGAATTCTGTAGGACGTTTGCAAGGGAAAATCAAAACAGAGACCTTGCCACCCTTACCTTGGCAAGAAGAAGAACGGATGACCTCTACAGAAGAAAAGAAGAAGCTTTGGCAGGGTCTTGAGGCAAGCCCCAGTGGCCTAATGGATAAGGCACTGGCCTCCTAAGCCAGGGATTGTGGGTTCGAGTCCCATCTGGGGTGTCAGATATCTTGCTTGTTCCTTTAAGCCAGGACTCCTTCCAGGCAGCTTCAAACATCAGCCAAGAATGAAATATAAAAACCATTACCGAGGGCAGCTACCTTTCTCTGCTTCATGTGTCAGTCCCTGAAGTCCTCTCTCCTGATGCCTTAATCCAAATGTGTGTGCCAATCACTATCTCGCTGAAGTACAGTGTGCCTCAGATGACTTGGCTTAGTTGACCAGCATGCTCTGGAAAAGATACAAATACTAATCTCCAGCAGCGCTTCGGACAAAAAAAGTGTCCAACTCCACAGAAAGGAAAAGCAGCTTTTCTTAGGAAGGACTTTTGGCATTCTCCTGACATCCCGCGGTGGCATGCAAATCTCCACTGGGAAATGGCCATCCTCAAGGGAAATGGCCATCTTGACAGGCATCCTAGGTAAGCTTAAACAGCGGGAAGGCATTTCCGACCTTTTTGTGTCAGTCCCAGAAGTGTTTTTCTTGATGTATCAAGCTATATGAATAGCAGTCAGAATCGCACCTTAGCGCTGTGCCTCCTTTCCCTTAAATGACATGGTGTTGTTGCGTTTCCTGAGATTCACAAAAATAGTTGCTGCTCTGGAACGTGTTCAGATGTCTGCTTGCCGCAAGAGGGCAGAAATCGAACCTCATGTGGATCGCCAGCTTTTCTGCCAAACAGAGCATCAAAATTCTCAACCCAGTCGCTGGAGAGTGGCTTTTCAGATCTATAAAGAACTCTTGCGCTTTAGCTGGGTTTACCCACAAACTGACTTTGGCATGCTGCATTCTAGAGGGACTTGGCATAACCTGACACTTCTTGGTTTACAGTGGCTCTTTCAGTAACTTTTCAAATGTGCATGAATACATGGCTGACACGTCACGATAGCATTTTCAATTTCATTTTTTCCTCTTCTCAAAACAGCTCTCCCTTTTATCTTTAAAAGCTGTCCTTGAGCTCCAGTCAAGTGACTTTGGCAGTGTTTTTTCTAGCAGTACCTCTTACCTACCATTTCTTGCTAGGAAAGAAGGACCATTCCCTTCTTTCTGAGGCGAGCAGGAGTTTAGGTGCAGGATTACTTGGAGGCCTACGATAAACTGAGGTGAGATGGATGAGAAATCTGCCCACTAGAGACAGCGCTCCAGTGGCGCAATCGGTCAGCGCGCGGTACTTATAAGGCAGTATCTGTTGAGCAATGCCGAGGTTGTGAGTTCGAGCCTCACCTGGAGCATGCTTTTCCTTCCTTTTTGCCTTTTTTTATGGAATATTTAATCAGCTGTTACACCCTGCAGCCTGAGAACTTTACCGCAAGGCTGTAAGCGGTGAAAGAAAGTGAAGGGTGTTTTCGCCAGTGGTGCTTGAATGAGCTGTCTTTCACTTACACTGAGCGCATGCTCTAAATTGTGGAACAAAAGTGATAACCAGAATGTGCTACTTGTTGAAAAGAGGTGTGGGGAGCTACGACACTGCTTTTCAGTTTGAGCAAACCCATTCTTCTGACTCCGTAGCTCAATCTGCTTGGAATTCTGTAGGACGTTTGCAAGGGAAAATCAAAACAGAGACCTTGCCACCCTTACCTTGGCAAGAAGAAGAACGGATGACCTCTACAGGAGAAAAGAAGAAGCTTTGGCAGGGTCTTGAGGCAAGCCCCAGTGGCCTAATGGATAAGGCACTGGCCTCCTAAGCCGGGGATTGTGGGTTGGAGTCCCATCGGGTGTTGGATATCTTGCTTGTTCCTTTAAGCCAGGACTCCTTCCAGGCAGCTTCAAACATCAGCCAAGAATGAAATATAAAAACCATTACCGAGGGCAGCTACCTTTCTCTGCTTCATGTGTCAGTCCCTGAAGTCCTCTCTCCTGATGCCTTAATCCAAATGTGTGTGCCAATCACTATCTCGCTGAAGTACAGTGTGCCTCAGATGACTTGGCTTAGTTGACCAGCATGCTCTGGAAAAGATACAAATACTAATCTCCAGCAGCGCTTCGGACAAAAAAAGTGTCCAACTCCACAGAAAGGAAAAGCAGCTTTTCTTAGGAAGGACTTTTGCCATCCGTCCGGCATTCTCCTGACATCCCGCGGTGGCATGCAAATCTCCACTGGGAAATGGCCATCCTCAAGGGAAATGGCCATCTTGACAGGCATCCTAGGTAAGCTTAAACAGCGGGAAGGCATTTCCGACCTTTTTGTGTCAGTCCCAGAAGTGTTTTTCTTGATGTATCAAGCTATATGAATAGCAGTCAGAATCGCACCTTAGCGCTGTGCCTCCTTTGCCTCAAATGACATGGTGTTGTTGCGTTTCCTGAGATTCACAAAAATAGTTGCTGCTCTGGAACGTGTTCAGATGTCTGCTTGCCGCAAGAGGGCAGAAATCGAACCTCATGTGGATCGCCAGCTTTTCTGCCAAACAGAGCATCAAAATTCTCAACCCAGTCGCTGGAGAGTGGCTTTTCAGATCTATAAAGAACTCTTGCGCTTTAGCTGGGTTTACCCACAAACTGACTTTGGCATGCTGCATTCTAGAGGGACTTGGCATAACCTGACACTTCTTGGTTTACAGTGGCTCTTTCAGTAACTTTTCAAATGTGCATGAATACATGGCTGACACGTCACGATAGCATTTTCAATTTCATTTTTTCCTCTTCTCAAAACAGCTCTCCCTTTTATCTTTAAAAGCTGTCCTTGAGCTCCAGTCAAGTGACTTTGGCAGTGTTTTTTCTAGCAGTACCTCTTACCTACCATTTCTTGCTAGGGAAGAAGGACCATTCCCTTCTTTCTGAGGCGAGCAGAAGTTTAGGTGCAGGATTACTTGGAGGCCTACGATAAACTGAGGTGAGATGGATGAGAAATCTGCCCACTAGAGACAGCGCTCCAGTGGCGCAATCGGTCAGCGCGCAGTACTTATAAGGCAGTATCTGTTGAGCAATGCCGAGGTTGTGAGTTCGAGCCTCACCTGGAGCATGCTTTTCCTTCCTTTTTGCCTTTTTTAATGGAATATTTAATCAGCTGTTACACCCTGCGCCCTGAGAACTTTACCGCAAGGCTGTAAGCGGTCAAAGAAAGTGAAGGGTGTTTTCGCCAGTGGTGCTTGAATGAGCTGTCTTTCACTTACACTGAGCGCATGCTCTAAATTGTGGAACAAAAGTGATAACCAGAATGTGCTACTTGTTGAAAAGAGGTGTGGGGAGCTACGACACTGCTTTTCAGTTTGAGCAAACCCATTCTTCTGACTCCGTAGCTCAATCTGCTTGGAATTCTGTAGGACGTTTGCAAGGGAAAATCAAAACAGAGACCTTGCCACCCTTACCTTGGCAAGAAGAAGAACGGATGACCTCTACAGAAGAAAAGAAGAAGCTTTGGCAGGGTCTTGAGGCAAGCCCCAGTGGCCTAATGGATAAGGCACTGGCCTCCTAAGCCAGGGATTGTGGGTTCGAGTCCCATCTGGGGTGTCGGATATCTTGCTTGTTCCTTTAAGCCAGGACTCCTTCCAGGCAGCTTCAAACATCAGCCAAGAATGAAATATAAAAACCATTACCGAGGGCAGCTACCTTTCTCTGCTTCATGTGTCAGTCCCTGAAGTCCTCTCTCCTGATGCCTTAATCCAAATGTGTGTGCCAATCACTATCTCGCTGAAGTACAGTGTGCCTCAGATGACTTGGCTTAGTTGACCAGCATGCTCTGGAAAAGATACAAATACTAATCTCCAGCAGCGCTTCGGACAAAAAAAGTGTCCAACTCCACAGAAAGGAAAAGCAGCTTTTCTTAGGAAGGACTTTTGGCATTCTCCTGACATCCCGCGGTGGCATGCAAATCTCCACTGGGAAATGGCCATCCTCAAGGGAAATGGCCATCTTGACAGGCATCCTAGGTAAGCTTAAACAGCGGGAAGGCATTTCCAACCTTTTTGTGTCAGTCCCAGAAGTGTTTTTCTTGATGTATCAAGCTATATGAATAGCAGTCAGAATCGCACCTTAGCGCTGTGCCTCCTTTCCCTCAAATGACATGGTGTTGTTGCGTTTCCTGAGATTCACAAAAATAGTTGCTGCTCTGGAACGTGTTCAGATGTCTGCTTGCCGCAAGAGGGCAGAAATCGAACCTCATGTGGATCGCCAGCTTTTCTGCCAAACAGAGCATCAAAATTCTCAACCCAGTCGCTGGAGAGTGGCTTTTCAGATCTATAAAGAACTCTTGCGCTTTAGCTGGGTTTACCCACAAACTGACTTTGGCATGCTGCATTCTAGAGGGACTTGGCATAACCTGACACTTCTTGGTTTACAGTGGCTCTTTCAGTAACTTTTCAAATGTGCATGAATACATGGCTGACACGTCACGATAGCATTTTCAATTTCATTTTTTCCTCTTCTCAAAACAGCTCTCCCTTTTATCTTTAAAAGCTGTCCTTGAGCTCCAGTCAAGTGACTTTGGCAGTGTTTTTTCTAGCAGTACCTCTTACCTACCATTTCTTGCTAGGAAAGAAGGACCATTCCCTTCTTTCTGAGGCGAGCAGGAGTTTAGGTGCAGGATTACTTGGAGGCCTACGATAAACTGAGGCGAGATGGATGAGGAATCTGCCCACTAGAGACAGCGCTCCAGTGGCGCAATCGGTCAGCGCGCGGTACTTATATGGCAGTATCTGTTGAGCAATGCCGAGGTTGTGAGTTCAAGCCTCACCTGGAGCATGCTTTTCCTTCTTTTTTGCCTTTTTTAATGGAATATTTAATCAGCTGTTACACCCTGTGGCCTGAGAACTTTACCGCAAGGCTGTAAGCGGTGAAAGAAAGTGAAGGGTGTTTTCGCCAGTGGTGCTTGAATGAGCTGTCTTTCACTTACACTGAGCGCATTCTCTAAATTGTGGAACAAAAGTGATAACCAGAATGTGCTACTTGTTGAAAAGAGGTGTGGGGAGCTATGACACTGCTTTTCAGTTTGAGCAAACCCATTCTTCTGACTCCGTAGCTCAATCTGCTTGGAATTCTGTAGGACGTTTGCAAGGGAAAATCAAAACAGAGACCTTGCCACCCTTACCTTGGCAAGAAGAAGAACGGATGACCTCTACAGAAGAAAAGAAGAAGCTTTGGCAGGGTCTTGAGGCAAGCCCCAGTGGCCTAATGGATAAGGCACTGGCCTCCTAAGCCAGGGATTGTGGGTTCGAGTCCCATCTGGGGTGTCGGATATCTTGCTTGTTCCTTTAAGCCAGGACTCCTTCCAGGCAGCTTCAAACATCAGCCAAGAATGAAATATAAAAACCATTACCGAGGGCAGCTACCTTTCTCTGCTTCATGTGTCAGTCCCTGAAGTCCTCTCTCCTGATGCCTTAATCCAAATGTGTGTGCCAATCACTATCTCGCTGAAGTACAGTGTGCCTCAGATGACTTGGCTTAGTTGACCAGCATGCTCTGGAAAAGATACAAATACTAATCTCCAGCAGCGCTTCGGACAAAAAAAGTGTCCAACTCCACAGAAAGGAAAAGCAGCTTTTCTTAGGAAGGACTTTTGGCATTCTCCTGACATCCCGCGGTGGCATGCAAATCTCCACTGGGAAATGGCCATCCTCAAGGGAAATGGCCATCTTGACAGGCATCCTAGGTAAGCTTAAACAGCGGGAAGGCATTTCCGACCTTTTTGTGTCAGTCCCAGAAGTGTTTTTCTTGATGTATCAAGCTATATGAATAGCAGTCAGAATCGCACCTTAGCGCTGTGCCTCCTTTCCCTTAAATGACATGGTGTTGTTGCGTTTCCTGAGATTCACAAAAATAGTTGCTGCTCTGGAACGTGTTCAGATGTCTGCTTGCCGCAAGAGGGCAGAAATCGAACCTCATGTGGATCGCCAGCTTTTCTGCCAAACAGAGCATCAAAATTCTCAACCCAGTCGCTGGAGAGTGGCTTTTCAGATCTATAAAGAACTCTTGCGCTTTAGCTGGGTTTACCCACAAACTGACTTTGGCATGCTGCATTCTAGAGGGACTTGGCATAACCTGACACTTCTTGGTTTACAGTGGCTCTTTCAGTAACTTTTCAAATGTGCATGAATACATGGCTGACACGTCACGATAGCATTTTCAATTTCATTTTTTCCTCTTCTCAAAACAGCTCTCCCTTTTATCTTTAAAAGCTGTCCTTGAGCTCCAGTCAAGTGACTTTGGCAGTGTTTTTTCTAGCAGTACCTCTTACCTACCATTTCTTGCTAGGAAAGAAGGACCATTCCCTTCTTTCTGAGGCGAGCAGGAGTTTAGGTGCAGGATTACTTGGAGGCCTACGATAAACTGAGGCGAGATGGATGAGGAATCTGCCCACTAGAGACAGCGCTCCAGTGGCGCAATCGGTCAGCGCGCGGTACTTATATGGCAGTATCTGTTGAGCAATGCCGAGGTTGTGAGTTCAAGCCTCACCTGGAGCATGCTTTTCCTTCTTTTTTGCCTTTTTTAATGGAATATTTAATCAGCTGTTACACCCTGTGGCCTGAGAACTTTACCGCAAGGCTGTAAGCGGTGAAAGAAAGTGAAGGGTGTTTTCGCCAGTGGTGCTTGAATGAGCTGTCTTTCACTTACACTGAGCGCATTCTCTAAATTGTGGAACAAAAGTGATAACCAGAATGTGCTACTTGTTGAAAAGAGGTGTGGGGAGCTACGACACTGCTTTTCAGTTTGAGCAAACCCATTCTTCTGACTCCGTAGCTCAATCTGCTTGGAATTCTGTAGGACGTTTGCAAGGGAAAATCAAAACAGAGACCTTGCCACCCTTACCTTGGCAAGAAGAAGAACGGATGACCTCTACAGGAAAAAAGAAGAAGCTTTGGCAGGGTCTTCAGGCAAGCCCCAGTGGCCTAATGGATAAGGCACTGGCCTCCTAAGCCAGGGATTGTGGGTTCGAGTCCCATCTGGGGTGTCGGATATCTTGCTTGTTCCTTTAAGCCAGGACTCCTTCCAGGCAGCTTCAAACATCAGCCAAGAATGAAATATAAAAACCATCACCGAGGGCAGCTACCTTTCTCTGCTTCATGTGTCAGTCCCTGAAGTCCTCTCTCCTGATGCCTTAATCCAAATGTGTGTGCCAATCACTATCTCGCTGAAGTACAGTGTGCCTCACATGACTTGGCTTAGTTGACCAGCATGCTCTGGAAAAGATACAAATACTAATCTCCAGCAGCACTTCGGACAAAAAAAGTGTCCAACTCCACAGAAAGGAAAAGCAGCTTTTCTTAGGAAGGACTTTTGGCATTCTCCTGACATCCCGCGGTGGCATGCAAATCTCCACTGGGAAATGGCCATCCTCAAGGGAAATGGCCATCTTGACAGGCATCCTAGGTAAGCTTAAACAGCGGGAAGGCATTTCCGACCTTTTTGTGTCAGTCCCAGAAGTGTTTTTCTTGATGTATCAAGCTATATGAATAGCAGTCAGAATCGCACCTTAGCGCTGTGCCTCCTTTGCCTCAAATGACATGGTGTTGTTGCGTTTCCTGAGATTCACAAAAATAGTTGCTGCTCTGGAACGTGTTCAGATGTCTGCTTGCCGCAAGAGGGCAGAAATCGAACCTCATGTGGATCGCCAGCTTTTCTGCCAAACAGAGCATCAAAATTCTCAACCCAGTCGCTGGAGAGTGGCTTTTCAGATCTATAAAGAACTCTTGCGCTTTAGCTGGGTTTACCCACAAACTGACTTTGGCATGCTGCATTCTAGAGGGACTTGGCATAACCTGACACTTCTTGGTTTACAGTGGCTCTTTCAGTAACTTTTCAAATGTGCATGAATACATGGCTGACACGTCACGATAGCATTTTCAATTTCATTTTTTCCTCTTCTCAAAACAGCTCTCCCTTTTATCTTTAAAAGCTGTCCTTGAGCTCCAGTCAAGTGACTTTGGCAGTGTTTTTTCTAGCAGTACCTCTTACCTACCATTTCTTGCTAGGAAAGAAGGACCATTCCCTTCTTTCTGAGGCGAGCAGGAGTTTAGGTGCAGGATTACTTGGAGGCCTACGATAAACTGAGGCGAGATGGATGAGGAATCTGCCCGCTAGAGACAGCGCTCCAGTGGCGCAATCGGTCAGCGCGCGGTACTTATATGGCAGTATCTGTTGAGCAATGCCGAGGTTGTGAGTTCAAGCCTCACCTGGAGCATGCTTTTCCTTCTTTTTTGCCTTTTTTAATGGAATATTTAATCAGCTGTTACACCCTGTGGCCTGAGAACTTTACCGCAAGGCTGTAAGCGGTGAAAGAAAGTGAAGGGTGTTTTCGCCAGTGGTGCTTGAATGAGCTGTCTTTCACTTACACTGAGCGCATTCTCTAAATTGTGGAACAAAAGTGATAACCAGAATGTGCTACTTGTTGAAAAGAGGTGTGGGGAGCTACGACACTGCTTTTCAGTTTGAGCAAACCCATTCTTCTGACTCCGTAGCTCAATCTGCTTGGAATTCTGTAGGACGTTTGCAAGGGAAAATCAAAACAGAGACCTTGCCACCCTTACCTTGGCAAGAAGAAGAACGGATGACCTCTACAGGAAAAAAGAAGAAGCTTTGGCAGGGTCTTCAGGCAAGCCCCAGTGGCCTAATGGATAAGGCACTGGCCTCCTAAGCCAGGGATTGTGGGTTCGAGTCCCATCTGGAGTGTCGGATATCTTGCTTGTTCCTTTAAGCCAGGACTCCTTCCAGGCAGCTTCAAACATCAGCCAAGAATGAAATATAAAAACCATCACCGAGGGCAGCTACCTTTCTCTGCTTCATGTGTCAGTCCCTGAAGTCCTCTCTCCTGATGCCTTAATCCAAATGTGTGTGCCAATCACTATCTCGCTGAAGTACAGTGTGCCTCACATGACTTGGCTTAGTTGACCAGCATGCTCTGGAAAAGATACAAATACTAATCTCCAGCAGCGCTTCGGACAAAAAAAGTGTCCAACTCCACAGAAAGGAAAAGCAGCTTTTCTTAGGAAGGACTTTTGCCATCCGTCCGGCATTCTCCTGACATCCCGCGGTGGCATGCAAATCTCCACTGGGAAATGGCCATCCTCAAGGGAAATGGCCATCTTGACAGGCATCCTAGGTAAGCTTAAACAGCGGGAAGGCATTTCCGACCTTTTTGTGTCAGTCCCAGAAGTGTTTTTCTTGATGTATCAAGCTATATGAATAGCAGTCAGAATCGCACCTTAGCGCTGTGCCTCCTTTCCCTCAAATGACATGGTGTTGTTGCGTTTCCTGAGATTCACAAAAATAGTTGCTGCTCTGGAACGTGTTCAGATGTCTGCTTGCCGCAAGAGGGCAGAAATCGAACCTCATGTGGATCGCCAGCTTTTCTGCCAAACAGAGCATCAAAATTCTCAACCCAGTCGCTGGAGAGTGGCTTTTCAGATCTATAAAGAACTCTTGCGCTTTAGCTGGGTTTACCCACAAACTGACTTTGGCATGCTGCATTCTAGAGGGACTTGACATAACCTGACACTTCTTGGTTTACAGTGGCTCTTTCAGTAACTTTTCAAATGTGCATGAATACATGGCTGACACGTCACGATAGCATTTTCAATTTCATTTTTTCCTCTTCTCAAAACAGCTCTCCCTTTTATCTTTAAAAGCTGTCCTTGAGCTCCAGTCAAGTGACTTTGGCAGTGTTTTTTCTAGCAGTACCTCTTACCTACCATTTCTTGCTAGGAAAGAAGGACCATTCCCTTATTTCTGAGGCGAGCAGGAGTTTAGGTGCAGGATTACTTGGAGGCCTACGATAAACTGAGGCGAGATGGATGAGGAATCTGCCCACTAGAGACAGCGCTCCAGTGGCGCAATCGGTCAGCGCGCGGTACTTATATGGCAGTATCTGTTGAGCAATGCCCAGGTTGTGAGTTCGAGCCTCACCTGGAGCATGCTTTTCCTTCTTTTTTGCCTTTTTTAATGGAATATTTAATCAGCTGTTACACCCTGCGGCCTGAGAACTTTACCGCAAGGCTGTAAGCGGTCAAAGAAAGTGAAGGGTGTTTTCGCCAGTGGTGCTTGAATGAGCTGTCTTTCACTTACACTGAGCGCATTCTCTAAATTGTGGAACAAAAGTGATAACCAGAATGTGCTACTTGTTGAAAAGAGGTGTGGGGAGCTACGACACTGCTTTTCAGTTTGAGCAAACCCATTCTTCTGACTCCGTAGCTCAATCTGCTTGGAATTCTGTAGGACGTTTGCAAGGGAAAATTTAAACAGAGACCTTGCCACCCTTACCTTGGCAAGAAGAAGAACGGATGACCTCTACAGGAGAAAAGAAGAAGCTTTGGCAGGATCTTCAGGCAAGCCCCAGTGGCCTCATGGATAAGGCACTGGCCTCCTAAGCCAGGGATTGTGGGTTCGAGTCCCATCTGGGGAGTCGGATATCTTGCTTGTTCCTTTAAGCCAGGACTCCTTCCAGGCAGCTTCAAACATCAGCCAAGAATGAAATATAAAAACCATCACCGAGGGCAGCTACCTTTCTCTGCTTCACGTGTCAGTCCCTGAACTCCTCTCTCCTGATGCCTTAATCCAAATGTGTGTGCCAATCACTATCTCGCTGAAGTACAGTGTGCCTCAGATGACTTGGCTTAGTTGACCAGCATGCTCTGGAAAAGATACAAATACTAATCTCCAGCAGCGCTTCGGACAAAAAAAGTGTCCAACTCCACAGAAAGGAAAAGCAGCTTTTCTTAGGAAGGACTTTTGCCATCCGTCCGGCATTCTCCTGACATCCCGCGGTGGCATGCAAATCTCCACTGGGAAATGGCCATCCTCAAGGGAAATGGCCATCTTTACAGGCATCCTAGGTAAGCTTAAACAGCGGGAAGGCATTTCCGACCTTTTTGTGTCAGTCCCAGAAGTGTTTTTCTTGATGTATCAAGCTATATGAATAGCAGTCAGAATCGCACCTTAGCGCTGTGCCTCCTTTGCCTCAAATGACATGGTGTTGTTGCGTTTCCTGAGATTCACAAAAATAGTTGCTGCTCTGGAACGTGTTCAGATGTCTGCTTGCCGCAAGAGGGCAGAAATCGAACCTCATGTGGATCGCCAGCTTTTCTGCCAAACAGAGCATCAAAATTCTCAACCCAGTCGCTGGAGAGTGGCTTTTCAGATCTATAAAGAACTCTTGCGCTTTAGCTGGGTTTACCCACAAACTGACTTTGGCATGCTGCATTCTAGAGGGACTTGGCATAACCTGACACTTCTTGGTTTACAGTGGCTCTTTCAGTAACTTTTCAAATGTGCATGAATACATGGCTGACACGTCACGATAGCATTTTCAATTTCATTTTTTCCTCTTCTCAAAACAGCTCTCCCTTTTATCTTTAAAAGCTGTCCTTGAGCTCCAGTCAAGTGACTTTGGCAGTGTTTTTTCTAGCAGTACCTCTTACCTACCATTTCTTGCTAGGAAAGAAGGACCATTCCCTTCTTTCTGAGGCGAGCAGGAGTTTAGGTGCAGGATTACTTGGAGGCCTACGATAAACTGAGGTGAGATGGATGAGAAATCTGCCCACTAGAGACAGCGCTCCAGTGGCGCAATCGGTCAGCGCGCGGTACTTATAAGGCAGTATCTGTTGAGCAATGCCGAGGTTGTGAGTTCGAGCCTCACCTGGAGCATGCTTTTCCTTCCTTTTTGCCTTTTTTAATGGAATATTTAATCAGCTGTTACACCCTGCGGCCTGAGAACTTTACCGCAAGGCTGTAAGCGGTCAAAGAAAGTGAAGGGTGTTTTCGCCAGTGGTGCTTGAATGAGCTGTCTTTCACTTACACTGAGCGCATGCTCTAAATTGTAGAACAAAAGTGATAACCAGAATGTGCTACTTCTTGAAAAGAGGTGTGGGGAGCTACGACACTGCTTTTCAGTTTGAGCAAACCCATTCTTCTGACTCCGTAGCTCAATCTGCTTGGAATTCTGTAGGACGTTTGCAAGGGAAAATCAAAACAGAGACCTTGCCACCCTTACCTTGGCAAGAAGAAGAACGGATGACCTCTACAGGAGAAACGAAGAAGCTTTGGCAGGGTCTTCAGGTAAGCCCCAGTGGCCTCATGGATAAGGCACTGGCCTCCTAAGCCAGGGATTGTGGGTTCGAGTTCCATCTGGGGTGTCGGATATCTTGCTTGTTTCTTTAAGCCAGGACTCCTTCCAGGCAGCTTCAAACATCAGCCAAGAATGAAATATAAAAACCATCACCGAGGGCAGCTACCTTTCTCTGCTTCATGTGTCAGTCCCTGAAGTCCTCTCTCCTGATGCCTTAATCCAAATGTGTGTGCCAATCACTATCTCGCTGAAGTACAGTGTGCCTCACATGACTTGGCTTAGTTGACCAGCATGCTCTGGAAAAGATACAAATACTAATCTCCAGCAGCGCTTCGGACAAAAAAAGTGTCCAACTCCACAGAAAGGAAAAGCAGCTTTTCTTAGGAAGGACTTTTGCCATCCGTCCGGCATTCTCCTGACATCCCGCGGTGGCATGCAAATCTCCACTGGGAAATGGCCATCCTCAAGGGAAATGGCCATCTTGACAGGCATCCTAGGTAAGCTTAAACAGCGGGAAGGCATTTCCGACCTTTTTGTGTCAGTCCCAGAAGTGTTTTTCTTGATGTATCAAGCTATATGAATAGCAGTCAGAATCGCACCTTAGCGCTGTGCCTCCTTTGCCTCAAATGACATGGTGTTGTTGCGTTTCCTGAGATTCACAAAAATAGTTGCTGCTCTGGAACGTGTTCAGATGTCTGCTTGCCGCAAGAGGGCAGAAATCGAACCTCATGTGGATCGCCAGCTTTTCTGCCAAACAGAGCATCAAAATTCTCAACCCAGTCGCTGGAGAGTGGCTTTTCAGATCTATAAAGAACTCTTGCGCTTTAGCTGGGTTTACCCACAAACTGACTTTGGCATGCTGCATTCTAGAGGGACTTGGCATAACCTGACACTTCTTGGTTTACAGTGGCTCTTTCAGTAACTTTTCAAATGTGCATGAATACATGGCTGACACGTCACGATAGCATTTTCAATTTCATTTTTTCCTCTTCTCAAAACAGCTCTCCCTTTTATCTTTAAAAGCTGTCCTTGAGCTCCAGTCAAGTGACTTTGGCAGTGTTTTTTCTAGCAGTACCTCTTACCTACCATTTCTTGCTAGGAAAGAAGGACCATTCCCTTCTTTCTGAGGCGAGCAGGAGTTTAGGTGCAGGATTACTTGGAGGCCTACGATAAACTGAGGTGAGATGGATGAGAAATGTGCCCACTAGAGACAGCGCTCCAGTGGCGCAATCGGTCAGCGCGCGGTACTTATATGGCAGTATCTGTTGAGCAATGCCGAGGTTGTGAGTTCGAGCCTCACCTGGAGCATGCTTTTCCTTCCTTTTTGCCTTTTTTAATGGAATATTTAATCAGCTGTTACACCCTGCGGCCTGAGAACTTTACCGCAAGGCTGTAAGCGGTCAAAGAAAGTGAAGGGTGTTTTCGCCAGTGGTGCTTGAATGAGCTGTCTTTCACTTACACTGAGCGCATGCTCTAAATTGTGGAACAAAAGTGATAACCAGAATGTGCTACTTCTTGAAAAGAGGTGTGGGGAGCTACGACACTGCTTTTCAGTTTGAGCAAACCCATTCTTCTGACTCCGTAGCTCAATCTGCTTGGAATTCTGTAGGACGTTTGCAAGGGAAAATCAAAACAGAGACCTTGCCACCCTTACCTTGGCAAGAAGAAGAACGGATGACCTCTACAGGAGAAAAGAAGAAGCTTTGGCAGGGTCTTGAGGCAAGCCCCAGTGGCCTAATGGATAAGGCACTGGCCTCCTAAGCCAGGGATTGTTGGTTCGAGTCCCATCTGGGGTGTCGGATATCTTGCTTGTTGGTTTAAGCCAGGACTCCTTCCAGGCAGCTTCAAACATCAGCCAAGAATGAAATATAAAAACCATCACCGAGGGCAGCTACCTTTCTCTGCTTCATGTGTCAGTCCCTGAAGTCCTCTCTCCTGATGCCTTAATCCAAATGTGTGTGCCAATCACTATCTCGCTGAAGTACAGTGTGCCTCACATGACTTGGCTTAGTTGACCAGCATGCTCTGGAAAAGATACAAATACTAATCACCAGCAGCACTTCGGACAAAAAAAGTGTCCAACTCCACAGAAAGGAAAAGCAGCTTTTCTTAGGAAGGACTTTTGCCATCCTTCCGGCATTCTCCTGACATCCCGCGGTGGCATGCAAATCTCCACTGGGAAATGGCCATCCTCAAGGGAAATGGCCATCTTGACAGGCATCCTAGGTAAGCTTAAACAGCGGGAAGGCATTTCCGACCTTTTTGTGTCAGTCCCAGAAGTGTTTTTCTTGATGTATCAAGCTATATGAATAGCAGTCAGAATCGCACATTAGCGCTGTGCCTCAAATGACATGGTGTTGTTGCGTTTCCTGAGATTCACAAAAATAGTTGCTGCTCTGGAACGTGTTCAGATGTCTGCTTGCCGCAAGAGGGCAGAAATCAAACCTCATGTGG
Source organism: Staurois parvus (assembly GCF_062004578.1). NCBI lineage: Eukaryota > Metazoa > Chordata > Amphibia > Anura > Ranidae > Staurois > Staurois parvus. Next base: position 2,694,967 of record NW_028318072.1, read on the forward strand.
ATCGCCAGCTTTTCTGCCAAACAGAGCATCAAAATTCTCAACCCAGTCGCTGGAGAGTGGCTTTTCAGATCTATAAAGAACTCTTGCGCTTTAGCTGGGTTTACCCACAAACTGACTTTGGCATGCTGCATTCTAGAGGGACTTGGCATAACCTGACACTTCTTGGTTTACAGTGGCTCTTTCAGTAACTTTTCAAATGTGCATGAATACATGGCTGACACGTCACGATAGCATTTTCAATTTCATTTTTTCCTCTTCTCAAAACAGCTCTCCCTTTTATCTTTAAAAGCTGTCCTTGAGCTCCAGTCAAGTGACTTTGGCAGTGTTTTTTCTAGCAGTACCTCTTACCTACCATTTCTTGCTAGGAAAGAAGGACCATTCCCTTCTTTCTGAGGCGAGCAGGAGTTTAGGTGCAGGATTACTTGGAGGCCTACGATAAACTGAGGCGAGATGGATGAGGAATCTGCCCGCTAGAGACAGCGCTCCAGTGGCGCAATCGGTCAGCGCGTGTTACTTATATGGCAGTATCTGTTGAGCAATGCCGAGGTTGTGAGTTCGAGCCTCACCTGGAGCATGCTTTTCCTTCCTTTTTGCCTTTTTTAATGGAATATTTAATCAGCTGTTACACCCTGCGGCCTGAGAACTTTACCGCAAGGCTGTAAGCGGTCAAAGAAAGTGAAGGGTGTTTTCGCCAGTGGTGCTTGAATGAGCTGTCTTTCACTTACACTGAGCGCATTCTCTAAATTGTGGAACAAAAGTGATAACCAGAATGTGCTACTTGTTGAAAAGAGGTGTGGGGAGCTACGACACTGCTTTTCAGTTTGAGCAAACCCATTCTTCTGACTCCGTAGCTCAATCTGCTTGGAATTCTGTAGGACATTTGCAAGGGAAAATCAAAACAGAGACCTTGCCACCCTTACCTTGGCAAGAAGAAGAACGGATGACCTCTACAGGAGAAAAGAAGAAGCTTTGGCAGGTTTTTGAGGCAAGCCCCAGTGGCCTAATGGATAAGGCACTGGCCTCCTAAGCCAGGGATTGTGGGTTCGAGTCCCATCTGGGGTGTCGGATATCTTGCTTGTTCCTTTAAGCCAGGACTCCTTCCAGGCAGCTTCAAACATCAGCCAAGAATGAAATATAAAAACCATCACAGAGGGCAGCTACCTTTCTCTGCTTCACGTGTCAGTCCCTGAAGTCCTCTCTCCTGATGCCTTAATCTAAATGTGTGTGCCAATCACTATGTCGCAGAAGTACAGTGTGCCTCAGATGACTTGGCTTAGTTGACCAGCATGCTCTGGAAAAGATACAAATACTAATCTCCAGCAGCGCTTCGGACAAAAAAAGTGTCCAACTCCACAGAAAGGAAAAGCAGCTTTTCTTAGGAAGGACTTTTGCCATCCGTCCGGCATTCTCCTGACATCCCGCGGTGGCATGCAAATCTCCACTGGGAAATGGCCATCCTCAAGGGAAATGGCCATCTTGACAGGCATCCTAGGTAAGCTTAAACAGCGGGAAGGCATTTCCGACCTTTTTGTGTCAGTCCCAGAAGTGTTTTTCTTGATGTATCAAGCTATATGAATAGCAGTCAGAATCGCACCTTAGCGCTGTGCCTCCTTTGCCTCAAATGACATGGTGTTGTTGCGTTTCCTGAGATTCACAAAAATAGTTGCTGCTCTGGAACGTGTTCAGATGTCTGCTTGCCGCAAGAGGGCAGAAATCGAACCTCATGTGGATCGCCAGCTTTTCTGCCAAACAGAGCATCAAAATTCTCAACCCAGTCGCTGGAGAGTGGCTTTTCAGATCTATAAAGAACTCTTGCGCTTTAGCTGGGTTTACCCACAAACTGACTTTGGCATGCTGCATTCTAGAGGGACTTGGCATAACCTGACACTTCTTGGTTTACAGTGGCTCTTTCAGTAACTTTTCAAATGTGCATGAATACATGGCTGACACGTCACGATAGCATTTTCAATTTCATTTTTTCCTCTTCTCAAAACAGCTCTCCCTTTTATCTTTAAAAGCTGTCCTTGAGCTCCAGTCAAGTGACTTTGGCAGTGTTTTTTCTAGCAGTACCTCTTACCTACCATTTCTTGCTAGGAAAGAAGGACCATTCCCTTCTTTCTGAGGCGAGCAGGAGTTTAGGTGCAGGATTACTTGGAGGCCTACGATAAACTGAGGCGAGATGGATGAGGAATCTGCCCGCTAGAGACAGCACTCCAGTGGCGCAATCGGTCAGCGCGCGGTACTTATATGGCAGTATCTGTTGAGCAATGCCGAGGTTGTGAGTTCGAGCCTTACCTGGAGCATGCTTTTCCTTCCTTTTTGCCTTTTTTAATGGAATATTTAATCAGCTGTTACACCCTGCGGCCTGAGAACTTTACCGCAAGGCTGTAAGCGGTCAAAGAAAGTGAAGGGTGTTTTCGCCAGTGGTGCTTGAATGAGCTGTCTTTCACTTACACTGAGCGCATTCTCTAAATTGTGGAACAAAAGTGATAACCAGAATGTGCTACTTGTTGAAAAGAGGTGTGGGGAGCTACGACACTGCTTTTCAGTTTGAGCAAACCCATTCTTCTGACTCCGTAGCTCAATCTGCTTGGAATTCTGTAGGACGTTTGCAAGGGAAAATCAAAACAGAGACCTTGCCACCCTTACCTTGGCAAGAAGAAGAACGGATGACCTCTACAGGAGAAAAGAAGAAGCTTTGGCAGGGTCTTGAGGCAAGCCCCAGTGGCCTAATGGATAAGGCACTGGCCTCCTAAGCCAGGGATTGTGGGTTGGAGTCCCATCGGGTGTCGGATATCTTGCTTGTTCCTTTAAGCCAGGACTCCTTCCAGGCAGCTTCAAACATCAGCCAAGAATGAAATATAAAAACCATCACCGAGGGCAGCTACCTTTCTCTGCTTCACGTGTCAGTCCCTGAAGTCCTCTCTCCTGATGCCTTAATCCAAATGTGTGTGCCAATCACTATCTCGCTGAAGTACAGTGTGCCTCAGATGACTTGGCTTAGTTGACCAGCATGCTCTGGAAAAGATACAAATACTAATCTCCAGCAGCGCTTCGGACAAAAAAAGTGTCCAACTCCACAGAAAGGAAAAGCAGCTTTTCTTAGGAAGGACTTTTGCCATCCTTCCGGCATTCTCCTGACATCCCGCGGTGGCATGCAAATCTCCACTGGGAAATGGCCATCCTCAAGGGAAATGGCCATCTTGACAGGCATCCTAGGTAAGCTTAAACAGCGGGAAGGCATTTCCGACCTTTTTCTGTCAGTCCCAGAAGTGTTTTTCTTGATGTATCAAGCTATATGAATAGCAGTCAGAATCGCACCTTAGCGCTGTGCCTCCTTTGCCTCAAATGACATGGTGTTGTTGCGTTTCCTGAGATTCACAAAAATAGTTGCTGCTCTGGAACGTGTTCAGATGTCTGCTTGCCGCAAGAGGGCAGAAATCGAACCTCATGTGGATCGCCAGCTTTTCTGCCAAACAGAGCATCAAAATTCTCAACCCAGTCGCTGGAGAGTGGCTTTTCAGATCTATAAAGAACTCTTGCGCTTTAGCTGGGTTTACCCACAAACTGACTTTGGCATGCTGCATTCTAGAGGGACTTGGCATAACCTGACACTTCTTGGTTTACAGTGGCTCTTTCAGTAACTTTTCAAATGTGCATGAATACATGGCTGACACGTCACGATAGCATTTTCAATTTCATTTTTTCCTCTTCTCAAAACAGCTCTCCCTTTTATCTTTAAAAGCTGTCCTTGAGCTCCAGTCAAGTGACTTTGGCAGTGTTTTTTCTAGCAGTACCTCTTACCTACCATTTCTTGCTAGGAAAGAAGGACCATTCCCTTCTTTCTGAGGCGAGCAGGAGTTTAGGTGCAGGATTACTTGGAGGCCTACGATAAACTGAGGCGAGATGGATGAGGAATCTGCCTGCTAGAGACAGCGCTCCAGTGGCGCAATCGGTCAGCGCGCGGTACTTATATGGCAGTATCTGTTGAGCAATGCCGAGGTTGTGAGTTTGAGCCTCACCTGGAGCATGCTTTTCCTTCCTTTTTGCCTTTTTTAATGGAATATTTAATCAGCTGTTACACCCTGCGGCCTGAGAACTTTACCGCAAGGCTGTAAGCGGTCAAAGAAAGTGAAGGGTGTTTTCGCCAGTGGTGCTTGAATGAGCTGTCTTTCACTTACACTGAGCGCATTCTCTAAATTGTGGAACAAAAGTGATAACCAGAATGTGCTACTTGTTGAAAAGAGGTGTGGGGAGCTACGACACTGCTTTTCAGTTTGAGCAAACCCATTCTTCTGACTCCGTAGCTCAATCTGCTTGGAATTCTGTAGGACGTTTGCAAGGGAAAATCAAAACAGAGACCTTGCCACCCTTACCTTGGCAAGAAGAAGAACGGATGACCTCTACAGGAGAAACAAAGAAGCTTTGGCAGGGTCTTCAGGCAAGCCCCAGTGGCCTAATGGATAAGGCACTGGCCTCCTAAGCCAGGGATTGTGGGTTCGAGTCCCATCTGGGGTGTCGGATATCTTGCTTGTTTCTTTAAGCCAGGACTCCTTCCAGGCAGCTTCAAACATCAGCCAAGAATGAAATATAAAAACCATCACAGAGGGCAGCTACCTTTCTCTGCTTCACGTGTCAGTCCCTGAAGTCCTCTCTCCTGATGCCTTAATCTAAATGTGTGTGCCAATCACTATGTCGCAGAAGTACAGTGTGCCTCAGATGACTTGGCTTAGTTGACCAGCATGCTCTGGAAAAGATACAAATACTAATCTCCAGCAGCGCTTCGGACAAAAAAAGTGTCCAACTCCACAGAAAGGAAAAGCAGCTTTTCTTAGGAAGGACTTTTGCCATCCGTCCGGCATTCTCCTGACATCCCGCGGTGGCATGCAAATCTCCACTGGGAAATGGCCATCCTCAAGGGAAATGGCCATCTTGACAGGCATCCTAGGTAAGCTTAAACAGCGGGAAGGCATTTCCGACCTTTTTGTGTCAGTCCCAGAAGTGTTTTTCTTGATGTATCAAGCTATATGAATAGCAGTCAGAATCGCACCTTAGCGCTGTGCCTCCTTTGCCTCAAATGACATGGTGTTGTTGCGTTTCCTGAGATTCACAAAAATAGTTGCTGCTCTGGAACGTGTTCAGATGTCTGCTTGCCGCAAGAGGGCAGAAATCGAACCTCATGTGGATCGCCAGCTTTTCTGCCAAACAGAGCATCAAAATTCTCAACCCAGTCGCTGGAGAGTGGCTTTTCAGATCTATAAAGAACTCTTGCGCTTTAGCTGGGTTTACCCACAAACTGACTTTGGCATGCTGCATTCTAGAGGGACTTGGCATAACCTGACACTTCTTGGTTTACAGTGGCTCTTTCAGTAACTTTTCAAATGTGCATGAATACATGGCTGACACGTCACGATAGCATTTTCAATTTCATTTTTTCCTCTTCTCAAAACAGCTCTCCCTTTTATCTTTAAAAGCTGTCCTTGAGCTCCAGTCAAGTGACTTTGGCAGTGTTTTTTCTAGCAGTACCTCTTACCTACCATTTCTTGCTAGGAAAGAAGGACCATTCCCTTCTTTCTGAGGCGAGCAGGAGCTTTGGTGCAGGATTACTTGGAGGCCTACGATAAACTGAGGCGAGATGGATGAGGAATCTGCCCGCTAGAGACGGCGCTCCAGTGGCGCAATCGGTCAGCGCGCGGTACTTATATGGCAGTATCTGTTGAGCAATGCCGAGGTTGTGAGTTCGAGCCTTACCTGGAGCATGCTTTTCCTTCCTTTTTGCCTTTTTTAATGGAATATTTAATCAGCTGTTACACCCTGCGGCCTGAGAACTTTACCGCAAGGCTGTAAGCGGTGAAAGAAAGTGAAGGGTGTTTTCGCCAGTGGTGCTTGAATGAGCTGTCTTTCACTTACACTGAGCGCATTCTCTAAATTGTGGAACAAAAGTGATAACCAGAATGTGCTACTTGTTGAAAAGAGGTGTGGGGAGCTACGACACTGCTTTTCAGTTTGAGCAAACCCATTCTTCTGACTCCGTAGCTCAATCTGCTTGGAATTCTGTAGGACGTTTGCAAGGGAAAATCAAAACAGAGACCTTGCCATTCTTACCTTGGCAAGAAGAAGAACGGATGACCTCTACAGGAGAAAAGAAGAAGCTTTGGCAGGGTCTTGAGGCAAGCCCCAGTGGCCTAATGGATAAGGCACTGGCCTCCTAAGCCAGGGATTGTGTGTTGGAGTCCCATCGGGTGTCGGATATCTTGCTTGTTCCTTTAAGCCAGGACTCCTTCCAGGCAGCTTCAAACATCAGCCAAGAATGAAATATAAAAACCATCACCGAGGGCAGCTACCTTTCTCTGCTTCACGTGTCAGTCCCTGAAGTCCTCTCTCCTGATGCCTTAATCCAAATGTGTGTGCCAATCACTATCTCGCTGAAGTACAGTGTGCCTCACATGACTTGGCTTAGTTGACCAGCATGCTCTGGAAAAGATACAAATACTAATCTCCAGCAGCGCTTCGGACAAAAAAAGTGTCCAACTCCACAGAAAGGAAAAGCAGCTTTTCTTAGGAAGGACTTTTGCCATCCTTCCGGCATTCTCCTGACATCCCGCGGTGGCATGCAAATCTCCACTGGGAAATGGCCATCCTCAAGGGAAATGGCCATCTTGACAGGCATCCTAGGTAAGCTTAAACAGCGGGAAGGCATTTCCGACCTTTTTGTGTCAGTCCCAGAAGTGTTTTTCTTGATGTATCAAGCTATATGAATAGCAGTCAGAATCGCACCTTAGCGCTGTGCCTCCTTTGCCTCAAATGACATGGTGTTGTTGCGTTTCCTGAGATTCACAAAAATAGTTGCCGCTCTGGAACGTGTTCAGATGTCTGCTTGCCGCAAGAGGGCAGAAATCGAACCTCATGTGGATCGCCAGCTTTTCTGCCAAACAGAGCATCAAAATTCTCAACCCAGTCGCTGGAGAGTGGCTTTTCAGATCTATAAAGAACTCTTGCGCTTTAGCTGGGTTTACCCACAAACTGACTTTGGCATGCTGCATTCTAGAGGGACTTGGCATAACCTGACACTTCTTGGTTTACAGTGGCTCTTTCAGTAACTTTTCAAATGTGCATGAATACATGGCTGACACGTCACGATAGCATTTTCAATTTCATTTTTTCCTCTTCTCAAAACAGCTCTCCCTTTTATCTTTAAAAGCTGTCCTTGAGCTCCAGTCAAGTGACTTTGGCAGTGTTTTTTCTAGCAGTACCACTTACCTACCATTTCTTGCTAGGAAAGAAGGACCATTCCCTTCTTTCTGAGGCGAGCAGGAGTTTAGGTGCAGGATTACTTGGAGGCCTACGATAAACTGAGGTGAGATGGATGAGAAATCTTCCCGCTAGAGACAGCGCTCCAGTGGCGCAATCGGTCAGCGCGCGGTACTTATAAGGCAGTATCTGTTGAGCAATGCCGAGGTTGTGAGTTCGAGCCTCACCTGGAGCATGCTTTTCCTTCCTTTTTGCCTTTTTTAATGGAATATTTAATCAGCTGTTACACCCTGCAGCCTGAGAACTTTACCGCAAGGCTGTAAGCGGTGAAAGAAAGTGAAGGGTGTTTTTGCCAGTGGTGCTTGAATGAGCTGTCTTTCACTTACACTGAGCGCATGCTCTAAATTGTGGAACAAAAGTGATAACCAGAATGTGCTACTTGTTGAAAAGAGGTGTGGGGAGCTACGACACTGCTTTTCAGTTTGAGCAAACCCATTCTTCTGACTCCGTAGCTCAATCTGCTTGGAATTCTGTAGGACGTTTGCAAGGGAAAATCAAAACAGAGACCTTGCCACCCTTACCTTGGCAAGAAGAAGAACGGATGACCTCTACAGGAGAAAAGAAGAAGCTTTGGCAGGGTCTTGAGGCAAGCCCCAGTGGCCTAATGGATAAGGCACTGGCCTCCTAAGCCAGGGATTGTGGGTTCGAGTCCCATCGGGTGTCGGATATCTTGCTTGTTCCTTTAAGCCAGGACTCCTTCCAGGCAGCTTCAAACATCAGCCAAGAATGAAATATAAAAACCATCACCGAGGGCAGCTACCTTTCTCTGCTTCACGTGTCAGTCCCTGAAGTCCTCTCTCCTGATGCCTTAATCCAAATGTGTGTGCCAATCACTATCTCGCTGAAGTACAGTGTGCCTCACATGACTTGGCTTAGTTGACCAGCATGCTCTGGAAAAGATACAAATACTAATCTCCAGCAGCGCTTCGGACAAAAAAAGTGTCCAACTCCACAGAAAGGAAAAGCAGCTTTTCTTAGGAAGGACTTTTGCCATCCTTCCGGCATTCTCCTGACATCCCGCGGTGGCATGCAAATCTCCACTGGGAAATGGCCATCCTCAAGGGAAATGGCCATCTTGACAGGCATCCTAGGTAAGCTTAAACAGCGGGAAGGCATTTCCGACCTTTTTGTGTCAGTCCCAGAAGTGTTTTTCTTGATGTATCAAGCTATATGAATAGCAGTCAGAATCGCACCTTAGCGCTGTGCCTCCTTTGCCTCAAATGACATGGTGTTGTTGCGTTTCCTGAGATTCACAAAAATAGTTGCTGCTCTGGAACGTGTTCAGATGTCTGCTTGCCGCAAGAGGGCAGAAATCGAACCTCATGTGGATCGCCAGCTTTTCTGCCAAACAGAGCATCAAAATTCTCAACCCAGTCGCTGGAGAGTGGCTTTTCAGATCTATAAAGAACTCTTGCGCTTTAGCTGGGTTTACCCACAAACTGACTTTGGCATGCTGCATTCTAGAGGGACTTGGCATAACCTGACACTTCTTGGTTTACAGTGGCTCTTTCAGTAACTTTTCAAATGTGCATGAATACATGGCTGACACGTCACGATAGCATTTTCAATTTCATTTTTTCCTCTTCTCAAAACAGCTCTCCCTTTTATCTTTAAAAGCTGTCCTTGAGCTCCAGTCAAGTGACTTTGGCAGTGTTTTTTCTAGCAGTACCTCTTACCTACCATTTCTTGCTAGGAAAGAAGGACCATTCCCTTCTTTCTGAGGCGAGCAGGAGTTTAGGTGCAGGATTACTTGGAGGCCTACGATAAACTGAGGTGAGATGGATGAGAAATCTTCCCGCTAGAGACAGCGCTCCAGTGGCGCAATCGGTCAGCGCGCGGTACTTATAAGGCAGTATCTGTTGAGCAATGCCGAGGTTGTGAGTTCGAGCCTCACCTGGAGCATGCTTTTCCTTCCTTTTTGCCTTTTTTAATGGAATATTTAATCAGCTGTTACACCCTGCAGCCTGAGAACTTTACCGCAAGGCTGTAAGCGGTGAAAGAAAGTGAAGGGTGTTTTCGCCAGTGGTGCTTGAATGAGCTGTCTTTCACTTACACTGAGCGCATGCTCTAAATTGTGGAACAAAAGTGATAACCAGAATGTGCTACTTGTTGAAAAGAGGTGTGGGGAGCTACGACACTGCTTTTCAGTTTGAGCAAACCCATTCTTCTGACTCCGTAGCTCAATCTGCTTGGAATTCTGTAGGACGTTTGCAAGGGAAAATCAAAACAGAGACCTTGCCACCCTTACCTTGGCAAGAAGAAGAACGGATGACCTCTACAGGAGAAAAGAAGAAGCTTTGGCAGGGTCTTGAGGCAAGCCCCAGTGGCCTAATGGATAAGGCACTGGCCTCCTAAGCCAGGGATTGTGGGTTGGAGTCCCATCGGGTGTCGGATATCTTGCTTGTTCCTTTAAGCCAGGACTCCTTCCAGGCAGCTTCAAACATCAGCCAAGAATGAAATATAAAAACCATCACCGAGGGCAGCTACCTTTCTCTGCTTCACGTGTCAGTCCCTGAAGTCCTCTCTCCTGATGCCTTAATCCAAATGTGTGTGCCAATCACTATCTCGCTGAAGTACAGTGTGCCTCACATGACTTGGCTTAGTTGACCAGCATGCTCTGGAAAAGATACAAATACTAATCTCCAGCAGCGCTTCGGACAAAAAAAGTGTCCAACTCCACAGAAAGGAAAAGCAGTTTTTCTTAGGAAGGACTTTTGCCATCCTTCCGGCATTCTCCTGACATCCTGCGGTGGCATGCAAATCTCCACTGGGAAATGGCCATCCTCAAGGGAAATGGCCATCTTGACAGGCATCCTAGGTAAGCTTAAACAGCGGGAAGGCATTTCCGACCTTTTTGTGTCAGTCCCAGAAGTGTTTTTCTTGATGTATCAAGCTATATGAATAGCAGTCAGAATCGCACCTTAGCGCTGTGCCTCCTTTGCCTCAAATGACATGGTGTTGTTGCGTTTCCTGAGATTCACAAAAATAGTTGCTGCTCTGGAACGTGTTCAGATGTCTGCTTGCCGCAAGAGGGCAGAAATCGAACCTCATGTGGATCGCCAGCTTTTCTGCCAAACAGAGCATCAAAATTCTCAACCCAGTCGCTGGAGAGTGGCTTTTCAGATCTATAAAGAACTCTTGCGCTTTAGCTGGGTTTACCCACAAACTGACTTTGGCATGCTGCATTCTAGAGGGACTTGGCACTTGGCATAACCTGACACTTCTTGGTTTACAGTGGCTCTTTCAGTAACTTTTCAAATGTGCATGAATACATGGCTGACACGTCACGATAGCATTTTCAATTTCATTTTTTCCTCTTCTCAAAACAGCTCTCCCTTTTATCTTTAAAAGCTGTCCTTGAGCTCCAGTCAAGTGACTTTGGCAGTGTTTTTTCTAGCAGTACCTCTTACCTACCATTTCTTGCTAGGAAAGAAGGACCATTCCCTTCTTTCTGAGGCGAGCAGGAGTTTAGGTGCAGGATTACTTGGAGGCCTACGATAAACTGAGGTGAGATGGATGAGAAATCTGCCCACTAGAGACAGCGCTCCAGTGGCGCAATCGGTCAGCGCGCGGTACTTATAAGGCAGTATCTGTTGAGCAATCCCTAGGTTGTGAGTTCGAGCCTCACCTGGAGCATGCTTTTCCTTCCTTTTTGCCTTTTTTAATGGATTATTTAATCAGCTGTTACACCCTGCAGCCTGAGAACTTTACCGCAAGGCTGTAAGCGGTGAAAGAAAGTGAAGGGTGTTTTCGCCAGTGGTGCTTGAATGAGCTGTCTTTCACTTACACTGAGCGCATGCTCTAAATTGTGGAACAAAAGTGATAACCAGAATGTGCTACTTCTTGAAAAGAGGTGTGGGGAGCTACGACACTGCTTTTCAGTTTGAGCAAACCCATTCTTCTGACTCCGTAGCTCAATCTGCTTGGAATTCTGTAGGACGTTTGCAAGGGAAAATCAAAACAGAGACCTTGCCACCCTTACCTTGGCAAGAAGAAGAACGGATGACCTCTACAGGAGAAAAGAAGAAGCTTTGGCAGGGTCTTGAGGCAAGCCCCAGTGGCCTAATGGATAAGGCACTGGCCTCCTAAGCCAGGGATTGTGGGTTGGAGTCCCATCGGGTGTTGGATATCTTGCTTGTTCCTTTAAGCCAGGACTCCTTCCAGGCAGCTTCAAACATCAGCCAAGAATGAAATATAAAAACCATTACCGAGGGCAGCTACCTTTCTCTGCTTCATGTGTCAGTCCCTGAAGTCCTCTCTCCTGATGCCTTAATCCAAATGTGTGTGCCAATCACTATCTCGCTGAAGTACAGTGTGCCTCACATGACTTGGCTTAGTTGACCAGCATGCTCTGGAAAAGATACAAATACTAATCTCCAGCAGCGCTTCGGACAAAAAAAGTGTCCAACTCCACAGAAAGGAAAAGCAGCTTTTCTTAGGAAGGACTTTTGCCATCCGTCCGGCATTCTCCTGACATCCCGCGGTGGCATGCAAATCTCCACTGGGAAATGGCCATCCTCAAGGGAAATGGCCATCTTGACAGGCATCCTAGGTAAGCTTAAACAGCGGGAAGGCATTTCCGACCTTTTTGTGTCAGTCCCAGAAGTGTTTTTCTTGATGTATCAAGCTATATGAATAGCAGTCAGAATCGCACCTTAGCGCTGTGCCTCCTTTGCCTCAAATGACATGGTGTTGTTGCGTTTCCTGAGATTCACAAAAATAGTTGCTGCTCTGGAACGTGTTCAGATGTCTGCTTGCCGCAAGAGGGCAGAAATCGAACCTCATGTGGATCGCCAGCTTTTCTGCCAAACAGAGCATCAAAATTCTCAACCCAGTCGCTGGAGAGTGGCTTTTCAGATCTATAAAGAACTCTTGCGCTTTAGCTGGGTTTACCCACAAACTGACTTTGGCATGCTGCATTCTAGAGGGACTTGGCATAACCTGACACTTCTTGGTTTACAGTGGCTCTTTCAGTAACTTTTCAAATGTGCATGAATACATGGCTGACACGTCACGATAGCATTTTCAATTTCATTTTTTCCTCTTCTCAAAACAGCTCTCCCTTTTATCTTTAAAAGCTGTCCTTGAGCTCCAGTCAAGTGACTTTGGCAGTGTTTTTTCTAGCAGTACCTCTTACCTACCATTTCTTGCTAGGAAAGAAGGACCATTCCCTTCTTTCTGAGGCGAGCAGGAGTTTAGGTGCAGGATTACTTGGAGGCCTACGATAAACTGAGGCGAGATGGATGAGGAATCTGCCCGCTAGAGACAGCGCTCCAGTGGCGCAATCGGTCAGCGCGCGGTACTTATATGGCAGTATCTGTTGAGCAATGCCGAGGTTGTGAGTTCGAGCCTCACCTGGAGCATGCTTTTCCTTCTTTTTTGCCTTTTTTAATGGAATATTTAATAAGCTGTTACACCCTGTGGCCTGAGAACTTTACCGCAAGGCTGTAAGCGGTGAAAGAAAGTGAAGGGTGTTTTCGCCAGTGGTGCTTGAATGAGCTGTCTTTCACTTACACTGAGCGCATTCTCTAAATTGTGGAACAAAAGTGATAACCAGAATGTGCTACTTGTTGAAAAGAGGTGTGGGGAGCTACGACACTGCTTTTCAGTTTGAGCAAACCCATTCTTCTGACTCCGTAGCTCAATCTGCTTGGAATTCTGTAGGACGTTTGCAAGGGAAAATCAAAACAGAGACCTTGCCACCCTTACCTTGGCAAGAAGAAGAACGGATGACCTCTACAGGAAAAAAGAAGAAGCTTTGGCAGTGTCTTCAGGCAAGCCCCAGTGGCCTAATGGATAAGGCACTGGCCTCCTAAGCCAGGGATTGTGGGTTCGAGTCCCATCTGGGGTGTCGGATATCTTGCTTGTTCCTTTAAGCCAGGACTCCTTCCAGGCAGCTTCAAACATCAGCCAAGAATGAAATATAAAAACCATCACCGAGGGCAGCTACCTTTCTCTGCTTCATGTGTCAGTCCCTGAAGTCCTCTCTCCTAATGCCTTAATCCAAATGTGTGTGCCAATCACTATCTCGCTGAAGTACAGTGTGCCTCACATGACTTGGCTTAGTTGACCAGCATGCTCTGGAAAAGATACAAATACTAATCTCCAGCAGCACTTCGGACAAAAAAAGTGTCCAACTCCACAGAAAGGAAAAGCAGCTTTTCTTAGGAAGGACTTTTGGCATTCTCCTGACATCCCGCGGTGGCATGCAAATCTCCACTGGGAAATGGCCATCCTCAAGGGAAATGGCCATCTTGACAGGCATCCTAGGTAAGCTTAAACAGCGGGAAGGCATTTCCGACCTTTTTGTGTCAGTCCCAGAAGTGTTTTTCTTGATGTATCAAGCTATATGAATAGCAGTCAGAATCGCACCTTAGCGCTGTGCCTCCTTTGCCTCAAATGACATGGTGTTGTTGCGTTTCCTGAGATTCACAAAAATAGTTGCTGCTCTGGAACGTGTTCAGATGTCTGCTTGCCGCAAGAGGGCAGAAATCGAACCTCATGTGGATCGCCAGCTTTTCTGCCAAACAGAGCATCAAAATTCTCAACCCAGTCGCTGGAGAGTGGCTTTTCAGATCTATAAAGAACTCTTGCGCTTTAGCTGGGTTTACCCACAAACTGACTTTGGCATGCTGCATTCTAGAGGGACTTGGCATAACCTGACACTTCTTGGTTTACAGTGGCTCTTTCAGTAACTTTTCAAATGTGCATGAATACATGGCTGACACGTCACGATAGCATTTTCAATTTCATTTTTTCCTCTTCTCAAAACAGCTCTCCCTTTTATCTTTAAAAGCTGTCCTTGAGCTCCAGTCAAGTGACTTTGGCAGTGTTTTTTCTAGCAGTACCTCTTACCTACCATTTCTTGCTAGGAAAGAAGGACCATTCCCTTCTTTCTGAGGCGAGCAGGAGTTTAGGTGCAGGATTACTTGGAGGCCTACGATAAACTGAGGCGAGATGGATGAGGAATCTGCCCGCTCGAGACAGCACTCCAGTGGCGCAATCGGTCATCGTGCGGTACTTATATGGCAGTATCTGTTGAGCAATGCCGAGGTTGTGAGTTCGAGCCTCACCTGGAGCATGCTTTTCCTTCTTTTTTGCCTTTTTTAATGGAATATTTAATCAGCTGTTACACCCTGTGGCCTGAGAACTTTACCGCAAGGCTGTAAGCGGTGAAAGAAAGTGAAGGGTGTTTTCGCCAGTGGTGCTTGAATGAGCTGTCTTTCACTTACACTGAGCGCATTCTCTAAATTGTGGAACAAAAGTGATAACCAGAATGTGCTACTTCTTGAAAAGAGGTGTGGGGAGCTACGACACTGCTTTTCAGTTTGAGCAAACCCATTCTTCTGACTCCGTAGCTCAATCTGCTTGGAATTCTGTAGGACGTTTGCAAGGGAAAATCAAAACAGAGACCTTGCCACCCTTACCTTGGCAAGAAGAAGAACGGATGACCTCTACAGGAAAAAAGAAGAAGCTTTGGCAGGGTCTTCAGGCAAGCCCCAGTGGCCTAATGGATAAGGCACTGGCCTCCTAAGCCAGGGATTGTGGGTTCGAGTCCCATCTGGGGTGTCGGATATCTTGCTTGTTCCTTTAAGCCAGGACTCCTTCCAGGCAGCTTCAAACATCAGCCAAGAATGAAATATAAAAACCATCACCGAGGGCAGCTACCTTTCTCTGCTTCATGTGTCAGTCCCTGAAGTCCTCTCTCCTGATGCCTTAATCCAAATGTGTGTGCCAATCACTATCTCGCTGAAGTACAGTGTGCCTCACATGACTTGGCTTAGTTGACCAGCATGCTCTGGAAAAGATACAAATACTAATCTCCAGCAGCACTTCGGACAAAAAAAAGTGTCCAACTCCACAGAAAGGAAAAGCAGCTTTTCTTAGGAAGGACTTTTGGCATTCTCCTGACATCCCGCGGTGGCATGCAAATCTCCACTGGGAAATGGCCATCCTCAAGGGAAATGGCCATCTTGACAGGCATCCTAGGTAAGCTTAAACAGCGGGAAGGCATTTCCGACCTTTTTGTGTCAGTCCCAGAAGTGTTTTTCTTGATGCATCAAGCTATATGAATAGCAGTCAGAATCGCACCTTAGCGCTGTGCCTCCTTTGCATCAAATGACATGGTGTTGTTGCGTTTCCTGAGATTCACAAAAATAGTTGCTGCTCTGGAACGTGTTCAGATGTCTGCTTGCCGCAAGAGGGCAGAAATCAAACCTCATGTGGATCGCCAGCTTTTCTGCCAAACAGAGCATCAAAATTCTCAACCCAGTCGCTGGAGAGTGGCTTTTCAGATCTATAAAGAACTCTTGCGCTTTAGCTGGGTTTACCCACAAACTGACTTTGGCATGCTGCATTCTAGAGGGACTTGGCATAACCTGACACTTCTTGCTTTACAGTGGCTCTTTCAGTAACTTTTCAAATGTGCATGAATACATGGCTGACACGTCACGATAGCATTTTCAATTTCATTTTTTCCTCTTCTCAAAACAGCTCTCCCTTTTATCTTTAAAAGCTGTCCTTGAGCTCCAGTCAAGTGACTTTGGCAGTGTTTTTTCTAGCAGTACCTCTTACCTACCATTTCTTGCTAGGAAAGAAGGACCATTCCCTTCTTTCTGAGGCGAGCAGGAGTTTAGGTGCAGGATTACTTGGAGGCCTACGATAAACTGAGGCGAGATGGATGAGGAATCTGCCTGCAAGAGACAGCGCTCCAGTGGCGCAGTCGGTCAGCGCGCGGTACTTATGTGGCAGTATCTGTTGAGCAATGCCGAGGTTGTGAGTTCGAGCCTCACCTGGAGCATGCTTTTCCTTCTTTTTTGCCTTTTTTAATGGAATATTTAATCAGCTGTTACACCCTGCGGCCTGAGAACTTTACCGCAAGGCTGTAAGCGGTCAAAGAAAGTGAAGGGTGTTTTCGCCAGTGGTGCTTGAATGAGCTGTCTTTCACTTACACTGAGCGCATTCTCTAAATTGTGGAACAAAAGTGATAACCAGAATGTGCTACTTGTTGAAAAGAGGTGTGGGGAGCAACGACACTGCTTTTCAGTTTGAGCAAACCCATTCTTCTGACTCCGTAGCTCAATCTGCTTGGAATTCTGTAGGACGTTTGCAAGGGAAAATCAAAACAGAGACCTTGCCACCCTTACCTTGGCAAGAAGAAGAACGGATGACCTCTACAGGAAAAAAGAAGAAGCTTTGGTAGGGTCTTCAGGCAAGCCCCAGTGGCCTAATGGATAAGGCACTGGCCTCCTAAGCCAGGGATTGTGGGTTCGAGTCCCATCTGGGGTGTCGGATATCTTGCTTGTTCCTTTAAGCCAGGACTCCTTCCAGGCAGCTTCAAACATCAGCCAAGAATGAAATATAAAAACCATCACCGAGGGCAGCTACCTTTCTCTGCTTCATGTGTCAGTCCCTGAAGTCCTCTCTCCTGATGCCTTAATCCAAATGTGTGTGCCAATCACTATCTCGCTGAAGTACAGTGTGCCTCACATGACTTGGCTTAGTTGACCAGCATGCTCTGGAAAAGATACAAATACTAATCTCCAGCAGCACTTCGGACAAAAAAAGTGTCCAACTCCACAGAAATGAAAAGCAGCTTTTCTTAGGAAGGACTTTTGGCATTCTCCTGACATCCCGCGGTGGCATGCAAATCTCCACTGGGAAATGGCCATCCTCAAGGGAAATGGCCATCTTGACAGGCATCCTAGGTAAGCTTAAACAGCGGGAAGGCATTTCCGACCTTTTTCTGTCAGTCCCAGAAGTGTTTTTCTTGATGTATCAAGCTATATGAATAGCAGTCAGAATCGCACCTTAGCGCTGTGCCTCCTTTGCCTCAAATGACATGGTGTTGTTGCGTTTCCTGAGATTCACAAAAATAGTTGCTGCTCTGGAACGTGTTCAGATGTCTGCTTGCCGCAAGAGGGCAGAAATCGAACCTCATGTGGATCGCCAGCTTTTCTGCCAAACAGAGCATCAAAATTCTCAACCCAGTCGCTGGAGAGTGGCTTTTCAGATCTATAAAGAACTCTTGCGCTTTAGCTGGGTTTACCCACAAACTGACTTTGGCATGCTGCATTCTAGAGGGACTTGGCATAACCTGACACTTCTTGGTTTACAGTGGCTCTTTCAGTAACTTTTCAAATGTGCATGAATACATGGCTGACACGTCACGATAGCATTTTCAATTTCATTTTTTCCTCTTCTCAAAACAGCTCTCCCTTTTATCTTTAAAAGCTGTCCTTGAGCTCCAGTCAAGTGACTTTGGCAGTGTTTTTTCTAGCAGTACCTCTTACCTACCATTTCTTGCTAGGAAAGAAGGTCCATTCCCTTCTTTCTGAGGCGAGCAGGAGTTTAGGTGCAGGATTACTTGGAGGCCTACGATAAACTGAGGCGAGATGGATGAGGAATCTGCCTGCAAGAGACAGCGCTCCAGTGGCGCAGTCGGTCAGCGCGCGGTACTTATATGGCAGTATCTGTTGAGCAATGCCGAGGTTGTGAGTTCGAGCCTCACCTGGAGCATGCTTTTCCTTCTTTTTTGCCTTTTTTAATGGAATATTTAATCAGCTGTTACACCCTGCGGCCTGAGAACTTTACCGCAAGGCTGTAAGCGGTCAAAGAAAGTGAAGGGTGTTTTCGCCAGTGGTGCTTGAATGAGCTGTCTTTCACTTACACTGAGCGCATTCTCTAAATTGTGGAACAAAAGTGATAAC
Source organism: Staurois parvus (assembly GCF_062004578.1). Lineage (NCBI taxonomy): Eukaryota > Metazoa > Chordata > Amphibia > Anura > Ranidae > Staurois > Staurois parvus. The sequence goes on from NW_028318072.1 coordinate 2,712,987, forward strand.
CAGAATGTGCTACTTGTTGAAAAGAGGTGTGGGGAGCTACGACACTGCTTTTCAGTTTGAGCAAACCCATTCTTCTGACTCCGTAGCTCAATCTGCTTGGAATTCTGTAGGACGTTTGCAAGGGAAAATTTAAACAGAGACCTTGCCACCCTTACCTTGGCAAGAAGAAGAACGGATGACCTCTACAGGAGAAAAGAAGAAGCTTTGGCAGGATCTTCAGGCAAGCCCCAGTGGCCTAATGGATAAGGCACTGGCCTCCTAAGCCAGGGATTGTGGGTTCGAGTCCCATCTGGGGTGTCGGATATCTTGCTTGTTCCTTTAAGCCAGGACTCCTTCCAGGCAGCTTCAAACATCAGCCAAGAATGAAATATAAAAACCATTACCGAGGGCAGCTACCTTTCTCTGCTTCACGTGTCAGTCCCTGAAGTCCTCTCTCCTGATGCCTTAATCCAAATGTGTGTGCCAATCACTATCTCGCTGAAGTACAGTGTGCCTCAGATGACTTGGCTTAGTTGACCAGCATGCTCTGGAAAAGATACAAATACTAATCTCCAGCAGCGCTTCGGACAAAAAAAGTGTCCAACTCCACAGAAAGGAAAAGCAGCTTTTCTTAGGAAGGACTTTTGCCATCCGTCCGGCATTCTCCTGACATCCCGCGGTGGCATGCAAATCTCCACTGGGAAATGGCCATCCTCAAGGGAAATGGCCATCTTGACAGGCATCCTAGGTAAGCTTAAACAGCGGGAAGGCATTTCCGACCTTTTTGTGTCAGTCCCAGAAGTGTTTTTCTTGATGTATCAAGCTATATGAATAGCAGTCAGAATCGCACCTTAGCGCTGTGCCTCCTTTCCCTCAAATGACATGGTGTTGTTGCGTTTCCTGAGATTCACAAAAATAGTTGCTGCTCTGGAACGTGTTCAGATGTCTGCTTGCCGCAAGAGGGCAGAAATCGAACCTCATGTGGATCGCCAGCTTTTCTGCCAAACAGAGCATCAAAATTCTCAACCCAGTCGCTGGAGAGTGGCTTTTCAGATCTATAAAGAACTCTTGCGCTTTAGCTGGGTTTACCCACAAACTGACTTTGGCATGCTGCATTCTAGAGGGACTTGGCATAACCTGACACTTCTTGGTTTACAGTGGCTCTTTCAGTAACTTTTCAAATGTGCATGAATACATGGCTGACACGTCACGATAGCATTTTCAATTTCATTTTTTCCTCTTCTCAAAACAGCTCTCCCTTTTATCTTTAAAAGCTGTCCTTGAGCTCCAGTCAAGTGACTTTGGCAGTGTTTTTTCTAGCAGTACCTCTTACCTACCATTTCTTGATAGGAAAGAAGGACCATTCCCTTATTTCTGAGGCGAGCAGGAGTTTAGGTGCAGGATTACTTGGAGGCCTACGATAAACTGAGGCGAGATGGATGAGGAATCTGCCCGCTAGAGACAGCGCTCCAGTGGCGCAATCGGTCAGCGCGCGGTACTTATATGGCAGTATCTGTTGAGCAATGCCGAGGTTGTGAGTTCGAGCCTCACCTGGAGCATGCTTTTCCTTCTTTTTTGCCTTTTTTAATGGAATATTTAATCAGCTGTTACACCCTGCGGCCTGAGAACTTTACCGCAAGGCTGTAAGCGGTCAAAGAAAGTGAAGGGTGTTTTCGCCAGTGGTGCTTGAATGAGCTGTCTTTCACTTACACTGAGCGCATTCTCTAAATTGTGGAACAAAAGTGATAACCAGAATGTGCTACTTGTTGAAAAGAGGTGTGGGGAGCTACGACACTGCTTTTCAGTTTGAGCAAACCCATTCTTCTGACTCCGTAGCTCAATCTGCTTGGAATTCTGTAGGACGTTTGCAAGGGAAAATCAAAACAGAGACCTTGCCACCCTTACCTTGGCAAGAAGAAGAACGGATGACCTCTACAAGAGAAAAGAAGAAGCTTTGGCAGTGTCTTCAGGCAAGCCCCAGTGGCCTAATGGATAAGGCACTGGCCTCCTAAGCCAGGGATTGTGGGTTCGAGTCCCATCTGGGGTGTCGGACATCTTGCTTGTTCCTTTAAGCCAGGACTCCTTCCAGGCAGCTTCAAACATCAGCTAAGAATGAAATATAAAAACCATCACCGAGGGCAGCTACCTTTCTCTGCTTCATGTGTCAGTCCCTGAAGTCCTCTCTCCTGATGCCTTAATCCAAATGTGTGTGCCAATCACTATCTCGCTGAAGTACAGTGTGGCTTAGTTGACCAGCATGCTCTGGAAAAGATACAAATACTAATCTCCAGCAGCGCTTCGGACAAAAAAAGTGTCCAACTCCACAGAAAGGAAAAGCAGCTTTTCTTAGGAAGGACTTTTGCCATCCGTCCGGCATTCTCCTGACATCCCGCGGTGGCATGCAAATCTCCACTGGGAAATGGCCATCCTCAAGGGAAATGGCCATCTTGACAGGCATCCTAGGTAAGCTTAAACAGCGGGAAGGCATTTCCGACCTTTTTGTGTCAGTCCCAGAAGTGTTTTTCTTGATGTATCAAGCTATATGAATAGCAGTCAGAATCGCACCTTAGCGCTGTGCCTCCTTTGCCTCAAATGACATGGTGTTGTTGCGTTTCCTGAGATTCACAAAAATAGTTGCTGCTCTGGAACGTGTTCAGATGTCTGCTTGCCGCAAGAGGGCAGAAATCGAACCTCATGTGGATCGCCAGCTTTTCTGCCAAACAGAGCATCAAAATTCTCAACCCAGTCGCTGGAGAGTGGCTTTTCAGATCTATAAAGAACTCTTGCGCTTTAGCTGGGTTTACCCACAAACTGACTTTGGCATGCTGCATTCTAGAGGGACTTGGCATAACCTGACACTTCTTGGTTTACAGTGGCTCTTTCAGTAACTTTTCAAATGTGCATGAATACATGGCTGACACGTCACGATAGCATTTTCAATTTCATTTTTTCCTCTTCTCAAAACAGCTCTCCCTTTTATCTTTAAAAGCTGTCCTTGAGCTCCAGTCAAGTGACTTTGGCAGTGTTTTTTCTAGCAGTACCTCTTACCTACCATTTCTTGCTAGGAAAGAAGGACCATTCCCTTCTTTCTGAGGCGAGCAGGAGTTTAGGTGCAGGATTACTTGGAGGCCTACGATAAACTGAGGCGAGATGGATGAGGAATCTGCCCACTAGAGACAGCGCTCCAGTGGCGCAATCGGTCAGCGCGCGGTACTTATATGGCAGTATCTGTTGAGCAATGCCGAGGTTGTGAGTTCGAGCCTCACCTGGAGCATGCTTTTCCTTCCTTTTTGCCTTTTTTAATGGAATATTTAATCAGCTGTTACACCCTGCGGCCTGAGAACTTTACCGCAAGGCTGTAAGCGGTCAAAGAAAGTGAAGGGTGTTTTCGCCAGTGGTGCTTGAATGAGCTGTCTTTCACTTACACTGAGCGCATTCTCTAAATTGTGGAACAAAAGTGATAACCAGAATGTGCTACTTGTTGAAAAGAGGTGTGGGGAGCTACGACACTGCTTTTCAGTTTGAGCAAACCCATTCTTCTGACTCCGTAGCTCAATCTGCTTGGAATTCTGTAGGACGTTTGCAAGGGAAAATCAAAACAGAGACCTTGCCACCCTTACCTTGGCAAGAAGAAGAACGGATGACCTCTACAGGAGAAAAGAAGAAGCTTTGGCAGGTTTTTGAGGCAAGCCCCAGTGGCCTAATGGATAAGGCACTGGCCTCCTAAGCCAGGGATTGTGGGTTTGAGTCCCATCTGGGGTGTCGGATATCTTGCTTGTTCCTTTAAGCCATTACTCCTTCCAGGCAGCTTCAAACATCAGCCAAGAATGAAATATAAAAACCATCACAGAGGGCAGCTACCTTTCTCTGCTTCACGTGTCAGTCCCTGAAGTCCTCTCTCCTGATGCCTTAATCTAAATGTGTGTGCCAATCACTATGTCGCAGAAGTACAGTGTGCCTCAGATGACTTGGCTTAGTTGACCAGCATGCTCTGGAAAAGATACAAATACTAATCTCCAGCAGCGCTTCGGACAAAAAAAGTGTCCAACTCCACAGAAAGGAAAAGCAGCTTTTCTTAGGAAGGACTTTTGCCATCCGTCCGGCATTCTCCTGACATCCCGCGGTGGCATGCAAATCTCCACTGGGAAATGGCCATCCTCAAGGGAAATGGCCATCTTGACAGGCATCCTAGGTAAGCTTAAACAGCGGGAAGGCATTTCCGACCTTTTTGTGTCAGTCCCAGAAGTGTTTTTCTTGATGTATCAAGCTATATGAATAGCAGTCAGAATCGCACCTTAGCGCTGTGCCTCCTTTGCCTCAAATGACATGGTGTTGTTGCGTTTCCTGAGATTCACAAAAATAGTTGCTGCTCTGGAACGTGTTCAGATGTCTGCTTGCCGCAAGAGGGCAGAAATCGAACCTCATGTGGATCGCCAGCTTTTCTGCCAAACAGAGCATCAAAATTCTCAACCCAGTCGCTGGAGAGTGGCTTTTCAGATCTATAAAGAACTCTTGCGCTTTAGCTGGGTTTACCCACAAACTGACTTTGGCATGCTGCATTCTAGAGGGACTTGGCATAACCTGACACTTCTTGGTTTACAGTGGCTCTTTCAGTAACTTTTCAAATGTGCATGAATACATGGCTGACACGTCACGATAGCATTTTCAATTTCATTTTTTCCTCTTCTCAAAACAGCTCTCCCTTTTATCTTTAAAAGCTGTCCTTGAGCTCCAGTCAAGTGACTTTGGCAGTGTTTTTTCTAGCAGTACCTCTTACCTACCATTTCTTGCTAGGAAAGAAAGACCATTCCCTTCTTTCTGAGGCGAGCAGGAGTTTAGGTGCAGGATTACTTGGAGGCCTACGATAAACTGAGGCGAGATGGATGAGGAATCTGCCCGCTAGAGACAGCGCTCCAGTGGCGCAATCGTTCAGCGCGCGGTACTTATATGGCAGTATCTGTTGAGCAATGCCGAGGTTGTGAGTTCGAGCCTCACCTGGAGCATGCTTTTCCTTCTTTTTTGCCTTTTTTAATGGAATATTTAATCAGCTGTTACACCCTGCGGCCTGAGAACTTTACCGCAAGGCTGTAAGCGGTCAAAGAAAGTGAAGGGTGTTTTCGCCAGTGGTGCTTGAATGAGCTGTCTTTCACTTACACTGAGCGTATTCTCTAAATTGTGGAACAAAAGTGATAACCAGAATGTGCTACTTGTTGAAAAGAGGTGTGGGGAGCTACGACACTGCTTTTCAGTTTGAGCAAACCCATTCTTCTGACTCCGTAGCTCAATCTGCTTGGAATTCTGTAGGACGTTTGCAAGGGAAAATCAAAACAGAGACCTTGCCACCCTTACCTTGGCAAGAAGAAGAACGGATGACCTCTACAGGAGAAAAGAAGAAGCTTTGGCTGGGTCTTCAGGCAAGCCCCAGTGGCCTAATGGATAAGGCACTGGCCTCCTAAGCCAGGGATTGTGGGTTCGAGTCCCATCTCGGGTGTCGGATATCTTACTTATTCCTTTAAGCCAGGACTCATTCCAGGCAGCTTCAAACATCAGCCAAGAATGAAATATAAAAACCATCACCGAGGGCAGCTACCTTTCTCTGCTTCATGTGTCAGTCCCTGAAGTCCTCTCTCCTGATGCCATAATCGAAATGTGTGTGCCAATCACTATCTCGCTGAAGTACAGTGTGCCTCAGATGACTTGGCTTAGTTGACCAGCATGCTCTGGAAAAGATACAAATACTAATCTCCAGCAGTGCTTCGGACAAAAAAAGTGTCCAACTCCAGAGAAAGGAAAAGCAGCTTTTCTTAGGAAGGACTTTTGCCATCCGTCCGGCATTCTCCTGACATCCCGCGGTGGCATGCAAATCTCCACTGGGAAATGGCCATCCTCAAGGGAAATGGCCATCTTGACAGGCATCCTAGGTAAGCTTAAACAGCGGGAAGGCATTTCCGACCTTTTTGTGTCAGTCCCAGAAGTGTTTTTCTTGATGTATCAAGCTATATGAATAGCAGTCAGAATCGCACCTTAGCGCTGTGCCTCCTTTGCCTCAAATGACATGGTGTTGTTACGTTTCCTGAGATTCACAAAAATAGTTGCTGCTCTGGAACGTGTTCAGATGTCTGCTTGCCGCAAGAGGGCAGAAATCGAACCTCATGTGGATCGCCAGCTTTTCTGCCAAACAGAGCATCAAAATTCTCAACCCAGTCGCTGGAGAGTGGCTTTTCAGATCTATAAAGAACTCTTGCGCTTTAGCTGGGTTTACCCACAAACTGACTTTGGCATGCTGCATTCTAGAGGGACTTGGCATAACCTGACACTTCTTGGTTTACAGTGGCTCTTTCAGTAACTTTTCAAATGTGCATGAATACATGGCTGACACGTCACGATAGCATTTTCAATTTCATTTTTTCCTCTTCTCAAAACAGCTCTCCCTTTTATCTTTAAAAGCTGTCCTTGAGCTCCAGTCAAGTGACTTTGGCAGTGTTTTTTCTAGCAGTACCTCTTACCTACCATTTCTTGCTAGGAAAGAAGGACCATTCCCTTCTTTCTGAGGCGAGCAGGAGTTTAGGTGCAGGATTACTTGGAGGCCTACGATAAACTGAGGCGAGATGGATGAGGAATCTGCCCGCTAGAGACGGCGCTCCAGTGGCGCAATCGGTCAGCGCGCGGTACTTATATGGCAGTATCTGTTGAGCAATGCCGAGGTTGTGAGTTTGAGCCTCACCTGGAGCATGCTTTTCCTTCCTTTTTGCCTTTTTTAATGGAATATTTAATCAGCTGTTACACCCTGCGGCCTGAGAACTTTACCGCAAGGCTGTAAGCGGTCAAAGAAAGTGAAGGGTGTTTTCGCCAGTGGTGCTTGAATGAGCTGTCTTTCACTTACACTGAGCGCATTCTCTAAATTGTGGAACAAAAGTGATAACCAGAATGTGCTACTTCTTGAAAAGAGGTGTGGGGAGCTACGACACTGCTTTTCAGTTTGAGCAAACCCATTCTTCTGACTCCGTAGCTCAATCTGCTTGGAATTCTGTAGGACGTTTGCAAGGGAAAATCAAAACAGAGACCTTGCCACCCTTACCTTGGCAAGAAGAAGAACGGATGACCTCTACAGGAGAAAAGAAGAAGCTTTGGCAGGGTCTTCAGGCAAGCCTCAGTGGCCTAATGGATAAGGCACTGGCCTCCTAAGCCAGGGATTGTGGGTTTGAGTCCCATCTGGGGTGTCGGATATCTTGCTTGTTCCTTTAAGCCAGGACTCCTTCCAGGCAGCTTCAAACATCAGCCAAGAATGAAATATAAAAACCATCACCGAGGGCAGCTACCTTTCTCTGCTTCATGTGTCAGTCCCTGAAGTCCTCTCTCCTGATGCCTTAATCCAAATGTGTGTGCCAATCACTATCTCGCTGAAGTACAGTGTGCCTCACATGACTTGGCTTAGTTGACCAGCATGCTCTGGAAAAGATACAAATACTAATCTCCAGCAGCGCTTCGGACAAAAAAAGTGTCCAACTCCACAGAAAGGAAAAGCAGCTTTTCTTAGGAAGGACTTTTGCCATCCGTCCGGCATTCTCCTGATATCCCGCGGTGGCATACAAATCTCCACTGGGAAATGGCCATCCTCAAGGGAAATGGCCATCTTGACAGGCATCCTAGGTAAGCTTAAACAGCGGGAAGGCATTTCCGACCTTTTTGTGTCAGTCCCAGAAGTGTTTTTCTTGATGTATCAAGCTATATGAATAGCAGTCAGAATCGCACCTTAGCGCTGTGCCTCCTTTCCCTCAAATGACATGGTGTTGTTGCGTTTCCTGAGATTCACAAAAATAGTTGCTGCTCTGGAACGTGTTCAGATGTCTGCTTGCCGCAAGAGGGCAGAAATCGAACCTCATGTGGATCGCCAGCTTTTCTGCCAAACAGAGCATCAAAATTCTCAACCCAGTCGCTGGAGAGTGGCTTTTCAGATCTATAAAGAACTCTTGCGCTTTAGCTGGGTTTACCCACAAACTGACTTTGGCATGCTGCATTCTAGAGGGACTTGGCATAACCTGACACTTCTTGGTTTACAGTGGCTCTTTCAGTAACTTTTCAAATGTGCATGAATACATGGCTGACACGTCACGATAGCATTTTCAATTTCATTTTTTCCTCTTCTCAAAACAGCTCTCCCTTTTATCTTTAAAAGCTGTCCTTGAGCTCCAGTCAAGTGACTTTGGCAGTGTTTTTTCTAGCAGTACCTCTTACCTACCATTTCTTGCTAGGAAAGAAAGACCATTCCCTTCTTTCTGAGGCGAGCAGGAGTTTAGGTGCAGGATTACTTGGAGGCCTACGATAAACTGAGGCGAGATGGATGAGGAATCTGCCCGCTAGAGACAGCGCTCCAGTGGCGCAATCGTTCAGCGCGCGGTACTTATATGGCAGTATCTGTTGAGCAATGCCGAGGTTGTGAGTTCGAGCCTCACCTGGAGCATGCTTTTCCTTCTTTTTTGCCTTTTTTAATGGAATATTTAATCAGCTGTTACACCCTGCGGCCTGAGAACTTTACCGCAAGGCTGTAAGCGGTCAAAGAAAGTGAAGGGTGTTTTCGCCAGTGGTGCTTGAATGAGCTGTCTTTCACTTACACTGAGCGTATTCTCTAAATTGTGGAAAAAAAGTGATAACCAGAATGTGCTACTTGTTGAAAAGAGGTGTGGGGAGCTACGACACTGCTTTTCAGTTTGAGCAAACCCATTCTTCTGACTCCGTAGCTCAATCTGCTTGGAATTCTGTAGGACGTTTGCAAGGGAAAATCAAAACAGAGACCTTGCCACCCTTACCTTGGCAAGAAGAAGAACAGATGACCTCTACAGGAGAAAAGAAGAAGCTTTGGCAGGGTCTTCAGGTAAGCCCCAGTGGCCTAATGGATAAGGCACTGGCCTCCTAAGCCAGGGATTGTGGTTTCGAGTCCCATCTCGGGTGTCGGATATCTTGCTTATTCCTTTAAGCCAGGACTCCTTCCAGGCAGCTTCAAACATCAGCCAAGAATGAAATATAAAAACCATCACCGAGGGCAGCTACCTTTCTCTGCTTCATGTGTCAGTCCCTGAAGTCCTCTCTCCTGATGCCTTAATCCAAATGTGTGTGCCAATCACTATCTCGCTGAAGTACATTGTGCCTCAGATGACTTGGCTTAGTTGACCAGCATGCTCTGGAAAAGATACAAATACTAATCTCCAGCAGCGCTTCGGACAAAAAAAGTGTCCAACTCCACAGAAAGGAAAAGCAGCTTTTCTTAGGAAGGACTTTTGCCATCCGTCCGGCATTCTCCTGACATCCCGCGGTGGCATGCAAATCTCCACTGGGAAATGGCCATCCTCAAGGGAAATGGCCATCTTGACAGGCATCCTAGGTAAGCTTAAACAGCGGGAAGGCATTTCCGACCTTTTTGTGTCAGTCCCAGAAGTGTTTTTCTTGATGTATCAAGCTATATGAATAGCAGTCAGAATCGCACCTTAGCGCTGTGCCTCCTTTGCCTCAAATGACATGGTGTTGTTGCGTTTCCTGAGATTCACAAAAATAGTTGCTGCTCTGGAATGTGTTCAGATGTCTGCTTGCCGCAAGAGGGCAGAAATCGAACCTCATGTGGATCGCCAGCTTTTCTGCCAAACAGAGCATCAAAATTCTCAACCCAGTCGCTGGAGAGTGGCTTTTCAGATCTATAAAGAACTCTTGCGCTTTAGCTGGGTTTACCCACAAACTGACTTTGGCATGCTGCATTCTAGAGGGACTTGGCATAACCTGACACTTCTTGGTTTACAGTGGCTCTTTCAGTAACTTTTCAAATGTGCATGAATACATGGCTGACACGTCACGATAGCATTTTCAATTTCATTTCTTCCTCTTCTCAAAACAGCTCTCCCTTTTATCTTTAAATGCTGTCCTTGAGCTCCAGTCAAGTGACTTTGGCAGTGTTTTTTCTAGCAGTACCTCTTACCTACCATTTCTTGCTAGGAAAGAAAGACCATTCCCTTCTTTCTGAGGCGAGCAGGAGTTTAGGTGCAGGATTACTTGGAGGCCTACGATAAACTGAGGCGAGATGGATGAGGAATCTGCCCGCTAGAGACAGCGCTCCAGTGGCGCAATCGTTCAGCGCGCGGTACTTATATGGCAGTATCTGTTGAGCAATGCCGAGGTTGTGAGTTCGAGCCTCACCTGGAGCATGCTTTTCCTTCTTTTTTGCCTTTTTTAATGGAATATTTAATCAGCTGTTACACCCTGCGGCCTGAGAACTTTACCGCAAGGCTGTAAGCGGTCAAAGAAAGTGAAGGGTGTTTTCGCCAGTGGTGCTTGAATGAGCTGTCTTTCACTTACACTGAGCGTATTCTCTAAATTGTGGAACAAAAGTGATAACCAGAATGTGCTACTTGTTGAAAAGAGGTGTGGGGAGCAACGACACTGCTTTTCAGTTTGAGCAAACCCATTCTTCTGACTCCGTAGCTCAATCTGCTTGGAATTCTGTAGGACGTTTGCAAGGGAAAATCAAAACAGAGACCTTGCCACCCTTACCTTGGCAAGAAGAAGAACGGATGACCTCTACAGGAGAAAAGAAGAAGCTTTGGCAGGCTCTTGAGGCAAGCCCCAGTGGCCTAATGGATAAGGCACTGGCCCCCTAAGCCAGGGATTGTGGGTTCGAGTCCCATCTGGGGTGTCGGATATCTTGCTTGTTCCTTTAAGCCAGGACTCCTTCCAGGCAGCTTCAAACATCAGCCAAGAATGAAATATAAAAACCATCACCGAGGGCAGCTACCTTTCTCTGCTTCATGTGTCAGTCCCTGATGTCCTCTCTCCTGATGCCTTAATCCAAATGTGTGTGCCAATCACTATCTCGCTGAAGTACAGTGTACCTCAGATGACTTGGCTTAGTTGACCAGCATGCTCTGGAAAAGATACAAATACTAATCTCCAGCAGCGCTTCGGACAAAAAAAGTGTCCAACTCCACAGAAAGGAAAAGCAGCTTTTCTTAGGAAGGACTTTTGGCATTCTCCTGACATCCCGCGGTGGCATGCAAATCTCCACTGGGAAATGGCCATCCTCAAGGGAAATGGCCATCTTGACAGGCATCCTAGGTAAGCTTAAACAGCGGGAAGGCATTTCCGACCTTTTTGTGTCAGTCCCAGAAGTGTTTTTCTTGATGTATCAAGCTATATGAATAGCAGTCAGAATCGCACCTTAGCGCTGTGCCTCCTTTCCCTCAAATGACATGGTGTTGTTGCGTTTCCTGAGATTCACAAAAATAGTTGCTGCTCTGGAACGTGTTCAGATGTCTGCTTGCCGCAAGAGGGCAGAAATCGAACCTCATGTGGATCGCCAGCTTTTCTGCCAAACAGAGCATCAAAATTCTCAACCCAGTCGCTGGAGAGTGGCTTTTCAGATCTATAAAGAACTCTTGCGCTTTAGCTGGGTTTACCCACAAACTGACTTTGGCATGCTGCATTCTAGAGGGACTTGACATAACCTGACACTTCTTGGTTTACAGTGGCTCTTTCAGTAACTTTTCAAATGTGCATGAATACATGGCTGACACGTCACGATAGCATTTTCAATTTCATTTTTTCCTCTTCTCAAAACAGCTCTCCCTTTTATCTTTAAAAGCTGTCCTTGAGCTCCAGTCAAGTGACTTTGGCAGTGTTTTTTCTAGCAGTACCTCTTACCTACCATTTCTTGCTAGGAAAGAAGGACCATTCCCTTCTTTCTGAGGCGAGCAGGAGTTTAGGTGCAGGATTACTTGGAGGCCTACGATAAACTGAGGCGAGATGGATGAGGAATCTGCCCGCTAGAGACAGCGCTCCAGTGGCGCAATCGGTCAGCGCGCGGTACTTATATGGCAGTATCTGTTGAGCAATGCCGAGGTTGTGAGTTCGAGCCTCACCTGGAGCATGCTTTTCCTTCCTTTTTGCCTTTTTTAATGGAATATTTAATCAGCTGTTACACCCTGCGGCCTGAGAACTTTACCGCAAGGCTGTAAGCGGTCAAAGAAAGTGAAGGGTGTTTTCGCCAGTGGTGCTTGAATGAGCTGTCTTTCACTTACACTGAGCGCATTCTCTAAATTGTGGAACAAAAGTGATAACCAGAATGTGCTACTTCTTGAAAAGAGGTGTGGGGAGCTACGACACTGCTTTTCAGTTTGAGCAAACCCATTCTTCTGACTCCGTAGCTCAATCTGCTTGGAATTCTGTAGAACGTTTGCAAGGGAAAATCAAAACAGAGACCTTGCCACCCTTACCTTGGCAAGAAGAAGAACGGATGACCTCTACAGGAGAAAAGAAGAAGCTTTGGCAGGGTCTTCAGGCAAGCCCCAGTGGCCTAATGGATAAGGCACTAGCCTCCTAAGCCAGGGATTGTGGGTTCGAGTCCCATCTGGGGTGTCGGATATCTTGCTTGTTCCTTTAAGCCAGGACTCCTTCCAGGCAGCTTCAAACATCAGCTAAGAATGAAATATAAAAACCATCACCGAGGGCAGCTACCTTTCTCTGCTTCACGTGTCAGTCCCTGAAGTCCTCTCTCCTGATGCCTTAATCTAAATGTGTGTGCCAATCACTATGTCGCAGAAGTACAGTGTGCCTCAGATGACTTGGCTTAGTTGACCAGCATGCTCTGGAAAAGATACAAATACTAATCTCCAGCAGCGCTTCGGACAAAAAAAGTGTCCAACTCCACAGAAAGGAAAAGCAGCTTTTCTTAGGAAGGACTTTTGCCATCCGTCCGGCATTCTCCTGACATCCCGCGGTCGCATGCAAATCTCTACTGGGAAATGGCCATCCTCAAGGGAAATGGCCATCTTGACAGGCATCCTAGGTAAGCTTAAACAGCGGGAAGGCATTTCCGACCTTTTTGTGTCAGTCCCAGAAGTGTTTTTCTTGATGTATCAAGCTATATGAATAGCAGTCAGAATCGCACCTTAGCGCTGAGCCTCCTTTGCCTCAAATGACATGGTGTTGTTGCGTTTCCTGAGATTCACAAAAATAGTTGCTGCTCTGGAACGTGTTCAGATGTCTGCTTGCCGCAAGAGGGCAGAAATCGAACCTCATGTGGATCGCCAGCTTTTCTGCCAAACAGAGCATCAAAATTCTCAACCCAGTCGCTGGAGAGTGGCTTTTCAGATCTATAAAGAACTCTTGCGCTTTAGCTGGGTTTACCCACAAACTGACTTTGGCATGCTGCATTCTAGAGGGACTTGGCATAACCTGACACTTCTTGGTTTACAGTGGCTCTTTCAGTAACTTTTCAAATGTGCATGAATACATGGCTGACACGTCACGATAGCATTTTCAATTTCATTTTTTCCTCTTCTCAAAACAGCTCTCCCTTTTATCTTTAAAAGCTGTCCTTGAGCTCCAGTCAAGTGACTTTGGCAGTGTTTTTTCTAGCAGTACCTCTTACCTACCATTTCTTGCTAGGAAAGAAGGACCATTCCCTTCTTTCTGAGGCGAGCAGGAGTTTAGGTGCAGGATTACTTGGAGGCCTACGATAAACTGAGGCGAGATGGATGAGGAATCTGCCCGCTAGAGACGGCGCTCCAGTGGCGCAATCGGTCAGCGCGCGGTACTTATATGGCAGTATCTGTTGAGCAATGCCGAGGTTGTGAGTTCGAGCCTCACCTGGAGCATGCTTTTCCTTCCTTTTTGCCTTTTTTAATGGAATATTTAATCAGCTGTTACACCCTGCGGCCTGAGAACTTTACCGCAAGGCTGTAAGCGGTCAAAGAAAGTGAAGGGTGTTTTCGCCAGTGGTGCTTGAATGAGCTGTCTTTCACTTACACTGAGCGCATTCTCTAAATTGTGGAACAAAAGTGATAACCAGAATGTGCTACTTCTTGAAAAGAGGTGTGGGGAGCTACGACACTGCTTTTCAGTTTGAGCAAACCCATTCTTCTGACTCCGTAGCTCAATCTGCTTGGAATTCTGTAGAACGTTTGCAAGGGAAAATCAAAACAGAGACCTTGCCACCCTTACCTTGGCAAGAAGAAGAACGGATGACCTCTACAGGAGAAAAGAAGAAGCTTTGGCAGGGTCTTGAGGCAAGCCCCAGTGGCCTAATGGATAAGGCACTAGCCTCCTAAGCCAGGGATTGTGGGTTCGAGTCCCATCTGGGGTGTCGGATATCTTGCTTGTTCCTTTAAGCCAGGACTCCTTCCAGGCAGCTTCAAACATCAGCCAAGAATGAAATATAAAAACCATCACCGAGGGCAGCTACCTTTCTCTGCTTCACGTGTCAGTCCCTGAAGTCCTCTCTCCTGATGCCTTAATCTAAATGTGTGTGCCAATCACTATGTCGCAGAAGTACAGTGTGCCTCAGATGACTTGGCTTAGTTGACCAGCATGCTCTGGAAAAGATACAAATACTAATCTCCAGCAGCGCTTCGGACAAAAAAAGTGTCCAACTCCACAGAAAGGAAAAGCAGCTTTTCTTAGGAAGGACTTTTGCCATCCGTCCGGCATTCTCCTGACATCCCGCGGTCGCATGCAAATCTCTACTGGGAAATGGCCATCCTCAAGGGAAATGGCCATCTTGACAGGCATCCTAGGTAAGCTTAAACAGCGGGAAGGCATTTCCGACCTTTTTGTGTCAGTCCCAGAAGTGTTTTTCTTGATGTATCAAGCTATATGAATAGCAGTCAGAATCGCACCTTAGCGCTGAGCCTCCTTTGCCTCAAATGACATGGTGTTGTTGCGTTTCCTGAGATTCACAAAAATAGTTGCTGCTCTGGAACGTGTTCAGATGTCTGCTTGCCGCAAGAGGGCAGAAATCGAACCTCATGTGGATCGCCAGCTTTTCTGCCAAACAGAGCATCAAAATTCTCAACCCAGTCGCTGGAGAGTGGCTTTTCAGATCTATAAAGAACTCTTGCGCTTTAGCTGGGTTTACCCACAAACTGACTTTGGCATGCTGCATTCTAGAGGGACTTGGCATAACCTGACACTTCTTGGTTTACAGTGGCTCTTTCAGTAACTTTTCAAATGTGCATGAATACATGGCTGACACGTCACGATAGCATTTTCAATTTCATTTTTTCCTCTTCTCAAAACAGCTCTCCCTTTTATCTTTAAAAGCTGTCCTTGAGCTCCAGTCAAGTGACTTTGGCAGTGTTTTTTCTAGCAGTACCTCTTACCTACCATTTCTTGCTAGGAAAGAAGGACCATTCCCTTCTTTCTGAGGCGAGCAGGAGTTTAGGTGCAGGATTACTTGGAGGCCTACGATAAACTGAGGCGAGATGGATGAGGAATCTGCCCGCTAGAGACGGCGCTCCAGTGGCGCAATCGGTCAGCGCGCGGTACTTATATGGCAGTATCTGTTGAGCAATGCCGAGGTTGTGAGTTCGAGCCTCACCTGGAGCATGCTTTTCCTTCCTTTTTGCCTTTTTTAATGGAATATTTAATCAGCTGTTACACCCTGCGGCCTGAGAACTTTACCGCAAGGCTGTAAGCGGTCAAAGAAAGTGAAGGGTGTTTTCGCCAGTGGTGCTTGAATGAGCTGTCTTTCACTTACACTGAGCGCATTCTCTAAATTGTGGAACAAAAGTGATAACCAGAATGTGCTACTTCTTGAAAAGAGGTGTGGGGAGCTACGACACTGCTTTTCAGTTTGAGCAAACCCATTCTTCTGACTCCGTAGCTCAATCTGCTTGGAATTCTGTAGGACGTTTGCAAGGGAAAATCAAAACAGAGACCTTGCCACCCTTACCTTGGCAAGAAGAAGAACGGATGACCTCTACAGGAGAAAAGAAGAAGCTTTGGCAGGGTCTTGAGGCAAGCCCCAGTGGCCTAATGGATAAGGCACTGGCCTCCTAAGCCAGGGATTGTGGGTTCGAGTCCCATCTGGCGTGTCGGATATCTTGCTTGTTCCTTTAAGCCAGGACTCCTTCCAGGCAGCTTCAAACATCAGCCAAGAATGAAATATAAAAACCATCACCGAGGGCAGCTACCTTTCTCTGCTTCACGTGTCAGTCCCTGAAGTCCTCTCTCCTGATGCCTTAATCCAAATGTGTGTGCCAATCACTATCTCGCTGAAGTACAGTGTGCCTCAGATGACTTGGCTTAGTTGACCAGCATGCTCTGGAAAAGATACAAATACTAATCTCCAGCAGCGCTTCGGACAAAAAAAGTGTCCAACTCCACAGAAAGGAAAAGCAGCTTTTCTTAGGAAGGACTTTTGCCATCCGTCCGGCATTCTCCTGACATCCCGCGGTGGCATGCAAATCTCTACTGGGAAATGGCCATCTTGACAGGCATCCTAGGTAAGCTTAAACAGCGGGAAGGCATTTCCGACCTTTTTGTGTCAGTCCCAGAAGTGTTTTTCTTGATGTATCAAGCTATATGAATAGCAGTCAGAATCGCACCTTAGCGCTGTGCCTCCTTTGCCTCAAATGACATGGTGTTGTTGCGTTTCCTGAGATTCACAAAAATAGTTGCTGCTCTGGAACGTGTTCAGATGTCTGCTTGCCGCAAGAGGGCAGAAATCAAACCTCATGTGGATCGCCAGCTTTTCTGCCAAACAGAGCATCAAAATTCTCAACCCAGTCGCTGGAGAGTGGCTTTTCAGATCTATAAAGAACTCTTGCGCTTTAGCTGGGTTTACCCACAAACTGACTTTGGCATGCTGCATTCTAGAGGGACTTGGCATAACCTGACACTTCTTGGTTTACAGTGGCTCTTTCAGTAACTTTTCAAATGTGCATGAATACATGGCTGACACGTCACGTTAGCATTTTCAATTTCATTTTTTCCTCTTCTCAAAACAGCTCTCCCTTTTATCTTTAAAAGCTGTCCTTGAGCTCCAGTCAAGTGACTTTGGCAGTGTTTTTTCTAGCAGTACCTCTTACCTACCATTTCTTGCTAGGAAAGAAGGACCATTCCCTTCTTTCTGAGGCGAGCAGGAGTTTAGGTGCAGGATTACTTGGATGCCTACGATAAACTGAGGCGAGATGGATGAGGAATCTGCCCGCTAGAGACAGCGCTCCAGTGGCGCAATCGGTCAGCGCGCGGTACTTATATGGCAGTATCTGTTGAGCAATGCCGAGGTTGTGAGTTCGAGCCTCACCTGGAGCATGCTTTTCCTTCCTTTTTGCCTTTTTTAATGGAATATTTAATCAGCTGTTACACCCTGCGGCCTGAGAACTTTACCGCAAGGCTGTAAGCGGTCAAAGAAAGTGAAGGGTGTTTTCGCCAGTGGTGCTTGAATGAGCTGTCTTTCACTTACACTGAGCGCATTCTCTAAATTGTGGAACAAAAGTGATAACCAGAATGTGCTACTTCTTGAAAAGAGGTGTGGGGAGCTACGACACTGCTTTTCAGTTTGAGCAAACCCATTCTTCTGACTCCGTAGCTCAATCTGCTTGGAATTCTGTAGAACGTTTGCAAGGGAAAATCAAAACAGAGACCTTGCCACCCTTACCTTGGCAAGAAGAAGAACGGATGACCTCTACAGGAGAAAAGAAGAAGCTTTGGCAGGGTCTTGAGGCAAGCCCCAGTGGCCTAATGGATAAGGCACTAGCCTCCTAAGCCAGGGATTGTGGGTTCGAGTCCCATCTGGGGTGTCGGATATCTTGCTTGTTCCTTTAAGCCAGGACTCCTTCCAGGCAGCTTCAAACATCAGCCAAGAATGAAATATAAAAACCATCACCGAGGGCAGCTACCTTTCTCTGCTTCACGTGTCAGTCCCTGAAGTCCTCTCTCCTGATGCCTTAATCTAAATGTGTGTGCCAATCACTATGTCGCAGAAGTACAGTGTGCCTCAGATGACTTGGCTTAGTTGACCAGCATGCTCTGGAAAAGATACAAATACTAATCTCCAGCAGCGCTTCGGACAAAAAAAGTGTCCAACTCCACAGAAAGGAAAAGCAGCTTTTCTTAGGAAGGACTTTTGCCATCCGTCCGGCATTCTCCTGACATCCCGCGGTCGCATGCAAATCTCTACTGGGAAATGGCCATCCTCAAGGGAAATGGCCATCTTGACAGGCATCCTAGGTAAGCTTAAACAGCGGGAAGGCATTTCCGACCTTTTTGTGTCAGTCCCAGAAGTGTTTTTCTTGATGTATCAAGCTATATGAATAGCAGTCAGAATCGCACCTTAGCGCTGAGCCTCCTTTGCCTCAAATGACATGGTGTTGTTGCGTTTCCTGAGATTCACAAAAATAGTTGCTGCTCTGGAACGTGTTCAGATGTCTGCTTGCCGCAAGAGGGCAGAAATCGAACCTCATGTGGATTGCCAGCTTTTCTGCCAAACAGAGCATCAAAATTCTCAACCCAGTCGCTGGAGAGTGGCTTTTCAGATCTATAAAGAACTCTTGCGCTTTAGCTGGGTTTACCCACAAACTGACTTTGGCATGCTGCATTCTATAGGGACTTGGCATAACCTGACACTTCTTGGTTTACAGTGGCTCTTTCAGTAACTTTTCAAATGTGCATGAATACATGGCTGACACGTCACGATAGCATTTTCAATTTCATTTTTTCCTCTTCTCAAAACAGCTCTCCCTTTTATCTTTAAAAGCTGTCCTTGAGCTCCAGTCAAGTGACTTTGGCAGTGTTTTTTCTAGCAGTACCTCTTACCTACCATTTCTTGCTACCATTACCTTCTTTCTGAGGCGAGCAGGAGTTTAAGTGCAGGATTACTTGGAGGCCTACCATAAACTGAGGCGAGATGGATGAGGAATCTGCCAGATAGCAACAGCGCTCCAGTGGCGTAATCGGTCAGCACGTGGTACTTATATGGCAGTATCTGTTGAGCAATGCCGAGGTTGTGAGATCAAGCCTCACCTGGAGCATGCTTTTCCTTCCTTTTTGCCTTTTTTAATGGAATATTTAATTAGCTGTTACACTTTGCGGCCTAAGAACTTTACCGCAAGGCTGTAAGCGGTCAAAGAAAGTAAAGGGTGTTTTCGCCAGTGGTGCTTGAATGAGCTGTCTTTCAGTTACACTGAGCGCATTCTCTAAATTGTGGAACAAAAGTGATAACCAGAATGTGCTACTTGTTGAAAAGAGGTGTGGGGAGCTACAACACTGCTTTTCAGTTTGAGCAAACCCATTGTACATTCATATCAGTCCCTAACCCTCAAGGGGTGTACAATCTAAGGTCCCCAACTTACATTCATACATACAAATACTAGGGCCAATTTAGACAGGAGCCAATTAACCTACCAGCATGTCTTTGGAGTGTGGGAGGAAACCAGAGTACCTCAAGGAAACCCACAGAGGCACTGGGAGAACATGCAAACTCCAGGTAGGTGGTTCCTTGGATGGGATTTGAACCAACGACCCTAGTACTACCAGGTGGAAATGCTAACCATTTAGCCACTGTGCTGCCCACGCATATGTAGTCATATGCAGCCAGTACTAGTGCTGCGCTACCTTTTGGTGAATTGGCGAGCACAAGAGGCCAAGTACATCCTGATCTTTCACATACCAGCACTGCAGTATCACTTGGTGAGGTGGCGATTCCCATAAGTGCAGTACAAGCTGGTGCGGTGGCGAGCACAAATATTGTCATGCAACCACCATCAATTCTCACACAGGCCCGTAGAGCCCCTAGTATCTTTCCAGATGTGCTTGCAAGTCCCGATTGGCAGCCCACAAATTCTGCTGCACCCGTACTTCCCCTCTTCACTGCCCAAGCCAGAATTCAGGTGAAAACAGCAAATTTAACTACTCCCCTTGATTTTTTTGGAGCTGTTTTTCACGTAAGATCTTTATACATTGATTGTGGATCAAAGCAATTTTTTTTTTAAACCCCCCAAAAGTCTGTTTGTCGTAGTTTAATTTTAGGGTAGCATAAGTAAATTGGCCCTAGTATGTGTAAGTATGAATGTGAGTTAGGGACCTTAGATTGTACACCCCTTGAGGGTTAGGGACTGATATGAACGTACAATATATATGTAAAGTGCTGCGTAAATTGATGGCACTATATACAGTAAGTACCTATAATAATAAAATAAAGCAATTTATATGCACAACAATTTATCGCCGTCAACCCAAATTCAAACCTTGCCAGACCATTCGCATGGAAACCCATTACGATTTCGGAATTTACATTTTTTTGGACCTTACCCTCATCACGGGCAGTACTAAAAAAAATTCATTGCGGTTGTATTGGTCTACAGACCCGATTTATCATATCCCGTGTTCTCTGCTGCCATGGCCAGGCATAGATATGAGAGTATAAAGTGTTTTATGCATTGCAACAACAATACACTTTCTCGTCTTCGAGGTGACCCTGAACTCCACAAAACTCGGCCCCTCGAAAATCACC
Source organism: Staurois parvus (assembly GCF_062004578.1). Taxonomy (NCBI): domain Eukaryota; kingdom Metazoa; phylum Chordata; class Amphibia; order Anura; family Ranidae; genus Staurois; species Staurois parvus. The sequence continues at coordinate 2,733,241 of NW_028318072.1, forward strand.
TTAACCAAAAATTTTCAGATGTCTATACTCCCCAGCAAAAAATCTGCGTTGATGAGTCCCTCATTAATTTTTCTATCCGCCTTGCATTCAAACAATTTCTCCCCAGCAAGCATGCCAGATATGGGGTCAAGATGTAGAAGACCTGTGAGAGAGCAACAGGCTATACTTATAAGTTTCGGATTTACGAGGGAAAAGATAGTCACGTGGAGCCCCCCGGATGCCTAGACCAGGGCTTAAAATTTTGAGTCTAGAGCTACTAGCCAGGCACAAACCTTACTCTCCACCAGTTGCCCCACCCAACCTTGCCCAGATCCGCCTCCACCCCCACCCCCGTCCCTTAACCCTTCCCCCAGTCCTGCCCCCAACCACGCCCCCTTAAAGATTATGAAAATAAATTTTTATTTAGAATAAAGAGTCCAAAATATAAGAAACTGCAATTATAGCATAGCTTTATTATGTTAATTTAAACATAACAGCAATAGCTTAACCACTTGCCTTCCTGAGGATTTACCCCCCTTCCTTACCAGGCTTCTTTTTGCTACTCGGCGCTGCACTAATTCAACTGATAATTGCGCGGTCATGCAATGCTGCACCCAAACAAAATTTACGTCCTTTTTTTCACACAAATAGAGCTTTCTTTCAGTGGTATTTGATCACCTGTGCGCTTTTTATTTTTCACGCTATAAACAAAAAAAGACCAAACATTTTAAGAAAAACAATATTTTTTACTTTCAGCTATAAAAAATATATAGTAAACTCAAAGTCAGTTATACATTTAGGCCAAAATGTATTCTGCTACATGTTTTTAGTAAAAAAAAATCCCTTTTTATTTTTGGCGCTATAAACAGAAACATTTTGAAGAAAAATTTTTTTTTGAAAAAAACTATATTTTCTCATTTCAGGCATAAAAAATATCCAAAAAAACTAAAATGTCATCATAAATTTAGGCCAAAATGTATTCTGCTACATGTTTTTGGTTAAAAAAAATCCCAGTAACTGTATATTTATTGCTTTGTGTGAAAGTTATAGCATCTACAAACTATGGTATAGATAATGGAATTTACACAGCTTTTACTTTCTGACTCCCCATCAAATTTCTTGAGGTGCTAAAATACCAGGATAGTATAAACACCCTCAAATGACCCTAAGCTATCTGCTGAGAGGCATATTGAGTCCATGGAAGATTTATTTTTTTTTCACAAGTTTCTGGAAAATGACAAAAACTTTTTTTTTTTTTTTTTACACAAAGTTGTCATTTAAATTTTTTATTTCTCACACAAGCCATAGGTATATGTGGAATTACACCCCAAAATACATTCTGCTACTTCTACCGAGTATGGGGATACCACATGTGTGAGACTTTTTGGGAGTCTAGCCACATACAGGAGCCTGAAAGCCAATGACCACTTTGAAAGCCTGAAGGTGCGCAACATCCTCATTACACTTCCTCACTGCCTATCACAGTTTCGAAGGCCCTGACATGCCAGGATTACACCAACCCCCCCCCCCCCATATGATCGCTTTCTGGAAAGTAGACACCCTAAGGAATTTAAAAAGAGGCATGGTGAGTGTTTTGCAGATCTCATTTTTTCTCACAAGGTTTTGAAATATAGAAAAAATACGTTTGTTTTTTTTCTTCATTTTCCAAAAACTTGTGGCAACAAATGAGATCTGCAAAATACTTACCATGCTTCTTATCAAATTCCTTGGGGTGTCTACTTTCCAAAAAGGGGTCATTTTGCGAGGTTAGGTGCTATCCTGGCATTTCAGGGTCTCCGAAACTGTGATAGTTAGTCTGGGAGTGTAATAAGGAAATAAAGCCCTTTAAAAGCCTGAAGGTGCTAATTGGATTTTGGGGTGCTGTACTTGGCTAGACTGCCAAAATGTCTCTCACATGTGGTACCCCCATACTCAGGAGAAGTAGCAGAATGTATTTTGGGGAGTAATTCCACATATACCCATGGCATGTGTGAACAATAAATCATTTAAGTGACAATTTTGTGTAAAAAAAAAAACATTTTTTTTTGTCATTTTCCAAAAACTTGTGGTGGAAAAATAAATTCTTCTATTGATTCAACATGCTTCTCAGCAAATAGTTTGGAGTGTCTACTTTCCAAAAAGGGGTCGTTTTGGGGTTTGGGGGCATTTTATGCATTTTTAGAAGTTTATGCCGCACATCATTCACTCTTCTAACCACCTGAAGATCAAGCCTTTTCTGACACTTTTTGTTCACATGAAAAAAACAGTATTTTTTGCTAGGAAATTAATTTAAAATCCCCAAACATTATATATTTTTTTAAAGCAGACACCCTAGTGAATAAAATGGTGGGTACTACAATTTTTTATGACACATAATACTCGCGCAGCAATTTTTTCAATAGCAAATTTAAAAAAAAAAATACTTTTTTTACTTTTAATGTACAAAAACACAATATATTGGCCAATTATTTGGTAAAATATAAAAGATAATGGTATGCCGAGTAAATAGATACCAAACATGACATGCTTTAAAACTGCGCATGCCCTGTGAAATGGCGACAAACTGCATACATTTTTAATATTCATAGACAATGCTTTAAAAGCCTTTAAAAGCAACCATTTTAGATTTACAGAGGAGGTCTAGTGTTAGAATTACTGCCCTTGATCTGACGTTCACGGCGATACCTCATATGCATGGTGCAACCGCTGTTTACATACCGTCACAGGGTCAACGCTTATGCACACAGGTGTGTGCGCATGGGAGGGGCAAGTTTTTAATTTATTTTTTTAAGTTATTTTGATTTTTTTTTATTTTTACACTGTACCTTTCATTTTTTTTTTTGATCACTTTTAATGCTATCACAGGGAATGCAAATATCCCCTATAACTTCAATGGGCATTGTCATATATTCTTTTTTGAGAAATCTAGGGTCTATCAGACTCTGGATATCTCCACTGCCCTTACATTATCTAATCAAACCAAAACGGTGTGATCAAATGCTTTCCCGAATTACAAATGGAGCTGTTTATATCCTGCAAAACTGAAGTGATTAAATGCTTGTAGCTTCCGAATTCTTAGACTATAGAGATGATTGGCACCACTCTGGTCTCCAACCAGCTCTATGGTCAGCTGGCAGAAACACCAGCTGCATTCTCAGGTTCCCCCGATGGCACGGGACTGCCCGAGAAGGCCATGGAAGTCAGCGGGGAGAGGGTCATCATCTCCCGCTGCTTGTAAAAGCAATCCTGCAGCTAATTAGCCACTAGGATTGTTTTTACATGAAAGTCGATCGCCGGCTGAAAAAAACAAAACCAGGATGATGCCTGCAGCAGTAGGCATCATCCTGGTATAACCATTCAAAATCCAAGTATGTACCAGTACGTCGCTGATCCTTGTTGGGTATATATGCGATGTTCTTTTTTTTTTTTTTTTTTTTTTTGTATGCAGCCTGTGGACTGAATGGGGAAAAAAAGAGAAGAAATCTCTGCCAGAAAAAGTGTGTGGTATGCCCACCATTAGAATATACCGCCCTGCATCCACCCACTTCTAATGGTGGGCACACATTAGGTCCCACTTTGCCACATGCGCCAGTTCCGAAATTGTACAAATGTCTAAATAGTGGCACGCTTGAATAAAAATTGTCCACATATAAGTGGTACCCCATATGGAAAAAGGAAAACACCAAGTCCCAAACTATCTTGTCACTGCTCCCCATGTAGTCTGGGCATCCAGGGGGGCTCCACGTGACTATCTTTTCCCTCGTAAATCCAAAAATTATAAGTATAGCCTGTTGTCCTCTCATAGGTCTTCTACATCTTGACCCCATATCTGGTACGCTTGCTGGAGACAAATTGTTTGAATGCAAGGCAGCCAGAAAAATTAATCAGGGATGCAGATGTTTTGCTGGGGAGTATAGACATCTGCAAATTTTTGGTTAAGATGATTTACGAGAGGCTGAATTTTGTGGAGCCAATCAAATTCAGGGTCACCCCGAGGATGACCGAGTGTATTGTCGTTGAAATGCATAAAACACATTATACTCTCATATGCTGGTGGTTGCTGGACAATACTTGTGCTCGCAACCGCATTGGCTTGTACTGCACCTATGGGACTCACCACATCACCAAGTCATACTGCAGTGCTGGTATTATTATTATTATTATACAGGATTTAAGGTGCCAACAGTTTGCTCAGCGCTACAATATAACTGGAGACAATACAAAACAATACAGTTCAATACAAGAGGGTTAGGAGGGCCTGATCCTGGGAGCTTACAATCTAAGAGATATGTGAAAGACCGGATGTACTAGACCGATGGTGCTCACCAGTTCACCAAAAGGTAGCGTGGCACTAGTACTGGCACTCTGCTGCATATGAGAGTCATCAACATTTACAGACAGGTGCTAACAGAGATCAGGCCTGATTCTGCCAACACTGCGGTTTTGTGTGCAATGTATCAAGTGACAGTGACCTACTGACACTGCACTTGCTGGGGGAGAAGGGGGGTAAGCGTAGGGGCTAAACGCAGGTGTTGGCAGGTGCTGGGGCTGATCCCGCTAACGCTGTGTTTTTGGGGACGCTGTACTAATGTGAACGCTGGTATAGTGCTGATCTGATCAAAGATATTGATCCGTTCAGACACTATACTATACTGGAGGTTTATTGTGCATGAGCGTCTTCCTGGCAATCAAGGGGTTAAATGTGATGATGTGATGACTGGTGTACTGACGGGCAATCTGACGCTATCTGGGAGGGGCGTGAACACCGCGGGAGCGTGAATCATGTATATATATATATATATATATATGTGTGTGTGTGTGTGTGTGTGATTTTGTCAACCCATGCCGCCCTGTAGCAGTATTTCTGCTATAGGGCAGTCAGGAAGCTGTTACAGAAGCGGTTTGTGTTATGTCGCTGCATTACTTTAATTGACAATTGCGCAGTCATGGAACACTGCACCCAAATTAAATTTATGTCCTTTTTTCCCCACAAATTGAGCTTTCTTTGGTGGTTTTTGATCGCCTGTGTATTTTTTATTTTTTGCGCTATAAAAAAAAGGCTGACAATTTTGAGAAAAAAAAACAATATTTTGGACTTTTTGCTATAAAACATGTCCAGTAAAAAAATTTAAAAATCAAATTTCATCATAAATTTCAGCCAAAATGTATTCTGTGATATGTCTTTGCTAAAAAAAATCCCAATACGTGTTAATTAATTGGTTCACGTGAAAGTTATAGCATCTACAAATGGCGGGAAAGATAATGGGATTTATTTTTTTTATACTAATAATGGCGGCGATCAGCGACTTACGGCGGTGATCAGCGATTTATGACAGTGATCAGCGACTTATGGCGGGACTGCAGGACTGCGGCGGACATTTTGACACTGGGGGGAACTGACTTGGGGTCACTGACATCCCCAGTGACACCAATACAGTGATCAGTGCAAAAAAAAAACCACTGACACTGTAATAATGGCACTGGGGAGGAAGGGGTTAACATTTTTAGGCGATCAAAGGGTTAACTGTTTGAGGGGAGTGTTTTACTAGTGGGCGGGGGATGTGTCTTTCACTGTTACACACTGTTTCGGAAAGCTAATCTCAGTGTGTTGGGAACTGACAGGGAGCAGAGCTGCAGTGTAAACACTGCAGCCGTGCCTCCTGTCAGTGATTGCCGGTAATCGCTGGGACCCGGCGGTAATGACTGGCTGGGACCCGGTGATTGACACCCGCAGTCGCGATCGGCGGCGCAGGTAGGGCGGTCGCGCGCCTTGCGTGCGCCTCCTACCTGTTTTGCTAAATGACGTTTTGCTTTACAAAGAATTTTATTATAGAATAGATAGGAGCAGAGAAACAGTCAAAAACAGATGCATTAATCAACAGTAGAGACATAGATATAAACTGCATACTTAACCATTAGCCGCCCGGCCAATGGCCGTTTGGCGGCTTGAAAAGCGCTGCAGCTTTCCGGGTGCACTCCATTTGGCGTGCTCCCGCACATGCGTGGTTTGCGCGGTTGCAGAGCGACACAGCAGTGCGATCTGTCACCGCCCGTGCACCTCGGACACGGCCGATGACAGATCCGAGTACCGGCTCCCGTTGCCGGTACCATGTGACCTGCTGTGACCAATCACAGCAGGTCACATGACAGTTGTATACAATGGATGGCTTCATTCATGATGCCATCCATTGTATACTAGTGCCTAGCTGTGAATGGTCACAGCTAATCACATGCACATGTCATGTGATTAGCTGTGACCAAATCACAGCTAAGCACAAAAAAAAAAAAAAAAAAAAAAAAAAAAAAGCTGAATGAATCGATTTCATTCAGGTAAATGCTTGCTTATAGCAAAGTAATTCTTTGCTATAAGCAAATTGTGTAAAAAATAAAAAAATAAAAAAATACTGATCACTTCCCCAAAGTAGTACAGTGTTACTATGGTAACATTGTACTATTTTGGTCATAGTAAAATATGAAAAAAAATCTTAAAAAAAAAAAAAAAAAAATGTAATAAAAAATTAAATATAATAAAAAAATTAAAAAAAAATATATATTTTTTTTTTCATACTGTCACCAGTCAGTGTCGCTGTTCACCGCCATGCCAGTTATATGATGATGCTGTACTGCACTGGTGACAGTATGTAAAAAAAAAATAGTGAAAATAATTTTTTTAATTTTTTCATTTTCCGAAAAATTATGACAAAAAAATACAACTTCAAAAAACTCGCCATGCCTCTTATGAAGTACGTCGGACTGTCTACTCTGCAAAAAGGGGTCATTTGGGGGATATCTGTACTGTTCTGACATTCTTGGACCTCAAGAAATTAGATTGGCTGTCAGTACTTCAGGATTGATCAATATTCAGATCTATACCATAGTTTGTGAACTCTATAACTTTCCTACAAACTAAAAAATACATCCTAATTTGGGTTATTTTCACCAAAGACATGTAGCAGAATACATCTCGGCCTAAATTTATGAAGAACAATTATTTATTTGTAAACGTTTATAACAGAAACAAAGAAAAATGTGGTTTTTTTTCAAAATTTTTGGTCTTTTTTTGTTAATTTAGCAAAAAATAAAAACCCCAGCGGTGATTAAATACCACCAAAAGAAAGCTCTAGTTGTGTGAAGAAAATGATCAAATTTTAGTTTGGGTACAATGTTGTATGACCGCGCAATTGTCATTCAAAGTGTGAGAGCGCTGAAACCTGAAAACTGGCCTGGGCAGGAAGGTGTAAAATTGCACGGTATTGAAACGGTTAAGTGCCGGGTACAGAAAAAAGAGAACACAAAAAAAAAGGGGAAAAAACAATAAGTTGCAAAAATGGTAAACATTTAAAGAACAATGTCAATATAAACTCTAAGGAAAAATTGTCACTATATCAGCATACAGAAAGGGAAGAAGATATGAGATGGAGCCTCTCTAAACGCAGATAGGCATTCCACACACATGGCTCCCAATGGAGTCCAGTGTAAGAATATATACTGGTGAATATTCTTATATATAAGAATATATTGCTGGTGCGGCACTCAAAGCAATAATCACAATCAAGTACAAATAGCAGAGAGACAGACTAGACCAAAGGAAAGAGAGGAACGGTGAGTAAGGAGACAAAAACAAAAAGGGCTCCAGGGGGATCGCAACAGAAAAAAAAAAGAAAGAAAAATAAACTAATATGTAAATTTTATATCGACAAAAGGGACTAGTCGAATCTCAATGGTTGGGCTATATCAAGCCAGGGACGCCATGTCTGCAGGATTTTGTGTGAGTGTCTAGCAGTATAGCCGTCAGTTTTTCGTTAACCATTATGAAGTTCATCCGGTTTTTGACAGCCTCATAGCTGAGGAGGGGAGTCTTCCAAGCCCTCGCGATCATCAGCTTGGTAGCCATAAACAGGTGTGATGCCAGCTGCCGTTCAGGGCGAAGTAGGCCCACTAATGGTTTAAATAAAAACGCTTCTTATGGGTTGCGCTTAATGTCTGTGTCAAACATAGGACGGAGGAGGGCATATACTCTGATCCACAATCTGCAAACCTTAGGGCAAGTCCACCAAATATGGACCATAGTACCCATCTGTTGACAGCCCCGTAAGCAAGTCGGGGAATATGTTGGGATAAAACAAGCCAGGCGAGCAGGCGTATAATCTATAAAAAACCTTATAGGCATTTTCTAGAATGATAACATTCCTAGAGCATTTAGATAACGCTTGGGTCATGGTCCCCCAATCCTGTTGATCCAGAGTGCCCCCGAGTTCCAACTGCCAACGCTGATGATAAGAACGGACCGGAGGAGTTCTATAAGAAATAATGGAAGAGTAGACTAGAGAGATTAAGCCCGGAGCATGGGGTCTATGTCTACATTGACTTTCAAAGGGGGACAACCTGTAGGGTCCCGAGTGCGTCCGTAATAATGTATTTATAAAGTGGTGGAGTTGAAGGTAGCCAAAATGTTCCCGCAATGGGATATCATGAGAGGAGCGCAGGGTTTTAAAGGTGAGTATTCGAGTGGGAGAAAGCATCGAATGTACATCATGGAAGCCATTTGCTTGCCACCAAGCAAACTGTCCAGGATTATCATGACCTGGGGGGAATAATGGGTTATGTAGCAAACGTAGCAGCGGTAGGTGGGCAGAGATGAGGCCTGCAGAATATTTAATAGAATCCCAAAGACGAAGCGTCAGCGTCGGGCTAAGGGATGAAGGTCGATGAGTAGAAGGAAGCCACGGCAAAGAAGAGAGTGGTATCGGGTGGGAGTCCATCAAGTCTATAGAAGCCCATAAGGGAAAGTTGTGACATGCAGGGGGATGGGCTAAGGGGGCAATATTGGCTGCCAGATAGTAAGACTGAAGATTTGGGACAGATAACCCACCTGCGGTCTTACGAGCAAATAAAATTTGTTTACTAATTCTGGGTCAAGAAGAACTCCAAATGAAAGTCAGGAGTTTTCGCTGATGAATACGCAATATATGCGAGGGAAAAGGGACAGGTAGAATTCAAAACACATACAATAATTTGGGAAGATAGGGCATATGGATCGCATTGATTCTACCGAACCACGATAGCGGATAATGAGACCAGGAGGACAACAGTTCTGTCAGTTCATTAAAAACGGCGGGGAAATTAGCCCGGTATAGTCCTTCATAAGTCGCGGTGAGCTTGATTCCTAAATACTGCAAGGCCGAGAGCCATTGAAAAGGGAACGAATGTTTCAGAGTAGCCAAAAGTGATGGTGAGAGGGTAATTGACATAGCCTTAGATTTGGCAGGGTTGATATGGAGGCCTGAGAGAACTGCAAAGGAGTCCAAAACCGCAAGTAAATTTGGCAAAGTAACTCCTGGGCTTGTGACCGACAACAATACATCGTCAGCGAACAGAGATAACTTATGCTGAGAACCAGCTACATCTATTCCCTTAATATCAGGATGCATACAAATGGCTTCTGCCAAAGGTTCCAAAGCCAAGATAAATAGTATAGGAGAAAGTGGGCACCCTTGTCTAGTACCTCTGCCAATCGGGAACGTTGAGGACTCAAAACCATAATATTTGAGTTTTGCTTGAGGGGACGTATATAGTGCGGAGATTCAACTTAAGAATGAGGGACCAAAGCCAAAACGGTGAAGGACCGACATAAGATAAGGCCAGGGCAAAGTGTCAAAGGCCTTGTTGATATCTAGTGATAAGAGCATCATATCAATTTTGCGAACATGAGCCAAATGTTGTAGCTGTAAAATGCGTCTGATGGCATCTCCGGCTTGTCTGTGGGAGACAAAACCCACCTGGTCCAAAGCTAGCTTCCACGTCGGCTCAATTTAAGTGCTAAGGTCCCCAACTGATATGAATGTACAATATATATGTAAAGCAGGATTACTTGTAAGAGCATTCTGACGAGTGCGTAGAGAAATCGGTTTGGGGTGATGTGCAAAAGAGCGTAATCTACGTGCTAACATGGAATCTGGTTTGTTTGCTTTACTATACCACTTTTGGCACGTCCAACGGAAAGAGCGCTCAGCCTCATCCGTCAAACAGAGATCCAGTTCCAGGCGGGCCTGATCTAGCAATCTACGGTTCGATGGGGTAGGCACCTGCTTAAATTGAGCCGACGTGGAAGCTAGCTTTGATTCCAGCTGATGCTGTTTATGTTGTCTATCCTTCTTCCGCCTCGAAGCAATCTGGCCCCTGAGAACAGCCTTGTTGGGTTGAGAATTTTGATGCTCTGTTTGGCAGAAAAGCTGGCGATCCACATGAGATTCGATTTCTGTCCTCTTGCGGCAAGCAGACATCTGAACACGTTCCAGAGCAGCAACTATTTTTGTGAATCTCAGGGAACGCAACAACACCATGTCATTTGAGGCAAAGGAGGCACAGCGCTAAGGTGCGATTCTGACTGCTATTCATATAGCTTGATACATCAAGAAAAACACTTCTGGGACTGACACAAAAAGGTCGGAAATGCCTTCCCGCTGTTTAAGCTTACCTAGGATGCCTGTCAAGATGGCCATTTCCCAGTGGATTTGCATGCCACAGCGGGATGTCAGGAGAATGCCGGACGGATGGCAAAAGTCCTTCCTAAGAAAAGCTGCTTTTCCTTTCTGTGGAGTTGGACACTTTTTTTGTCCGAAGCACTGCTGGAGATTAGTATTTGTATCTTTTCCAGAGCATGCTGGTCAACTAAGCCAAGTCATCTGAGGCACACTGTACTTCAGTGAGATAGTGATTGGCACACACATTTGGATTAAGGAATCAGGAGAGAGGACTTCAGGGACTGACACATGAAGCAGAGAAAGGTAGCTGCCCTCGGTGATGGTTTTTATATTTCATTCTTGGCTGATGTTTGAAGCTGCCTGGAAGGAGTCCTGGCTTAAAGGAACAAGCAATACATCCGACACCCCAGATGGGACTCAAACCCACAATCCCTGGCTTAGGAGGCCAGTGCCTTATCCATTAGGCCACTGGGGCTTGCCTCAAGACACTGCCAAAACAAGCAAGATATCCAACACCCCAGATGGGAGACAAACCCACAATCCCTGGCTTAGGAGGCCACTGCCTTATCCATTAGGCCACTGGGGCTTGCCTCAAGACCCTGCCAAAGCCCTCACAAAGGTGGGAGACAGACAGAGTCTCCTAGCTAAAATGTTCTTAAAGCGGAGTTCCACTCACGCTGTCAAAAAAATAAGTCAGCAGCTACAAAAACTGTAGCTGCCGTTAAAAAACAGCCACTTATCTGTCCCTCGGTCCCGCGGTATGTTCCCTGCAGCCCGTTTCACCGGCTGTCCTGTATTCCAGGAGGCCGGCATCTTCAGTGTGGACACCCAGCAGTGATAGCTTGTGGCTTCACAGCCGGGTACTCACTGCGCATGCGCGAGTAGCGCTGCGCTTTATGAATGGTCATGTAGTCTTCTGGGACCTGTCACGTGTCCCAAAAGACTACAGGGAGGAAGGGAGGGGTGACACCTTCCGCTTTCGATCGCCTAGGCCAGTGGTGGGCAACCTTTTTTTTCAACTGAGCCAAATCTCGCCAAAACCACGATTGAAATTTATTTTGAGAGCCACATTTTTAAAACTGAAAATACATCCCCCATATAGTAATTCATCCCCCATATAGTAATTCATCCCCCATATAGTAATTCATCCCCCATAGTAATTCATCCCCCATATAGTAATTCATCCCCCATATAGTAATTCATCCCCCCTAGTAATTCATCCCCCATAGTAATTCATCCCCCATATAGTAATTCATCCCCCATATAGTAATTCATCCCCCATAGTAATTCATCCCCCATATAGTAATTCATCCCCCCTATAGTAATTCATCCCCCCTATAGTAATTCATCCCCCCTATAGTAATTCATCCCCCATATAGTAATTCATCCCCCCTATAGTAATTCATCCCCCCTAGTAATTCATCCCCCATAGTAATCCATCCCCCATATAGTAATTCATCCCCCATATAGTAATTCATCCCCCATATAGTAATTCATCCCCCATAGTAATTCATCCCCCATAGTAATTCATCCCCCATATAGTAATTCATCCCCCATATAGTAATTCATCCCCCATAGTAATTCATCCCCCATATAGTAATTCATCCCCCATAGTAATTCATCCCCCATATAGTAATTCATCCCCCATAGTAATTCATCCCCCATATAGTAATTCATCCCCCATATAGTAATTCATCCCCCATAGTAATTCATCCCCCATATAGTAATTCATCCCCCATATAGTAATTCATACCCCCTATAGTAATTCATTCCCCATATTGTGTCAATTCACTTACCTTTGCTCCGTGCGTTCCTCTCGCCGTGTTCCCGCGCTGTTCTGGTCTTCAGGGCGGACTGTGAGAGGATCTCGTCACGCTGCCCCGCCTACATCCTGACAGCTGCAGAGTCCTGACTTTTGGGGCGGCCGCCCAAGAGGAGGGAGGGGAGCGGGCGCCCGGCACACAGAAGAGCCGCATTTAAGTTTGTAAAGAGCCGCATGTGGCTCGCGAGCCGCGGCTTGCCGACCACTGGCCTAGGCCATCAGACTATGCAGCCCATTAACATCAACAGGCTGTGCTATGTGTGTCACTGGAAAAACGAGCCAAAAAACATGCACAAGCATCAATGGGATCTGAAATTGGTTTGTTTACACAAGACAATGCGATTCCATTCACATCTGTGTGTTTCTAAACGCATGGCAAACTTCACAGAAAATGCGTGCTTTGCCATGCGTTTCAGAAACATGCTGCAAATGTGCATTATGTTTGTGTTGTCATTACATGTTAACCACTTCCAGTCTGGACACTTTTACCCCCTTCCTGACCAGGGCAATTTTCAGCTTTCAGCGCTGTCACACTTTGAATGACAATTGCGCGGTCATGCAACACTGTACCCATATGACTTTTTTACCATTTTTTGAGACAGATAAAACTTTATTTTGGTGGTATTTATTCACCGCTGGGATATTTTTATTTTTTTGCTATGTAAATGAAAAAATTTTGCAAATAAATAATATTTCATCATAAATCTTGGTCAAAATGTATTCCATTATCTTTTTACTAAAAAAAAAAAAAATAAGTCAAATTAGTTTATAACCAAAAATTATAATTTTTAAACATTTTTTGTTTACATTTTTATTTTTTTATATATATATTTTTTTTACATACTGTCACCCTAGCTGTACAGTGTCACCATGGTGACACTGTACTACTTTTGGGGGGTTATGAAGATTTTTTTTTTTTTTTTTACACTGATTGCTTTTACACCCATATAGGATTTAAAAAGCAATAATTTCTCTTTCTCTCTGTCTGCATTCTTGCAGCCATTGAGCACTACTGAGTGAGCTGTGATTGGTCACAGCTTGTCACATGGTACAAGGCTGTTGTGAATAGCCTTGTACCATGTGACCTCTGTGATCATTCACAGATTTCACACGTAGTAAGCAATGATGTCAGAAGTGACATCTTGCTTACTACTTTGCATGTGATCACTGATTGGCCAATCAGTGATCACATGATCGGTACAGAGGTCCCGTCCGACAATCGGTGTTTCACTGTGTCCGGAGGACACAGCGGGCACCGGATAGTCGTGCTGCGCGCTCCCGGGGAGCGCGCACACGCAGGGTGCGAGGAGGCCGTTTATAAACGGCCACCCGACCCTGCAGTGCCACTGTCCGGCCGTTTATATACAACGGCCAGTCAGGAAGTGATTAAAGGCACCCCAAGTGTGGCAAACGCATCAAAAACTCTGGTAAAGCAAAGTGCTCTGCTCCCAAAAAAAAGGTTCTGGAGCTTTTCTGGGGCGATTGTAACATATACGGCAGCCCATTCAAAACGCAACAAAACACCTAAAACAAACACATGTGGGAATGTGAGATTTCGCTATGTGGAGATGTGAACGGGGCCTGACAACTGAGTGTCTCTGTCCACTCCCCCCTATGTACTTGTATAAAGATGGCCACACACTATGCAATCTGATAATCTCTGTACAATTTACTTTAGATTTACAATAGCTATGGAAAAAGAGGACACACCTGAACAATCTAGTCAATTTGTATCAAATCAGACAGACCATTGTATTACATAGCTGATGGGAGATCTAAAGGTGATTGTACTATCAGATTGTATAGAAAGTAGGTGGAACGTAGCATTGTAATGAGAGAGATGTGGTCCAGAGTGGTGAACACACCCTATCATGCTCTCTTTTGTGATGCGACAAGGAAGTGAAAGCTTCTGGCAGATGGCCTTCAGGAAGTGAATGCTGAGAGATCATTAAGAGGGAGTGATGGAATCTGAAAAATCATTTCAAAAATTCAAATAAACTAACAAGATTGTAAACCTGCTGTGGATAGAGTGAGAGAGAAGCACATTGGCATGGCTGGGCCAGAAATGGCATTGGAAGATGCTTATATTTATTATGAAAAATTAAATTCTGCCCAAAAAAGTGAACTTATCCTTTATCCTAGCCCTGAACCCTAACCCTAATATTTAACGCTAACCTTAACCCTTACATGCGACTTTAGACAGGTTCCTGCACTACTGTGAGGCGACTTTGATGCTATTTGAGTGCCAGAGTGTGTAAAGAAACACCAAAGTCACACTAAATGAACAGAACAGTCATACTTTCCTATTAACCAAAAAAATACAACTTTGGAAACATAATGGTTCCTGGAATACTTTTATGAGACTCTGATGCTACGTGAGTGCCAGAGAGTGTATAGTTGCATCAGTCGCATTACATGAACATAACTGTCATACTTTACCTATTAGACAAAAAGAGCGCAAAACCCATCAAAAACACAACACTTGCATTATTGGTGCAGGTCCATTGAAGTCTATTACACGCAAAACACAAACTTCTGCAGGAAAACGTCCCTGACCCTATTCAAAAAACACACTGGCTTAAAATGCACAGATTTGAACTAGATCTATTGGAAACCATGTTAAATGGACTGTAGTGCATTTCTGTAAAATGCACTAAAAAACGCATAGGGATGAACCAAGGCTTAAAAGTCAGCAGCTACTGTATTTGTATGCTGACTTTCAATTTTTTTTAACCACTTGCAGACTACACTATAGTCAAAAGCAGTGTTGCAAACAGTATTTTTACTGGCAGCAAATAAAAACAGGCACTTTTTTCCTGCCAGTAAATGCCAGTTACAGGAAAAGGCTGCCAGTTAAAAATATGTCGGACGCGACTATCCAAGTGCATGCTACAGTCTGTTCAGGCAGTGCCGGCGGGAGGAGCATCTGGCAGAGGCGGTGCCTGAGCATGTCATGTGATGTCATGGTGCAAAGGAGACGAGCAGTCAGAGCCTTGTGTGTTGGTCTGTGGGACGGGAGTAAGGCAAACTGGGAGAGGGACTGGCAGTGCTGTTTGGACTGGAGTGGACTGAATGGAGAAAGCTCTTTTGGCTGTACTTCTCTTGTGGATCACAGGACTGTAGTTCATTCTGCACTCCTGTGACCCATTTTCAGCTGACAGTGGGCTAAAGTCTGCTGTCGGCTGATGTCACTCAGCTGGCCCAGGCTGAGGAAAGATCCTTACTTTAAAGTCGGGATCCACCCCAGAGTCTGGAACGTCACCTGGCTCAGCCTCTGAGATAGCTGCTGAAAGCCTGAGCCAGCCGCTCCCTCCCTCTCCCCAGCCCAGTGCTCCAGTTACACTTGGGGGGGGGGTTGCAGAGAAGAGATCGGTAACTGACAATCACTGCTCAGAGTGGCTGTGAGAACTCACACCTGTGAGTTCTCACACTTATGCAGGCCATAGACGGTTCGTTTATCGGCCGATTTTTTGTCCAAAAAACTAAACATCGTTCGTTCTATAACCCGATGTTGCCACCAATGATTTCGAAAATCGTCCGTTTAAACGAAATGAGGAGAAACCGCAAAAAGCGGCCGATGCCATTGCCCCACTAACAGTGCAAAAATTGGCCGATTATTCTTTTGGATGAAAAATTGGCTGATAAACAAACCGTCTATGGCCTGCATTAGAGCCAGGGACAGATGCAGCATCAGACCGATACTGCATCCACCTAGGTAAGTATAATTGGTGAAAAAAAAGCAATCCTCTACTTTTCTTTAAAATCGCATTGCTAATTGTATATTGTACTTGTTTGTAGCCTAACTACTGAAATTTGCACTTAAAATTTAATTTAACTTTTGGAAATGCCAGTTAAAACTTGGCTGTGCCAGTAACATTTGGGTGTTGTGTCAGCTAACCGCTTGCCCACCACCCTATAGCAGAAATACTGCTACAGGGTGGCAGGGCTGCACAAAATCACATATATATATACGTGATTTTGCATTTGCGGCTTCAGCTGTCGATCACCGGGTCCTGGCTGGTGATTACTTGCTGGCACCCGGCAAGTATCACTGACGGGGGGAGAGGTCTGTATGTAAACAATACAGATCTCTCCCCTGTCCGCTCCTGCACACTGCAATGTGCTTACACTGTAAAACACACAGCACATAGTAAAACAGGACACAGTTAACCCTTTGATCGCCCCAGATGTTAACCCCTTCCTGTCCAGTGTCATTAGTACAGTGTCAGTGCTTTTTATTAGCACTTATCACTGTATTAGTGTCACTGGGGATGTCAGTGACAGTCAGTTCCCCCCCCGTTTCAGAATCCCTGCCGCAGTCCTGCTATAAGTCGCTGATCTCCGCCATTACTAGTATTAAAAAAGAAAAAAAAATTCCATTAGATATACCGCCATTTGTAGACACTTTAACTTTCACGTAAACAAATTAATTTACACGTATCTGGGTTTTTTTTTTAGCAAAGACATGGAGCAGAATACATTTTGGCCTCCATTTATGGCTGAATTTGATTTTTTTTACATTTTTTACTGGACATGTTTTATAGTAGTAAGTCAAAAACAGTTTTTTTTCTCAAAATCGGTTTATAGTGCAAAAAATAAAAACCGCAGAGGTGCAGTGTCCCATGACTGTGCAATTGTCAGTAAATACCCCCAAAGAAAGCTCTGTCTCAAACTGATAAAAATGTACAGTGTAGCATGACTGCACAATTGTCAAAGTGCAACAGAGCTGAAAACTGGCCTGGGCAGGTAGGGGGCAAAAGTACCCAGTAGGCAAGTAGTTAAACCTGACTGAAGAACCACTTTAATTCGTTATTTCAGTTCTCTTTTTTTTTCAACATGATAATTAGAGTATCTCTACACATAGCTAAGCAGGTGGATACGATGAACTTTTCCTTACCACCATATTTTCCTGTCACCGTTTGCTACCAAAACTCTGTATCATTTCTACAGCTAAGAGGACGTCCTCCAACCCCTCCCAAACTTCCCGCTCACCAATCACGTGATGGTGCGAGCACGCGCAGACACAGGCGCGCACGTACTGAGCACGCTGTAGGCCTGAGACACCGGAGAACCGGAGAAAAGGAGGAGTGGGCGGAGGCAATAACGATAGCTGGGACAACGATGCGGAGGGATAAATATAGAGACACCAGAGAATACTGATACGGGTGAGTCCGGTTCACCTGGGGGCGGGAAGTGCGGAGACGCCGTGACAAAGCACAATTCATTGCCATGTCAACACGGTGCTTTGTGGGGTAGTACAGCCCAGGCTGGTGTAGCTGTGGTGCTGCAGGGAGCATATCCCTGTCCTAATCCTGGGCTCCTCCACATCTGCCTGTCCCCAACCTGGGCTCCTCCACATCTGCCTGTCCCCAACCTGGGCTCCTCCACATCTGCCTGTCCCCGTCCAGGGCTCCTCCACATCTGCCTGTCCCCGTCCAGGGCTCCTCCACATCTGCCTGTCCCCGTCCAGGGCTCCTCCACATCTGCCTGTCCCCATCCAGGGCTCTTCCACATCTGCCTGTCCCCATCCAGGGCTCTTCCACATCTGCCTGTCCCCATCCAGGGCTCTTCCACATCTGCCTGTCCCCATCCTGGGCTCCTCCACATCCAGGGCTCCTCCACATCTGCCCGTCCCCATCCAGGGCACTTCCACATCTGCCTGTCCCCATCCAGGGCTCTTCCACATCTGCCTGTCCCCATCCAGGGCTCTTCCACATCTGCCTGTCCCCATCCAGGGCTCTTCCACATCTGCCTGTCCCCATGCAGCCCATGTACACAGTGTATTGTGTACACTTTTGCATTCAGTATGGATTCTTACTAATATAGAATGGCTGGGTAAGCTGAATTTCCTATTTCAACCACTTGCCTACTGGGCACTTTTACCTCCTTCCTACCCAAACTAATTTTCAGTGCTGTTGCTCTTTGAATGACAATTGCGTGGTCATGCAACACTGTACCTGTATGAAATGATCAAATTTTCACACAAATATAGCTTTCTTTTGGTTTGGGTTTAACCACTTGCCTCCCAGAGGATTTACCCCCCCTTCCTGATCAGGCCATTTTTTGCATTATGACGCTCTGTTACTTTAACTGACAATTGCGCAGTCATGCAACGCTGCACCCAAATGAAATTTACCCTTTTTTTTTCCCCTCGAATTGAGCTTTCTTTTGGTGGTATTTGATTGCCTGTGGGGTTTATATTTTTTGCGCTATAAAAAATGACCAACAATATTGAGGGGAAAAAAACAATATTTTTGACTTTTTGCTATTAAAAATGTCCAGTAAAAAAATTTCAAAAATCAAATTGTCATAAATTTAGGCCAAAATGTATTCTGCTACATGTCTTTGCTAAAAAAAAATCCCAATATGTGTAAATTAATTGGTTTACATGAAAGTTTAGAAATGGCAGAAATATATTTTTACGTGATTTTGCACACCCCTGCCGCCCTATAGCAGTATATCTGCTATAGGGCGGCGGGTATGTGGTTAACCACTAGGGGACCGCCTGCAGTACATATACTGCTGCAAGGCGGTCTCTGTGCGCAGGATCACGTATATAAATGTGATCCTGCATTTCCGGGTAGGGGGCGCGCACGACCGCCCTACCCGCGGCACCGATCGTGGCTGCGGGTGTCAGTCACCGGGTCACGGGTGGTAATTACCCGCCAGAGCCCGGCGATTGCCTGCAAACACTGACTGGGAGGAAGGCTGCATTGTTTTTAATGCAGCTCTCCTCCCTGTCAGTTTTCAGCACACTGTTACGGATTGCTGGGCACAGCCTTCTGGTACAGTGTGTAACAGAAGTACACACCCCCGCCCCCTAGTGAAACACTCCCCTCACACAGTTAACCCTTTGATTGCCTCCAAATGTTAACCCCTTCCTCCCCAGTGCCATTAGTACAGTGTCAGTGTTTTGTTTTTTATTTTGCACTGATCTCTGTATTGGTGTCACTGGGGATGTCAGTGACCACAAGTCAGTCCCCCCCCAGTGTCAGAATGTCCGCTGCAGTCCCGCCATAAGTCGCTGATCGGCACTATTATTAGTATTAAAAAAAATCCAGTATCTATAACGCCATTTGTAAACGCTATAACTTTCACGTAAAGCAATTAATTTACACGTATTGGGCGGCACTGGTGCGCAAAATTACATGTATATACGGGATTCGCTCCCATGGTTTTCACGCCCCTCCCAGATAGCGTCAGATTGCCTGTTAGTACACCAGTCATCACATTTCACCCCTTGATTGCCAGGAACACGCCCATACACAATAAACCTCCATTTCTAGTATAGTGTCTGAATAGATCAATATCTTTGATCAGAACAGCACTATACCAGCGTTCACATTAGTATAGCGCCCCAAAAAAACGCAGCGTTAGCAGGATCAGCCCTGGCACCTGCCAGCACCTGCGTTTAGCCCCTACGCTTAGCTCCCCCAACAAGTGCAGTGTCGGTAGGTCACTGTCACTTGATACATTGCACACAAAACCGCAGTGTTTGCAGAATCAGGCCTGATCTCTGTTAGCACTTGCCGGTAAATTTTGATGACTCTCATATGCAGCAGAGTGCCAGTACTAGTGTCACTCTACCTTTTGGTGAACTGGCGAGCACTAGTGGCCTAGTACATCCTGGTCTTTCACATACCTCTTAGATTGTAAGCTCCCAGGATCAGGCCCTCTTAACCCTCTTGTATTGAACTATATTGTTGCTGTATTGTCTCCCGTTATATTGTAAGTGCTGAGCAAACTCTTGGCGCTATATAAATCCTATATAATAATAATAGCACTGCAGTATTACTTGGTGACATGGCGAGTCTCATAAGTGTAGTACAAGTTGATGCGGTGACGAGCACAAGTATTGTCCCGCAACCACCAAGAATTTGCACACAGGCCCGTAGAGCCCCCAGTATCCTTCCGGATGTGCTTTCAAATCCCGATTGGCAGCCCACAAATTTTGCAGCAACCGTACTGCCCAACCCGGAATGCAGGTGGAAACAGCAAATTTAACTACTCTCCTTGATTTTTGGAGCTGTTTTTCACGGAAGATCTGTATGCATTGATTGTGAATCAAAGCAATTTATATACACAATTTATCGCCGCCAACTCAAATTCAAACCTTGCGAAACCATTCGCATGGAAACCCATTACGGTTTCTGAATTGAAATTGAGTTGTATTGGTCCACAGACCCTATTCATCATATGCCCGTGTTCTCTGCTGCCATGGCCAGGCATAGATATGAGAGTATAATGTGTTTTATGCATTTCAACGACAATACACTCTGTCGTCCTCGAGGTGACCCTGAATTTGACCGGCTCCACAGAATTCAGCCCCTCGCAGATTGCCTTAACCAAAAATTTGCAGATGTATATACTCCCCAGCAAAAAATCTGCATTGATAAGTCCCTCATTCATTTTTGTGGCCGCCTTGCATTCAAACAATTTCTCCCTAGCAAGCGTGCCAGATATGGGGTCAAGATGTAGAATACCTGTGAGAGGACAACAGGCTATACTTATAAGTTTTGGATTTACGAGGGAAAAGATAGTCACGTGGAGCCCCCCGGATCCCAGATTACATGGGGAGCAGTGGCAAGATAGTTTGGGACTTGGTGTCATCCTTTTCCATGTGGGGTACAACTTATATGTGGACAATTTTTATTCAAGCGTGCCACTAATTAGACATTTGTACAATCTTGGAACTGGTGCATGTGGCACCGTGCGACCTAATGTGTGCCCACCATTAGAAGTGGGTAGTTGCAGGGCGGTATATTCTAATGGTGGGCATACCACACACTTTTTCTGGCAGATATTTCTTCTCTTTTTTTCATTCAGCCCACAGGCTGCATACAAAAAAAACAACATCGCATATATACCCAACAAGGATCAACGACGTACTGGTACATCCCTGGATTTTGAATGGTTATACCAGGATGATGCCTACAGCTGCAGGCATCATCTTGGTATAGTTTTTTTCAGCCGGTGATCGGCTTTCATGTAAAAGCAATCCTAGTGGCTAATGAGCTGCAGGATTGCTTTTCCAAGCAGCGGGAGATGATGCCCCTCCCCCGCTGCCTTCCACGGCCTTCTCGGGCAGTCCCGTGCCATCGTGGGGGGGAACCTGAGAATGCAGCCGGTGCTTCTGCCAGCTGACCATAGAGCTGATTGGAGACCAGAATGGTGCCAATCATCTCTATAGTCTAAGAAATCGGAAGCTATGAGCATTTCATCACTTCAGTTTTGCAGGATATAAACAGCGCCATTTGTAAATTGGGAAAGCATCTGATCACACTGATCTTGGTTTGCTTAGATAATGTAAGGGCAGAGGAGATATCTAGAGTCTGATAGGACCCAGATTTCTGAAAAGGAATATATGACAATGCCCATTGAAGTTATAGGGGATATATGCTTTCCCTGTGTTAGCAGTAAAAGTGATCCAAAAAAAATAAAAATAAAAGGGAGAGGGTAAAAATAATTAAAGAAATCAAAATAACTTAAAAAACGAAACCCTCGCCCCCCCCCCATGCGCGCACACCTGTGTGCGCAAGCGTTGACCCTGTGCCAGTATGTAAACAGCGATTGCACCATGCATGTGAGGTATCGCCGTGAACATCAAATCAAGGGCAGTAATTCTAACACTAGACCTCCTCTGTAAATCTAAAATGGTAGCTTGTAAAGGCTTTTAAAACGTTGCATATGGATATTAAAAACATATGCAGTTTGTCACCATTTGCACGGGCATGCGCAGTTTTAAATCATGTCATGTTTGGTATCTATTTACTCAGCATACCATCATCTTTTATATATTGCCAAATAATTGGCCAATATTTTGTATTTTTTTTTTTGTCTTGAAAAATCACTGCACGAGTATTATGTGACATAAAAAATTGTAGCACCCACCATTTTATTCACTAGGGTGTCTGCTTTAAAAAATATTTATTTATTTAAATTGATTTCCTAGCAAAAAATACTGATTTTTTTCATGTGACTAAAAAATGTCAGAAAAGGCTTGATCTTTAGGTGGTTAGAGTGAATGCTGTGTGGCATAAACTTCTAATGCTGGGCATAAAATGCCCACACCCCCCAAAACAAGCGGTGGAAAGTAGACACCCCAAACTATTTGCTGAGAGGTATTGAATCAATAGAAGAATTTATTTTTTTACCACAAGTTTTTGGAAAATGACAAAAAAAAATTATTTTTTTTTACACAAAATTGTCAATTAAATGATTTACTGCTCACACATGCCATGGGTATATGTGGAATTACTCCCAAAAATACATTCTGCTACTTCTCCTGAGTATGGGGGATACCACATGTGAGAGACGTTTTGGCAGTCTAGCCAAGTACAGGACCCTAAAATCCAATAATCACCTTCAGGCTTTTAAAGGGCTTTATTTCCTCATTACACTTCCTAACTACCTATCACAGTTTCTGAGGGCCTGAAATGCCAGGATAGCATCAAACCCCCCCCCCCCCCCCAAATGACCCCTTTTTGGAAAGTAGACAACCCAAGGAATTTGATGAAAAGCATGGTGAGTATTTTGCAAATCTCGTTTGTTGCCACAAGATTTTTTTAAAATGAAGAAAACAAAAACATATTTTTTCTTTTATTATATTTCAAAACCTTGTGAGAAAAAATTAGATCTGCAAAATACTCATCATGCCTCTTTTTAAATTCTTTGGGGTGTCTACTTTCCAAAAGTAGATAATTTGGGGGGGGGGGGGTAGTTGGTGCTACCCTGACATTTCAGGGCCTCTGAAATTGTGATAGGTAGTGAGGAAGTGAAATGAGGAAGTTACGCACCTTCTGGGTTTCAAAGTGGTCATTGAATTTCAGGCTCCTGTATGTGGCTAGGCTCCCAAAAAGTCTCACACCTGTGGTATCCCCATACTCGGTAGTAGTAGTAGAATGTATTTTGGGGTGTAATTCCACATATACCCATGGCTTGTGCGAGAAATAAATCATTTAAATGACCACTTTGTGTAAAAAAAAAAAAAAATTAAAAAAAATGTTTTTGTCATTTTCAAGAACCTTGTGGAAAAATAATAAAACTTCCATGGGCTCAATATGCCTATCAGCAGATAGCTTAGGGTGTCTACTTTCCAAAAAGGGGTCATTTGGGGGTGTTTGTACTGTCCTGGTATTTTAGCACCTCAAGAAATGTGATGGGCAGTCAGAAAGTAAAAGCTGTGTAAATTCAATTATCTATACCAGCAATGGGCAAACTACGGCCCGCGGGCCGTATACGGCCCGACGGACCTTTTAATCCGGCCCGTGGAGCTGTCAGGATGTGTGTAGGCGGGGCAGCGTGACGAACGTGAGGGGAGCTAGGCTCCTCTCACAGTCCGCCCTGAAGACCGGAACGGCGCGGGAACACGGCGAGAGGAATGCGCGGAGCAAAGGTAAGTGAATTGACACGGGGGACTTGGCTTACTACTTGGGGGGGAATAGTACTATGGGGAATGAATTACTATAGGGGGGATGAATTACTATATGGGGGATGAATTACTATATGGGGGATGAATTACTATAGGGGGGATGAATTACTATATGGGGGATTAATTACTATGCTTACTATGGGGGAATATTACTATACTTACTATGGATGACACATACACATCATTCATCTACTCTTGGTCCGGCCCCCCGGGTCCAATATATGAACCCATTGCGGCCCTCAAGTCAAAAAGTTTGCCCACCCCTGATCTATACCATAGTTTGTAGACGCTATAACTTTCACACAAAGCAATCAATATACACTTATTGGGATTTTTTAACCAAAAACATGTAGCAGAATGCATTTTGGCCTAAAATTATGATGAAATTTTAGTTTTTTTGGATTTTTTTTATGATCAATATGAGAAAATAGTTTTTTTAAACAAAAAATATTTTTGTTTGTAGCGCCAAAAATAAAAAGCACACAGGTGATCAAATACCACCAAAAGAAACCTCTATTTGTGTGAAAAAAAGGACATAAATTTCATTTATATACCATATTGCATGACTGCACAATTGTCCGTTAAACTAGTGCAGCGCTGCATAGCAAAAAAATGGAGTAAATTGCAGTATCTATACCATAGTTTGTAGACGCAATAACATTCACACAAAGTAATCAGTATACACTTATTAGGATTTTTTTTTTACCAAAAAATGTAGCAGAATACTTTTTGGCCTAAATTTATAACTAACTTTGAGTTTACTATATATTTTTTATAGCCGAAAGAAAAAATATTGTTTTTCTTTAACATTTTTGGTATTTTTTTTTGTTTATAGCGCGAAAACTAAAAAGCGCACAGGTGATCAAATACCACTGAAAGAAAGCTCTATTTGTGTGAAAAAAAGGACGTAAATTTAGTTTGGGTACAGCATTACATGATCGCGCAATTATCAGTTTAATTAGTGCAGCGCCGAGTAGCAAAAAGAGGCCTGGTCATTAAATCCTCTAGAGGGCAAGTGGTTAATCACCACTCTTTTGTTTATTTTTATCAGTATAAACAAAAAAAGAGCGAAAATTTTGAAAGTGCAATAAGTCCATCTGTGAAATTTCCTTGCTACTAAATATTCCACAGTCAGCTGTTAGTGGTACTATAACAAAGTGGAAACAACTGGGAACAACAGCTACTCAGTCACGAAGTGGTAGGTCAAGTAAACTGACAGAGGAGTCACACATGCTGAAGCACAGAAGTCGCCAACTGTCTGCAGAGTCAATAGCTAAAGACCTCCAAACTTGGTGTGGCCTTCAGATTAGCACGACAACAGTGTGTAGAGAGCTTCATGGAATGGGTTTCCATGGCTGAGCAGCTGCATCCAAGCGTTACATCACCAAGTGCAATGCAAAGCGTCAGATGCAGTGGTGTAAAGCATACCATCACTGGACTCTAGTGCAGTGGAGACGTGTTCTCTGGAGTGTTGAATCGCGCTTCTCTGTCTGGCAATCTGATGGATGTGTCTGGGATTGGCAGTTGCTGGGAGAACGGTACTTGCTTGACTGCATTGTGCCAAGTGTAAAGTTTGGTGGAGGGGGGATTTTGGTGTGGGGTTGTTTTTCAGGGGTGGTGCTTGGCCCCCTTAGTTCCAGTTAAGGGCATCAGCATACCAAGACATTTTGGACAATTTCATGCTCCCAACTTTGTGGGAACAGTTTGGGGATGGCCCCTTCCTGTTCCAACATGACTGCGTACCAGTGCACAAAGCAATGTCCATAAAGACGTGGAAGAACTTGACTGGCCTGCACAGAATCCTGACTGGTCAAACATTCCCATAGACACACTCGTAAACCTTGTGGACAGCCTTCCCAGAAGAGTTGAAGCTGTTACAGCTGCATAGGGTGGGCCAGCTCATTATTGAACCCTATGGACTAAGACATTAAAATTCATGTGCGAGTAAAGATAGGCGTCCCAATACTTTTGGCAATATAGTGTGTGTGTGTAATATATATATATATATATATATATATATATATATACACAGTTGTGTTCAAAATAATAGCAGTGTGTTGAAAAAAGTGAATAAAGCTCAAAATCCTTCTAATAGCTTTTATTTCCATACACACAAATGCATTGGGAACACTACACATTCTATTCCAAATCAAAACACGAAGAAAAAAATATCAAATCTGTGTTGTTTCTCTAAAAAAATTGAAGAAAAGTGAATATTAGACTGTTCAAAAAATAGCAGTGTTTGTATTCTTCTTTACAAACTCAAACATTCACTATATAAACTGAAAAATGTTTGAAGATTTTGCTTTCCTTTGAATCACTTAATGAATATTTGGTTGTAGTCGCACTGTTTCTGAGAACTGCTGTACATCTGTGTTGCATGGAGTCAACCAACTTCTGGCACCTGTGAACAGGTATTCCAGCCCAGGATGATTGGACTACATTCCACAGTTCTTCTCTATTTCTTGGTTTTGCCTCAGAAACTGCATTTTTGATGTCACTCCACAAGTTTTCTATTGGATTAAGATCCGGGGATTGGGCTGGCCACTCCATAACGTCAATCTTGTTGGTCTGGAACCAAGATGTTGCACGTTTACTGGTGTGTTTGGGGTCGTTGTCTTGTTGGAACACCCATTTCAAGGGCATTTCCTCTTCAGCATAAGGCAGCATGACCTCTTCAAGTATTCTGATGTATTCAAACTGATCCATGATCCCTGGTATGCGATAAATAGGCCCAACACCGTAGTATAAGAAACATCCCCATATCATGATGCTTGCGCAACCATGCTTCACTGTCTTCACAGTGTACTGTGGCTTGAATTCAGTGTTTGGGGGTCATCTGACAAACTGTCTCCGGCCACTAGACCCAAAAAGAACAATCTTACTTTGATCAGTCCACAAAATGTTGCGCCATTTCTCTTTAGGCCAGTCAATGTGCTCTTTGGTAAATTGTAACCTCTTTAGCACGTCTTTTTTTCAACAGTGGGACTTTGCGGGGGCTTCTTGCTGATAGCTTGGCTTCACATAGGCGTCTTCTAATTGTAACAGTACTCACAGGTAACTTTAGACCTTCTTTGATCTTCCTGGAGCTGATTGTTGGCTGAGTCCTTGCCATTTTGGCTATTCTTCTATCCTTTCGAATGGTAGTTTTTCGCTTTCTTCCACGTCTTTCAGGTTTTGGTTGCCATTTTTAAAGCATTTGCGATCATTTTAGCTGAGCAGCCTATCATTTTCTGCACTTCTTTATATGTTTTCCCCTCTCCAATCAACTTTTAAATCAAGGTACGCTGTTCTTCTGAACAATGTCTGGAACAACCGATTTTCCTCAGAATTTCAGAAATGCACTGTAACCAGCATGTACAACATTTGCTGCCTTCCTTCCTTAAATAAGGGCAATAATTGCCACCTGTTTTTCAAAGAATGAATGACCTCACTAATCGAACTCGCAGAGCATAATTTGTTAGACGTGCATTTCTTTTGAATTTTTTGTTGCTATTCTGTCTCTGTGTTACAATACACCTACCATTTGATTTTTAGACTGATCATTTCTTTGTGAGTGGGCAAACATTCAAAATCAGCAGGGGTTCAAATACTTCCTTCCTTCACTGTATACAGAAACACTTGTAAAATTTCCCAAAAGAACAAAAAAAATTCAAAATCATTAGAAGCTTTGCTTAGATGTGAATGCAGGCTTAATACACCGTGTTATGTTATGGGATAAAATGCACACAAGTGTTGGTTGGTGAATACTTGAATCCCAGTTCTTCAGCATGTTTTTTTGAGCACACAGGTACCAACTTATGTGGTTTTTGTGGAAGTGAGGTGGATAAGCCCTAAGGGCCTGTTTACACTGTTGCTCTGTTCCAATAGACCCAAAAAGAGGAACTTCACCTATTCCCAATGGAACACCAGATGCTTTTCAGTACATTTTTAAACCACAAGAATGCATGTACATGAGTGTTTGCCATGTATTCTAGTGGTCCTAGTTTAGACCAGTGCAGTCAGTTCCAGTGATTTCAACAGAAGTACAGCCTGCTGTAATTTGTTTTTTGTCCGGAATGCATCAAAAGCTTGGAAACACATTGGACCTGTAAACACGTTGTCCTAAATGAAAATTTAAGATTTTTTTTAAGTGTCAAAATAAAAGGAAAAAACCCCACTGGAACACATTGAAAATACATCGGAAATGCATGTAAGTGCGTATGAAAAAATGCATCCAGAACATAGAAATAGTGGTGTGAACAAACCCTAAAGCCGACTTTTACTAAATTTCATATGAACATGCTGATGTGAAATCACCTAAAATTTGTTTCCTAAAAATACTTTGTCTTAACCAGTGACGTCCCTAGGTGGGTGTGGCCACACCAGGTGACGCCTATCTCACGGGGTGACACCAAAAAGTTTTACAGCAAGCAGACGATCCCCGCAAGATGGATCGGATCTGCGGTAACACGTGGTGTCACCCCTCCAGAGTTGGGCGGTCTTTGTCATGCACACACAGCCTGGTTCTTCCCCTCCTGTGTCCCTGTCGTACCCCCCGGACCGGTGTTGCAAGATCAGTTAACCCCGTATAGGTTGCAATCCGATCCATCTTGTGGGGATCGTCGGCTTGCAAACTATACGGGGTTAACTGATCTCGAAACACTGGTCCGGGGGGTGCAACCGGGACACGGAGGGGAAGAGCCAGACCGCCCACCTCTGGAGGGGTGACACCACGTGTTACCTCACCGGGTGATACCAAGCCTAGGGACGCCCCTGGTCTTAACTTACCTGTAGGTACAAGTAAATGGTGGGGCTTTACTACCACTTTAAAGTAATTGTAAAGGCAGATTTTTTTTTTTTCTAAATACCATGGTATACTTACCTGCTTTGTGCAGTGGTTTTGCACATGGCAGCCCCGATCCTCTTCTCTGATCCCCTGCTGGCGCTCCTAGGCCCTCCCTCCTGCCAAGTTCCCCTACAGCAAGCAGCTTGCTATGGGGGCACCCAAGCAGGCTTGCCTCCAAGGCACTGCTCTGTGTATCCATTCACACACAGAGGCGCCCCACTCTCTCCTCATTGGCTGTGATTGACAGTAGTGGTAACTAGTAGCTCCCACTGCTGTCTCAGCCAATGAGAATGGAGATACCCAAGACAGCCGAGGTTGTTTTACACATAACTGGATAGAGAGGGGGCTCAGGTAAGTATTGGGGGTGCTGGAGTGGGCTGCTGCATAGAATGTATGAAGGTAAAAAACCTTGAGCTGCTACAACCACTTTAAAGTGTAAGATTTTGCAGTGTGGTCGTACTGTGAATGGAAGAGATGAAAAGAGAATAATCTGGGTTAAAAGACAAAAACTTTATGTAACGTACTGCGCATGCATGAGATGCGGTGCATGACGTCATGGGCTTCGCATTGCACATGCTCAGTATTACAGTAGTTTACTGAGGTACAAATGTCATTGGTTGGTCAGCACAAGGAGCAAGAAGACACCAGCTACCAATTTAAATCAAGTTAATTTCTAAAATGGTGTTCGCAGGAGCAAAAGCAGAAAAGAGGCAGCATGATTACATTAACTTAAAAACTGCACTGACTTTTGTAACTACTTTTTTTTTTTTTTTTCAGCTACATTCTTTTACCTGGTGTAGGCAGTTTTTAAAAGTGGAGAATATTGGGGAGGTTGGGGTTGCCATTGGCATGATCGGAAGTGAATTTCTTTAGTGAAAGTCTCCTTTAATGTGTGACGTGAGACTTTTAATGCTCCTGCAAAGACAATTATAATTCTAAATAATTATTTATCTTCTGGGGACACAATCCCTTAAGCTGGGTATGTAGGAAGTGGCTGAAGTGGTGCATGTTGCTGCTGTCTGTTCAACAGAAGATGGTCTAATGAACGGCTTCTGTCGAACTGTCCTGCTGGAAACCCAGCATTTCATCATCCCAATGGCTGTGACGCTGATCTGTGTATTCTGATAGGGAGGGGAGTTCCCACTGTCACAATACAATAGTATGGCAGGAGAGATCCCTGCATCCACTTCGCTTGCGTGAGTGCAACGATCTGAGTTATTTTTTTGGTCAATCCACTAGTTGAATTTAAAAAAAAAAAAAAAAACCTCTATGTGTATACCTTGATTTAGACTAGCTACTCTAGGTAATATTTTCTGTCAGATCTGGTGTCAGAATTTACCATCAGCTATGCAGTTATAACCTGTTGAAACCATTAGTGCAGATTATATCCAGTCAGGTTGACTTTTTTGCATTACACGGTTCTTTGAACATTGTTGTTTTTTTGTTCGTTTTTTTTTTTTTACATTTTTAAAAATAATTCTCTCTTCTTTCCTGTTTACCATGGACTTGTGATCTCTTTCTGTGGCTCTGTATCAGAAGCTTTAGCCCTTAGGCTCCATGCACACTGGACCTTTTAATAACGCTGGTAATGTTAGCTGTGTAAAGTCACGTTAAAAACGTGCGTTTTTTTAGCGTTATTGCATTAGCGTTTTGTCGCGTATTTTCACGTTTGCGTTTTTTTAGCTTTTTTTTTTTTTACCACAAAAAAATTGGGGGGGGGGGGTAAAAAAAATTCCAAAAATGCCGGTTTGTCGTGATTTAACGCGTTCTTTATCGTTGGAGTGTTTTTACAGCTAGAAAAACTCCTCTAGAAACCCACTAGTCCTGGGTTTTTTTTTCTTTCAGCCAAAAAATGCCCCTGCCAAGAAACGATTACAGTCTGGGTGCATGAACACATAGGATCACATGCTGGGGGGTTTACTGGCTGTAGCAAAAACATCAAAAGCCAAAAACAGCAGCTGTAAAAAACGTCCAGTGTGTATGAGGACTTACTACCTCATTGTACCTCTTCTAGATTTACTGTGTAGTTGAAGGGGCTAGGTAAATAATCCATTGAGTTGATATATAAACATTTGGGAAGGCCCTAGCTATAGCCAAAGTAGGGTTATGCAAGCAGATTGTTACATGTAGACCCTTTAGAATTTTTTTAGTAGAAGATTGTGTTAGGAGAGCAAAGGACAATGAGATTTAGTGAGAGTTTAGGCTTGTTGTAATGGCAGTACTGATTGTCGCTTTAAAGAAGTCTTTCATGAGAAAAGCAGGGTGAATCTCCCCAACAGGGACACAAGACAGTGATTGAAGCCTGATAGAGGTTCTAAGTCATTCCATCCATTCAAAGCTATAAAAAAAAAATGTTTTTGAACTTATGCTTTCATCTCTTTAAAAAGATGACTTGAGTTAATAAAGTTGGCTAATCATACTATATAAACATCTTGTTATCGGAGTCGGCATTTTCATTTTAGTTGGTCAGTTTTATTGCACCCAAAGACATGTACAGGACTAGCTTTCCAGAGAGAAACTGCAGTGGATTAAAGAAAAAAGTAGGCCTTTGGCAAAGGAGCAAATGGGTAACCCAGTGATAGCCATGTAATATGCCCACTGTAAGTGGTATATCATTCATAACGGACTTGTCGCATACTTAAAGGGTTACTCCACTTTAATGGAAAAAAAAATAGCATATATAATTGCAACATAGCCAAATTGTAATTTATTGTTTTTAAATGTTACCATTTCCTTTTCAAACTGTAGCTCTAAACATTTCTGTAAAATTTAATGCAAAATTGCAACATGGAAGCATTCTATACAAAATGGTGTACAGAATTTCTCCAGAAATGTGATTTCCTGCTATTCCTTCAAGGCAGAAATGGGGAATATGGAACAAAAACTGTAAAAATCTGTGCATTGTAAATTGATTAACCAAAGTGGATTTTTTTTCTCAACAAAAGTGGAGCTACTTTTTAAGGATAAGATTGGTTGAGTCTAGATTCACTTTAATGCACCCCTTCCTGATGCATACACTTACTTTTTCTTTCTTCCTGTGTTGTTCATCCTCCTGGTGTGAAAGAGATGCCTAGTACTCTTGGATATGGAGGAACATGTGGCTGACAAGGGTGTGGTGTAAGAATCCTAGAGTTTATACAGGGCTCCTTTTCCTTATCAGCAGCTGAATACAGAAGCATTCTGTATGAATGTAAACCTTAGCTGTGTAAGTTGAGCAGGTATGAATTCTGTTTAAGCTGGCCAGATTTGGTTTCAATATCCAAGCCATATCTGGGAGAAGTGATAATTACCAGTATGATAGCATAATAAAATGTATTTACTCCATTTACAGGTTTTGTTACACTGTGTCCGATGCCTGGGGTCTGTGGTGTGGCAAAAATGTCACACAGGACAAGTGAACGAGATCTGCAGTCTTCTGCACGTAGAATGGGCACATCTCTACTTTTCCAGTTGTCTGTGCATGAACGAGAGTTGGACTTGGTGTTTCTTGATCACAGCTATGCCAAGCCTTGGAGTGCCCACCCTGATGCCAGCAATGCCCGTCCTACCCGTACCCTTTTCATCACTCCTCGTAGACAGCAGGAAAGTGCCATGTAAGTTTTAGATTCTTTGTAATAATTCCAGAAAGACAGTTTTGAGAGTAAATGTGGTTCTTAATGTTTCAACTTTTAGAAAAATATATTTTGATTAGCCTTCTGCCGCCCACATGATGAATATGTGCAGCAGCAAAGAGGGTAAGCTTTAATGCCCACATGCGGCACATAAGCATCCCTGGACAGCCAACATTTCGGTACAGTGACTGAGCTGTCATAGGCAGCTCCTGGCCTAATGATTGTGAGTCGGTGTCATGTGACCGCAGTTGTTACAGTGGTCACATGATCAGGCAGTCCTTTCTGTCTCCTGAGCAAAAAAACCTAGTTAGAGGGACACCTTTTACTGGGCAGGAAGGGGTAAAAAGAAGGGTTATGTACAGTGGCCAGATAAAGTATGTGAACCCCTTGAAATTAACTGGGTTTGTGCCGTAATTTGCCGTTAACTGTGATCTGATCCTCAACCAAGTCACAGCAATAGACAAACACAATGTGCTTCAAGTGTTAATAAAGCCACAACCGTAAAATCAGTCTGTATATGCAGTAAAGCATGCTTGTTATACTCACTGTGGAACCTAAGGGGTTAATCCTCTGCATTGTGTAAAAAGGCTATTTGATCCTCCCCTTCTTCCAGTATCCCTCTCTGATCTCCTGTTAAGACATATTGTGTGGAGTCACTCTGCACAGGCTCAGTTTGGTATGTATTGCTAGAGAGGTTTTTATTTTTTCTTGGGAGAGTGCATGTGATCAGCACAGGGCCTCCTACAAGCTTTAACGTGCTCGACTGGACACTGATAGAAGTCGCAAGACTGCTGTAACTGCTGATGAGAAAAGGTATTTAGCAGTTTATATTTACTAAAGTAATTGCTTTCCGATTTTCTGTGTACTGTGGGAGACCAGATATATTATGAATGCAGGGTCCTGGGATTAGTAACACTTTAAGCTGATAAAACACAAACAATTCTAATTTAATGTGTCTTTAATGAACACACCCATTAAACATTCACAGTGCTGGAGGAAAAAGTAAGTGAACCCATATATTCAACAAAAGCGAACTAGAGTCAGTAGTTTGCACACCTGGAGTCCAATTAATGAAATTAGTTTGGAGATGTGGTTTAGAGCTACTGTGATAGAAGACAAGCAAACATTTTAGGATTGCTGTTCATAAGAAGCAGCAGTTTACCATCATCAAAACATCATCCTAATGGTGAAGCTTGATGGAGGGAACATTATGATTTGGGTTTGCTTTTCTACCTCAGGTCTGGATCATTTGCCATCATCAAGGGGAAAAACAAATTCCCAAGTTTACTAAAATATCCCACAGCATGTCAGGGTGGCTGTCTGTCCACTGAAGGTTAGTAGAAGTTGGGGGATGCAGCAGGACAGTGACCCCAAGCATCGAAGTAAATTCACCACAGAACTGGGCTTTTGGAAAAAGGAAATGCGCCTTTTGGAGTGGCGAAGTCGGAGCCTGGATCTTAATACCAGAGATGCTGTGAAATGACTTTGAGAGCTATTCACGCCAGACATCCTACAAACATGGCTGAGCTGAAACAGTTTTATAAAGAGGAATGGTCGCAAATTCCTTCAGAATGTTGTACAGTTCTGATCCAGAGCTACCGAAAGCGCTTTCTTGAAGTCACTGCTGCCAAAGGTTGTCCAACCAGCTATTACTCCAAGGATTCATTTACTTTTTCCTCCAGCCATCCATGTGTAATGGGTGTGTTCAATAAAGACACAAGAAATTAAAATTGTTTTTGTGTTATCAGCTTAAAGTGATTCTATAGGCTTAATTTTTTTTTTTTTTTTACATATTTAAATAACAAACACGTCTATACTTACCTGCTGTGTGCAGTGGTTTTGCACAGAGCAGCCTGGATCATCTTCTTCTCAGGTCCCCCTCTGGCGCTGCTGGCCCCTCCCTCCTGTCAGGTGCCTCCACAGCAAGCAGCTTTCTATGGGGACACCCGCTGCTCCGTGTGTCCATTCACACATGGAGCTGAAGCTTGGCCCCGTTCCCTCTCTCTTCTCATTTGCTCACTGGCTGTGATTGATAGCATTGGGAGCCAATGGTTCTCGCTTCTGTCTCAGCCAATGAGGAGAGGGAGTCCTGGGATAGCTGAGACTCCAGTACACATCTTTGGATTGAGAGGGGGCTTAGGTGAGTATTAGGGGGGCTGGGGGGGATGCCTCACAGAGAAGGTTTTTTACCTTCATGCATAGAATGCATGAAGGTAGAAAAAAAAAATGGAGCCTTTAGAACCACTTGAAGCACATTGTGTTTCTCTATTGTGAGACTTGGGAGAGGATCAGATCACATTTTATGATAAATTACTGCAGAAAACCAGTAAATCCAAGGGGATCACATACTTTTCTTGCCACTGTAAATAAATGTGCAAAAGACAATATACCAAACTACTGATGGTAATAGTTGTCATTGTGTCGGCCTGAATTGTATTCTTGTTATTTCTACCACTTTGCAGTGAGGCAGATGTTCCCATTGATGTTGAGACTGTCACTCCCATTTCCATGCCATTATATGATAACCAGAAGGCTCGAACTGTTATGAATGAGTGTGAACGTCATGTGATCTTTGTGCGAACAGACACTGAAGCTCCTCTGCCACCTGATGACTGGGAAGATCACCTTAATAGGTTATTATTTGCTGTTGTGTCAAAGCAAAATTTTCAAATTTCAGTTTAACCCTTAAGCCCTTTTTAATGTGGTTTTATTATCAATTGTTATTAGGACTGGTTGGAGTACCTCCCAGAATAAGCTTTTTAACAAGGTCCTGAAAGCTTTACAAGCTGACCGCCTTGCTCGACTTGCTAATGATGGTGTAAGTACTGTTCTTTTTTTTTTTTTTTTTTTTTTTCTTTAAGTGAACTAGTACAGCGCTTGACCAGGCTAGATATTAGCTGTTAAATCCACAGTTAAATGTCCTAAATTTGTATAATGAAAATTCTTTGCTTATTGTCCCTTTAGGCAATCAATGAGCCAGTGCTAAGAAGAATTGCTGTGGACAAGTGTGCCCGTCGAGTACGTCAAGCTCTAGCCTCAGCAGGATGGGATACCAAACTAGTGCAGTGGCTACATAGCATACTGGTAGAAACACTCAGCCTACCACTGCTTGCTGCATATCTGGATGCTCTGCAAACATTGAAAGGCAAGGTACTGCTTCATTTGGCATGAGTAACAATGTATGTAAATAATATATCTGTCCAAATTATGTGGTATCGGAAGATTTGGTTGTGCTTGTGATCATGTTGCTTGTGGCCGGACATATATCCAGTGTGTGTAAAAAGGAGATAATGTCTCGTGACTCTCTACAGGTACCAGCTCTTATTGATCGCATGCTGCTAGCCACAACTGTCAGAGCAGGAGGAGCCAGTGCAGAAGCATTATCTCTACTACTGAAGAGACCATGGGATCCAGCAGTTGGAGTACTATCACATAACAAGCCTGTAAATATATCCACATCGTGTTTTTGCTTTTTTTCTTATTTTGATTTGCAAATCTTTTTTACTAAATCTTTTTTTTCTCCAGAGTAAACTCCCAGGTTCCCCTCTCATCCTCATTGCTCCATCAGGGCCAACAAATTCAATATTTCCAACTTCGCGAAGACATCGGTTTTGGCAATCCCAGCTCTCCTGTTTAGCTAAGGTTTGTTTTGGTGCACGGATTATTACTTAAAGTTGAACTTTAGTTAGAAAATTAAGCCCTGCTAGATCAGTTCAGACTGGCCCTTTTTGCAGGTATAGCTTTGTAAAACATTAAAAATAAGTGCCTATACAGTTTGAAATCCAGGAATACACGGTCTCACTCCTCTCTGCACGTGCTCAGTTTCTCTTTTTTTTTTTTTTTTTTCTTTCTGCACTGTGATGAAAATGTAGAGGATGATCTGCTGACCGCTTAAAGATTTGCTACTGCTTTGGGGTTCTGGGCTTCAGCAAAATGGCAGCCCCCAGCAAGAAGACACAGGAACAATGTTGGAAGCAGTTTACAGCACACAATAATTTTGGTAGCATGATTATTAATATGGAATGTATGTTCCTTGCTAAAGAACATTTTGGTTTTTTATCAAGATGTTGTTTTCCTTTTTAAGAATGCATTTGCGATATGCTATAATGTATTTTTTTTTTGTTAATATGCCCTTTTAAGGAAATCAAGAATAGATAATTGTGTTCCACATTGTGTCTTAACTCTTCATATGTTTTAATTTTGATTTGTCTCCTCCGAACAATTAGGTTCCAGCTTGTTTAAATATTTTTTTGGTTTTTAAAAAATTTACAAATATGTGTAAAGAATGGTCTTACAAATGACTAACCTAAAATACAGAGCGTTGTATACAATTGAGTCACTAATTTAAAAAAAAATCTCCCACCTCTCCCTTAGATAAAAAAGTAAGATAAGGAGTGTACTCTATTAACCAATTTAACATATGCACAAGCAATTAAATTAGGAATGGTTAAAAGTAACACATAGCCATCATTTTTTATTTGGTAGAAAAACAAATATAATACATAAATGTTTATACAATACAAATTTACCAGCTACCATCTCTGCTTAAAAAGACAACTTTAATATGTATGGCATAGCAGATCTACCTACGGTAGTAACATTGCAGTATCCTTTCCTTCTTCAGATACAATTGTATTGTTGCCAATATCCTGCCTGCATATATGTTAAACTTATAAGCAAGAAATTTCTAATATTTGCTCTTTTAAAAGTATGCCAACAAAAAGCCACAATCCTTTATCCGTTGGCCAAAAACTAGATAATATAAGGCAAATGTAACATTCCAGAAGAAAACCTTTTTACTTTTGTATTAGTGCTCAGAAATAAGGTTTTTCGAAAGGCAAAGTCCAAGGCCTGGAATTGCCCCTGAGATTCCCTTACATTTGACATCTTTTACCTTTTTAGGTTCTGGCTGGCCAAAATATATGTGAGCATAACATCAGTTGAAAAAAACATTTTAAAAATTCCTGATTTATTAATGAAGGCAGAACTCCTGGTAAACCATTAAATACACAGGGAGCTGTTTTACCTGCAAGCTGATTTGTAATTCTGTTCATCTAGTCCAGAGATTTATACAGCCCTGGCAGACAGCTCGGTCAGGTGTAAAGGATACTACTTTCTTTGTAGCATTTGAGGAATTGGTATCCTCTCTCCTCCCACTGTCTACTTACTGGACAGTGAACGGGTAGCAGCACAGTGATGAGGTCATCCTTTATGCTTGGTCCTCCTATCAGCATGTTCTTTTTCAGTACATTTGCATACAACACACCTGATTGGCTGTCAGTGCTGCTATATAAGGGACTGCAAGAGGCTCAAGTCATGCCAGACGGAAGTATAATACAATAGTTGAATTTAAAAAAACACATTTAATTATTAATTAAAGCTTAATTTGGGAAATGGTCTTTATTGCATTCTTACATTGGTTCAGCTTGACACAATGTAAGTATGCTGGGGAAGCTGACAGTCACTGTAGTAGTCAGTGCTACTACAGTGATAGCCCCAGCTTTCAGGTCCTGCTGGGGTTCTGTGTGAGCGATTCCCTTTGGCACACTGATCACATGGGGGTCACTAACTTGGCACTGCTGCGATTAATTTTTGTTTTAATAATTCAAGGTTTTCTCTTGGATAAAGTTGAGAGGAGGAGCGGTGGTGTCAAGACCTTCAACTCGTCCAATCAGCAATCACGTTGTATTCATTGAGAAAATTATGAGGCATTCTATAAATGGTAGCAGTACCAAGCAAGTGACCCCCAATGGTCAGTGTGCAGAGGGGAAGCTGCTCGAATTAAGACCTGGAAGATTGTGGCCATCACTGTAAAAGCACTGACTACTACATTTATTTTCAGTTTTCCCAGCAGCCATTCAAGTATGATATATGCATAATTACATTTGCTATCTGAACCCATGCAATAAGGATCATTCCTGAAGTTCAGCTTTAGAGAATATAGAGCTACTGTACCAAAATTCAGCTTTGAACCTGTGGTGATATTTCTGTGGGAAAACATTTGTATAAAAAAAAAATAGGAAATCCTTTTTTGAAACCATTTTACTGTTATGCAGCATAAAGATTATTTTTATGTCTCTTCAAGGTCATTCCTGTTGGTTCTCAGCTGGCTAACAATGGTAGTGGGGTGACTTCCTTACAGTGCCTAGAAAACATGATTGGTGGATTGCGAAGCAAAGTAGTTGAGGTATGTAAAGTTTTGGGAAATGGATATTATCAGAATTAGGGGTCCTTGTCACACATAATGTTGTACATGAAGCACAATGGACCGGCTGTTTTGTAACAAACATTTTCCTTACATTTTTCTCAGTTACAGTAAGTCTTGCATAATTTTTGTAAGGTATAACTTATTACCTAATTATGTTGCTGTACACTGACATGTGTTCCCTGCATATAGCCATGTTTATTCATGGTGTAACCTTGGTACCTCAGAACTGAAGTATGATCAAATAAAACTTCTGTTTTTCTGCTTATAGATTCACAATCATTTCCCTCACAAGCCTGTCATTTTGCTTGGATGGAATACAGGAGCATTAATTGCGTGTCATGTGAGTATTGACTACCTGAGTGATGGTTTTACGATGTCTCTATTTAAAAATGTAATTTAAATATTAAATATTTTATCTGTAACCTGTATAGGCATATTTCAATTTGAAATGTTTATGGCAGCAGCATTGTGGGTTTTTTTTTTAGGGTCCTTTCACACGAGCGGACTCCACAAAGCTTATTCGCCTGCTCAGCGGGGGACCTGTCCAGTGATCCTCACTATGCAGGCAAATGACAGGTCCATGTCTGCTCCGCTTGTGCCGAGCGGACCTGGACACAGCTCGCTGTTCTCTATGGGGGGTTGGATGTAAAAGGACCACCTGTACGTTTACATCCGACTGTAATCAGATTTGATCCGCTAGACAGATGGGGAACAGATCCCCATCCGTCTGGTTTTTATTGGACCGGATACAGGCAGGTGTAAACTACATAAACAATTCATGTAAATGATATCCAGTAAGGTAGACTCTCGCTTTACATATTTCCTGGTAAATTTTGGTTGGGCTAGCACTTACTCAAGAATGGAGATGTCAGACAGAGCCATAGTTTTCATTATGTTTGACATGTGCTTCACTAATTTAAATTTTCACTAAACAAATAATTTTTTTTTGTGTATCTGTTGCAAAGCATCTTGCAGACTGCCAACAGTAAAGTAATTCTAAAGGTTCATTTTTTTTTTTTTTTTTTTTTTTTTTGTAAAATAACAAACATGTCTATACTTACTGTGTGCAGTGGTTTTGCACAGAGCAGCCTGGATCCTCCTCTTCTCGGGTTCCCCGCAGGCTCTCCTGGCTCCTCCTGTCTTGTCGGGTGCCCTTACAGCAAGAAGCTTGCTATGGGGGCACCTGTTGCTCCGTGTGTCCTTTCACACATGGAGCTGTGGCTTGGCCCCACCTCCCTCTTTCCTCATTGGCCGACTGGCTGTGATTGAGAGCAGTGGAAGCCAATGGCTCCCGCTTGCTGTCTCAGCCAATGAGGAGGCAGGGACTCGGAACAGGTGAGGCTGTTATTCTCATCGCTGGATCGCGATGAGACTTAAGTAAGTATTGCGGGGGCTGGGGGCACTGCTGCACACAGGTTTTTTTACCTTCATGCATAGAATGCATGGAGGTAAAAAAAACCTTCAGCCTTTACAGCCACTTTAAAGTGATTAAAAAAAAATGGCAAACTGGCAGGATTTTAATGCAGAAAAGACATACTGGAGTTGATTTACAAAAACTGGAGAGCGCAAAATCTGGTGCAGCTGTGCATGGTATCCAATCAGTTTCTAACCTCATCTTGCTGGAAGCTGATTGGTTACATTGCAGAGCTGCACCAGATTTCTCTTTCAGTAAATCAACCTTGCTACGTCTCTGGCATTACAAATCCATAACCTGCCTGTATTCCCTGTACACTGAGCTGCACACTGCCAAGATGAATGAATTCCTGTGCATGCACAGGAGTGGTGTCATCTCAGCCTGGTCAGTGAAAATGGCTGAAGATTAGTACCTGGAAACCTATCCAGATGAATATGACAGCAGCTGGCGGGGAGCCCCTGTAGTACATGCCGCTGAATAGAAGGTGAATATAGTTCCGCTTTAAACCTCTGCTTTACAATTAGCATTGTCAAACTGCCATTTGCCATTTGTACTCCTTCATTTAGCCATTGTGCTGCTTTTCTAATTCGTGCATGCCTCCTGCGGACCTTATTGATAATCCAATGGCAGACGGACAACTCTGCTGCTGTTTGCAGAACAGTGGCTTTGTGGTGTTATCCTGTAACAGCACCTACTATTACTGGCAAGCTTTCTAGATAGGAAAATGTGCACCAGAAGAACCAGAAAAGATTTTAACCTCTTGTGGACTGGCCACTGTATATGTATGGCTGGGCCGTTCATCTTGTTTTGTGAGAACATACTGGTATGTCCTTAGGATACTGTGAACCTGCACATGCACAATCCTGTGATCATATTGTGATGTGATACAGCGGATCACAGTAAAAGATAGGTACAGAGCCAATATACCACGTGACCGCTGTAACCAGTCACAGAATGCAAACAAAGGCTTCTGTTAGCAGTCTGTTCACACTAGGAAGTATTTTCACTCATTTATTTTGTCCAATTGAGAGCTGGTTCACACCAGATGCAGTCCAGTGTGTTTTTTTTGTTTTCTGTATCAAAAATGCATGCACAGTGTTTTCCATGAATTCCAGTGGCCCTAGTTCACACCAGCGCAGTCCGTTTCCAGGGCAGAAAACGAGTAGAATTTGCAGCATTTTTTCTGCACAGAACTGTACTGGAACACGGTAAAACGCATCAAAAATGCACCGGAACAGAGTGCGGTTTGAACTGGCCTTGATGATGGCCACCAATACAGGAGATCTCTCCAGTCATGTTACATTAAAACCCTTTTTTGCCCATGGTTCCTCTGTTAACTGTAAGCAAATCCAAAAGCTAATTTGCCAGTATATTTGGCAACATGCCTTACTGTAAAAAAAGCAACCTCAATACCAGCATGTTTCACTCCTTTCACTACAGCGCTGACACTTTGAAAACTACTCTGCCATGCAACACTGCAACCAAATTAATGTTTTATACTTTTTTATGGAGACATTAAGAAATTTTCTTTTCTTCTTGGAACAGGAAAAGGGTAAGATTAATCTCACCTTCTTTCCCATTGACCGAGAAATCTAGCAGGCCAAAAAAAAAAATGCCAAATGTTTCAAACAAAGAATTGAAGACTACCTGCTGTACATTGCTGCACCTTTTGTATTCTGGATACAAAATAGCAATTTCAGACAATGACAATAATTTGATAAGTAGAAAAAACTAACATTTATGTCTCGTTTGCTTAGGTGTCTTTGATGGAATATGTGACAGCTGTGGTGTGCCTGGGATTCCCTTTGCTGACTATGGATGGACCTAGAGGGGTGAGTACCTACTACCAAAAAAGACGTATAATAAGGGGAAACTCCAAGCAGAATTTCTAGGAAGACAGAAATTGATGCAGCTCTGTATTCATTAATATACACTTTATTTTCTTAAATGCAAGCAGTGTAAGTACCTTAAAGGCTAACTCTACCTTTGGCAACACAGTACAGCCATATTTAGGATGTAACATGTTGCTAAGGATCTCCACTCACCCTCCATCCTGCAGCAACTTTATTTTAAAATAAGTGCCCTGCCTGCACAGCTGCGTCATTCAAGTCCTGTTTACCACTGCAGCAGACGAACTTATAGTTCTCAATGGAATACAAGTACAGTAATCGGCTCACTCATAGACCATTGCCACTTCCTCCAGTTTTCTAAATGAAAGTCTTTACAGAGGAAAAGAGAGAGAGCTGGAAGAAGAGTATGCAGGAGCCTGGCATTGCATCCACAGTGCACAGATTGCAGGTGCAATGCTTTGTAGGTGGCTGTGAAAAAAAAAATAAATGCATATTTTTATCCTGCAAAAGTATGTGTATTTTTATTTATTTATTTTTTTTTAAAGTGAGCATATTTTAATATTTTAATTATATCTGATATTTGCCTCTTGCAGTCCCTTGTACAGCAGAGCTCAGACTGATGAAGTAGCCAATTAGTTGTGCTGCAGTGCAAGAAGCATGCTAATAGGAGTAGAGAGTAGGGTGACAGGGAGAAGAGCTTATCAGTCTGCTGCTTCTACATTTACTATTCAATCACAGTATGGGGGAGGAGCAAGACTTGTATTGTGTTTGGACTGTAGCAGAGTAAAGACAAGTTTCCTACCTTGCTGGACAGGTCTGTTCTGTGTGGCAGAACTGGAGAGGAAGCATACAGGTGGCACAAACACCTAGCACATTGTCCAAGGTTTATTAAAAATGAAAAAGACAAAAAAACTTACAAAATGAAGTTCATGCAAAAGCCTATAACGCCACAATGATGGCAGAGTGTCCAAGTTGTGGTGCGGTCGGCCTGCTGAGGCATCGCGCGCGCGCGTGCGTGCGTGCGTGTGTGTGTCTGTCAAGTGCATAAGAACCACCACCTCATGCACTTGTGCATGTATTTCATTTTGTGACTATGTTTTTTGTCTTTTTCATTTGTAATAAATGTTGGATAATGCACTAGGTGTTTGTGCCACCTGTGTGCTTCCTTTCCAGTTTTTGATGATTTCACAGTCTGAGGAGGGCTGCACCACCAAGAGTTTATCCATAGGCTATCAACTCATTGGTCTCCCTGGCTTTTTCCTGGCATTCAGCCCTTTTTTGAGGCATTGGAGAGAGAGTGCTGTTTATCCAGTTTGTGTGGCAGAACTGTGCAAAGCTCCGAACTGGATGGGCAGAAATTCAAATCCTTTGGCAGGTAAAACGGCTCCCATATACAGTGTATGTATTTATTTATTTTAGTTTTTATTTAGCTGATTAATGTTAAGCTTTAAATCTGAAAAAATATGGGAGGAACACAATTCATATATATAACTGTCTCCCAAAGCAGTTATATTCAGGGCATGCTGTGAAAGATAACTGTCTTAGTTTCTTGTCAGCAAAACAAGCCATTAAGGTGGTGTCCTAACTAATCACATCCGCAACACCCATGAAAACTGCGGATCAAACGGAGTCTAAAATGACAGCTTCCCTGGCTGTAAATGATAGGTTTAGTTTTGCTTTAAAGGTAATTCACCTACTATGTGACATCTTTCATGCCATTATTAACCACTTGCCAACCATGCTATAGCCGAATGATGGCTACAGCGCGGTTGTCCAGTTCTGGGAGGGTGTCATATGGCGGCCTCCCGCGCGCCCCCAGTGGTGCGCACCCGGCGCTCTCTGTGATTGCTATGTCCTACGGACACAGATGATCACATGATCAGGTAAAAGGCCAATCACAGCGGCATTTTACCACATGATCAGCTATGTCCAATGACACAGCAGATCACCAAGTAGATACAGTTGCTGGTTATCGGTAGCTCTTTCCTCATGCTGGGACAGCATGAAGAAAGTACTCCCGATAACCAGCAAATGACACAGAGGACATGTGTACCGATCATCAGGGCACTGATGATTAGTGCCCAGCAGTACCGCCAGTCAGTGCTGTCAGTCAGTGTCGCCTATCCGTTCCCATCATTGTTTCATATCAGTGCAGCATCAGCAATGCCCACCAGTGCTGCCTCATCAGTGCCACCTCATCAGTGCAGCCTCATCATTGCACAGCAGTGAAGGAGAAAAATTACCTGTTTG
Source organism: Staurois parvus (assembly GCF_062004578.1). NCBI lineage: Eukaryota > Metazoa > Chordata > Amphibia > Anura > Ranidae > Staurois > Staurois parvus. The sequence continues at coordinate 2,777,118 of NW_028318072.1, forward strand.
TAAAATTTTATAATAGAAACAAAGAAAAACTTTTTCTGTTTATAGTGCAAAAAATAAAACACCCAGTGGCGATTAAATACCACCAAAATAAAGCTCTGTGTGTGAAAAAATGATACAAATATCATATGGGTATAATGTTGCATGACCACGCAATTGTCATTCAAATTGCGACAGCACTGAAAGCTGAAAATTGACCTGGGCACAAGGGGGGGAAAAGTGCACAGTAGGCAAGTGGTTAAACTACACATGGAACATAGTTGAAATGGGCAACAGCTTAAATTTTTGTTCCAGTTTCAGCTGTCAGCCCAAAAATCTTTTGTGATTCCATTGTTGAGCCATGAGTCTGTGCATCTTTAGTAAATGTGTTATGTGAACCAATCACAAGCACTGCATTAGTTATAGTAGTTTTTTCAGAGACCAACACTTTTTCTCTGTAGGGTCTTTAGGTCTCTAGCCCCTTGAATATTATTCCTCTTCACAAGTCTTTGTTAAGCTACTATTGTGACGGGGGTCACTTTGGGTGGGGGGTTCATGGAACCCAGCTTACTATGCAGAGGTTGGGAGACCCCTATCTCAGCTCCCCATATCTCTCTTATGTGCAAATCACCCTGTGTCTTTTAGGGGCACAGGGTGATTAATGGACGCTGAGAATGCGGTTGGAATTACTTCAGATGGGACAGTAATATTTATCAGCCATATGAAGACTATTCCTGGCTGTTGATTCTGAACTAGACATGTGAATTGAAAGAGCTGATCAAGGTGGCCTCTCCTCTACTCCAATGTAGGAGTCAGACCATCTGCTCTATAGTGAGATCCTAATTCATCAAACCATTGTCTAGGTGTGAATTCCCATTCACCTTTTGTTTAGGTCACCCAGCTAGCTAACCTAATTAACTTACTATTTAGAGTGTTAAGTCTATTTCTATATATAGAAATATATATATATTTCTATATATAGCTCACTTGATCAGTCTCAGTGTGTATTGTATAAAAATCCAGTTTTGTGTTTAAAATAAAGAGTTGCATGTTCAGACAGACTGGTGTCCTCCAGTCTTGTATGGTCTGCTGTGGTGTCTGTTGTCTGTGTTTGGACGGGGAAGCAGTATTCTAACGGAAGTACTCAAGCGCAGTCTGGGTCGTTTCTGTTACAACTATTTTCTTTGTGTGTGTGTGTGTGTGTGTGTGTGTGTGTGTGTGTGTGTGTAAAATAAGATTTTACCTTTTGCATTTTTTTGTTTGTTTTTTTAATTCTCTATTGTTTTTTCAATAATCCTAGCATACAAACAGGACAGGACTGCAATTAGTCACTAGATGGCGACAAGTAGCCTTACAAAAAAAAAAATCAAACAATAAAGAACAGTGCTTGTGAATGTCACCACTAGAACCCACATAAATAAATGGTTAAGGATAAAGAAACCTCCCCATAATACAGTTACAGAGGTATTTTTTTAAAGAACAATCCACAACCTGTTATTAACACCATGTAATATAGATAATCGGTGCTACTTTGCAAATAAACAGAATCTCATAAAGCAAAGGATCAAGTCGAGGGACCCCAGGGACCAGCAGCTATTTGAGAATGCTCCAGTAATCTGAGATCGTGAGGGGAGAGGCTACCCACCCTCCCCAAACCATATCAAATATGTGAAATGCTCCCCTATTCAAATATGTGGCTTTATATAAAGGTCTTATTTACCAAGGCCTTCCAGGCCTCTACTGTTGAAGCTGCAGTTTTCTTCCAAAATAGAATGATGAGTTTCCTGGCATGAAAGAATAACAGGGTAAGTAGCGTGCATGTAGCTTTTGTGGGGCCTTAGTTACCTTCTAAACTTAATGGGAGATATATATATATCTGTATAAACATTTTTAGTGTATTAGTTGGTCACAAGCTGAGAAGAGCCTGGTAAAGGGTGCATGCCAGACGTCCTCTGTATCTAGATCAATGACCACTGACTCCCACCAAGACCTACACACACTTAAGAGTTTATTGGCTTCAGAGAAAATACATTTGTAAATAGTAGATTAGGGCTTGGTTATGACTCCTCCTTCCTTCTTTCTTCCTTTTTCTTATTCCTCCTCCTCTTCTTCCTCTTCCTCATCTTCCTCACATTGACAGATCTTATTGCTTCTAACAAGTTGGACTCTCTGGTCCTGCGCATTGCTATTTGTATCTTTTGCTGGTTTTTATACATTCAAAACTGGCACCTTCTCCCTAGAGGCTGGAGGATCTGCATGCTGCTCTTTAGCAATTGCTCACATCTTTGGTAACCGTTCCTGTGTCTGCAGAGGAGAAATTTCAGGGTTTTTACTTATTATACAGGATTTATATAGCGCCAACAGTTTGCTCAGCGCTTTACTTCAACCTAGTTCCGAATACCAGGGGCAACATTCGTCCTATCCTGGACCTGAAGTGCTGGAAGGCCTTCCGAAAGATTTGTATAAAATTAGCCATGCCAGTCATTGCATCCCTTCAACAGGTGTCTGCTGGTATCAGTAGACATCAAAGAAACTTATTCGCACATTCCCATTCTCCCCTCACACCAACATTTTTTTTTTTTTTACCTTTTGCAGTGGGACACTGTCGTTTTTTCATTTTGTAGCCTTTGCCATTTGGCCTATCCACTGCTCCTTAGGTCTTCACAAAGGTTTTGGTCCCTGTTCTGGTTCTTCTTTGCTTTCAGGGTGTCTACATTGTGGATTAACTGGATGACCTGCTATTTGAAGGATTGTTCCATCCATGCTTTGAGTGCCAACGTGCCTTGGACTGTGTAGACTCTGACAAATTTTGGGTGGTTCCTCAATCCTTAGAAGTCTGTGCTAGATCCAGCTTACAGTCACAATACTTGGGATTGATCCTAAACATTTCCTAGGCCCAGTTCTTTCTCTCCTTGGAAGGGCCTTACGCTCTCAAGCTCAGCTACTGCTATCCAGCGGTTGCCCCTCAGCATGCTTTGCATGAGAGTATTGGATAAGGTTACTCCTTTTCCTGTTAGGAACCACTTCACTAGGTCTGCAAAGTTTTCTTGGGCTTTCCAGCATAAAGCATCTGGTTTGAAGATTTGTAAGGCGGCAACATGGTCCTCTGTTCACAGATTTGCTACGTTTTTTCATTCAACAATGTGTGATGCAGAGATCTCCTCTGCCACCAGGGCCACCATCACTGGGGACAACCCAAACACATATAGGGGGCCCGGGAGTCCTGAGGGTCCCAGCCTCCTGGACCCCAACCATTGAGACTGAGGAGTTGTTGCTGCTGTAGTATTTTATATAATGTATAATAAATTTACAGTATTTTTTTTTCAAATTTTCAGGCGAAGGATTCTTTATATTTTATTACTATGGCTGTCAGTAAGCAGAGTGTTTTTTGGCAAAATTCAAGCTGGCTATAAATTTAAATGTTTGTTTCCTTAGGATGTTGATGATTCTCTCATTGATATGAAGACCCCAGTACTTTTTGTAATTGGTCAGAATTCGCTTCAATGTCATCCAGAGGCAATGGAAGATTTTCGAGAGAAACTTAGAGCTGATAACAGTCTTGTTATTGTTGGAGGAGCTGATGATAATCTTCGGTAAGAACCAAGGCGGCTTGTAATACATTGTCTTTGCTGAGCTATTTCCATGTTTGCTATACAGTTATTTTCAATGCTAGTATTCCATCTAAGGGAAAATGTTTGCTGGACACGTATTTTTCCAATTACTGTATGGCAGTGCTCTTGCTAAAAATCTCTGAAGGACAATAGTGACTTCTTTGCAGCATACGAATGACTGGAGTTTATTATTTTTTTCTTCATTTTGGGATTAGAGCAGGGGTCAGCAACCAATAGATTGTGGCCAGGTGACTGATAGATCATGGTGTGGGCTTGCTGACCCACCATCCCCAGACCATCAAACAGAGTGCAATGCAAAATGACTACTTGTAAAATTGGAGCTGTAGTAGGGAGCAAGAGCTGTATACGTCTGTCTCCTGTCCAATGCGGAGTGATGCCAACTGTACTCCACCCCTTATCCTGGCTAGCGGTCTCCAGAGGGGTGCCATCAGCAGGAAAAAGATCTTCAGGTCAGTGTGAAGCAATACACTGGGCTTAATAGTATAGGGCTGTTTTCAAATTGATGTGCTGCGGTTTACCCACACCACAGGTGCAGTGCAGTATACCTGCAGCTATCCTATGGGTTTGCTGTGCTTAGCCATAGACTTCTATTATATCCTGCGGGTTTGATGCACTTTATGAAAGCCCACCAAAACTCCTGAATGCAGGAGTTTCCGTGTGCTTTCAGAAAGTGCACCACACCTGCAGGATATAATAGAAGTCTATGGCAAAGTGCAGCTAACCCAGGAAAATTGCAGATGCAGTGCGCTGCACCCGTGGTGCAGGTAAACTAGCATGTCCGTGTGAAAGCAGCCTTATAGGGGACTCAGAACAATAAGGGTTCATTTACATTTGCAATTTGTGTGTTTTACAACCCCCCCCTGCTCCAACCACACCCCCTTTAGCTGCAGTGGCCACGGTTGGTTTATGTAGCCTCTTCTCCTATACAGAAAAATTATTTGCTCGCTAATTTAATATTTTTCTTTGTCTTTCAATCAACTGCTTGCTGTCTACTAATTCAAAAATAGAATCAGTGCCTTCTTATCAGTGCAACCTCTGTAAAACCTTGGGAGCTATACCAAAACCCCACGCTGTGGAGACAGCCTGTAAAGTTGCTTGGGGCTCACTTCTGCATGTGGTGGAACGCATGCAGGTAGCTGCAGGGTGCTTTATAAGTTCAGGGATATGATCCATTCCGATTCATAAACCAATAGAATAGGCAAATTATGATAATTGGGTTAACCCAGAAAGACTTTCAACCCTCCAAGACTCAAGCCATGCTCTATCTAGTGGAAGAAGTTCACTAAAAACTGGTCTGTCCCCATAGTAGACCTTGTCATCTCAGTCTTAAACCTCTAAAAACTTTGAGCCATTGTTAATGATTCTTTTAACTTTCCAGACCCAACTCTGCAACTGGTTATTGATTCCATATCTGTTTGCCAGACTGCTGCCAACTAGATTAAGCCTGGTACACATGGACAGAATATCGGCTGGTATTGGCTGGATCAACAGAAACTGGTTGACATTCGGCCCATTTGCACAGCAGCCTGTCCAACAGAAGCCAGGCAAACATCCGTCTTCTGTAGAACGGGCATGCTGGAAGAACGTCTGAAGATCGGGACACCGATTGGTGTTTTCTTGTGGGGGGGGGCAGGAAACGATAGCTTAGCAGATAGATTGCTGTATTAACATTGCATAGTTCTGCCTGGTAAAAGGTATGGGGGGGTTTTTTGCTATTCTTTGGAGGAGCTCTCAAGGAGGTCTCTGTACTTACTATGTTATGTTAGTGCAGCAATCTCTCAGCTGAGCTATTGTGTTCTGACAGGGGGGCCTCCCCCCTCTCGACAGAACACAGCAGTCAGAAGCTGGACAGACTTCTCTACACATTGGCCGAATGTCGGACGGTTCCTTGCTTCAGGATTTTTGTTAATCCTACTGGGATGAGCAAAAAAAAACTCAGTGTGTACCAGGCTTTAGTGCAATGAACAACCAGTAAGATCCTGTTTTCCAGGACTGAAACTTGGCAGAGCACTTGCAAGCGTTACCCTTACGCATTTGTGTTGATACCCTAAAACATGTTAAAACACAGTCCTCCAGAGTGACTTATCTCTATCAGGCTAAAAGCCTGCTCAGCTGAAGCTGATTACATTGCCTCACACGTATGCTCTTTGAAGGAGGACGTCTATTTGGTGAGGCACTTGACAAATTCCTAAGAGATGTCACAGAAGGAGAAGCACTTCTTCCATAACAGAAGATTCTAAAACTCCATTTTACAGGGGCTTCTACTTCCTCAAAAAGTAGAGTGCATCATCACTATCTTCAGGCTTCATTTTTGAAGTAAAAATTCAGTCATTTCTTTTGGTGCATGATTTGGAACACAAAACTTAACATGTCCACTCCCAAAACCCTCTTCACAATGAAGTCGGTGTCCTCACTTCTAAGAGTGAGGGAATGCCTGTTATAATTTGCCTTTTTATGGGTCACATACATCCCAGACCTGTAGGTTTAATTGGTGGTTAAAAAGCTCTACCTCGTCGTTTTCTCCTCTCAAACCAACCATCTCATTCAGATCTACAAACAACCCTGAACTATCTCTTGTTCCAGGTAACTGATGTCCAATTTCCTCTGGGGTACAGTTTCAAAAAATTCTATTCAAACTTGTAAAGTACCACAACACCAACCGGGCAATTTCTGTATTTAAAATCCCTAAACAAATACCTTTGTAAATTCCATGAAGGATTTTGGAACAAAAAGTCGGTTATTGCCTCTCTGAAACAACCTAGCAGTATCTACCTTGCAATAGATATCCAAGATGTTTATCTGCATATTCCCATTTACCCACCTCATCAGCACTTGCTGCACTTCGTAATAGGAGGCAAACACCCTTTGCACCTTCACAAAGGTACTTGCATCTTTCTTGCCTACTTTAGGATTCAGGTTACAAGCCTAGACACCCTTCTTCTGAAGGACCTGTCTTCCCTGCAACTAACTGAATAGGACTAAGGACCATTGAGTTGCTTCAAGGCTTCATTTGGGTAATTAACTTTGGACAATGTATTGTTTTACTTAGCACACATGAGACCATCAGTTGGGCCTAATATCGATTAACTCCACTACCCCTGTTCCTCTCCAGAAAGACCCTCTGACCTGTCAGCTGGGACCAGTGCTTGCTGATCACTGTCCCACCTGGGCTTTGATTTATCAGTCTTGCCCCTGCACACCTAGGGTTTTTCAGGGTCTTCCCCAATTCCCTTCACTAGTGTATTATCATAGCATCCCTATTGTGGGACACTCATGATCACCTACTGTTGAGAGACACCATTTGTCATAGTGGACAGCTAGTGCCGGATTGGTTGGTTGGTAGCTGGAAAGAGGATATACAGCATAGTTGCCTTCATGCCATTCTTCCTTGGTCTGGCAATTACCCATTTTTCAATTGTTGCTTAAGAGTCAGGTATCCAGAAGCCCCTTTTTTTTTTTTTTTTTTTTTTTTTTTAACCTAGGTCTTCTTGGACTACCGATTCCCTCCCTCTCTTCTGTTACTGATCTTGTTCCTGAGCAGTCTACTTTGTCTGCCTTTGAGGATCAGGACGAACCAACCGTCCAGTTCTGGGGCTGGTAAGAACTTCTCTTCCTACTTTTGGAAAGATCATTTCCTTGGAGAATTCTTTTTTTTTTTTTTTTTTTGCTTAAAGGCTGGATTTCCAGAACAGGTGGTGCCTCCTACATTGCAGGATCATTCCCTGGGAAAGTATCCTTAAAATCACAACGGTGCATCAAAGTACTTGCCTATGCCTACCCTCTAGGAGGAACATGAGCTCTTGTGATAAGAGAGTTGTTTGCACCCTGCCTTGGAGGAGACCCTGTATTCTAGTTATGTTTACCCTGTTTCTGTTAAATGTGATTTTCTGGAGACCAGTTCCTTTTAGTTGGTTACTTCTGGACAATGGGAAGTGATCCAGGCACTAAAGTACATTTCAGATCTTGCGCTGCAGGTGGAAGATGTTAGAGGAGGGCCCAGTGATCAGCTCTGCTACCTGCATGCTGAACAAGCTAGCTTTTAGATGTAGGCATCCTCCGGTAATGACAAGGAATGCCTTTATTCCATGGGATCTGTTCACCTAGGTTTAGGCCCTTCTTCTTTAAAGGTGAACTCCAGCCTATCTTTCAGTCATGCACAGTTGTACTGGCTTCTCTCCTGTACTGAAATTGCTTACTCTAATTTCTCTGCACAATATGAGCTTCTCACAGTGTGCATTAGAAGCTGCAGAAAGTCAGATAGAGCCCGCCTCATTTCCTGACTGGAGGATGTGCCCCATCTAGCTTTTTCCTCTCAGCCTTACTGTCCCTGGCTTGTCCATTTCATTCATTAGATTTCAGTTCTTTCAATTATGGTGGATCATCATTACATGTGAGTGTTACGTTTGATGGTCTGCATGCAAATGTAAACAAGTTTTATTTAAAAATGTCATTAGCTTGTTGATGGGGGGGGGAAAGGAACCAGAAAAGTCAAAATATAAGCAGATTAAAGTTCAGCTTTAACTGTTCTGGAGGCTTGTGAAGAACACCCTTCTGGTGCACTCTCCTGTGTGGTTTTACCCTCATCCTGTTGCTCGACGGGTCCTGATTCTTTAGGAGGCAGGCGCACCTCTAGTCTTGTGACTATGTGAGGGTTCAGGATTCCTGAGCAGTTTTCACTCTGGAAAAGTGAATGTCTGTCCTAGCATTTTTTTCCCAGTTGGTGCACCCCACACGCCTTTTTTCTTGTGTTGTTTTTTTTTTTTTTTTTAAACTAGGGTTTTAATTTTTGATGTCCTTTCCCAGTTCTTGTAGGGTGTTCTTAAGCTTGGCTGTTAGTAATTGTTTGTTCTGTCTATCTCCACTCATTGTGATCAAATTTCAACAGTATCCGAAGAACGTCTTTGGAAAATGATTAAAGGATGTAAACAAATCTTGTCTATGTACAATTGTATTGTTATAATTTATGCTTAAATATCTTCACTTCATCCAGTTGCAAGATTGGTATTTAATTCTTGTAGTTCAAAACTTAAAAAGTCTAATACTTAATAATTTAAAGCACCAATTTAGCTGCTGATCAGTGTTGGCATAAACTGTAAGATATTGAATAAAACAAACAAAGGATTAAATTAAAGTTCCCCCTATTAGAACTTGCACATAACCTGTGATAATATCAACTAACGATCATATACACTTGAAATAAAGGCCTCACATTGCAAGGTACGCACTTTGTATCCCTGAGACTTGTTGGTTAAATGACTCCTTTAAAAGGAAAAAAAAAGATGTATTTATGTGCAAAAAACACACAAATCTTAAAGTAGTAGTAAACTTACGGGGAAAAAAAAAACCTTTCCCTGCAAGATAAACCCATAATGTGCTAATATGTATCGCAAATGGCTGAATATTTTGTGTCATTAAAAAAATCTAATCTGTAGTCGCAACAGATTGATGCAGCACCACGAGTATGAATCAGCAGATGCATCACAGGTCTTGGCAAGTCAATATATTCAGTTCCGACAGCTTAATTGGAGCAGGCAAAAATATAGCCAACTGGGACTGTTGTGCATTTTAGTCAACTAATACTACAAAAAGCCCTGCAGGTAGACAAGTGTGCATTTTGTGCCTTGAGGTGCATTGCATCGAGTTAGGAAACCCATTCAAAAGTAATGGGGTATAGAGCACATTAACATCCAGAAATGTTGGCCTTGTAGCATTTGTTGAAATATATCACAATGCACGCTGAAAAACTTGGCGTTTGATAACCCCAGCATTGGTGTCAGTGGCAATAATCGTAATCCTTAGCATTGATCTTCTAGATTGTAAGCTCGCAAGAGCAGGGCCCTAGAACCCCTCGTGTATTGTATTGTTTCTGTCTTGTCTCATGTTCTGTCCCCCTTGCTATTGTACAGCGCTGAGCAAACCCTTTGGCACTATATAAATACTGTATAATAATAATTGATGTCTGTGGATGCCATAATAACCCTCACTACTGGTGTCGGTACTGTTAACAATCCCCTCCCCCAAATTGGTGGTCGAAGGCAGTGAAATTCAACCCCTCATGACCTCTAATGTGAGGGGGAATGGATGATTAACTTTCACTGCCGTAGGTACAAATACAGGAGAGGGGGTGGTTAAATATCACTGCCATGACTACCAATGCACCTCCTGTGCAGTATGGGTGGTTTAGATTTCACTGCCAGTAACCACAAATGAGGGGAGGGGGGGGGTCATGACAGTAAACCCAGTTCAGTTACTCATCCTTGTTGTCAACGAGCTGCAAACCGTTGCCACCTCCATTGTGCATGCTCTGCCAGTGGACACTGTTCACTGCCCCTTTTCTCTACAAGCCACCCTAAGGCATCCGCAACCACTCACACCGAAAAAATGCAGGACCCCCTAATGGCACGCCGCCAACACTAGAAATTGCACTCGTACTGGGAGCCTGGGTTCCCACACGTGCTGCGATTTCAAAAATAGTGCAGGGACTTCTTTCCTGCATGTCTCAGGGCATGGCAGCTCATTCAAATGAGGTGAGGTGTGAACCTAGCCTAAGTGACTCTTTGCATCATCATGGGGGCAGCTCCAGCATAGCATGTAGGTGCACACGTCCACTATGTCTCCCCCTCTCCACACCGTGTCATAATTGTGTGATCGAGTGGGGCAGATCTAGCAGGGATGATTTAGATCCTTTGTCTTCCTGCTAGCTGCCCTACATGACACACATTACATAAGCTTCTGGGCTGTGATATACATTGTGACTGGCAGCAGCTCATCCAGAGAGCCTTGCTGCCAGTTTTTTTACAATCACACAATACATTTTTTTCACATGTAACCACAACGTCACCAATTGGCTCTGTGCAGGCACAGGTAAAGTCTTTCTACTTCCCCGTGTGTTTATTTCTAGCTCTGTCACAGGATTATCCCTCACTCTTCCTCCAGATCCCAGAGTCCGAGGTAGGGAGTGTTTGAGAGATGTCACATGTCCACAGTATATGAACTTTTCTACAAAGGTATTTGAGGTAAGAGAGGTTGATTGCTAGGAAGTTCGTACTCAGGGATTATTATTACTTAAATCAACCACAAATTGAATGGCAGCAATTTGCATAGTAATATGTTCTATTTAAAGTGATTGTAAAGACTGAAGGGTTTTAACCTTCGTGCATTCTATGCATGAAGGTAAAAAAACCTTCTCAGTGCAGCATCCCCCCCTAATATTCACCTAAGCTCCCTCCCAATGTGCACTGGATTCTCAGCTATCCCTGGACTCCCTCTCCTCCTTGGCTGAGACAGCAGCGGGAGCCACATATAATCAAGTGAGGAACCAATGGTGGGCTTGCGTATTAGAGAGCGTATTTCCAAGCTCTGTCAGAAAACACCCTCTGTCGAAAGATTTTTACAGGTGGTGGGTATAACAGGAACTTTTAGACATTATAAACTTGTAGATAATAAAATAAAATACCATAGTAGCTTGACTAATCTTAATTACTCAAAGTGAATATATAGTAGGTTGCATATGTTTTCTTTATTAATGATGGCCAGGAAAAAATGTATACAACAATAAATATTCTTTATAAAAAAAAAAAGGTTTAAAAAAAAAAAAAAAAATTGTAAACGTGAACTCTAAAAAAAAAAACAAAAAAAAACAAAATAATAAAACAAACCCACAACCATAGTAGTCAGTGATTTCCTGGAGAGCTTTAGTAGGTCACTGATTGTTTTTGTTTGTTGACTAGAATTGTTTGATGAGGTTATTTAGAAATGCCCTTATTTTTTCAGAATATTATGCAGTGCGACTGCTGAACAAATATTGCATTGGACAAACATTTTTTACAGTTGTGTAAATTCTGCAAAAAAATTTCAGTACTTGAAATTGTCACTCATACGCTTTTATTTTGGAAAAAATCCTTTCTTGTGCTTCAAAGTATGGTATGTTGCTTTTACATTATTTTAATCTGTTCTCCCAGGATAAGCAAGATGAAGAAAAAAACAGAGAGTCTGACCCAAAGTATGGTAGACAGGTGCATTCAGGTAAGACTAACTTTGCTTCTGTATTGGTTTATGCAGTATTTTATATGTTTCTGTTATGGTTAGTACCATATTACTTGCATAAAATGCAGGGTGATAGTGTGTAATTTTGTGTAGAGAATATTTTTTTGACTGTCAAGCTTAGTGTTTTGTGGTACCCTATGATTTACCGTAGCTAAATGCTGACACGCAAACATACATTTTCAGTTTTAGGCTCCATGCACACTGGGCGTTTTAATAATGCTAGTGATGTGACTTTTTCAGCGGTTTTTAGCATTTTTGTGTTAGCATTTAGTGGCGTCTTGTTGCGGTTTTTTGTATTCACGGTTTTTATTTGACAAAAAAAAAATTTTTTTTGGTCAGTAAAAGTACAAAAATGCTGGTTCACCGCATTTTCCACATTTTTCAGCGTTAGAGCATTTTTACAGCTAAAAAAATCCTCTAAAAACCCACTATTTCTGGGGGGGTTCCAACCAAAAAACGCCACTGCCAAAAAACGTTGATTACAGTCTATGTGTGCATGGACACAAGATAACAAGCTAGGGAGTTTACTGGCTGTATAAAAAAAACAGCAAAAGCCAAAAACAGCCGCTGTAAAGATGTCCAGTATACATGAGGACTAATAATCTCCACTGTAATACAGATCAAAGCAAACATCAGTAACTGACACTTTTGTTTTAATGCCATGTTAATTTAGGTGTTCAGCTTAGTTAGCCCATTTATCTGATTATATAATGTATATAAAGAAAGAAAGAGATGACTAGCGATAGAAAAAAGCTGGCAAAAAAAAACTAAATCGGGTAGACAAAGTTTGGAGAAGGGGGGGAGGGTGGGTCGGAATAGGCATTAACATGATATCTATGTACTGTAAGGTTTGAGATCAAGTGTTAAGTTAAGATGCATTGAAAAGGTTTGTATTTAGGTGTCAAGCTAATCTCTAATCGAGAAAACCAATCTGGTCGCAGTGGATGGCTTGATGCTTTTTAAGGTTGTGTATGAATGAATGTATTTTCAAAGAATGAACTTTTTCTTGTGCAGTATAATGCAGTAGACCTTTTCTTACTGATGCATCACCTTTTCACTTTGGATTCTTTGAACAGATCAATTAGAACTGGCCCATAGCTGGCATCTTCTTGTTTTGGGGAAGGGGGGGGGGTCTCTGCAAATGTCTTGCACAACAATGTAGTGTGTTGTGCTGTAACATGCAGTGCCATCAAGTGCACTGCTAAAAATGGAGGCATGCTGCATTTCTGCCGCCATGCATCAGAACAAAAATCACACCAGCATTGTGGTGTGAATTAGGCACACAGAAACCAATTGTTTTCTCTTGGCCTTATCCAGTGTGAAAAATAAAGGTCATCACTTATAATGACATAATGTGAGCAAGCTCTTAAAGCAGAACTTCAGTTGGACTCCAAATTCCCCTCCTCTTTGGGCATCATCATTATGGCACATGCACAGGGGACTTTACACACACATGCAAAGACAAAGAAGGTTTTGGACATCCCCGGTAGCAGTCTTTGCATGGGAAACTCCCATGCACAAATGTACCACAGGGTGCTCTCGGGGACCCGAGCCCTGCAGCACATTTGCGCACATGCCGTGGGCAGGAACAAAGTCTTTTGCCTGGATGAAAAATGTAGAATTGCTGCTTTGTGACACACATAAAGTACTTTTAAGAAAAATGTCCATTGGTAAGGTAAGGAAGGGGGAGGAGGCAGGGCAGCACAAGTCATGGTCACCCTTAAGTCTTGTACTGACTACTAATTTGGGGTCCATGCACACTGGCTTAAAAAAAAAAAACGCTGCTCCTAGAGGAGTTTAACGTTTTGTCTGTAGAAAGCATTAATGTTATCCTATGTGTCCATGCACAATAAGTTGTTTAGGAGCATATTCTAAGCTCTGCGTTTAGAGGCAGAAAACCCTTTTTGTTTTGCGTTTTTGAAACGTACCTAATTGCTAGTACAAAACAGGTTTTTTTTTTCTGCCAAGAGCAGTGATGTTTTTTAAGCTGCTGTGCATGGACCATAAAGGGTAATTTTAACCAAAGTTGTTATTTGCATATCAGAGGTAGGGACTTTCCTATGTATTTTAGGGCATCCTTGTACCTCAGACTGCTGGGGCTTTTAAATAGGCATTGTGTTGTTTGTGCAGTCACCCAGATGCTGCTTTTCCTTATTATTTCTGCTTTTAACATGAAGTTGGATTCACCTAACGAAATATAGCACTTTTCTCTTACATTCATTGGTAGACACAGCTCTTCTGATTGTTGACCATATGGTTTTATAGCGGCACCTACAGGAGTAGGACAAGAGGCAGAAGAAGAACACAGCACCACCTATGGGCAGTCTTAGGCCCTTTCACACGGGCGGTTAGATTTCTGCTTTTAGCTGCGTTTAGAGGAACTTGCTTACCACAGCTAAATGCAGACAGTGCATCCCTATGGCTCCATTCACACACTGCGCTTAGCAACTTTTTCATAACATACGGTTTTATGCGTCCTGGAAAAATAAAGTTGACTGTGTCCAGGAGCGATGTACCACAGTTAATCGCAGTACAAAATAAAAAATAAGTAAACCGTTGCATTAGAATAGGCAAGAATTTTACTACCGCAGCTAAACGCAGCCGCATGTAGAAGCACGTAAATGCAGATAAAAGCAATGTACAAACGCAAGTGATCTCTGTGCCAGGAGTGTTTTGGAATTTCAAAATAAAGAAACTTCCATTTACAAGCGGCAGAACAACCGATTGTGTGAAAGAGGCCTTAGCTGGTATAAACCTTCTCTCCATTATAGGCAAGCCAGATAAATCTTCCTACTGTTTCAGGAGGACCTCCTTTTCCTGCTAAGACCAATGGTTCCATAGTTTTTCTTTTTTCCTTTGTTCCTGGTATTTTTTCTGCAGAGGTCGTCAATCAGCAGTCTGGCTGGATGACTGACTGAATAATCTAGATCAGGGGTTTCAAATTCAGTTTCAACATGGGCTGCATCAGCATTATGGTTGCCATCAAAGGGCCTGTTGTATTTGTAAGACTAGATGTCCAGAGTGCACCCACCATCCTTACATCTGATGTCAAGAGCTCCCCCACTATCAGACATCAAGAGTCTTATCATCCTCCCTTACATCGCTGTGCACCCCCCTTACCTTGTGCTGCTGCTGGGAAGAAGCTGGAGGAGAAGCTAGAGAGCAGAAAGTGCAGGGTCTGAAGAAGGACCAGAGTAGGACTGGATTCAATTGCAGGAGTCTGCTGAATGTTGAGACTAGAGAAGGCAGAGATGCGGGGGGGTGCTGCAGCTGCACAGAGAGGCACAGGATCTATAGGAGGAATTCTGTCATCCTCACTGCTGCCGACTGCTTAGACAAGGTGGGGATAGACAAGTGGGGTGTTGCAGGAGAGGTGTGAGGGCGACATGAAATGACCTGGTTGGCCAGACTCGGCCCACAGGCCTTGTGGTTAACATGTGATCTAGGTCCAGTAGTCACCCCAACCTGGCCAGTGAGCGCATGCAGATCTGTAGCTACGAGCCGAATCAGCTGTGACAGCCCTATCTTGGACCAGGGCAGCCAGCGAGTTAAACGTCTTGTAGGGGCAAATATGACCAGGCACCTGATGTCTGTGTCACAGTGCCAACATGACTGAAAGCCCGACCACCCCAGTGGGAGGCGAATCTCTCTCAGGAGTGTTACCAGCAACCTCCATAGATAGGTAAGTAGATGCCCTCTCCCCTGGGGCAAGGGTACTTCCCTGGGGTGGTTGGCCCAGCGGGGGTCAGTTTCCTCCATTCCCTGTTACAGCACTCTCCACCAGGGCGGTTAGTGCTTCTTGGGCGTTCTGACATCTGGAGTCTGTCTCAGGTTGCAAGGCAGCTAACTGGTAATCTGTGCACACTTTTTCAATTTGAAGTTGATGTGTTTGCATCTTTGGATGTTTGTTTTGATTGCAAGGTTTTGCAGGCCGCTGTTTTTAGGTTCCTTGTTTCCCCTTGGTGGGGGGGGGGGGTATGTTTTGGCTTTTTGGCATGATTGCTCCTGTTTTTGTTTGCCCACTGCTTTGGGACATAGCTCTGGTCAATTATCAGAACAGCTATGTCTGTCCATCAATGTACATAAGAAAAAACTGAATTTTTTGTTACCATAAAATCCCTTTCTCTGAGTTCACAGACACCGCACCCACCCCTCTATTTGAGTATTCTATCTTTCTTGCACTGCTTTGTGACTAACTAGCTATAGCAGAGAGGGGATTTACATCAGCTAGGACTGCCCATAGGTGGTGCTGTGCTCTTTTCTGCCTAGTGTCCTATTCCTGTAGGTGCCGCTATAAAACCCTATAGTCAAGAATCCGAACATCTGTGTCCGTCAATGAACTCCAAGAAAAGGAGTTTTACAGTAACAAAAAAAATCCAGTTTATTTAATATATTTACTTATGTATTATAGCTATAATTATTAAATGTTAGAATTAATTTTAAAGTGATCTTCAATCTTCCTTAGGAGACTTGTTAAGCTGTTCCCCTAACTTTACAGTGAGTTATGCCTGCCCTCATACAACACAGTTAAATATATGAAGGGTTAAACTGCAATATTACGGCTCAACATTAGCACCATTGCAGGCAAAATTTTAAACCATAGAGTTTCACACAATAGAATAGAGATGCTTAGCAATGGATTCCTCTATGTAATTCTAAAAACATTGTTACAATTATTGTTTATCTTGGAAATCCCCTTCAACGCAGATGTACCTGGGTTCTTTACTCTGTGATTATGATCAGTAACTACGTTTTTGCAATACACTGCTCGGCTAGAGGGGAAGGTCTCTTTGGAGTAACAGTCTTCCTGTACCAGAAACAACGTATTTGTTCTTGTCATCTACCCAGTATAAACAATATTACTGCCAGTAAAAATTTTAAGATGAACCGCCTAATTCTCAGTTGTCATTTATTGTTAAAAGTGACACTAAACAATATCTTCATTCTCCAATAATAATCTATATACATCCCCTACCTAATGATCCTGTTATCTACAGTTAGGTCCATATATATTTGGACACAGACACAATTTCAGTTTTTTTAAGGTATTTACCAAAACATATTCAAGATATAGTTATATATATATTTTTTTTTTTTTCAGTGGTGTTCCTTAACCTCTTGCCGTCCGCCTGCTGTTTATAAACGGCAGGGCGGTGGCAGTCCAAGGTCGGGTTGCCGTTCCTAAACGGCACCCGCCTTTTCTAGCTGTGCGCGCTCCCTAGGAGCGCGCACCACCGTGATCCGGTGTCCGCTGTGTCCTCCGGACACAGTGAAACACCGATCGTCGGACGGGACCTCTGTACGAGGTCCCGGTCATGTGATCACTGATTGGCGAATCAGTGATCACATGCAAAGTAGTAAACAAGATGTCACTTGTGACATCATTGCTTACTACGTGTGAAATCTGTGAATGATCACAGAGGTCACATGGTACAAGGATATTCACAACAGCCTTGTACCATGTGACAAGCTGTGACCAATCACAGCTCACTCAGTATTTCTCAATGACTGCAAGAATGCAGACAGAGAGAAAGAGAAATGATTGCTTTTACATCCTATATGGGTGTAAAAGCAATCAGTGTAAAAAAAAAAAAAAAAATCTTCATCACCCCCCACAAGTAGTACAGTGTCACCATGGTGACACTGTACTGCTAGGGTGACAGTATGTAAAAATAAAAAATAAAAATAAAAAATAATATAAAAAAAAATAAAATAAAAATGTAAAAAAAAATGTTTAAAAATTATAATGTTTGGTTATAAACTAATTTTGATTTTTTTTTTTTTACTAAAAAAATAACGGAATAAATTTTGGCCAAGATTTAGGATGAAATATTATTTATTTGCAAAATTTTATTAAAAAAACACTTTTTTTCAAAATTTTTGGACTTTTTCATTTACATAGTAAAAAAAATAAAAATCCCAGCGGTGAATAAATACCACCAAAATAAAGCTTTATCTGTCTCAAAAAAATGGTAAAAAATTCATATGGGTACAGTATTGCATGACCGCGCAATTGTCATTCAAAGTGTGATAGTGCTGAAAGCTGAAAATTGCCCTGGACAGGAAGGGGGTAAAAGTGTCCGGACAGGAAGTGGTTAAAAAATATATCATTCATTTTTATTGCAGGGTTCTGGTCACTTGGTAAGGTGGTGCCCTTTAAAATCTATGCAAATCACTTGAAAACTCTTTCATTATTTAAACCCTTTGAAAAATTGGACCCTTAGTGGTGCTTTTAATGGATATGCTCCATTTTATCCCTGCAGTTTTATGTAACTGAATATACAAATAGAAGGTGACCGGTATAGCTGGTGCTCTTGTGTTATCCAAATGTAAACACAATAGGTGGTCTTCGGCCAGTGTTGACTGCCTCATACATGGTATTTATATGAGGCTTTTATAATTTCAGTAATACTTCTCTTTCTACAGGATGAGATTGCGGACTTTCTCACGGGGGTCTTAAATCGAGCTGAGGGTCATTCTGGTTCTGATCCTCGTGATCTTGATGCTGAGAAAAAGAAGAAGTCCAGAGATTTCCTGAGGAGAGACCTGCCTTTAGACTTGCCAGAGCGGAGCAGCAGACCAGTTTCACCTGGTGCTCGCTTCCCGGCCTCCCCCTCTGGCTCTGAGGTGAGGATATAAGTTAACATTGTCATCTGGACATAAAAATACCAGTAATAAGAGACTAGTGGCTACATGTACATGCCAACCACAGTGTAAATTGTCACTTTCCCATGTTTCCAAAGCCTCATAGGCATGACTCTGTATACCTGTGTATGACATGGCAGCTTCATGTAGCCCCCTGCATGTTGTTGATACCGAAGGGAACAATAGCCCATATATATATATATATATATATATATATATATATATATATATATATATATATATATATGCAGCAACTTGAGGTGTTCCTCTGTAAAGGAATGCAGAGTGCAACACTAAGGAGATCAGAGAGGGAGAAAGAGCATGGTCATTAAGAGAGGCTGATTTACTAGTGGAGTTGGGACTAGTGAATACTAACACCTTTAATACATCAACCTAAATTTGTTAAGATATGTATGAAACCTCCTAAACTGATGACAGGAAATGGGGAGAGCTTTTCTTTCTGTGTTATACAGGGTAAATCATTATATCTGCCTAGATAAAAAAAGAACTATAAAATTGTAAGTGTTTTTTTTTTTTTTTTCTTTTTTTTTTAATCTGTGGTTGTAAAGTGATTGTAAAGGTCCATATTTAAAAAATAAAACCATATCATACCTGCTCTGTGTAATGGTTTTGCACATAGCATGCTCTAAATCTCCTCTTCTAGGCTTCCCCGTTGGCACTCCAGTCCCCAGAGTACGCTGCTAGCTCTGGGGATGGGGGGGGTGGCACTCGTGCATGGTTGCTCCTGAGCCACCTCTGTGTGTCTATGAAACACACAGAGCGTGCCCACCTGCTCCGTTCTCACTGGCTGTGATTGACAGCAGCAGGAGCCGGTGTCTCCCACTGCTTCGTCTCAGCCGGTGAAGAAGCAGAGACCCAAGAGTGCTTCTGCTCTTGTGCACATCGCTGGATCGGGCTCAGGTGAGTATGCGGAGGCCTGAGGGAGGAGCTGCACACTGAAGGTAAAAAAACCTTCAGCCTTTGGAACCACTTTAATGTGTTATAAAGTGTTGATGTGTTTCAGGTTTGCATTACTTACCTGACTCCCAACTGCAGGGGCCAATTGCAAGTGTTTTTTTTTTTTTGTTTTTTTGTTTTTTTTCTGTTCCTTTTGGATTTTTGTTTTTGTATTGAAAATATACACTTGCCAGCCACTTTATTAGGTATACCTTGCTAGTACTGGATTGGACACCCTTCAGAACAGCCTTAATTCGTGATATAGATTCAACGAGGTGTTAGAAACATTTCTCAGAGTTTTTGGTCCATATTGATATGCAGAGGAATACACAGCAGCATGTTATTGCTGGCACACTATAAACAGGTTTCTCCCCTGTCAGTGTTATCGCCTGCTGGGACCCGGTAGGGTGCGCGCCAATGGCGGCACGCACACTACCTGGAATTGCAAATCACGTATACATATGTGACTTTGCACAGCCCTGCCGCCCTGCATCAGTATTTCTGCTATAGGGCAAGGGGGCAAGTGGTTAAAAAGGAAAAAAAATGCAGATCCAGTATACCTTGATGAGTGCATTGACTGGACAATAGTAAATCACAAAATAGTTTATTTAACATTTTCATATATTATTTAATGTTACATTTCTCAATCTCCATGCTTTTTGATTTGCACCGCTTGGAGTTGAATAACAGTAGTAATTTTTACTTTAAATTTGTTTAAGGATATGTCTAGCAGTCCTACATCCAGTCCCAAGACTAAATTAACAACAGTATCCCATAAACAAGGGCAGACAACTGTGCCACTGAAGACCACATTGAGACCTGGAACCACTGTGAATCCAAAAACCCAAGGTATGAGCTAAAATCTAAACAGTTTGTTTAGACAGGACTTTTTTTCAGCAAATTTTCAGTCTCCATTATTTATAACAGCAATATTTTTCTGTTTGAGTTTTGTAAAGTGTCATGTGCCTGGATTTCAGTAATTCTGTGCTGGGTGGATGCTCTTGATGCTTCCTATAGGATATCCATGTTTTCCACTTTGTTTGGCAGATAGTTTCAATTTGAGAACATGTTTTAAGATGACATTGGAAATTATTACATGTTTTATTTTTCTCTTCCCTTTTATATATTATGCATTTTGTCTTCCAGCCCAGTTTGCGGCTTTCTTGAAACAAAACATGCTGGTGAGGAAGTCTCTCCCTGCAGGTTCGCCCTCTTGTGTATTTGGTGAGTCTTTTCATGTGAAAGCTGTCCAACTGTGTAAAGAATCTGTCTACAGTGAACACAGCACAGAAATTATTGCGTGGGGCATTGTGTAATAATTCTGTTACACAGCATAAACAATTCTGAGCAGGAGCAATGACAGTTTTATTGTAATTGTGCAGCTTCATATATAAATTTCTCCCTCTGCATTTTTGGAGGAACACAATGACATAATAAAACCTGCTCTTGGCCGCTGCTTCATCATTGTGCATGTGTATTTCACGACAATCTGGCTTAGACCTCAAATCTGTATCAATTGGTTATCCAGAATAGAGGGAGCAAGGGGCGCAAATACAGATAAAAAAAAAGTCACATAGACCTTGCTAACTTGCGTGCACCCTAATTTCTGTTTGATTGTGTTGCTAATATATTTTCTTTCTTAACCAATTTTCTACAAATTTTTAAGATTTTGCATGTTAGCTCCCTTGCACACAGTAGCTTCTAGGTGCTGTATGTCCCTCCTGGCATTTTAGTGTGCCCAAGAGGCACAGGTGCACCATCCAGCTCTGCTACCTGCACTCTTTTAAAGTCTATGAAAGGCTGCAACAGGACAGGGGCTGACTGCTGTACCAAGTGTTACTCGTGTTTAGGGCCCTTTTGGTTTAAGAACAAATGCCCAGAACATAGGCACCATTCGGCGCATCATCCAGCCTGCTGTAGACTGTGCAGTGGGCCTGAAAAATAGTTAAAACCCCCAAATATTATATACTTTCTTAAAGCAGAGATCCTGAAAAATAAAATGGCTGTAGATGCAATTTTTTTATGTCATATGATATTAACACACAGGTTTAACAAACGCATCATTGCAGTAAAGAACACACTTAAGTTAACTTTAGTGTGCAAAACACAATATATCATACAGATTTTTGTAAAATATAAAATACAAGGTTGCAAAGTGTAAAGAGATACCTAACATGTCAAGACTTAAAATTTTGTGTGCCAGTGAACCAGCAACAAATTTGGCACTCAAAGATGTCTGTAGGCTACAGTTTAAAGGCTTTTGGTTTAAAGTTAACCATGAATGATGGCCCCAGAATTATTGCATTCACTCTGATGTTCGTGGGGATATGTAACATGTCCAAGAACGATCATTGTTTTTGTGCATAGGCGCTCCCGCCGTATGTGTTTATGTTCTTATGTGTGACTTTTTTTTTGTTTGTTTTACACATAGGCCCCTTTCACACTGACCACCTGAAAAACTGACAGGCGGACCCAATCAGACCATACATAGCTCTCTATAGAATGGCGGGTGTCGTGTGTGACGTGTCCGCTGACACCCGCCGGCATGTGATCTGATCCTGTACACGAAAAACAGACAGATGGGGATTCTTTCCCCATCCGTCCATCAGATTGGATGATAGTCGGATAGAAACGGACAGGCGGTCTGTTTCCATCTGACTGCACCGTAGAAAACAGCAGGCTGTGTCTATGTCCATTCTGCATAGCGAAGCGGACCCAGACCTGTTATGTGCGGGATCAGCAGAGCGATCCCCCGCTGAGTAGGCAGATCCGCTTGACCAAGTCTGCCCTGTCTGAAAGGAGCCTTAACTTTGTTGTTCTTGCATAGGGGTTAAAGAAGCGAGACAGGACCCCTACTTGAGGTTACAATAAGTTCCTTTTCTAATCAGCATCAGGACAAAATTTAAAGTGTTACTAAACACAGGACCCTACATTCACTATATCTGGTCTCCCATAGTACACAGAACATGAAAATGCAATTATTTTAGTAAATATAAATTGCTAAATACCTTTTTTCATCAGCAGTTATAGCAGTCTTGTGACTTCTATCAGTGTCCAGCCGAGCACCGGTTAAAGCCTGTAGAGGAGGAGTTTTCATTCTGCTCTAGGAGGATGCAGAATCCCTGACCCTCTGTTTGGACAGTGCTGATTGGCCCTGTGCTGATCACATGCACTCTCCCAAGAAAAAGAAAACCTTTCTAGCAGTACACACCAAACTGAGCATGTGCAGAATGTCTACACACGATATGTCTTATGAGGAGATAAGAGGGGGACACTGGAAGAAGGGGAGGATCAGAGAAGGATCAAGCAGGATTAACCCCTTAGGTTCCACAGTGATTATAACGAGCATGCTTTACTGCATATACAGACTGATTTTACTGTTGTGGGTTTAGTAACACTTTAAAGAGAAACCTTTTATGATTTGCGTTATGAAAAAATCTGAATATTTAGTCCTACGTATCACAAATGGTAAGCTTTCCTTTTAAAAGATTTATTTTTACCCCATTATTTAGCTGAAATTATTTTATGTGAGGCTGGCTTTAGGCCCTGGGAGGTGAGAGGTCACCTGCAGTATTAAATTAATGACTAATCATAAAAGTACAGACGTATCTGAGGTCCCAAAACTTGGTACCTGCTGTTGTGGAACCCTAGTAAAATATGTCTCGCATAAAAACCTAAAGCAGTGATTGACCTTTCTGGGATCCCAAAAACTGGTTGGGAAGATCCCACTGCAAAGAAAAAAATAATCTTCCTTTGTGGTTATATACTTCACCAAACAGTCTGAATATCTGCTTCTTTGCCCAGTCCCAGTATCTTCAGAAACAGACGATAAGGACGACAACAGAGGGCACCTGAAGAGACCTCCCAGCCCTGGAAACAGCTCTGGAATGAAGCCTTCTAAGCGTCCAAAAATCAAAGTGACCATTGTCTCTCATGGAGACGGAGCAGGAGAAGGTACCTTTAGCTCACAGGAAGGTCAATGAATGTGACTAATATGCTGTCTGCTGCGTACGTGCTTCTTGCCTAACTCTTGTTCTGCCCCACACACCTGTTTCCTTGTAAAAGAGGTGCAGGAAATGAGACTTCTTATCTAACCAACTGAACTACTCTCCTGACACTGACCTCTTAGAGAACATGGGCATTGGTCCAGGAGCTTCTCATTTTGCTTTCATCCACAGCACAAGGTTTTCAAGGAAACAGAGTTTCACCACTAAGCACACGCCATAGTAATCATCAGTAACAGTTGCAGAAATGTATTGCATCCGTAGGATGAATTGCAGGAAGCACAGAACTGCTTTCCCCCATCCTCCGTAATTAGATCTGAGCAGTTGATGACATTTGTAAGGAGCGCTGCCCAGCTCAGTCAGTTCAGCTGTCCCAGTTTTAGGATTGCCACAGTTTACAGATAACTAAGGTGTAATTCACTACCAGGGTTTTTGCATTTGCCCCACCATTCTGGCTCAGTTTGTGGCGCTCAAAAAACAAGGCTAGATACCCCTGGACATCAAGGACTATAGCAAAACATTAGTATTCTGTTAACTGGTTACTACTTGTCAAGATAGTAGTTAGCATATGAGTTAAATTCATATATCCTTTTTTTTTATTCTGAATGTCCATATACACTGCTCAAAAAAATTAAAGGGACACTTTGAAAACACATCAGATCTCAATGGGGAATAATCTACTGCTGGATATCTATACTGATATGGACTGGGTAATGTGATAGGAGCGTAATAATGCCCCATTGTATGATGGAAATAAACGTTACCAACCTACAGAGGACTGAATTCAAAGACGCAGCAAAAATCAAAGTGAAAAAATGCTGCAGCAGGCTAGTCCATTTTGCTGAAATTTCATTGCAGCAACTCAAAATGGTACTTAGTAGTTTACATGGCCCCATGTGCTTGTATGCATGCCTGATGTCGGGGCATGCTCCAAATGCGCCAACAGATTTGTCCTGGGTATTTCCTCGCAGATCTGGATCAGGGCATCACTGAGCTGGACAGTCTGAGGTGCAACCTGGAGGTGTCGGATAGACTGAAACGTGATATCCCATGTTACTATTGGATTTATGTCAGGCAATCGTGGGGGCCATTCAGTGATATTCCTTCATCCTCCAGGAACTGCCTGCATACTCTTGCCACATGAGTCTGGGCATTGTCGTGCACCAGGAGGAACCCAGGACCCACTGCACCAGCATAGTCTTACAATGGGTCCAGGGATTTCATCTCGTTACCTAATGGCAGTCAGGGTGCCATTGCCTAGCCTGTAGAGGTCTGTGTATCTCTCCATGGATATGCCTCCCCAGACCATCAGTGACTCACCACCAAAACGGTCATGCTGAACGATGTTACAGGCAGCACGTCTGTCACGTGCTCAGGGTGAACCTGCTCTCATCTGTGAAAAGCACAGTGTACCAGTGGCAGACCTGCCAATTCTGGTGTTCAGTGGCAAATCAGAATTGAGGTCTATGGTGCTGGGCAGTGAGCACAGGGCCCACTAGAGGACTTCGGGCCCTCAGGCCACCCTTATGAAGTCTGTTTCTGATTGTTTGGTCAGAAGCATTCACACCAGTGGCCTGCTGGAGGTCATTTTGTAGGTCACTGGCAATGCTCATCCTGTTCCTCCTTGCACAAAGGAGCAGATACCGGTCCTGCTGCTGGGTTAAGGACCTTCTATGGCCCTGCCCAACTCTCCTAGAGTAACTGCCTGTCTCCTAGAATCTCCTCCATACTCCTGAGACGGTGCTGGGAGACACCGCAAACCTTCGGGCAATGGCATGTATTGATGTGCTATCCTGGAGGAGTTGGACTACCTGTGCAATCTCTGTAGGGTCCAGGTATCGCCTCATTCTACCAGTAGTGACACTGACCCTAGCCAAATGCAAAATTAGTGAAAAACAATTAGAAAAGATGAGTAGGGAAAATAATGTCAGTTGCCTCCACATGTAACATTCCTGTTTTGGGGGTCATCTCATTGTTGCCTATCTAGTGCACCTGTTGTTAAATTCATTAACACCAAAGCAGCTGAAACTGATAAACAACCCCCTCTGCTACTTAACTGACCAGATCAATATCCCAAGAGTTTCATTGACTTGATCCTATACTCTGCTCAAAAAAATTAAAGGAACACTTTTTATTCAGTGTATATTTTTAAATGCAGACTAAACTGTCCAGGAAAAGTGGCAGATAGTGGTAAAAGATCTGTTTACAATGGTCAGCTTTTATTCATATAGCTTAAACTTTTTCCAAGAAGAAAAAAAAATCTATGGTCATACCTGCTTAAAAGCTGAAGTTTGGCTTTTTCTTTTTCGCTTACTTAAAGTTTGCTTTAAATTAAGGACTGTTGCACACTGCTGTGCTGCAGTTTGGCTGTAGCACTGGTGTACCCATGGATTTTGTGCAGGGTAGCTACGGTTTCCTATAGATTTTCCATTAAGTCCCACATTTTCTGAAAGCTCTCCAAAAAACTTGAATCTTTGTTGCACTTTCAGAAAAAGCGCCAAAAACACAGGATGTAATAGAAAGTACGGGAAGCCACAGGTAACCCGCACGTGAAACCACAAGTACATCTGCACTGCAGCCAAACCACAGTGCAGCAGTGTTAAACTGCTCTTATTGTTAGTCTAAGCATATCCACAGGTTGGCAATGCTTGAGCATGGATTGTTGCAAACAATCAAAGGGAACTCAGAAAAACAAAAACTACAGTGCTACTGACAGATTGCATCATATAGGTGTTTTCTGCCTATAGTTCCCCTTTAATCAAATCATACAAGTTTTTTTTTTTTTTTTTTTTACGTTTTTGCCATTAGATTAAACTGGACATATAATCCACGTATAGCAGATATATAAATAAACATACATGCCAGATCTGTTGTTTCCCTGATGTGTCCATGCCTACATTAAGTCAAAAAAATTGTTTTGGAGACAAAGAAAGCACTGTGCACCTTCTACTCTATCGCTGATTTTCATTCCTGCCTGTATGTCATCTAGGTTTACACTGCTATACCTGGAGTAGAGTCTCACTCTTTGTTCACTCTATGCATAATTCTTTCCATTGACAGTGGTTTTGGTCAACTCTGACCATGTCACCCTCATCTGCCTCCAGCTGTGCTTGTTTTGTGATTCCCTGAAGTCTTGCTTCTTATCTTGATTCTGTATATTGCCTTTCCATTATGCAATCGCAACATGTCCGAATCTGGACATGGAAGGGACAGTCCTACACTACTAGGTGCCCCTAGCTCACATTCTACTTATAGCTTCAGGACTGCTTTTCTAATGTCTGCAGCTCAGTAGGCTAGACCCTCTTGACTAAGGTTTCTACTACAAGACTTTGTGACCCAAATCAAGCTGTTATTTGCAGAATCTGGTCACAGTGGCCAAAAGTACAATACTGCTCCCTCTCCTGCAAGTCCTGTATCTGAATTGCCTGCAGCCATAGTGGCTTCAGAGCACCAGTACTTGAGGAGTTGCAGTCTCATGTGATTACTCCCATACTAAAGAAGACCTCTTCAGTTGTTAATGATGCAATGCGTGCTTCTCTGAATCCAGAGCAGTGGCTCTTAACGTTTTTTGAGTCACTGACCCCTTTAAGAGTCTCATTAAAGCTATGGACCCCCACCCCAGAAACATTGGCTTAAAACAACTTTTCATGCAATGAATAGATGTGGAAGGTGTGACAATATAATTCCCGGAATGCCCACAGTGTAGCACTATTGTGGTGATCCACATAGCCATTCACACTCAAGCTTGTTTTGACATGTTTTGACTTACCCTCATCTGAGCCGTAGAGTAGTAGAAGAAACTAGAAAATCTACAATTTCTGGGGAAATTGTGTGAAGTGTTCTTGCCTCCACCAGTAGTCTACAACTGGAGTGGGCGGAGTAACTGGGCGGAGTAGCTTTTGTCACTCTGCTGCCTGCTCACACACCTGGGTTCCTATGGCAACTCACTCTACAGGAGAGGCATGGTTATAAACAAACTGCTCCAACTTGCTCACTTCACTGGCGGTTGCCATATTAAAACGGTTGTCGTTTTGAAACTATAAATCCTACAGCGAAGAGCTTTATATTGTGAGAATCACAAGAACCAGACCTACATTTTGATGCATGGTATGTCTCTGAAATATGAAAAATGAAGGCACAGTCGCAGTTTAAAAATTTCCCTTCAAATTTCAGGTGTCTAGAGTGGAGTTTCAATGAATGTCAATGGGTGGCGTGAGTTGCAAACAAATGGTCATATTGTGAAAACTATCAGGACTATGGCTTAGCCGTGGACATTGTTAGTGACAGCAGGGATAGCTGAACATTTTGATATAAGATATGTGTAGGTGGGCTTGAAAATGAGGGAGTGATGGCAGTTTACAAATCATGTTCTGATTTTTCAGCTCACACTCTAGCTTTTGTCAGCTCCCACTCTAGTTGCGCCATTCATTCCTATGGGACCAATTTCACCACAAAAACCGCGATATTTCGTGAACCATTCGGCGAAACGTTCCACAAAGTGATAGCCCACCAATCGGGAACAATCCGCACGTTTCGGTATATTACTGTCTATGTAGTGTAAGAACTGTGGGAGGAGTTAGGGTGGCTATAATAATAAGAATCTATATGTGAGATAACAGGGAGGGGTCTGCAATGCAGGAACACCTAAAAAAGAGAGGCAGGGAACAACGCTCAACTTCCAAGTGTTCTGGAATGGGGCTCAGAGAAGTCTGTATTGCCCTCAGTGTCACTGAACTTCTCTGTGACATCCTCTTTGTCAGTATCATGAACTTCCCCAGAGAGATCCTCATTGTCCGTATCACTGAACTCCCCCTGAGAGATCCTTATGTATCACTCCTGTCAGTAATCACTGAACTTCTTTCAGAGAGATCCTCACATCAGTATCAATGAACTTCCCCTCAGAGGAATCTTCACATCAGTGTCACTGATTCGGCCCCAGAGAGATCCTTCACCTGGTGTCCATTGAGCTTTCCCAACCTCTCCATCTGCTCAGTAAGCTTCGAGTCTTTTTAAACCGTCCGAACTACCAAAATATCAACCTATGGAGAGTCAAATTTGAATTTAACATTAAAATCTTTCTTTTGGCTTGTATGTTCACTTCCAAATATTTCTGGCTCTATAAACCATCTAAAAACACAAATAATTCAGATTTGATCAATCCTGAGGTGGCAAAACCCATTTCCCAGAATCCTTTGCAAAGATATGCAAATGAGCAGGTTCAGCCAGTAACATTCAAATCATACCTGTGCTGATAACTGTCACCAGTGTGCCTATGAGAGCTCTCAACTGACTTTTCATGCCATAGCTGGACACAGGAGCAGGACCACGGCAACCGCCTGTAAAATGACAGCTTTCTTAACCACTTCCTGTCCGGACACTTTTACCCCCTTCCTGTCCAGGGCAATTTTCAGCTCTCAGCGCTATCACACTTTGAATGACAATTGCGCGGTCATGCAATACTGTACCCATATGAATTTTTTACCATTTTTTTGAGACAGATAAAGCTTTATTTTGGTGGTATTTATTCACCGCTGGGATTTTTATTTTTTTTACTATGTAAATGAAAAAGTCCAAAAATTTTGAAAAAAAGTGTTTTTTTTTATAAAATTTTGCAAATAAATAATATTTCATCCTAAATCTTGGCCAAAATTTATTCCGTTATTTTTTTAATTAAAAATTATAATGTTTGGTTATAAACTAATTTGGATTTTTTTTTTTAACATTTTTATTTTATTTTTTTTTATATTATTTTTTATTTTTATTTTTTATTTCTACATACTGTCACCCTAGCAGTACAGTGTCACCATGGTGAGACTGTACTACTTGTGGGGGGTGATGAAGATTTTTTATTTTTTTTTTACACTGATTGCTTTTACACCCATATAGGATGTAAAAGCAATCATTTCTCTTTCTCTCTGTCTGCATTCTTGCAGTCATTGAGAAATACTGAGTGAGCTGTGATTGGTCACAGCTTGTCACATGGTACAAGGCTGTTGTGAATAGCCTTGTACCATGTGACCTCTGTGATCATTCACAGATTTCACACGTAGTAAGCAATGATGTCACAAGTGACATCTTGTTTACTACTTTGCATGTGATCACTGATTCGCCAATTAGTGATCACATGACCGGGACCTCGTACAGAGGTCCCGTCCGACGATCGGTGTTTCACTGTGTCCGGAGGACACAGCGGACACCGGATCGCGGTGGTGCGCGCTCCTAGGGAGCGCGCACAGCTAGAAAAGGCGGGTGCCGTTTAGGAACGGCAACCCGACCTTGGACTGCCACCGCCCTGCCGTTTATAAACAGCAGGCGGACGGCAAGAGGTTAACTACAAAGGTTGGGAGGGGGAGGGGGGATTCTGCTTTAACCATTTGCCACCCGCCCTATGGCCGAATGGCGGGCGGGAAATGTCATCAGCGTTCCAGGTGGACACCACACAGCGTCCTCCCGCACATGCGCAGATTGCGCTCCTGCAGAGCGGCGCGATCTGTCACCGGCCGTGTACCTCGGACACAGCCAATGACAGATCTGAGTACCGTCCCCCGTTGCCGGTACCATGTGACCTGCTGTGACCAATCACAGCAGGTCACATGACAGTTGTATACAATGGATGGCTTCATTCATACCATCCATTGTATACTACTGCCTAGCTGTGAATGGTCACAGCAGGTCACATGCACATGTCATGTGATTAGCTGTGGCCAAATCACAGCTAAGCACCAAAAAAAAAAAAAAAATGTATGAATCGATGTCATTCAGGTAAATGCTTGCTTATAGCAAAGTAATTCTTTGCTATAAGCAAATTGCGGAAAAAAAAAAAAAAAAATACTGATCACTTCCCCAAAGTAGTACAATGTTACTATGGTAACATTGTACTACTTTGGTCATAGTGAAATATGAAAAACAAATCTTAAAAAAAATAAAAAAAAAATAAAAAATAAAAAAATTAAAAAAAATAAAAAAATATATATATAATTTACTGTCACCACTCATTGTCCCTGATCTCCGCCATGTCAGTTATATGATGACGCTGTACTGCACTGGTGACCATATGTAAAAAAAAAAAAAAAAATAGTGAAACTAATTTTTTTAATTTTCCAAAAATGACAAAAAAAATACAACTTCAAAAAACTTGCCATTCCTCTTATGAAGTACGTCGGACTGTCTACTCTGCAAAAAGGGGTCATTTGGGGGATATCTGTACCGTCCTGACATTTGGGGGATATCTGTACCGTCCTGACATTTGGGGGATATCTGTACCGTCCTGACATTTGGGGGATATCTGTACCGTCCTGACATTTGGGGGATATCTGTACCGTCCTGACATTTGGGGGGATATCTGTACCGTCCTGACATTTGGGGGGATATCTGTACCGTCCTGACATTTGGGGGGATATCTGTACCGTCCTGACATTTGGGGGGATATCTGTACCGTCCTGACATTTGGGGGGATATCTGTACCGTCCTGACATTTGGGGGGATATCTGTACCGTCCTGACATTTGGGGGGATATCTGTACCGTCCTGACATTTGGGGGGATATCTGTACCGTCCTGACATTTGGGGGGATACCTGTACCGTCCTGACATTTGGGGGGATACCTGTACCGTCCTGACATTTGGGGGGATACCTGTACCGTCCTGACATTTGGAGGGATACCTGTACCGTCCTGACATTTGGAGGGATACCTGTACCGTCCTGACATTTGGAGGGATACCTGTACCGTCCTGACATTTGGAGGGATACCTGTACCGTCCTGACATTTGGGGGGATACCTGTACCGTCCTGACATTTGGGGGGATATCTGTACCGTCCTGACATTTGGGGGGATATCTGTACCGTCCTGACATTTGGGGGGATATCTGTACCGTCCTGACATTTGGGGGGATATCTGTACCGTCCTGACATTTGGGGGATATCTGTACCGTCCTGACATTTGGGGGATATCTGTACCGTCCTGACATTTGGGGGATATCTGTACCGTCCTGACATTTGGGGGATATCTGTACCGTCCTGACATTTGGGGGATATCTGTACCGTCCTGACATTTGGGGGATATCTGTACCGTCCTGACATTTGGGGGATATCTGTACCGTCCTGACATTTGGGGGATATCTGTACCGTCCTGACATTTGGGGGATATCTGTACCGTCCTGACATTTGGGGGATATCTGTACCGTTCTGACATTTGGGGGATATCTGTACCGTTCTGACATTTGGGGGATATCTGTACCGTCCTGCCATTTGGGGGGTATCTGTACCGTCCTGACATTTGGGGGATATCTGTACCGTCCTGACATTTGGGGGATATCTGTACCGTCCTGACATTTGGGGGATATCTGTACCGTCCTGACATTTGGGGGATATCTGTACCGTCCTGACATTTGGGGGGTATCTGTCCTGTCATTTGGGGGGTATCTGTCCTGTCATTTGGGGGATATCTGTCCTGTTCTGACATTTTGGGGATATCTGTCCTGTTCTGACATTTGGGGGATATCTGTCCTGTCCTGACATTTGGGGGATATCTGTACCGTCCTGACATTTGGGGGGAAAGTGGGCGGAGTAACTGTTGTGTGGTTGGAGTGGGCGGAGTAACTGTTGTGTGGTTGGAGTGGGCGGAGTAACTTTTGTGTGGTTGGAGTGGGCGGAGTAACTTGTGTGGTTGGAGTGGGCGGAGTAACTGTTGTGTGGTTGGAGTGGGCGGAGTAACTGTTGTGTGGTTGGAGTGGGTGGAGTAACTGTGTGGAGTGGGCACAGTGAGTAAAGATAGTAAACATGACACTAACCAATTGATTGATCAAATTTAAAAAGTGCCCATGGCAAGCTTGATAGAGTGAGAAATGCATTTCAACTTTTATTTTTCAGCTCACACTCTAGCTTTGGTCACTCTGCTTCCTGCTCACACACCTGGGTTCCTATGGCAACTCACTCTACAGCAAGGGCAGAGAAGAGTGGTTAAAAACAAACTGCTCCAACTTGCTCACTTCACTGGCGGTTGCCATCTTCAAACGGTTGTAGTTTAAAAATTATAAATCCTACAATGAAGAGCTTTATATTGTGAGAATCACAAGACCCACACCTACAGTTTGATGCATAGTATGTCTCTGAAATATTAAAAATGAAGGCACAGTCGCACTTTAGAAATTGCCCTTCAAATTTGAGGTGGCTAGAGTGGAGTTTCAATGAATGTCAATGGGCGGCGTGAGTTGCAAACAAATGGTCATATTGTAAAAACTATCAGGAGTATGGCTTAGCCGTGGACATTTTTAGTGGCAGCAGGGATAGCTGAACATTTTGATATAAGATTTGTGTAGGTGGGCTTGAAAATGAGGGAGTGATGGCAGTTTACAAATCATGTCCTGATTTTTCTGCTCACACTCTAGCTTTTGTCAGCTCCCACTCTAGTTTGGAACATTCCGCCATTCATTCCTATGGGACCAATTTCACCACAAAAACCGCGATATTTCATGAACCATTCGGCGAAACATTCCACAAAGTAATAGCAATCCGATCGGGAACAATCCGCACGTTTCCGTATATTACGGTCTTTGTAGTGTAAAAACTGTGGGAGGAGTTAGGGTGGTAAATTTTGCTATAATAATAAGAATATATTTGTGAGATAACAGGAAGTGGTCTTCCAAGAACACTTAATAATAAACAAGAAAATCTACAATTTCTGGGGAAATTGTGTAAAATGTTCTTGCCGCAACCTTTACCAAGTAATGATGACATGTAAGCAGTGCACATTGCAAGCCTGACAGAGGGATAAATGCATTTCAGCTTGTATTTAGCATCTCACAGTCCAGCCTGTGTGACTCAGCTGCGTGTGAGTCATGTTTGGTTGCTATAGCAACTCACTCTGTCAGGAATGTCATTAGCTGTGCTCTAAACACGCTTTTTAAACTTGGCAAGTTCACTGGCGATTGCCATCTTCAAACGCTTTTAGTTTTAAAAGTATAAATGCTACCGTGAAAAGGTTTATATTGTGACAATCACAAGAAAAAGACCTAAATTTTGATGTATAGTATGTCTCTGAAAGATAAAAAATGAAGGCACAGTCGCAGTTTAAAAACGTTCCTTAAAATGTCTGGTGTCTAGAGTGGAGTTTCAATGAAAGTCAATGGGAGGGGTGATGTGCAAACAAATGGTCATATTCTGAAAACTATCAGGAGTATGTCCGAGCCGTGAACATTTTTAGTGACAGCAGGGTTAGCTGAACGTTTTGATATAAGATATGTGTAGGTGGGCTTGAAAATGGCAGAGTGATGGCAGTTTACAAATCATGTTCTGATTTTTCAGATTTTTCCTTTGCACACTCTAGCTGTGCTCTTTTGCTCAATGCATTCCTATGGGAAAATTTCGCCACAAAAACCGCGATATTTCGTGAATGATTCGGCGAAACGTTCCACAAAGTAATAGCAATCCGATCGGGAACAATCCGCACGTTTTGATATATTACTTGTCTTTGTAGTGTAAAAACTGTGGGAGGAGTTAGCGTGGCAAATTTGCTATAATAATAAGAACTAGAAAATCTACAATTTCTGGGGAAATTGTGTAAAGTGTTCTTGCCGCAACCTTTACCAAATGATTGATGAAATGTAAGCAGTGCACATTGCAAGCCTGGTAGTGAGAAATGCATTTCAGCTTGTATTTTGAAGCTCACAGTCCAGCCTGGTGAGTCATCTGCCTCTTGAGTGACCTTTGGTTGTTGCACCTGGAGTGGGCGGAGTAGGCTCACTGTGCTGAGACAGCTGGGTTGCTATGACAACTCACTCTGAGAGGAATGTCAGCATGTGTGTTCTAAACAGGCTTTTTAAACTTGCCAAGTTCACTGGCGATTGCCATCTTCAAACGCTTGTAGTTTTAAAAGTATAAATGCTACCGTGAAAAGGTTTATATTGTGACAATTACAAGAAACAGACCTAAATTTTGATGTATAGTATGCCTCTGAAAGATAAAAAATGAAGGCACAGTCGCAGTTTAAAAACGTCCCTTAAAATTTCTGGTGTCTAGAGTGGAGTTTCAATGAAAGTCAATGGGAGGGGTGAGGTGCAAACAAATGGTCATATTGTGAAAACTATCAGGAGTATGTCCTAGCCGTGAACATTTTTATAAAAAGTTGGATAGTTACTTGTGAGCCACTGGGAGTTTTGTTTCTATATATAAACTCTATTGTTAATTGATATCATACATAAAAAATTATAAAAAAAAATATGTGAAAAATATATAAATAATAAAATATTACAAATTAATTACGAATTAATTAATTAATTGCGTGCTAAAATTAGTATTAATTAAATATTAAAGAAAAGAAACATAGTGTCTTATCCGGGATATCAATTATTTATTTATTTTTAATTTTATTTTCATTTTCATTTTTATTTTCTTTTTCATTTTAATTTAATTTTAATTTTATTTTATTTTATGTTTACGTTTATGTTTATTTTAATTTTTTTTTTATTTTATTTTTCTTTTCTTTTTTATTTTCTTTTTCATTTTTTTTATTTTTATTTTTATTTTATTTTTATTTATTTTTATTTTTATTTATTTTTATTTTTATCCAGACTGAATAATAACACCATCTCATTTATACAGAAGGAACTGTCATTCCCACTGCAAATATTTTTTATTTTTTATTTATATTTTTCATTCATAGTTTTTGTTTTTTCACATTGATAAATTAATTTATTTTATATATTTACACAAATCATATATTTAAGTATAATTAATCGATGTAATTATTTGATTATCGGTGGTACACTTATGAATTCATTATATCACATAAGGTAGAATATATTGGAGCGCGGTACACTACTGGCATTCGTGAACATTTTTAGTGACAGCAGGGTTAGCTGAACGTTTTGATATAAGATATGTGTAGGTGGGCTTGAAAATGAAAGAATGATGGCAGTTTACAAATCATGTTCTGATTTTGCCTTCCACACTGTAGCTTTCTCACTTCTCACTCTAATGTGACTCAGCTGCCCCCTGAGTGACCTTTGGTCCACCTGTGACTCAGTCAGTCACAGGTGTGTGAGAAGCTCTGTTCTAAACACACTACTCAAACTTGCCAAATTCACTGGCGATTGCCATCTTCAAACGCTTGTAGTTTTAAAAGTATAAATGCTACTGTGAAAAGGTTTATATTGTGACAATCACAAGAAACCGACCTAAATTTTGATATATAGTATGTCTCTGCAATATTAAAAATGAAGGCACAGTCGCAGTTTAAAAACGTCCCTTAAAATGTCAGGTATCTAGAGTGGAGTTTCAATGAAAGTCAATGGGAGGGGTGAGGTGCAAACAAATGGTCATATCCTGCAAACTATCAGGAGTATGTCCTAGCCATGAACATTTTTAGTGACAGCAGGGTTAGCTGAACGTTTTGATATAAGATACGTGTAGGTGGGCTTGAAAATGACAGAGTGATGGCAGTTTACAAATCATGTTCTGATTTTTCCTTTCACACTGTAGCTTTCTCACTTCTCACTCTAATGTGACT
Source organism: Staurois parvus (assembly GCF_062004578.1). NCBI lineage: Eukaryota > Metazoa > Chordata > Amphibia > Anura > Ranidae > Staurois > Staurois parvus. The sequence continues at coordinate 2,812,882 of NW_028318072.1, forward strand.
CAGCTGTCCCCTGAGTGACCTTTGGTTGCACCTGTGACTCAGTCAGTCACAGGTGTGTGAGAAGCTCTGCTCTAAACACACTGTTTAAACTTGCCAAGTTCACTGGCGATTGCCATTTTCAAACGCTTGTAGTTTTAAAAGTATAAATGCTACAGTGAAAAGACTTATATTGTGACAATCACAAGAAACAGACCTAAATTTTGATGCATAGTATGTCTCTGAAAGATAAAAAATGAAGGCACAGTCGCAGTTTAAAAACGTCCCTTAAAATTTCTTGTGTCTAAAGTGGAGTTTCAATGAAAGTCAATGGGAGGGGTGAGGTCCAAACAAATGGTCATATTGTGAAAACTATCAGGAGTATGTCCTAGCATTTTTAGTGACAGCATGGTTAGCTGAACGTTTTGATAGAAGATATGTGTAGGTGGGCTTGAAAATGGCAGAGTGATGGCAGATCACAGAGTGTTTTCACATTTATGCATGGACTTTTTGAGTTTATTCTAGACACAGTGTTCATTTACTTTATCACAGAATTAAGTAGCTATCTAATGGCAGAGTGATGGCAGTTTACAAATCATGTTCTGATTTTTCTGATTTTTCCTTTGCACACTCTAGCTGTGCTCTGCTGCTCAATGCATTCCTATGGGAAAATTTTGCCGCAAAAACCGCGATATTTCTTGAACGATTCGGCGAAACGTTCCACAAAGTAATAGCAATCCGATCGGGAACAATCCGCACGTTTTGATATATTACTTGTATTTGTAGTGTAAAAACTGTGGGAGGAGTTAGCGTGGCAAATATGGCTATAATAAGAATAAGAATATATTTGTGAGATAACAATAAGTGCTCCTTGCTATGCAAGAACACTTAATAAGAATATATATGTGAGATAACAATAAGTGTTCCTTGCTATGCAAGAACACTTAATAAGAATATATTTGTGAGATAACAATAAGTGTTCCTTGCTATGCAAGAACACTTAATAACACGGTTGTGCGTTGCGCTATTGGCAGAAAATGAGTGACAGGAATTGGGAGCAGCTGATTAACATCAAATTTTGTGTGAAAATTGACAAAAGTGCAAGTGTAACTTTAGCTCTGTTACAGCAGGCTTATGGTGAACAATCCATGAAGAAATCAAGTTTTTTTTTTTTTTTTTTTTTAAGATATCATATGCGGTTTAAGGAGGTTTCTGCCGTGTCAGACCATTGGTCTCTCACTCTTTAACCGTTTCAATACCGGGCAATTTTACACCTTCCTGCCAAGGCCACTTTTCAGGTTTCAGGGCTCTCACATTTTGAATGACAATTGTGCGGTCATACAACATTGTACCCAAACTAAAAAATTTTCATTTTCTTCACACAACTAGAGCTTTCTTTTGGTGGTATTTAATCAACACTGGGGTTTTTATTTTTTGCTAAATTAACAAAAAAAGACCGAAAATTTTGAAAAAAAACATGTTTTTCTTTGTTTCTGTTATAAAAGTTTGCAAATAAATAATTGTTCTTCATAAATTTAGGCCAAGATGTATTCTGCTACATGTCTTTGGTGAAAATAACCAAAATTAGGATGTATTTTTTAGTTTGTAGGAAAGTTATAGACTTCACAAAGGGATATATCTGAATATTGATCAATCCTGAAGTACTGACAGCCAATCTAATTTCTTGAGGTCCAAGAATGTCAGAACAGTACAGATATCCCCAAAATGACCCCTTTTTGCAAAGTAGACAGTCCAACGTATTTCATAAGAGGCATGGCAAGTTTTCTGAAGTTGTAATGTTTTTGTCATAATTTTTCTGAAAATGAAAAAATTCAAAAAAGTATTCACCTTTTTTTTTTTTTTTTTTTTTTTTTTTTTACATACTGTCACCAGAGCAGTACAGGGTCACCATATAACTGGCATGGTGGTGATCAGGGACACTGGTGACAGTATGAAAAAAAATATATATTTTTTTTAATTTTTTAAGATTTTTTTTCATATTTCACTATGACCAAAGTAGTACAATGTTAATATAGTAACATTGTACTACTTTGGAGAAGTGATAAGTATTTTTTTTTTATTTTTTTACACAACTTGCTTATAGCAAAGAATTTACCTGAATGACATCGATTCATTCAGGGTTTTTTTTTTTTTTGTGCTTAGCTGTGATTTGGCCACCGCTAATCACATGACACAGATGGGCTGTGATTGGCCCAGCTTGTGCATGTGATCGCTGTGACCATTCACAGCTAGATACACTAGTATACAATGGATGGCATGAAAGGAAGCCATCCATTGTATACAACTGTCATGTGACCTGCTGTGACTGGTCACAGCAGGTCACATGGTACCAACAACGGGGTCGGTACTCAGATCTGTCATCGGCTGAGGTATACGGCCGGTGACAGATCGCGTGGCTCTGCGGGCATGCAAACTGCGCATGCCCGAAAGGATGCCATATGGCGTCCAGCCGGAGGGACAATGGGTTTTGCAGGCCGCCATCTGGCTATAGGCCGGGCGGGAACCTGTTAAGATGTTTTTACAGGGGGGTCTCTGGTGTAGCTCTGTTTTTTTCCCCTGTGACTCTTGTGGGATCTGGTTCTAGTTCGCTCTTCATTTCAGAAACAAAATTTGAACCCATTAGAGACCTTCTTTTCTCTACACTCGCCCATAATGAGGTTTCTTGTTGCCATCACCCTTGCAAGGCGATTGTCTAAACCAGTGGCCCTATCCTTCAAGGAGCCCTTTATGGTTTAGCATAAGGACTGAATGATTCAACCAAGGACATTGTTCCGTCTCTTTGTGTACCTCAAGTTCCCCCCATTGTCTGGATGTGGCTCAGGCTGTGAATGTTTTTCATTCAGTCATGGCTTCTTTCCGGAAGACTGATTCCCTTTTTGTAATCCTGGAAGGAACCCTTTGTAAAGTGTTGGCTTCGTGTTCCACCCGTTTCTGTCAAGTGCCTTTCCTTTGAGTGCCTCTTTGTCTTTTCAAAATTAAGCAATTGTTTTCCAGATTTACAAGACTACTACCTGGTCATCTATTTTCATGTTGCAGCGCTTTCTGTTGTTTTTTTCTTGGCCTGTTAGCATTTGTTTGCTGTATTGTCCACCCCTCAGTTAGACTGCTTTTGGTTGTACTGAACATTAGAGATTTCTATGTTCCCCACTGGATGAGAAAGACAATAGTTTTTTTTGTAAATTCCTTTTGTTTCAGTCCATGGAGGAACACAGGTCCCACCCCTCTGTATTGACGATCATGTTCTTGGTCCATTCTTTAGTTTTTTTTCTGCTACTCAGTGTGATAAAAAAAAACTTTAGTGATGCATCAAAAATGGATATCCTTCCTTTTAACATATTTAAAAATCTTACCACAGTTATTGGATGAGCAGTGGAATGTGCTGTTGTTTTTCTGGGGTTTTTGTTTTTTTAACTGTTTTTCAAAACAGTGCAACACAGTCAGTGGGAATGTGCACTTACAACTGGCTTTTTTTATTGGCAATAAAATATTTACAAATGTAAGTTAAACTAATGCTAATATTTGAAGATGACATATGTAAATGTTCTTCATAACATCACAGTGTAAGATGTGATTGTTTTGTTTTTTCTTTTTAATGCAGCCTCAAAGTCTTCATCATCACCATTGATTGGCCAGTCTACAGTGGGTACAAAGGAAATCACCAGTCTGCTTACTTCACCCAAGTATGTTTTGTGTGTGTACCTTGTCATTCGTGTTAACTCAAATGTTATCTACCATTATAATTAGTAAAAGATGTTTTCATAGAGAATAGTAATTTAACTGTTATTCTCAATGTCAGTCATAAGGGTTTTTTTTTTAATGTGATGAAATCTTTGAAGCTGTAAGAGTAATTTCACCTTTACACCAAATAATTAAAAATGTATTCCCAACACCCTCTCCACTCCTGGTCTCCACTGTATTTATTTGCTGTGCCAATAAGCTCCCATTGCCCATGCCTGCCAATATACCTATCCATAGTCAGATTAGTTCAGAGTCCCTGCCCTTATCTGCTCTTTCCACTATTTCAGGGGCACTTTATTTCAATTTCTTCCTGTCTAGTGAAGAAATTAAGCAGTCATCTCAGGCTTGCGTAAACCACTCTCAGGTTCTCACTGGGTGGAAATGCCTAGACGTAAGTGTGGGCAATCCTTTTTCCCTCCTCCCCTGCTGTGGGAGGAGAAAGTGTCAGAGGGATCATCCTTTGGACAAGGGTGTGGTCAGGCACAGAGTCCTGGCCTGTCTCAGGTTATTTTTGGGGGGGGATGCAGTCAGAGCTAAACCTCACTGTACACATTACAATCTGTCTATTCCAAATTTACCAAAACTGTGTAATAAGAAAACCTTTCTAAACTATCTAACCAAATTGTAACCAATCGGTCAGAATCTTGCACTACTTGGTTTTTGCAGTTTGTATGAACAGATTTTAGTATGTGGTGAGCACACGGGTCACCATACACATTACAATCTGCCTGTACAATCTTTTAACAGTCTACTTTAGATGTACCCAAATAATATGACCACTTATCGAGAACAATCCAACCAGCTTGTATCATCAATTCAGACAGGTCCTAGCACAACATAGCTGTGGATGATCTAAAGGAAATTGTAAAACCATATTATAATGTGGTGTGCTTTATCTAAAGCCACTTCCAGTATCTACTTCTTTAAAGGTTACTGGAGTTGGGTCTTGGTGGATGCCAAAAATGCAACCTTTTTTGCAGGAAGTAATGTATGCAGAGAGGGCATTTTTACTTGAAAATGGTTTGTTCAACAGTACCCTATGGAGGAAGAATTCCCTAAAAAGTTGAGTTCTCCAGCTGTAGACCCAGCTATTTCATCTGAACCAAACCCTGATTGTACTGGTGGATGATGTTCCAATCTTTACAGACAAGAGGTTGGAAGCCCTCTTTAAGGCATCCTGCAGCTGGCTGTAGCTGTGGTGGGAGTATTCCATGTATTCAATGTGGGCAAAACGCATGATCCTGAGGATACTGCTTTTAGACAATACCTGGAGGAGTTCTCTAGGGCCTTGAGCTGTTCAGTGGGTACTTTGGAAGATTCCATTAGGCAACTTGGCATTATGTCTGTCCATATGAGTACAATCCTGTGGCTCAAATTCTGGTCTGCTGAACTTTTTTAAGAAGCAAATAAAGCAGCTGCCCTTTGAGGACGAGCATTTGTTTAGACTGTCTTTTAATGCTTTCAACCAGGTGACTGGGGAAAAGAGCATGTTGTTGACCATAAATAGTAAAGAAAAGCCAACGAGTCAAATGCCGGGGCTTTCTTCAACAGTTAAAAAACAGTTCTTTCATCAGCCACAGGTTTCAGGCTCCAAACAGAAACCTACCACCCAGTTCCACAAGAAGAGCTAGGTAAGTCCTCTTCTCAGTAAAGGGGCCCTCCAGTTCTTGCAGGTTGGGGCAGGCTTAGCCTTTGGGCCTGCCTAGACTTAAGCATCACAGGCCAATAGGTCCACAGTGTGTGTCAAGAGGTTGCAAGCTGGAATTCTGAAGCTTTCCCCCTCTGTTTTATGTGCTCAAATGTCTCTTTGGAGCCTGAAAGAAGAGCAAGTTTCTTTACACCCAGAGATAGAAACCTTTCCATGACTGCAATCACAGTCCGTACCAGAAGGAGAGACGTTTCACTGCTTCTATCCAAACCTTTTTATGGTTCCAAAGGAAGATGTCCGGCCTATTCCTATTTCCAACTTGCTTCAAGTGGAAAAATTCAAGATGGAGTCTGCTTGGTCCCTGATTTCTTCACTTCAAGGAGATTTGCTGGCCTCAGTGGATATCGGGGATGCCTACCTGCTTCTCGATCTTTCAGCCTCATCCAGAGGTTTGCTGTGGAGGATTGCCACTACCAGTTTGTGGCTTGCAGCTTGACCTGTCCACTGTTAACAGCATGTTTACCAAGGTTTTGGCTTCAGTTCTGAGGTTGTTGAGATCCTAGGGTGTTCCCATTATGGACAGCATGATTCTTCGTGGGCATTCAGCCAAGACCATGATATCAAACATATGTCAGACAGTGCAGGTTGCAGAGCAGTTAGGTTTGGTACTAAACCTACAGAATTCAGCCTTCATCCCAACGCAACATTTGGAATACTTGGGCCTCTAGTCCTGGACACGGCTCAAGGTTTTCCTTCCACAGGAAAAGTGCCTTTTTCTCCAGTTTTAGGTCTCTGGAAAATCCTAATATTCAATTCTGCATGTGGGTCCTGAGGAAGATGGTCTCTGCTTTCCATTTTGGTTCGGTATTCCCGGTTCCAGTTGCAACAGAATATTGTTTCAGCCTGTGACAAGAGTGCATAGTTCCTGGATATGTATATGCATCTGTTGGATTTCTTCCGAGGGATGCGGGAAAATCATTTCTTCCCATAACTTGGAAAGTTCTGACAACGGATGCCAGCCTAACAGGCTGGGGAGGTGTTCAAGACAACCAGATGGTTAAGTGAAGATTGTCCATGTAGAAGCAGACCTTGCCACTAAATATTTTTATTGTTAAGGGAGACGTATGGGATGGGTTATATAATTAGCAAATATTACCATCTTCACAAATAGGATGTTCTTTATTCCTACATCCTTTTGTTTTTCCACCAGGTGCACTTCATCTTTCATGTAGCTCCCATTATTGGTTCATTTTCTGTTTGAAAGTTTAGAGGGGGTGGATACAACTTTAGCAATCCACCCCCTCTCTGTCCCTCCTTCCCTGGGAGAAGTATCCCAGCTTCCTGCACAGGCACACATCCAAGCAGCAAACTATAACAAACATGTTGGTCACATGGGTCTGTTTCCATGGCAATATGACATCACACAGAAAACAGAGATTGCTTGGCAAGAGAGTAAAGATTGTGTAGACTAATTCACTGCAGGGATAGAAGAATCCATAGGCATGCTTGGATCTTCCCTCCTCCCCCTCTTCCTTCCATACATATTGTGGCTACTGAGCTACTTCCATCCTGACACTGCACACAGGACACTCATAAGAGCTTCTGCAAAGAGCATTCATGTTCCCAGTGTGTTTACAGACACATCTTTGATCTGTACAGTGTATAGCTGCGTGCTATGCTGCAGCTCTGACCTTTGAGGTTCTCTGATCAGAATGGCTGTGCTGCATAGCAGGCAGATATACACTGTACAGATCCAGGCTTTATCTGTAAACACACAGTAGATACTGGTACACAGTCACTTTCGGTGACTTCTCTCAACTTTCACTAAAGTGCTGCTGCTATTCTTGTTGGTTTCTGTGTACTCAGACCGGAACAGCCTGAAGTTGAGGAGGTAGGGGGGAGAAGGGAGAGAAGCAGAGTGTGTTGTCTAAACTCTCGGGAGCATCAAAAAGAGGAAATTAAAGGGGTGGATCCCGACCAGAAAGTCAGCATGACACTCTAGAGAAGACAGTAGCCCCTCCCATAGGCAATTTAACCCTACTTTAACAGGGTGCAGTTTTAAGTGGGCTGGAATTAGCAGCTCACATAGAATAGTTGTAAGCTTAAAAAAAAGGAAATCTATACTTCTCTTTTAACGTAACTTAAACTTCGGGCACTTTATCTTGCTTTCCAGCAGCGCCACAAGAGAGGCATATATAAATCATGAAAATGGAATGAGAAGCTGCCCTAGTGGGCAGAGCTGTATGTTTCGGCTGTGTTTGCTGTGCACATCCTAGACGTTCAAAATTGGCAGGTGGACTTCCTCAGTTGTCAGCAGCTGAACTCAGGTGGGTGTGCTCTTCACCTGGAGGTGTTTGCAGCTTTTGTGGAAGGTGGGGGACACCAGATGTGGGTCTTTTGGCACAAAGGCTCAGCGCCAAGCTGGACAGATTTGTCTCCCAGATCAGGGATCCTCAAGTGTTTGCGGTGGATGCCCTGGTGTCACCTTGGGACTAGTTTTCTCTCTATTTATTCCTTCTGCTTCAACTCTTGCCTTACCTGCTCTGCAGGATAAAGACCGCAGGTATGCCAGTGGTTCTTATTTCACCGGCTTGGCCTTGAAGAACATGGTACATGGACAACCTCCACCTGTTGGAAAGCGTGAACTGATGGCTCTTTCAAATAGGATCAAATTTGCTGTTGTGGGGCCTAATAATCCATCCTGCTTCATGACCACTGTTTTTGACAGCAAGGCTATTGAGTCCTATGATCAGGTGCTTCTGACTTTGTTATTCCTACCCTGCACACGCATAAAGAAATCTGACTTCCAGTAAGGTGTGCCAACACACTTGGATGGCCCTTTTTTGGCTGTGTGAGACTCATAGGTTTCATCTTTGACATTGTGTCACAGAGCTTTTCTCCAATCTGGTCTGGAGTTGTCTCTGGCTTTGAGTACAAACAAGAGCCAGATTTCAGTCTTGACCACTATGTTTCAGAGGCTTATTGTGTCTCATTCACTGGGAAAGGTGTTTGTACAAGGGGTCATGTGGATTGTTCCCACCTGTCTGGTCTCTGGTGTCCCTGTTGAACCATAATTCTGTTTTATAGCATGCTCCATTTGAACCCATTTAGGATATTCCTTTGCACTTCTTACATACAAAATGGTCTTTTTGGTGGCCGTTACTTTGGCTAGTCAGGTCTTATAACTTGCTGTACTCTCGTGTAAGGAACATCTTGTAGTCTTTCACTGAGATAAGATAGTGTTGTTTTTGCCTAAAGTGGCATCTTTTCAGCATAAACAGGTCACTGTGCTACCATGTTTTTGTCTGAATTCCAGACACCCTAAAGAGAAATGTCTTCACTTCTTGGATGTGGTTCCATGTTGTGCAGGCTTACCTAAAGTCTGCGTTTTTTTTTTTGGCAGTCTGATTCTGTTTGGTCTTGTAAGGGACAGGCTGCTTCCTGATCCACTATATCTAATAGGATTCATTAACGCATTTCTCAGGTCAATGTCATTTAGAACAAGGTTTCACCTTCTCCAGTCAAGTCCCATTTTACCAGCCTCCAGGGCAATTCAGCATAAAGCTTCATCTGGTCAAGTTTGTAATGCTGCTACCTAAGGTACTAAGTTTTATGTTTACTAAGTTTTTTAGATAGATATTTTTGCCTCTCTGGTTGTCAGTTTTGGGTGGAAGGTGCTGCAGGCAGCTCTGTAGTGGGATTTTTCCCTATTCTGTTTTTGGGATTGTTACTGTGTTGCCAACCCTCCTTGTTCAATGCTTTAGAAAACTCAAGTAGTCTGACATAGTCAGAAGCCATGTGTTCTGTTATGTAGGATTTTTGGTTTATCCATCACAAGACAAAATAATCCCTTTTTTGGCCAGTGTCCATTCACCTGTAGCAGCATAACCCAAGTAGTCATGATTAAGAAGAACCCAGTGTCCCGTGATGTACTCCTAGAAAAGCATTTTACAGGTAAACTGAAAGTACTATTCTTTACAGTGTTGGCAAGTAGCTCTAAATCTGTTACTACATGGAACCACATTGCTTTCAACCCAGTTGGGAAATTTTATTGTGTTAATGTGACTTTAAAAAGTAATGATTTGGAAGTGCAGGGTCAAGCCTTAGTACTCACCAAAAAGTTGCAAAGTTGTAGCTGCTCAACAGTGCAAAAACAGCGGGAGTTTGAGGGAGAGGGGCTTATTGGTAGCCATTTTCTGTTGGAATATCTAAACCTCTTTACCAAATTCTTATCAGTAGTCGTTTTTAGTTTCCATTAATGTCTTATAACATGGGAAAAGTAATTACTATTAATAAAATATTTACAGCATCTCACATTAAATATTACATTATCATCCTTGGTTGTTTGGGATTTAGAAATAGAAATTAACTGATGTTTATGTAGACATAAATGCTACCAGTATTGCGCTTGGTTGTTCTAAAACTCTCTTTATCTAAATAGTTTCTATTTGTAGTGCTTTGGTTGAATTTGTTTTTGGTTGCTAATCTGAAATGGTGCTTTGTATTCCTAATGGTGCGAATGAACTGTCCCTGAAAAGTCCCTCGATAAAGAGAAAAAAGTCTTATCTGAAATAATTCGGTTTCTGGTTGATTTAGCAGACATTTGGTTTTCCTGCCCCCCACTGTGATTCAAGGGCTCTGTTACTGGAAATAATAACTTAATAAAGATGTGTGTTCTTTTTGTCTTTGTTTTGATTTTGTTGTATTTTGTTTTTTAAACCACTTCACCTCCGGAAGATTTATCCACCTTCCAGACTAGGCCATTTTTTTTGCAATACGGCGCTGCATTACTTTAGCTGACAATTGCACGGTCATGCAATGCTGTACATAATTTAAATGTCATTTTTTCCCACAAATAGAGCTTTCTTTTGGTGGTATTTGATCATCTCTGCGTTTTTAACTTTTTACATTATAAACAAAAAATGTGGACAATTTAGAACAAAAAAAAAAAATATTTTCTGCTATAAAACCTATCCAATAAAATCTTTTTTGAAAAAATCTAATTTCGTCATAAATTTAGGCCAAAATGTATTCTGCTACATATTTTTGGTAAAAAAAAAATCCAAGTAAGTGTATACTGATTAGTTTCCGTAAAAGTTATAGCATCTACAAACTATGGGACATATACCGGAATTTAAAAAAAAAAATGTAATACTAGTAATGGTGGCGATCAGCGATTTATAGCGGGACTACGGTATTGCAGTGGACATTTTTACATTAACTGACACTGTGGGAACCAGTGACACTAATACAGTGATCAGTGCTAAAAAATATGCACTGACACTGTACTAATGATACTGGCTGGGTAGGGGTTAAACATCTAGAGCGAGCATAGGGTTACCTGTGTGCCTAGCTATGGTGTTAGTGTGCACTAAGTGGTGCTTTTTGCTAGGGGAAGTAAAGAATCGTGTTGCCAGCTTTGCAGAGACACATGATCTTTTACTCCCACCCCGTCGGAACAGAGCACTGTCTTGTTACATAGGCAGGTGTGTGTGTGTGTGTGTGTGTGTGTGTGTGTGTGTGTGTGTGTGTGTGTGTGAGATTTTGCACAGGAGGGTTGCCCTGTAGCAGTAAATTGCCCTGTAGCAGTAAAGGTCGGACCTTAAGTGGTTAATCGGAAACTTTGACCATTTAGTATCTGAAGCCTCTGCCTGTGGACTTTTATTGATGGAGTAGCGTTGCCACTTAACCAGAGTGAGTCTCCAAGACATATGCCAAGAATCCTTTGGCTCAACTGTTGGTCTGTGGAGCGCCCCTTTGGTGACTCCTTGGACACATATATTAAGGAGGTCAGGGGGGAAGGAGTGTAGAATGCATAACCTTTTACCGCAGAACCAGAATGCCAAAACGTTTGCCTTTCAATTTTGGAAGCGAAGATGAGTTCCTTTCGTTGATCTCACGGAACGTAGTTCTGCCACAAGACCTGGACCTTCAAAACCACCAAGTCCAGGAACAAGCCTTCCACTCAAAGAGGGGGAGCCCCAACTTGTCAGAATAGTCAGCAGCCCATTGGCACTCAATATCACCTGGTCCAAGGACATCTCAGACGTTTGGGTCCAGATCATTATGTCCAGAGGCTTCAAATTTCAGTGACCAATCACACTGAAGGCAGATGTAAAACCCATAAGACGTTGATCCTGTGTCTTGTAATATACTCCAAGAAAAGGATTTTACAGGGAAGTCAACATTCCTTTTTTTGTTTTGTTTCTAAAACTTCAGTACTGGGCTATTTGTGGTGAAATATAAACAAAAATCACCTTCTTAGTAATCAGTTCAGAGGAGAGCACAAGAGTATATAGCTCAGCAAGGTGTTTGCGTATGGATAGCGTGACCCTTGTATAATTTGAGAAGTAGATCTGTATCTTCTTTAATTTTAAGTTTTTAAATGGCTTCTACATTTTCTTATGACAGTGAGTGACAGAGGAAAAAAGAAATAATATAGCTATTGCTGTAAAAGGCATATAGCACATAAAGGAGAGTCAAAGCATACAACATGCTGCTGTTCACTTGTGTCAAGTATTCATGTCTGTAAAGATGGTGCATCGGAAAGCTCCTGTCAGCTCCAACACATGTAAATGAATGAATATAGCCAGCACCCACTGTAGCTCTTGCAATACATGATTCATTATTAAGACCCACTGAGGGTAGATACGTGTGAGCCTGGAGGACCGTATGTTGTATTCCCTCGATTAAGTAACGTATTGCAAGAGCTGCAGTGAGTGCCAGCTATATTCATTTTTTTACATAAAAGAGAGTGCAAATATCTAAGTCCGAGAGAGTTTCCTATTTGCTTTTATGTTAAAGGTGTACATTGTTAGTTGCATTTCAATACTGGAGAAAAGGTCTGGTTCAAGAGCCTATAGACATTACTTTTTAGGGTACTTTATTTTTTAAATTCAGCCATGTGTTTATCATGGTGCATGAAAGCAGTGCATCTGTGCACAGAAATAAGTACCTCTTCAAAATTTCCAGCACTGACACAAACACATGATCTGGATACATTTTAAGTCACCAAGACCATTTTCTCCTGCCCTAAGGTATAGGTGTTTCCGTAATTTGATTAACTTTGCTTACAAGAGTTTCATGAATCCCATTGTAAAAATTACCTTTAGTATGTGTAGGAGTGACAATACTATTCTCCAAATGTAAATTATGTTTTAAAGGCTATTTCAGGTTTCCTTCACCATTAAAGTGTTCCTAAACCCACAACAGTATAATCAGTCTGTATATGCAGTAAAGCATGCTTGTTATACTCACTATGGAACCTAAGGGGTTAATCCTCTGCATTGTGTAAAAAGGCCATTTGATCCTTTCTTCTCTGTTCCTCCCCTTTTTCAAGCCACCACCACTTATCTCCAGACTGAACTGTAGGCATGCACATGCTCAGTTTGGTTTATATTGCTAGAGAGGTTTTTTTTTCTTGGGAGAGTGCATGTGATCAGCACAGGGCAAATCAGCACTGTCCAGACAGAGGTCAGGGGATTTCCATCCTCCTAGAGCAGAAAGAAAACTCCTCCTACAAGCTTTAGCTAGTGCTGGGCTGGACACTGATAGAAGTCACAAGACTGCTCTAACTGCTGATGAGAAAAGGTATTTAGCCGTTTTATATTTACTAAAATAATTGCATTTCCATGTTCTGTGTACTGTGGGAGACCAGATATAGTGGATGCAGGGTCCTGGGTTTAGTAACACTTTAAATCATTAGAACATATTTTACAAGCTTAATCATGAGGTTTAGAATTATGGTCATCAGTTAGTAACTCATTCAACTTGTTTCACTTTTAAAGTATTCTTTGTTTCAAACCATCTTGTAACAAAAATGAAGCAAAATGAACATCATGAGGTCTGTATCTGTGCCTGTTCTGCATCTGGATCATACCACCAGATAATGTTTAAGGTTCTTTGTCTTTGCTAATTGTTCTGTTAAACCCTTTGAACAACTCTATATTTTCTTTTCCTTTAATAGAATGTTTTAATTATGTTCACAGACTAGCTTCTGAAAATGCCTCATCAAGCTCCGCTGTTTCAGGTCTGATCTCCAGTGCATCGACCCCCAGTGCTTTCCACTCTATCCAGAGCCGGCTTGTATCTAGCATTTCCCCTGGAGTGCAGAACCAACAGTCTAGTACATTGTCAGGTAAAACTGGTTTGACTCATAATAATGTATCTGTAAAATATCAGGCAGCTAATATTAAGGTGATTTTACCAGTGTTAAACAAGCAGATGCACAATTAAATCAATTTAACTGATAGTCGATTGTAAATTTTCCATTCAAATTAGTTGGATTGTCCTTATGCTTGCTTCATCCCCTACTTTCTGTTTTTCTGCCTTATTAAAGGTGGAGTTATCTGTTGAAAAAAGGCCCACTTTTTTTTTTTTTTCTTTTCAAAAAGCTGTCTCTGTAGTTCCACTGGACAGAACAAAATGCTTGTCTGCATTTTTTGAGTGCTATATCTTGTGAACAAATGACAGCAGAGAACAGGATACTTAAGGTCCCCATAGACAGCTTGAGATTTAGCTAAATCAGCCATAATTCAAGCCGCAGGTGACACTGTTGGCACTACCCAGCTCAACAAAATTCCATTTAAAAAAGTGCCTGAGCTGGGTAGAAATTTCTCAGCCAAACAGTGAATGGAGTGCATTGTATCAAATTATAGTTATTGTTGTGGCTGCCTGTATTAGCTAAACTACAAACCTTTTATATCTTAATTGTACAGTATAGGACACGGGCAACTTATTATAGCTTTTTTTTTTTTTTTTTTTTTTTTTTTTGCTACTATCTGTAGGTGATGGCCATTTTTCTTCCCAGACTTCACTATTTTATCATTTTTTTTTTAAAATATTTTCCTAAATTCTTCAATCCTTACTGGATACAGTATAAGTGTATTCGGATCAGCGCCACTTCGGTTAAACCTTGGGAGCATATGGTAATGAAGAGGATGTAGAGGTAGTGTTGGAGAAAGCTTCAGAAGAATTCTCTTCCCTTCTTTATCACCATATTGAAGAGGGAGCTCCCCGCAATATGCTGGCTAATGTTGAAAAGCTCATTCCCTCTGACCAAAAAAGTCTTGGCATTATACAGGTGAACTCATTACACTCTTTAGGCACAAAGAGGCCTACTAAGCTTTGTAAAACATTCCCTTTTCATGAACAGATAGAATGTGCAGACTATGAAGACTGGGTCACTTCTAAAGGGCTTTCACTCAAAGATCTTTACTGAACTCTATCCAGTTGAAAAGAGTTTATAAAAAAATCCTATTCCTGTGATTGACCTTGTCATCTCTGTTCTAAACCAACACCTCGCTTTAGCCATTGAAGATGTTATATTTGTTAAAGATTCTGTGAACTGAAAATTTGAGAAGTTTTAAAAGGTTTCTTTGCCCTGGCATGCCAGCCCTGCAACCAACTCTGGCTATTTTTATATGTAAAACAGTAGCTAACTAGCCTAGGACTAAGAACAGCCAACATGACCCTGCCTTTCAGGATAGGGCAGTTGCCGAGCAATTGCAACAACTTTCAGTCTTGTTTTTTGTGTAGATGCCCATCATGAGACCAATATCCAGAATGGCTCTAAACTCTGTTCATATGTGCAAGATTCTCTGGCTAAAAGTTTGGACAGTAGAACCTGCGTGTAAGAGATGTCTTACGCGCATGCCCTTTCGAGGAATATGCTTGTTTGGTGATGCACTAAACTAGTTCATTAAAGAAGTTAGAAGTTTTGCTTCCTCCGTGAAAGGTAACAAAACCCTCTTCTTAGGTGCTCTTAGTTCCTCTAAATGAGAAGCACCTTATGCACTTCTACTTAAAAACTTAATTTCAGCCCTTTCTTTGGGTACAAGGCTGGGCCCACAAAGGCCACCAAGCCATCCCAAATGCCCCCTCACGATGAAGGGGCAGCCTCACTCCTAAGAGGGTGGGGGGGGGAGGAATGTCTATTGCAGATGCATCTCTCTGAACCACAGATATCCTAGACCTGTGGGTTCAATCAACAGTTTGTAAAGGATACTAGATAGAGTTCAAGACTCCACCTTTTTCACTATTTTCTTCTATCAAATTAACCAAAGAATGCCCAGGGACAGTCAGATTAGTGAAAGGCCCTGAACCACCTCTTGTCCCAAGAAGTCATACTAGTACCTTCACAGGGCAGGTTCAAGGCATTCTACTCAAACTTGTTCACAGTACCAAAGCCCAATAGATGTATATATCCATCCTGGGCTTGAAATCACTCAGCAAAACCCTTCATATTCTAAAATTTCATATGCAGTCAGCAAGGTCACTAATTACCTTTCTTAGATTAGGGGAACATATGGCATCAGTGGACATCCAGGATGTCAGACAACCATTTTCAATTTGTCTCACTGCCTTTCAGTGTCTTCTCTGCTCTCCAGCGCTCCCTGTACCTATAGATCTGGGTCTAATTCTAGATATGTCTCAGGCAAAAGGTCTTTCTTGAATATAGGAAACTTCTTTCTCTAAGAGCTCATTCTTAATAACTGAGATCCAAAAGAAATCCCACAGTGAGATGTACCCAATTCCATTCAAGAACTTTCCAACTAAATGTTCTATCAGCATAGAAAAAGCAGTCATTTTCCCTGGATCTACCCATGCTTCTACCCCCCTAAACAAGACATTCCTTTTCTTGGTGGATCATCAATTCAACTCAGATAGTGGGAAAATCCTTCCTCCCCTACAGTTGGAAATTTCTTAAAACAGGCACAAGTCTGTCATGCTGGGGTAGAGTCTTCCAATCCTTGACAGTTCAAGGAACATGGTGAAGCAAGGAGGCTAAACTTAACATCTTGGAGTCCAGAGCTGTCAGACTGTCCCTCTAGCACTGGACCCTTCTTCAGAAGGGACACCTATTTCAGGTGCAGTCAGGCAATGCCACCACATTGGCATACATCAACCGTCAAGGGGGCATGGGTAGCTTGGTTGCCTTGAAGAAAGCACACCAGATTCTTGCGAAGACCGAAACTTACTGTGTAGTGATTTCTGCAATCCATATCCCAGGAGTGGACAATTGACAGGCAGATTATCTTAGCCGCCACCACCTGGACCAAGGGTAATGGTTTGTTCATCCAGATGTGTTCAGTCTCATATGTCAAAAATGGGGGACTCCAAATGTAGTCATCCTAACCTTCAGATACAACAACAAGCTATCTCTGTTTGTATGAAGAACCAGAGATCCTCTAGCTCTGGTTTCATATGCACTAGTTATCCCTTGGTCTCAACCTAATTTATGCCTTCCATTCACTGAGAATTTTACCTCACTGCTCCACAAAATACAGCACAGAAGACTGTGATTCTTCTGGCACCAAAGTGGCCCACATGAACCTGGTACACAGACATACTCAAATTTCTTCTTGCAGAAGTTCCCTGACTTCTTCCTAACAGACTAGATCTACTATTTAAAAGGCTTCTATTCCACCCTGCTTCACAGTCTCTGTCTTTAGCATGGCTGTTGAAACCCAGCTTCTAAAGGATAGAATAGATAGGGGTGTCTAAGTCTATCATTGCTATCTTGCTGAAGGCAAGAAAAGCCACATCTATGAAGACTAATTGGACCTGGAAATCTTACTGTGCCTGATGTCAGCACAGTCAAGTCAGTCCCAGTGGTTTGCTATTCCAAGTCATTGCCTTCCTACAAACAGGTCTTAACCAGAATGTAGTTCTCAGCACCCTAAAAGGGCAGGTTTCGGCATTATTCATCAGTTTCCGAAGGCCTATAGGTTCCCATTCCCTCATAAAACTACTATACAGTCATGATGTTTCTTGCCTTATGCCCCCTTGCAGCATCCTATGCTCCCCGGGACATTATATTGCTTGTTCTACTTTGCAAAAACCACAGTTTGAACCCATCAGGGATAATCTCTTGGATTCTGTTGCCAGCAAAGTAGCCTTTCTGGTGGCCATCATGTCTGTTAGTCTTATCTCAGAACTAGCATCTCTTTTGTGGAAAGAGCCCTTGCTCATACTTCCTAATGACCAGGTCAAATTAAGCGCTAGAAAACAAAGGAGAGGGCACCTCGACCTAGTGCATTACCATAACTCAATTTTATTGAAAGTGAATAGTCACAAACGCATGTCATGGTTTTAGCATTCCATCTCAACATTGTTCTGCATTCCTTGTGCCCTGTTTCTAAGCACCCAAAGGAAGTCTTTCTACATAGCCTGGATGTTGTCAGACCCATTAGTGTGTCTAAAAGCTACCGCTTCCACTAGACCAGCCTTTTTCAACCAGGGGGTCTTCAGGTTTCTTCAGGGGTGCCTTTGTAAAACAAGCAAATTCCATTTGTTCTCTCCTGTGGTCCTCGCAAGGGCCACCTCACCTCAAAGTCCACAGTTGCTAGGCACATGAGAAATTTGATCGCTAGAGCTAATGCTCAAAAACACCACCTCCTGCGCTTTTATGCGCACAATCCACCAGATCTGTTGGAGCATCCTTGGCCTTCAGGCACCAAGTCTCTGTCTCCCAAATCCATAACATTGCCACCTGGTCTTTTGTCTATACCTTTCAAAAACTTTACTGGGTGCATGTTTAATCATTTGCTGATGCAGCTATCATCTGCATGGTTCTTATAGCAGCAGACCCTAGGGTTTTTACCCCAGTTGTTTTTGGGCCCATTGGCACAGTTCTGTTGCCTTGTTGCCCACCCTTGTTTTCATTGCTTTGGGACATCCAGTGGTATATGAACAAGTTGCCTGTGTCCCGCACTGAAAGAGAAAGATGAGAGGAATATTGACTTAGCTGTAAATTCCATATCTTGGAGTACAGCACAGGACACACTCTTTAAACTCTTTGTTACTCTGCATTGCTTGCTTCAAAACTGAAAACTCAGAATGCGGTTGGCCGTGGTGGCGTTTCCTCAAAAGCTTGCCAGTGTCCAGTCGCCAGAAGATACGAACAAGTTGCCTGCATCCTGTACTGCACTACAAGATATGGAAATTACAGCTATGTCAAGGTTCATCTTATATAACTAATGTCTACAGCACCGTTTTCAAGCATATAGGGAGAGCAGCAATTCGTCTCTATACTAGCTAAACTACAAATCTTGATATTTAACCACTGGAGTCCACAGTTTCTTTTTAAAACAGGAATAGCAGCTATTTATCCAAGAGCTGCCCCAGCACCGTTTTAAAACTTTGCATGATTTAACTGGGTTCTGTGGCCCCTGCCAGCATTAGCACTGGAACTGCTGGCTGCCATTGATAGTCAAGTCCAGTGCTAAACAGTAAGCTCATGGGCTTATGATTCTGCCACACAACACTCCATAGGAGTGCCTGTAGCAGTTCGCTGTGAACACAATGCTTTAGGTTTACAACAGGGATGTGACATATGTGGCTTCACAACTCTACCTCTTCCTGAGTAAAGAGACCAGGACAAAGCTGTGTCTGCTTGGTCCTGCTTCTCCCCGTAGGAATAGACAGCTACTATAGGGATCTATTGTTGCCTGATGGCAGACAGCAATAAATCACTATTAGAAGTAATATTTTGCTATATACAGTTGTGTTCAAAATAATAGCAGTCAGACATCACTAACCTGATCAATAACTGTTTTTGGTAGAAATGATATTTCTACATGGCAAATAATTTACTAGCAGGTGTAGTAGAGTAATAGAAATCCAACAGTCATGACATGCATGCTGCTGATTCTGTGTAATTGAATCACAAATTGAAAGGGGCATGTTCAAAATAATAGCAGTGTGGAGTTCTATTAGTGAGGTCATTCATTCTGTGAAAAACAGGTGGCAATTATTGCCCTTATTTAAGGAAGGAAGGCAGCAAATGTTGTACATGCTGGTTACAGTGCATTTCTCTCTGAAATTCTGGGGAAAATGTGTTGTTCCAGACATTGTTCAGAAGAACAGTGTACCTTGATTTAAAAGTTGATTGGAGAGGGGAAAACATATAAAGAAGTGCAGAAAATGATAGGCTGCTCACTAAAATGATCGCAAATGCTTTAAAATGACAACCAAAAGCTGAAAAACGTGGAAGAAAGCGAAAAACTACCATTCGAATGGATAGAAGAATAGCCAAAATGGCAAGGACTCAGCCAACAATCAGCTCCAGGAAGATCGAAGAAGGTCTAAAGTTACCTGTGAGTACTGTTACAATTAGAAGATGCCTATGTGAAGCCAAGCTATCTGCAAGAAGCCCCCGCAAAGTCCCACTGTTGAAAAAAAGACGTGCTGAAGAGGTTACAATTTGCCAAAGAGCACATTGACTGGCCTAAAGAGAAATGGCGCAACATTTTGTGGACTGATGAAAGTAAGATTGTTCTTTTTGGGTCTAGTGGCCGGAGACAGTTTGTCAGACGACCCCCAAACACTGAATTCAAGCCACAGTACACTGTGAAGACAGTGAAGCATGGTTGCGCAAGCATCATGATATGGGGATGTTTCTCATACTACGGTGTTGGGCCTATTTATCACATTCCAGGGATCATGGATCAGTTTGAATACATCAGAATACTTGAAGAGGTCATGCTGCCTTATGCTGAAGAGGAAATGCCCTTGAAATGGGTGTTCCAACAATATACTGACCCCAAACACACCAGTAAACGTGCAACATCTTGGTTCCAGACCAACAAGATTGACGTTATAGAGTGGCCAGCCCAATCCCTGGATCTTAATCCAATAGAAAACTTGTGGGGTGACACCAAAAATGCAGTTTCTGAGGCAAAACCAAGAAATAGAGAAGAATTGTGGAATGTAGTTCAATCATCCTGAGCTGGAATACCTGTTCACAGGTGCCTGAAGTTGGTTGACTCCATGCAACACAGATGTACAGCAGATCTCAGAAACAGTGCTTATACAACTAAATATTCATTAAGTGATTCAAAGGAAAGCAAAATCTTCCAACATTTTTCAGTTTACATAGTGAATGTTTGAATTTGTAAAGAAGAATACAAACACTGCTATTTGTTTGAACAGTCTAATATTCACTTTTCTTCAATATTTTTAGAGGAACAACACAAATTTGATATATTATTCTTCATGTTTTGATTTGGAATAGAATGTGTAGTGTTCCCAATTCATTTGTGTGTATGGACATAAAAGCTATTAGAAGGATTTTAAGCTTTATCCACTTTTTTCAACACACTGCTATTATTTTAAACACAACTGGTATATAATTTTTTTTTTTTTTTTTGCAGGCATCACGCAATTGCACATTGGCAAAAAAAGGTTATAGAGCCACCCCTAGCGAACATACATACATCCCCACCCATTCCATGAGATTCCAAGTTTTAGCTAGTGTTCTTATGTGAGGACCTGTTTTTCCTCTGGAGAACATTTCAGTTAAACCATTTAGTTTTTTTTGTTCTGACACTTTTTTTCAAAATCTGACTGCTTATTGGGCTATCTAGCAGTTTCCAATTGGTAATGTTATACTATGGCCTTATGCACACTTGAGCTTAAAAAAAAAAAAAAAAACTGCTTTTACTGGCGTCTGAGCTTTTTTTTTTTTTTTTTTTTTTCCTCTGCCTCTAAACTCTCCTCCATGGTAACCCATGTATCCATGCACAAAGGAAACCTTGATCCCAAAATATCATAATTTTCCTTTCATACTTTCATTTTGCTGCTAATGTTTACATGCTGTTATATGATGTGTATTTGCAGGCACAAACTCTGGAGCATCAGCTAGCAGTCTCCTTCAAGGATTAAGTTTCAGCCTACAAGATATAGGAAGTAAATCTTGTACTCTTCCAAGCACCACTGTCAGCTCTGGATCCACCACTCAGGTACTTGTACCTCACTAGTAGCAAAACACAGAACAACAGAGGTCTCTGGCACTCTTGTTGCATATGTGACCAACACACCCCAAAATAAATTTAGGTATATAATTCTTAAAGCACTCAAGTGTTTCATTTTTATAATAGCTTAACGTAGAACATAACCTCCTGCGCTCAAGTGTGGTGTTTATGTAAAGAGCAGACTCTCTTTTCTTGGTTGGTCTTGCAAATAAAACACGCAAAGGTCTTGCTGCCCTCTCAGAACTGTGGGTATCCTTGCGCAAACTCCAAAACAAGACAGGACATACCGACATAGTGCATTACCAAAACTTAGCTTTATTAAAACATTTATAACAAGTGAATATTCACAAACGCACCTCGAGCACAAGCATATCGAAAGATACAGACCTCTAAGCGTCTGTGAACGACTAACGTATTTCGAGGGTTGTGCCTTTTGGCTCTGAGGAAGAGGGCTTGACCCTCAAAACACGTTCGCTGTTCATGGACGCTTAGAGGTCTTCTCATGCCATCAGTTGAGGATGGTAGATCTGGAGGCAGACTCATCTGTATCTTTAAGTATGGTTGTGTATGACATGCGTTTGTGAGTATTCACTTGTTATATATTTTTTCAGGAAAATGAGTAAGCAGAATAGCATTATGGAATAATATATATGTATATATATAATTTCTTTTCCTTCATAGACAATGGCAGTTAAAGCTCCTGCCCCTCTCCAAACCTTGGGCACAATGACTACAGCAACTGGGACAATCCTTCGAACCATCCCTGTGGTGACTGCTTCTTCATCCCTTGTGGCATCAGCTGGTGGCAAACCTACTGCTATTCATCAGCTACTCACAAATGGTGGCCTGGCAAAACTGGCTAGCAGTATCCCTGGCTTGGCACAGTTATCCAGCCCAACTACAGGTATCTCAGCTAGTAATACCTTGTTTAGTTGCCATAATTAGCCCTGTGCACACTACTGCATGCAGTTAATTCTACATTATTATTATTATTATTATACAGTATTTATAAAGCGCCAATAGTTCACTCAGCGCTGTACATTACAAAGGGGGACAGAACATGTGACAGAACAATACCAATACAATGCAAAACATGAGGGGATCGAGGGCCCTGCTCTTTCGAGCTTACAATCTAGAAGGGATGGGATAGTGGTACAGGAGGAGATAGCTGTGGGGGATGGAGTGGTAGGAAGAGTGGAGGAGGTCAGCAAGTTAGCAGGGGGTGAGGTAGGCTTCCCTGAAGAGATGGGTTTTCAGGGTGCGCCTAAAGGAGAGGAGAGTAGGTGATAATCTGATGGGTTGGGGCAGGGAGTTCCAGAGGATGGGTGACACCCTGGAGAAGTCCTGGAGGCGGGCATGGGAGGAGGAGACCAGGGAACTAGAGAGAAGGAGGTCTTGTGAGGAGCGGAGTGTGCGTGTTGGGCGGTACTTGGATATTAGGTCAGTGATGTAGTTCGGGGCAGTATGGTGGACAGCTTTGTACGTCAGTGTTAGGATTTTAAATTTGATCCGTTGCGCAATCGGAAGCCAGTGGAGGGATTGGCAGAGGGGGGTGGCGGAAATGGAGCGGTTGGAAAGGTGAATGAGTCTGGCAGCCGTATTCAGGATCGACTGAAGCGGGGATAGCCAGCGGCGAGGCAGGCCAGTGAGGAGGGAGTTGCAGTAGTCGAGTCGTGATATGATGAGGGAGTGGATGAGCTGTTTAGTGGTTTCTGGGGTTAGGAACGTGCGGATTTTGGCGATGTTGCGGAGGTGGAGTCTGCACGAGTTTGTTAAAGATTGGACTTGGGGCTGGAAGGATAGGTTGGAGTCCAGAATGACACCAAGTACTCTGGCCTGCAGAGCGGGTTTGATATTGGCGTTGTTGGATGTGATGTAGAAGTCAATGGGGGGTGGGGTTCGGGCTGGGGGGAAGACAAGGAGCTCGGTTTTGGAGAGATTCAGTTTAAGGAAGTGGAGCGACATCCAATCTGATATGTCGCTCAGTAGGTGTGTGATTTGGGCAGAGACCGAAGGGGTGAGGTGGGGGGTTGAGAGATAGATTTGTGTGTCGTCGGCATAGAGGTGGTAGTTGAAGCCGTGAGAGTGTATGAGTTGGCCAAGGGAGGAGGTGTAGATGGAGAAGAGAAGGGGCCCAAGGACAGAGCCTTGAGGGACCCCAACAGAGAGGGGGAGTGAGGGGGAGGTGGTAGCATTATAGGTAACGCTGAAAGAGCGTTGTGACAGGTAGGATGAGAGCCAGGAGAGAGCAGAATCTCTGAGGCCGAGGGAGTGTAGTATTTTGAGGAGGAGGGGGTGGTCAACTGTGTCGAAGGCCGCAGAGAGGTCAAGGAGTAGGAGCACTGAATAGTGGCCATTAGCTTTGGCGGATAGAAGGTCGTTGGAGAGTTTGAGTAAGGCGGTTTCGGTGGAGTGTAGGGGGCGGAAGCCAGACTGTAGGGGATCGAGGAGGTTGTTGTCGTTGAGGTGAGAGCATAGGCGGGTGTAGACGAGACGCTCGAGGAGTTTAGATGTAAGTGGGAGCAGGGAGATGGGTCTGAGGTTGTTCGGGTCATTGGGGTCCAGGGAGGGCTTTTTAAGTATGGGGGTGATGTGTGCATGCTTCAGTGGGGAGGGGAAAGTGCCGGAGGAGAGGGAGAGATTAAAGATGTGGGTGAGGGAGCGTAGGATGGAGGGGGAGGGAGGTCGTAGGAATTGTGAGGGGATAGGGTCGAGGGGGCAGGTGGTGAGGCGGGCATCAGAGAGGATCTTGGAGACTTCCTCAATGGTAGTAAGGTCAAAGGTGTGGAGTGTTGGGGGAGCTTCAGTATGAGGAATGTAGGGTGGGGTGGGAGTGGAGGTCAGAGCAGTGGTGGGGCCGTGGGAGAGGGGTGATGAGGGGGTAGCTGAGTGAGGGGGAACGGGGTCGGAGGGAGTTTGAGCAGTGACGAAGTCCCTGCGGGTAATGTCGAGGGGGAGGGGGGATGAGGGGGTAGCTGTGTGAGAGGGGACGGGTTGAGAGGGCGTGTGAGTTGCGGCAATGTCCTTGCGAATTGTGTCAATCTTGTTTTTGAAGTGATTGGCAATCTCAAGGGCGGTGAGCGAGGTGCTGGGTGGAGGTGGGGGTGGAGAGAGTAGAGAGTTGAAGGTGGAGAAGAGTCGGCGAGGATTGGAGGAGAGGGCCTTGATGAGGGTCAGGAAGTAGGCTTGTTTGGCTGCGTGGAGGGAGGAGGTGTAGGTGCGGAAGGCAGATTTGTAGCAGGTGAAAGCTTGTTGGGATTTTGTTTTGCGCCATAGTCGCTCCAGGGCACGACTGCGTCGTTTGAGGGTTTTGGTGTGATCAGTCTGCCAGGGCTGGAGCGGTCGGAGTCTGATGTTGCGTGTGGTTAAAGGCGCTAGTGAGTCAAGGGCTGCTGACAGCGCGTTGTTGTAGGCAGTCATAGCCAAGTCGGGGCAGGACAGGGGGAGGATGCGGTCGTGGAGTTGATCAGCTGCAGAGTGGAGGGGGGCAGGGTTAAGGTTGCGGAGGTTACGGCTGGTAGTAGTGTGACATTTGGAGGGGTAGGCGTTGGAGGACGAGGAGATAGAGAAGGTGATCAGGTTGTGGTCAGAGAGAGGGAAGGGGGTGTTAGTGAGGTTGTGGGGAGCGCAGCGGTTGGAGAAGCTGATGTTTTCCTAAAAAAGAAAAAAATCCATACAGCTTAGTCACATCACTTACCTGTAATGAAAGATATCCCTGTCTGACAATCTGTACTGCTGTTCTGCCTGAAGACCCAAAGCTGTTTACCATTGCAGCGCCGGAATTTCAGAGACAGGAAAAGAACAGACATCCCTGCAGTTAAAGTGGAGCTGTTTTTCCTCCTCCTCCCCCCTTCTCTGTCACATTTGGAATAATTTTTTTTAAGGGAGGAGCAGGTACCTGATTTTGGCAGGTACCCATTCCTACTTGGGGTCGGCTTGGCACGGCATAGCCACCAGAAGTTGTCCTCTCCCCTCCTTGCCTGCAACCTTCTGGGACACGTCACAGGTCCCAGAGGGCTGCAGAACCTTTCACAAAGCACAGCGTGCCTTGTGCATGCATAGTGGAAAGCCAAATGGAAGGCCGAAAGGAGTCACAGCCAGCTGCCCACAGTTACCATGCCATCATCAGTGTCCCGAAGAACCAGCTCAGGTGAGAGCAGTGCTGGATCCCTGGACATGTTAGCATCCATTTAATAAAAGTCATCAGCTAAAGTTTTTGTAGCTGCTGACTTTTAATTTTTGTAGAACTGACTGAAAAAACGTTTTTAAACTTGGCCCATATTTCATTACAGGTACGTGATGTGACTAAAGCTGTAGTGATTTTTTTTTTTTTAGTTTAGCTGAACGTCCGCTTTAAAAAAAATAACTTAAGAAAATCTTAAGAGGTGTGTTTGCCAAAAATGCATTGACCGTTAAACCCCCTACATCAGGGGTGTCCAACCTTTTAACTTTCCTGGCAACAATTGAAAGAAGAGTAATTGTCTTGAGCCACACAAAGTACACTAAAAATAAGGATAGCTGATGAGAAGAAATAGTTGGGCCGATTAACTTACCTATCTTAAGTAATAAAACTTATTTTTTTTGGAATATTTTTAATTATAAAAGTTAAACAGGGCAGTATAAAGCTAGTGCGATATTTAACACTGTTTTTGATAAACTAGCACATCAATATCTGGTTCAATGGATGTAATAGCAATTCACAGGGTGCTCATCAGATATTTTGGTTCTAATTTTTCCCTTCGTATGCTTCATCCTTGTCGAAAAATGATGACATGTCAAAGGTATGATTGTGGAGAATGGAATATTTTTCTTTGGGAAGATAAAACTTATCAATTCCAGTAAAGAAAAGTTTCTTTGGCATCGTGTTCTCTAAGTGTAAATGCATTTTTACAAAAACTTCCAAAAAAAAAATCAACGTTTTTAAGTAACTTTACGATTTTGTGTTGGGCTGCAGGTTGGACATCCCTACTGTACATAGGTAAACCCCACTGAAACTAATTGAATTAAAAACAAGAATTCCTAGTTTATACCTACTGAATTTTTTTAGGCCAGCTACAAGTAAACCAGCTATTAATGGCATCTGCAACTGCCATACTCTTCAATATATTTAACATGTTCCTTTTTCTGCATAGGTTTAAAGGCACCTACCACCATTACTGTTACTCTACGTGGTCAGCCAAGCCGTATCACCACACTGAGTCAGGCCAGTATAGGAGCAGGGGCCCATGTCAAACAAGATGATGCCTCTCAACAGGTATGAAATCCCAAGTATATCTAAGATTTTCATACCACTTACCTGATGATCTTCTATGGAAAAAGTAAGTTAATGTGTGTGAATGAACCTAGCCTGGTTCAGCTTCCTTACGGTTTGATATTTGAAGGTGATAGGAACATTTTTAAAATGTTGTGTACCCTTTTAAAATCTGTACTTGTACCAGAAATACTGAAAATTCCTATGTGACACAAGATATTTTCTTGCATTGTTTGTAAAGGAAGCCTGTGTACCATGAAGTTGTTGAAATAAGCTTCCCAAAATCTGGAATAATTTACTTTTTGCCCATTGCTACACTTTCCTCAAAATTTTGTGTACTGGTATACACGACCTTGTTCTTGGGGGGGGAGGTCAGGGTAATCATATTTGTTGATCAGTTATTCTGTTTGGTTCACTTATATTTTGATTCAATTATAGCTGTTTTATATCTCCTGTTCCTGTCTGACAAATTAATGAAATTACACTGACCGATATACGTTTTGTCCATATATTGCTTTTATTAGTTGTGTGTTGCTTAGCAAGGCATTCTGTAGCTGAAAATTTGGGGGTAATATAGGAAAGGAAATTCATACGAGCATGTTCTGCTGTACATGTCTAAATGTATATTTTCCTGGGAAGACATGTATACTATGCATGAACTGGTCTCTGACCTTGTGTCTCTGCTGTGATCTTCAGGCATCAGACTCCTCTTCCACCATGGTCTCTGCTAGTAAAGTCCTCCCCCCTACTGTGGCAGAACAGTGCAAGGTAGCAACAGCCAGCGACAGGATTCCGGGAGAAAAGTCCTTATCCATAGTGCGTGCGGTAACCCCTCCAGCAGGTGAGAAGCCCGGTTTTACACCTGCGATAATCAACTGAGGTGATTTGACAAAAATAGTGAAGTGAGGATTGAGGATAATTTAGGTCAGAACCTGAAATCCCAGTCACATAAATCTCAACGTGGAGCCACTAGGGATCTGTTAGATTTGTTTGTTGCCAAATCACACACCATATTTATTTAATTATTGACTGCTGGAATCCTCCTTGGCCTAAGAAAAACTTAAAGAAATAAAAGTATTTTCTTCTAGCAATCATTTAAATATGTGACCTTTTTATAGGTCACTGTGGAAAATGGGTTATAAGTTCTGGGAAATACAGACTCTCTTGCTTTTTCCATTTTTAAAAATTCTGTTCTCAGCATTTAGGGTTAGAATAATGTGTGGCCAGACAGCAGAGTTTTGCATCTAGTTTTACCCTTCACAGTATGCAGTGGAAGCAGGTAATTTGTGATCCTAACCAGTCCGTCCTGTCAGTTCGCTAGGAAATAGCAACTTCACCTTAGCATGAGGGGTCATGCTTACTAAGATATTAAACTCTTCCTGAAGAAATAGTGTCTAGTGAATTGAAGCAACATTCTCCGAAACAGTCACTTATACTATAACTGTTTTATGATTGGAGAACAGATACTCCTAAATGTCAGACAGCCACCTAAATCTCTTGCAGAATAATGTATATTGAAGTTCAAGAGGGAGGTTCTACACGTAGACATTTCAAGCATCTAAACACTCAGATACAGAAAACATAGCCTACCAGCTAAATTGTTTTCATCCAGACATCAGAGTACTGCTTCAGTCCTCCCTAGTCCATTTGCTAGCAATGTAGAAAGGCTAGAAAATACTGGTGGCTGTGTGTCCTACACAGAAAGCTTGATGTAAATACTCCCAGTGAGTACCAATCACATCCCAAATACTAAGACTGGTTGGAAATCTGGAAACCAGAGCTAACGTTACACAGTCCAGGTTTTAAAGCACACTTCTACTGACCCTCAAAGGAGCTGTTTATTCTGCAAGGGTTTACAAAGAATTTAGATGAAGGTAATTGAGTAAACTTTATCAATCTGGATTACATTAGTAGCTCACTGAATGTTTTCATTTGTTGCTTGATATAGACAGGTGGTGTACGGCCTCTCAGTAAGGTGCAGAAGACCAATGTGGCTGATGTTCACTTCCTTCCCAGTTTTTTTTCCTAATTAAAAAAAGAGCCTTTTTTTTTTTTTTAAAGCGGACGTTTAAGCATCCTGTAATTTTAATAATACAGAGGCTGACCTCTTCAACATGTTGGTTACAAGTATGCAGATAAGGACTTTATTCTGACTTTCCAGATCTGTGCACTTGTTCCAGTTAAGTCACCTAGAAAGTACTGAAGCTAACAGCCAGATAATTAGAGGGGTTATTTACTAAAACTGCTTGGTGCAAAAGCTGTTGCAGCTTTGCATAGAAATGAATCGGCTACCAGCTTTTATTGTCAAAGCCTGATTGAACAAACTGAAGTTCGAAACTTGATAGGTTACCATGCGCAGCTACACCAGATTCTGAGTACACCAGATTTAGTAAATATCCCCCTTAGTGTCTTCAGAGGGAGAAAGGCAGTGGATTCCACCATCCTGATAACAGGCCTATTTGTCTAACAAAACCGTAAGAATCGTAGGGTCAGCTCTGAGTACATAGTCAAGTTTTCCTGGCTGCTTTTAAAGATCTAGTGTTGCAGGATCCAGTATTTTACTAGACTTTACTGAAATCATTATGTAATAATTTGGGAATCTCTAGCACCCATGGTAAAATCTTTTTCCCAATAGTGAAGACAGCAGACCTCTGGGCAGGGATTATTATTGAAAAGTTACCTGTGCCCCCCAGTAAACACTTTGGGGAGGAAAAAGGGTTTCTTTCTTGTTCATTGAGAGATGCAGGAGTTTATACTGCTACCTACAGGAGAACTGGACACTGAAACCCCCCCCCCCCCCCCAAAAAAAATGATAGATATCGGCTATAAAAAGTCTAACCTTTTACTTTCTTTTTCAGTCAAGGTTCATACTTCATCGCTGCTTCAGCTGTGTTTTTATGACAGCTGCCTGAGTCAGCCTTTCCTCCACTTGACCGTGGAGTGCCAAACCTAGACTCCCCTGGTCTTGGGTGTTTAGGGTACTGCAGGCATGCAGAATTTAAAGAGTCAAAAAGCACAGATGCTTGCTGACCCTGACCGCAAAGGCCTCAAGTAGGCTCTTGTGACTTTTCCTGCAGGATTGCTGCTCGATATGTCTGCACCCTCTGATACCATCTGCCGCTGAAGCGCGGTTTGACATTGAATCTTGGCAGTCCTTGATGGTCAAATGTGCCTCTGGAGAGTCCTCTGGCGTCACTCCAAAACTGAAAGACTGTTTCAACTCTAACTGA